>NC_084466.1:52172500-52797500 GCF_027409185.1 Cynocephalus volans
AATGCATGCAAGGGTTTTTCTACAACTAGGCTTGTCAGATTAAACATAGGACAGTCAGTTAACTTTTAATTTCAGATAAACAACATTTTTTAATATAAATACGTCCCTGATATTGCATGGGGCATAGTTATACTAAAAAAGTATTCATTGGTAATCTGAAATTTAAATTTCACTAAATGTTCTCATTTTTTATTTTGTTTTGTTTTGCTAACTCTACCCACAACTTGCAGGTGGGCCTCATGAAGTATAATAGGGGACTGTCCCTTCATTACAGAAACTGAGGGCACATAGCAACAGCCAATCATAGTCTTTTATTTTTTCTTCTTTTCGCCTTTGTTAAGTAAGACATTGATGGGGATAGACATAAAGACCGTTATCTTCCAGCAAAGCAAGATTTAACAAAGAATCTTTAGGCCGTACATAATAAACAAAAATCTTTTATCAAAGGATTTGAATACTTCAAGTGAACTATGGATTGTTGGGAGAACACACATACACAGCATAGATAAATTAAGATTCCAATTTAATTAGCCAGGGAAATAACATCTTATGGAACGTTAGATGGCTGCATGGCAGGAGTAGATGTAGTATGTCTTAGAACCCCATTGCCTCCAGAAATTAATGGGAGCCTGCAGCTGCCTGGACACTGTTGCCAGAAAATAGAGTCTCACTGACTCTGAGAAGCTTAATTCTTACTATACTGTCATCCTTTATACTTGGTTTAAATCTTGGCTATTATTCTGGAAGTACGTATACTAACAAGCTGGACATCTTGGGTCAAGGGAATATTTTAACCATTGAGCACTTCTGGTCCTGGAACATATCTCAATGTCACCAAGAACACATCTGCATTCAGAGGCAGGAACGCAGAGTTAGTGCTCATTAGTCCCTGAACATTGTTCTGGAGTGCCCCTTCCCTGTAGACCTTTACAGCCTGCATTGCTCTTCCTTTTCACTACAAAATATGAAATCCATTTCTTGGAAGGGATGTGTATGCACTGGCATACTGTGTAGGTCAGTGTTCTGCTGCAGAGACCAGAATTCAGTTTAAGCAGAAAAATATTTTTAGTGGCATCTTAAATGGATTCTAATGTCATTGGGAGGACTGAAGAAACAGTCTTGTTTGAGCTTTGATGAATTACATCCAAAACCACAGCACAGGCTACCAAGGCATTTGCTCTTTCCTCTGTGCTACAGAAGCTGCCTGCTGACTTGGGGAGCTGTTGGCTCCAGAACCTCACTGCCTCTCCCTGACTGGAAGCCCCCATGATTGGGAAGTTGCCACTGTTACTTCCAGCTACAGAACCGTGCAGTGCTTGTTTACAGTCCATGCCATAACAGATAGCTGTCTTCTTGCCTTCCTTTCAGTACTCACAAAGCTAGTGACCAGATACAGGGAATTCTGCTGAGGCTGTGAGAGAAAACCAAATGTATCCACAGTCACACTTGCAAGCAAAGTCAGCAAAGCCATGGTCTCCACCTCAATACCAACTTCCTGACCTTGAGCAATTTGGAGACTTACAAAACTGGTCTTTGATGTGGTTTTTAGCTTTCCAGTCCCTGCCATACAGGAAGGGGCTCTAATAGGTGGTTAAAAAATAGATGTTGAATATCGGTTCAGATTACCTTGTTAACAAGTAATAATCATATCTTATCAATTCCTCCGAAACCTACAGAAGGGAAAAATCAATAAAGGTCATGTCATAAGGATCTCGGGCCCCTTTTCTAAACTGTTTCCTGAGGACCTTCTGTAAGTTAGTTAGATCATCATTATTTCCTTCTGTAAGGACATATATCAATTCTGGAAGAATGGAAAGCTTTTTTTTCTGGCTTTGAATTCCTAATGGCTTTGAATGCAGAACCTTTGACAGGGATAATTAGATGTCTTATGGACAGTGTTTTGACAACAGTTGCATATCAAATGTGAAAGCTCCTTCGTATGGTGTATCTTTATTCAGAAATTTCTGTCTTGCTTTTGCTGTCAAGACCAGCCCCCAAAAGAGCACAAGCACCCAGTACCAGTACCATTCTGGCCATTACTTTGGTGGTGTTCAGAAGCTGCTTTCAGAACTCCCAGTGCCTACCTTGATTAGTTCTTCTTTGACTCCTCCAGACACAAGCAAGCAACCAAGTGAGACTGGAATTCCTTCCCTCTTTCACCTATTGTCATGGCTGGATTGATGCCAAGTGGGACGTACTCAAATCCACCCAAGTTTATCCTGTTTATGGTACAACTTCTTTGACTGTCATTATCATTATTTTGTGAAATGAATGTAAAGTGAAAAGGTTCCTAAGGCAGTGGTGGGAGGTAAATAGGGTAGAATTAGTGACAATCCAGAAATACTTACTAGGCTTCTGCACCCATTTTTTGCCTTGGGATTTTCATTGTGTAGAACATGGAGAAACCCACACCATCAATTCACCTAGTTCTAATACAGATGTAGAAATGTTGACAAATAACTTTAATAGAAACATGAGTTAACAGCTTGAGTACTGACGTATGGTTCTTCCTCATATTACTTGAGGAACCATCTAGGTATGAAAATCACAGTGCAATAAATGCAATAAAAATCATCTTTATTTATCAAAATAACATTTATTACGAAGACATGAAAAATGAAACTGGCAAAGTAAGTTACATATTCCTATCAATCTTTTGAAAATTTCATATATTTGCTCAGTAAAAAGGCCTTACTTGCAAATTCCATTTGAGCTATTCTAATCAAATTTTCATATATAAGCTGGTAATAATTGTTAACAATCCCTTTTGGGAAGATGGGTTTTGTTTTTTTTTTAATAGAACAACAACAAAAAAGATGGGTTATAGTGTATATGTAAAATATAAATCAAGCAAGAAATTAGTAAAGGGCCACAAAAAATGATTACATTGTGTAATGTTGAATACACTGATTATCCTGATTTGAGCCTCACATATTGCCCACAGTATTGATATTCAACACTGTACCCCACAGATACATACAATCAAGTATGTTTCAATTAAAAAAATATTGATTTGTTTAATGTTTAGAGAAGTGTTTAAAGAATTTTTTGGTATGAAAATTTAGCCACGTTTGCATTTAATAAGTCATATTCTTTTGGATTTTTTTAATAAAATAAAAATATTTTAAAAAATAAAAATCATGGGAATTAAGGCTAAGTTCCTGCAATGATTTTTTAATAGCAACTCTACAACCCACCCTACATAAATACTTTTTTAACTTTCACTTGAGGATTATCACATATGCTAGATAGTCAGTGAATACTTGCAGAGGAAAATTAGTTATTGGGCAGATAAATAAGTGGGCTTATGATATTTGCTTACTAGCTTAAACATCTATCAATAACTGTGTTCTGCTAAGCTTCTACTCAAAAATTCTAATCTTTTTCTTCTGTGTTTGCCTAAAATCTTCCTCATACAATCAGTTTTATAGATAAGTGTCAGGCACATGCAGATGAGAGCACTTTGCAATGGTGATGTATTTTATGGCGTTTTATTTGTTCAACCAGCATTGTCAAGCACCAGTCACATGCAGGATGTCTGACTAGATGCTCTAATTGCAAAGGAAAACACAGTAGTTTCTGTCCTGATGATAGAATGCACAGTTTTGCAGAAGAAACTATTGAGGTTTACGTCACATTGTCCTTATTCATTAAAATATTTTACGTCCAGTTTTTTTGTGTGAACTTGTTTTGTAGAGTAAACTTAAATTTTTCATCAAACAATAATTTCTAAAATTTCAGACATGGTAGTTTTAAAGTTTTTAAAAATTTTGATTAATTCACACAGTTCAAAATTCAAATTTTCAAAAGACAAAAAAATCTCTCCCCTCCCTCTGTCCTCCAACTATACATTTTTCCATCCCCAACAAAAATGTATATTGGTAGGATTAGGTTCAAGAGCATTTAAAAAACAAAAACAAAAAAAACCCTCAAATATCATCAGCATATATACTTCATTTAGAGAAATCCAAAGGTTGTCAGTCTGATGCTTGTATGGAGGGTCCACAGTGTCATCAGGGACACGGGCTCCTTCTGTCTTTATTCTTAACTTGTTTATCCCTTAGCTTCTCTAGGGTGCCTCTTGGTCCAGTTTGGCTACTGAAATGCCATCTGTCATTTCTGTATTCAGGGAGGAAAAAGAATTCAGTAAAAGCCAAAAGGCATGGCTCTTTTAAGAGCTTTTTCCAACATCAAGAAGAGGAGGTGTAGACACAAGTTCAGATCACAGGTTACTTCACATGAATGGAAGGCCTTTAGTAGGTAGACCATAAGCAGCATGAGAGAATGTATTGCCTGGAATGGAATGTCACCAGGGACAACAACAGCCAAAGGCAGGCTTCATTCATTTCACCTTTCTGCCTAGACCCCACCTTTTCTCATAACTTATAAGTATCATAGCTTGCAAGTTAATTTATTCTTCATTAAGTCATAGTGTTTTATTTATTAATGAAAATGTTACCTAGAAATATGAAATAGAACAACCTTAAGTATTGTATTTGATTCTTCCCAAAGTAAAAATGTGGCTCTTCATTTATATGCTGTAATTCAGCTCAAATTGCACAAGTACATTTTCCCACTTCACTAATACACTGTTTTTCAAGCAAGACATTTTATTTTATGGCTTAATTTCAAAGGGGAAAAAATATTCTGGAAGAAAGGTATTTTATGCTGTGTCACAAGAAAAAGAACAGTCTACTGATTTTTGTGCTAAAGAAAACTGTGTGTACTATTTTGTAGTTAGATGCATCTCCTTATCAGAGGCAGACCATGAGCTAAATCTCAGGGAAAGAAATGGACTATCAGTCGTCATTATAATGTGTGTATTTCCAGGTTAGATTCTGAACATATTTTCCTTAAGTTATTAGTGCGTCGGGGGGAAAAGCCTTTTGAGATGGTACTGTCATTAAAATATATGAAGGTGAAGTATATATTACTTCTCACAAAAGCCTTAATAAAATACACAAAAAATTATTCCCTAATCTTTGTGATGATTGTAAACCAGCTCAAAATATTACCATATTGGAAACAGCCCACCAAAAGGGTTTTACAAATAACAATTACTTTTTATTTTTCTGACCGGTAAGCGTATAGCAACCCTCAGCACGGTGTGGTCTGCACCACACTCAGCCAGTGAGCTCACTGGCTATCCCTATATAGGATCCGAACCTGTGGCCTCGGTGCTACCAGCGCCGCACTCTCCCGAGTGAGCCACGGGCCAGCCCAATAACAATTACTTTTAAAAAGTAAGTATTACTTTTTCCTGCCTTTTTCAACATTCCAGTATCGAAAATGTCTCAATGACACATACTGTATAGTGTGTAAATACATATTAATATTAGTGTTTATTTTTAAGAGATATTATTAGAAGACATTACAATTTGACTTTGAAAATCGCTTATGGTGATCTCTTTTCTACCTGATATATTAACAGACATATGAAGCCAACTAACCACTTCTTCAGTAGCTATGAATAGGATTAGATAGTATGTTTTATTTAGGCTAATAACAAGAGGGCGTTTGTAATTTATGATGATTTGCCTTGAATAAAACACTATCACTATTTTTGAAAATTTGAACAAACTGTCAGTTACTAAACATCTGGTTTTCTTTTTGAGCTATTTAAGTAGATTTCAGAACAAAAGGAATTTATATTTGTAATTGCAAGAACTTTCCATAGTACCTTGTCTAAATGGTTAGGACCTTATTAGGGTGTTTTATGTTCTGTGATATACTTTTCAAAGGGAGAAAAGTTTGTATGAGTTTTTCCCCAACCACAGGCAGCATAGTGTCAGGGAGGTGGCCAAGAGTATGACCTTGGGCCTTTGACACTATTTCCTCACCTGTAAAACTGGAGTAACAATTCTAACTGTAAAAGGTGGTTGTACGTCTGAAAATAAATTAATAACGTAGAAGGACCTGGTTAGTGCTTGGTGTATACCAGCTCAGTAATTATTAATTTTTCTTTTATTCTGTTGTTAAAATTCCATGTTGTGTGTTTAGTGATCTCTGTAGAGATGATTAGAAATAAAAGTTCAATATAGTTTGTGATATAAGATTGTCCATTTTAATACTTGTCTCTCTCTTTTTTTTTTTCTTTCTTAATTTCTTTACTTTTTTTTTTTTTTTTTTGGAACTCCAAGGGTAATACTTTGGAAGATTTATCCTTCTATATCTACAGTTCTCTTGGTTGCCACCAAGTCAGTGGTGGCAATGCTGAAGTGGGTTTATGGTTATGTGGTAAAGTCAACCAGTGTTTTGCATAGAGAACTGAAAACAATCTGATCATATAGGTTTTTTTTTTCTTAGTTCTATAAATTCTCTCTCTCTCTCTCTCTCGTATATGTATATATATATACACACATATATTTTTTGGTTTGTTTCGGTGGCTGGCTGGTACAGGGATCCAAACCCTTGACAAATACAATATTTTTATTGTATAATTATTTGTAAGCTAATAGTAGGCACATGGCTAGAAATTAGGATTTCTCCCAAAGGGTCTCAGTGAATGTTCAGTTTGTACACACGGCCTTCATTGGACCAGGAAGAGTGGGCTGTTGGGTGGCAAATTAAGGCAAGACTTAGAACTACAAGAAGCAACAAAGACCGCAAGTTCTCGCCATCATCAATTACTGGATGGCACTGAGAGTGACTGGTTGGCAGAGGGCTACCCTTTCTCCAGACTGTTGAGGAGGTCCCTGAGAAAGTACTTAAAAATACTTAAAGTGCAGAGACAGTACTTAAAGCTTAAATCAGTATGTATAGATGCTATTCTTACTTAAAAATTGAATTGATATATTATAAATTCTCAATGTTTTAAAGACAAGATTTTTTGTTTCATAAACTAAGAATAGTTCTAAGTTAATTGTTAACTTACTGGGTTTAATTTTTTTTCCTACAATATCATCATTACATTGCAAATCCTTTGAATATATTTTGTCAATGTTTTTTAAAGATAGTATGTACACATGCTTGGTACTAGAAGTAGTTCTGTGCTTATGTTGCATTTTGTGATAGTTACTGCAGTATACGAAATTTTAAAGAAAATTAAAGTTTTTTTATTCTTATTACGTTTTATTTTAATAGGTACATCTTTCACTGTAGTCACAGAATTATCATGAAGGAGAGCTGATGTAATAATGTACACTGCCAAAGAGTCAAGTATTCCCCTGTCGGTAGATAGTTAATCTTATTTAAAACAGAATCCAGGGAGTGAATGTATTTTATAATAATTCTGTCAGGCCCACCCATTATATGTATTAAGAAACCTAATAAAGGGACTGCTAGGTTTCAAATCCAACCTCAGCTGCTTATAGTGTGACCTGTTTCAAGTTATTTAAGCTACCTTAGGTTCAGTTTTGTATTTGTAAAATAGAGATGATAATATCTACTTCAAGGCATTTTATGAGCACTAGAAGCTACTCAGCATGTGAACAGCTTAGTGTATTGCCTGGCACAGAGCCTGTCTCATGAGAGGTACCTGTTTTTTTGTTGTCGACATCCTCTTCATTGTCATCTCTTTTTATTTAATGTTTATTGGATGTTCAAGCCCCCAGCATTATTCCTGTGAATGTAAGAAAAGTAGAATCATGAATATTTATGCATTTTGATATAAAAATTATCATCAGAATATTAGTATGTTTATAACCAACTGCTTATAGTATACAGCTGATGTTATTTTAAGTGGCATATTTATGCATTAAGATTTTAAACATAATTAACATTAATGTGGCTGGTCCTCTTTAAAATGTTGGGTTTTTAATAACTTATTCTCATCTGTTTGGAAAGGGTGATCCTCAGAAGTGCTCAGTGTTATCATCTTCTCTCACACTTTTTTCAAAAAGTTTTATCTGCAAGCATTACATACTTTCACTTACATAATTTTATTTATTTCTCACAATGAATATGGCAGGTAAAGCTTATCCTCATCTTAGAAAAAAATGAGTCTTAGGGAGCTTATGTGGCTTGTTCGAAGTTACACCTGGTCTTGTGTCACTAGGTCACTGTTAATTCTATTAAATCACAACCACTTTATTAAAACACTGTAACTGGAACGAACTATGGGAATTTCTTCTCTGTTAATAAGGGAAATGATTTTTGTCTTACTCTAAAGAACCTTCTAACAGACAGGACTGTCTGTACAATGATAGACTAACCATTCTTAGGACAGAGTGACCTCCTGACCAGTTGTAATATTCAAGCACAGGCAAGATTGTTGCTTGGCAAGGATGTTATAGAAGAAATTGAGGTTTACATGAATGACTGCATTATGTGTCTATCAGGAATTTCCAAAGCTCAAAATTATACGTGCTCGTCAAGTTTTCTCATTGCTTCCTCTAATCTGATGCCATATCCTGAGGATTTTACCTTCACAAGTTTTCTTTAGAACCCACTAAAAAATATAATGCTATAGAACAGATACATTAAACAAATATTTGATGCTTACCATGTGTTGAGAACTTGGCTAAGCAAATAATTTGTGATATCATCTTGCGGTGAATTCTGAATAATTCTTTGAGGGCAGAGAAAATGATGTGCTCTCATTAACATCTAGATAATAGATGGTTACGTAATAAATGGTAACAAATGTTGGATGTATGAAGAGAGGAAGATAACCATATGCTGCATATAGATAGATAAAGGGGAACAATAGGGTTTGTTTTACTTTCTAGCATATAATGAGCATCTCAATTTATAACCTGCTTTGGTTAAAAAGAAAATTATTTCAGCCCCTCCACATTCTTCCTCCTCTCTTATTGTACTTGGGGGAGGAGGAAAGTTGATTGGGGATTTTTTGGGGGGGGGGGGGATGGGTAGAATACTTACTTTTTTTCTTTAAAAACAGTTTTCTTTTTAAATTTAGCTGTATGTTACATGCTAGAAAATAGGATTGCAGGCTCTCCATTCCCCCAGCCAGCTCCCTGAGGCCCCAGTCTGCCACCTCAGAAAGACAAAGCTTACATTTCTGGTAAGTAAGATAATAAATACACCTCTTATGTACATACTATAATAAGCAATCTGTCACTTGAATTTGGAGCATCCTAACTTACTTATACAGACGGGATGGATGGAAGAAGCACTGAAGGTAAAGTTGAGGATGTGGCATCTTATAAGAGGAAGGGGGACAAGAAAAAAAGTCAAAATATAAACAGACATTTAAGATCTCAAAATTTGTTTTAACTAAAACTTATTTTTAATTTAGTTCTCACTGAGTTTTCAATAATGTTATCCAGGATTCAGACTCTTTTTAACCTTCCTCTTTGCTCTTCATGGCTATTGTCCTTGGGCTTACCAACTCATGCTTGCAAGATAACTGGCTTCACATCCACACACAGCCCTGTCCAAAAACATACGGGTCTGGGGAAGAGCTCTCTGCTCTTGGGTCTCTGTTTTCAGGAAGGAAAATCTTCCCTAGGAGTTCCTTAATAGACTTCTTTGTAAGTTTAGTGGCCAGAACTAGGTCAAATGGCCATGTGGCTGGCTCTGCCATCAAAAAAGCCTCTAGCCTGTAATATCCTAATAGCTCTCCAACAGTTCTTCCCTCCTCAAGTCTTAACACACTTTGGCCCTTCCACTGCCACCAAATTTTTCTTTCTAAAACACAGATCTGAGATCAGATCATTCCACTGCTTAAAAATTGTCAATGACTTCCCTTTGAAAATTGAATGAAGTCTGTAATCCCCACTCCTTCCCCATCCCAGATCACTCCACACAGTGCATGCACAATGTCAGACCTCAATGGAGGTGCGCTGGATTTTAGTTCTTTTAATTAATATTTATAAACACATTTGAGATTTTATATTGAGGGATTTTTAGGTTTCAAAAAACAAAGACCTTCAAAAAAAAAAAAAAACACTGCAAATGATGTATTCTGTAAAGAAACAATCAGCAGTATTTTTTGAGCAAATATTTATTTTTCAATTTTTATGCACCAGGCAACTGTACTTGAAGTATAGAATTAAACATAACAGACACAGTATTGTCTTCATCAAGCCTAGAAAGGAAGACTTATTAAAATGAACAAGTAAGTGTCACAATGTTAAGAAAGTGGAGGGTGACAGGACAACCAACCTCCTCTGAAGGTGAGCTTCCCTACAGAAGTGGTGTTTTAAGGGGGAGCTAAATAAGTCTGAGCTAGGTGTAAAATGTGGGTGCACCATCCACCTGCATGGAGAACTGGTTGGGAGGGGCAAGAGTAAATTTGGCTGGAGACCAGGTTGAAGGTAATGGCAGTAATACAGGCAGGAAGATGATGGTGGCTTAGGCCAGAGCTGAAACAGTGAGGATAAAGAGAAAATACAGAACATGATAAACAGTTGTGTGGGGGGAATAAAACAAATGACTCTCAAGTTATTGACTTGATCAGATGAACGATACTGTTGTTTCCTGAGAAAAGGATCACTGCTTAGTTGGAGAAAGAGGAGCCGGAAAAAGCTTAAAAGATCAGCCACCAGTCAACCACTTGGAAAACTGGAAAGTTAGTCAGGGCACTGCCATTGCCCGAAGAGTACAGCACCATCCAAATTATGTATCTTCTGTCTCTGCTTCTCTGTCTCTATGGTCATTACCAGCTTGATGTAATGCTATTAGCTTTTTGGCTTATGTTTACACATGGTTTTCTTGATTCTGTGGCTCTGCCTTCTTTCTAGTCCTTGATTCTTTGTTCCTATACTATTTATGCCCTTCTCCATGTGTTTTATTGTCCCAAGAGAAGAACTTACAGGGTGAGTTGGATAATGCTTGGTACAGAATGTTCTGTGGAGCAGAGTTGCCTGCCAGAGTCCCTCATGGCAAGTTCACGCTGCCTATGGGTCAAATACTATTCCCTTGTCTAAGCGAGCTGTGTGACCCAAACCATGACAACTTTTATTTATTCACTTATGCAACAGATTTTTTTTTTTTAGCATTAACTCTGTGCCAAACAATATGCTAGGCCATGGAAAGAACACATGCCTTGGAGTTATTAAAACTTTGATCTAAATTCTAGCTTTCCCATTCACCAGAAAAATTATTCTTAAGTTCTCTGTACCTTGCTTTCCTCATCTATAAAATGGATACAGCATATTCCGAGTTTTTCTGAGGATTAAGTAATACAAGTAAAGTTCTTAGCTTTCTCATAGCTATCATTAGCGGTGGTGGTAATAAGAGTGATAGCACTGGTTGTGGTAATAGCGATTGAAGAAGTCATTGTGGCAGTGGGAATGGTGTCATAGCAATGCATGCAAGAGTTTTTTGATCATGACAATTGTAGGGGTGGTGATTGTAGATTATATGCACAAAATACTGCCCTTGGCTGCTTTGCTAAGGAGGAGTGTGGATAAGAAAGGCACTCGAAGTTTCAAGGACTGTCCAGTACAAAGGAGTTTTTAAATTTAAGTTGGGTTCTATTATTAGGAAACAAATCACTATGCTCACTTAAACTTGGACCTTGGAGAGTATATTTTATGAGTTCAGCACTGAATTACTTTCACAGTTCAAGAACACTGACAAAGTGACTTAAAAGTATACAACAATTATCTAACTATTTCAGAAAGTCCATTTAGGGGTGGAAAGTCTACATTAAAATGGCAAGAACAATGCTCACTTGCATGTACTTTTTAAAGAGCAAGTGAAAGCCTCGCTTCTTGGCCAGGGTGCATTATAGTCATTCAATTACATCCTCTGAGCGTTTTTGTCTTTTTGACAGAACAAACTGATTTCAAAGTATAGCTTTGTTCTCTGTAATAAATTGTGTTGTTTAAAAACTTTCAGGCAGAATTCAGAGCTCAGTGTGAATTTTCTCTTTGTTTTAATTACTTTTTTACTTGTTCACTTGAATAGCTTTTGTGAAAAAAAACTTCGAAATAAAAACCAAGAGGTAGTAAACAAGTTTAAGAAATTAAAATAATGGTCATAATAGCCAACATTTGTTAAGGCTTAAGTTTATAGATCAGGCACTATGCTAAAATAATGGTCATAATAGCCAACATTTGTTAAGGCTTAAGTTTATAAATCAGGCACTATGCTAAAATAATGGTCATAATAGCCAACATTTGTTAAGGCTTAAGTTTATAGATCAGGCACTATGCTAAAATATTTACATATATTATCTCACTTAATAGTCACACCAGTCATGCAGTGGGAGCCAGTATTATCTTCATATTACAAATAAAGAAATTAAAACTTAGACTTTCTCATGCTCACACAAGTGGTGAGCCAATATGTTGCCAAAGCCCTGTTTTTAGTCACATTGTTAATTAAGTTCTTTATCATTCCTTCTCCCTAGATTGTTTAGCAATAATAAACTTGAATCACCGTTTTATTAATATACCCCTGATCTACTCCCATACTTTAAGTTGCATGCCTTTTTTAAACTGCAGTTTTGATTATCATTTGTTGTGTCATTTTTTAACTAACTTTAAATGAACAATAATGAAGTTTTTTTTTCTTTTTTTTTTAAAGTTTGCAATAAAAAGTTTGCAGATGTGGTATACATGGTATTGTTTTTCAGCACAATTTTTCTACCTTAGCTGTCACCAATTTGTTATTTTGCAAAAAGATCAAAGTAATAAATGTAATTCATATTAAACTAATTCTATAAAATTACAGACTCACTCAGAAATAAGTTACTTATTTCAAGGAATATAAAAGATGTGTGCTCATTTAAAAACTCTTTATCAGGTACAATTTTGTTTCAAATGGGCATAGATCTGCATTTTTTCATAGCTTTTAAGGAGTTTATATGTTTCTGAAAGTAGTTATTTCCAGGTGTTGGGAGAACAGGTGATTTTTAAGTTGCTTTATTCATCTTTATATCCCTTATGCCTGGCAGTCAAGAAAAATCATATATGTCAATAAAGGCTTTTTTAATAAATAGACTTTTAAATTAGTTTTGATTATCCACAAGGAATTTTTTTTAATACAGAAGAAAAGCAGTGTTTTCTTTAAAATCCTTATAATTATTATTATTATTAAAAAAGCAATATATCTTATTTAAACTAGTCACAAAATGTATGCCAGAGACAGGTCAATGCTGTGAAGATACACATTTGGGAATTATCAGTAGGTAAGTGGTATTTAAAGTGTGACTGGAGTAGATTACTTTGAAATTAAGTGTAGATAGAAAAGAGTTCATGTTCAAGGACAGCCCTGGGACATGCTGATATTTAGGGCTAGGAATGAGGAAGAGGAAACATCAAAACACGGAGAAGGAAAACCAAGCAAGGGTGATGTTCTGGAAGCCAAAGGAAGGAGGAATTTCAGGGAGCAGAGAGTGACAACTGTGTTCACTACTGCTGAGGAGTCCAGTAAGGTGAGAATTGAGAAATGACCATTGGATTTAGTAACATGGAAGTTAGTGGTGACCTTGAGAAGAAGGGCAGTTTTGGTGCAGTAGGAAGGACAAATACCTCACTGGAATGAGTTCGAGAGAGAATAAGAGAAATTAGAAACTGAGATTACAGATAACTCTTTCAAAGGAGTTTGCTATAAAAGGAAGGAGAGAAATTAATTAGTGGTTTGAGGGGGAATTAAAGTCAAGGAAAGGATTTTTGTTTATTTCTTTAAGATGAGAGAAACAGTAGCATGCTTGTTAAACAGAATAATCCAATGAAGTGGTAAGAAATTAATGATGTTAGAGAGAGGTGAGTGAACTACTGGAGCATTGTCCTCAAATGGGAGGTTATCAGGTCTGGGTCACACACAGAGGAGTGGACCTTACTGGAGCATGGACAGTTGATCTGCAGAAACGGCAGGGCAGGTGGGGTTGATGGCAGCCGCGGTGTAGGTGGGAACATGTCAGCAGTGAAGGGAGCTTTCTCATTGGTTTAGTAATTTATTTTCGTTTCTTCTCTTCCAGTTTATGAATTCAATAAAAGCTTTTTTCAAATTGTAGTTTATTTAAACCACCTTCATAGAAATATTAAACCTTGATATGAAATGTATCATCAGCTCTTCTAAGTTATAAATTTGGAAGAATTTAAACTTTTCACAAATACCAGGTTTTCTACTTCATTCCCTTTGATTCCAGCTGCCTTTAATATATTCACCCAATTTTAACTTTCTAAAACCTTATTCTGCAGTTTTCTTCCTGATATGGTGTAACTGTGAGAAAGTCCATTTTATTTCTCTGAGCTTTCACGTTTAACTTGAGAAAGCCCTGTTTTCCAGATATTTAGCCAGTTTCTAAATTACTTAACCAGGTGCCAGCATACTACATTTAATGTACCACGTAATGATTACTGATTGCTGGTCAATCCATATTCTAATTGCTTTTCCCCTCAAGGTATTGTTCTCTTGGGGGAAATTGTCAGCTGTTCAATGTTTTGAGACCGGAAACATTTAAAAATGCATTAAAACTTAAACTTGGAGCTTCGTAGAGACACATTTAGCTGGCTTTACTACTAGGCTCTAATCACTTCTTTCATGTAATGAATATAACTTCTTTTATGTTAAAGTCTGTTTTCTCAGACAGATGGATATAACCATTTTCTGAAATGATTGCCACAATAACTGCTAATAATGTAATCATAATTACTTCTGTGCATTCATATGCATGTGTCAATTCTACCCAGTCAAAATATTCCCATGAAAAATACGGTTCTTAATATAAAATACAACATTTTTTTTTTTTTTGACTAAGGGAGCTAAGCTTTAGCTCCCTTTTTATTTTTTTATTATTATTATGATTATTTTTTTGTCTTTTGCGGACCGGCACTCAGCCAGGGAGTGCACCGGCCAGTCCTATATAGGATCCAAACCCGTGGCGAGAGCGTCGCTGCGCTCCCAGCGCCGTACTCTCCCGAGTGAGCCACGGGCTCGGCCCAAATACAACATATTTTTGTTAGTAGTTTCAACTTAAAGAAATCAGTTTAACTATATTGTCCAAAAATGCTAATATAACTAATCAATTATTAATAGTAATCTGAGAATGACTAACAGGAGAAAGAAAAAGAAGACAGAAAAAAGGTGTCCTCTCAGGTGCTATTTTATTTTCTGTTATTAGTAGCAGACCCCTCCTAGTCAAAGTCTATTTTGTTCAGGAATCTAGATAAATGAAATAGTCCTTTAAGGTGGTAGCTTATCATTTTGGCTTCTAAAATAGTTTATAAATGTCAGACTATTTTGCAATGTATTAAGAAATATATTAATTTAATCACTATTATTAGCAGCCAACTTTCAGTTTTGTAGTTTGTATTTTATTCCTGTTCTTAATGTTTCTCTTTTCTTTCCTCTTCTTTGACCTAGTAGCTTCCCAACTGAAAATGAGAAAAAGTGGCTTTTTCCTTCATAGTTGATTTTTTACAAGTATTATATGTATCCTCAAATTCATGTTCAAGGGTGATTTAAAAATTACATGATGTAAAAACTGTATGTTCTTAGTGGATAACAAAATATGAAGAAAACTGAAGCCTATGGACACAGTTCGGTATCATGAAACACAGAATAGAACTGTTAATTATTAAAGACCTGCTTAGTAATACAACACAGGAAAATGTTGCATTTTAAACTATGAAATGTAGGATTTCAGAAATCTGATCTCATTTACTGTAACAATTAATAATATACTTCCCTGTATTTTTAATACACTAATTGTTCCCTGTATTCTTTAATTTTTACCTTTCAGTGGGCATACTGTACTCAAAGTTTTATGTTTAACCATAAGACTAAAATAACGAAAGAAAACACTAACATACTTATTATTATTTAAACAATATTTTTACACTTACAAATTTTCAAGTTTCTTGAAGTTGCCTTCAGAGCCGGTTTACAAAACACGGAAGAAGTCCCATTTACTTCATAGTTTTTCCTCATTGACCTGAAATGATTTTATGAGGTTTCTTTTTTATCGAACCTCACTTTAAAGGGCTTCTGATAGAAGTCAAATCTGCTTCCAAGGGGGAAAATGTTTGCCACATTGAACACACCGTTGCTGCAGGCCCTGAAGGCAAGTATAGAAAAATTGGCAGATTGTTCTGGGCAGAATCAGAGGAGCATCGTGGGACTAAGAGTATAACTTCCCACAGAAACTTTTCAAGGGGTTTGTTGTTAATTAGGGTCCTTGTGTGTTTAAAAATTCATTGCTGCTCTCTTATCATGAGTCAAGAAGGTAGGCAGCTTTTTTGTTTGTAATCCATTTTTTTGCTGGTCTGTTTCTTTGGGGTAAGAACAATACTGTATATGAGGGGTATTCAGAAAGTTCATGGAAAGATGTGTATTATCATTTAATTTCATTTTTTCAACAAACCTTTTGAAGTACCCTCATAGTCATTTTTGAATGCCCAACCCCTAACACAATTTGGCTCATAGTAAGGGCCTAGTAAATGATAGTAGAATAAATTTCTATTTTCTTGGCTGTGAGACTGAAAGGACAAATCATTTCTATTTAAGAATCACTTTTATTCAGGTTTCTCTTATCTTACTGATTCAATAGCTATGAATTCATTCTTTCTACATTTATCAGGAACTGAGAGTGCAGCTGTGAAAAAAATTAGACAAAGCCCCCAGCCCTCTTGGAGGTTACATTCTACAAGGAAGATGATAGAAGACAAAATAAGTAAAATATGTAGTATGTTAGGTGGTGAAGAGTGCCAAGAAAAGAATACTAAAGCTACCTTCTGCTTCTGTGTGGTGGGAGCTGGTGGCAGGTCAACATTCCTGCCAAGAACAGCTAGAAGGAAAGATAGAACACAAAACCATCTGAAGTCATGGAAGCAATGGGCACCAGAGGAACTGAAATTTTGGAGAGGAGTCTACCTTTCAATGAGATGATACCCACAGCTGCCAAGGTTAGAGGCTGAGAATCTGGGTTTGGCCCCAGGCAGGGGGCTGCTGCTTTGGGGCCAAGAAACCAGCCAAGTTTTGGCGGTCGCTTGGAGCTGGACTGGCAAAAAGGCAGCCTCAGCACAGAGACAGTTTCTCCTTTATGACGTTTACTGAATTCTGAAGCTGTGGATGGTTAGGGATTCCATGAGATAAAATCTAAGTAGAAAACCTCTGGTTGAAGGAATGACAACGTGCCAGGCAACCAAAACCCTGGACAGCTATGCCGTGGGAAATGGATCAAATCTAAGTAGATTGAGTCTTCCTAAAACTGCAGTTTAGCCTACAGTTAGTTCAGTCCCTAACTGGATTAAGGTAATAAGTCACTCACCTTTTCTTCCCAGGGTAGGAAAGTGAAACCTCTGGTAGAAGACATCATCATCTAGGGCCTGTTAGGTTTTTGTTCGTTTTTTATCTTTTGGTCCAGATTTCAATAAAACATTGCTAGGGATGCCAAGAGGTAGGACATCTTAACACATACACACACACAAGAAATAGGTATGTAGCCCAATCCAGATACTGAAGTTATTAGAGAAAGACTTTGAGATGAATATATTCCAGAAAATAAAGGAAAACAAAGATAAAATAAATGAAAAGATGGAGTGCTTCATGAGATTATTAGAATCTGTAAAAAAGAATCACATGGAAATTCTAGAACTGAAAAATATAGAATATGAAGTTAAGAACTTAGTAGTGGGTAAAATGGCAATTTAGACAAGTAGAAAACAGGATTGGTGAACTGGAAGATCATTAGAAAATATCCAAAAGCACAGACAGGAAAAAGAAGGAAATATACAGAAAAAAAAAAGTATAATAGACATGAGATATAACAAAAAGGAAAGATAAAACAATCAAAAACCCTTGACGGCTATGCCAGGGTTTAACACAGCATTGTTCAATAGACATAATGTAGGACACAGGAAACTTAAACAGATGGAATTTTAATTATTTTATTTTATTTAATATATTCAAAATAATTTCAATGTGTAATTATTATGAAAATATTATTAATGAGATACTTTTCTTTTATTCATTTGAAATTGATGTGTATTTTGCACTTCAACCATCTCGATTTGGACTAGCATTTCACATACTCTGTAGTCACCTAGGGCAATGGCTACCATCCTGGTCAGCTCAGATTTACATGCATGTAATTAGGATCCCAGAAAGAAAAGAGAGGAAACAAGTCAGAGGCAATATTTTTTTTTAAATATTAGAAAAGGGGGTAGAGAGTGCCAAATATTGGTAGTGGAGGCATACGGGAGCATGCAGTTTTAAATGGAGAGATGAGTGAAGGCCTACCCACAGGGCAGTTTTTGAGGACAGACGTAAAGGAGATGGAGGAGTAAGTGAGCCTTGCAGATGGATGAGGGAAGGAATTTGAAGACAGGGACCTGAGGCAGGAGTACACTGGTGTTTTTTAAAAAACAGCAAGGAGGCTGGATGTGGCAGAGGGATTAACTGGGAGAGTAAGAGGAGATTAGGTTAGAGAAGTAAAGGGAGCCAGACCGTGTAAAGCCTTGATAGACTTTTGAAGTTTATCTAGAGATCAAGAATATGTCTGTAAATTTCATATTTTGTTTATTCACTTCATATTTAGGGGGAAAAAACTCAAGTCTTAAAAATTAGTTTTGGTTTTTCTACTGTTGTTAATTTAAAAAATACTTCCTAGGAGGGACTGACAAAGTCATGCAGTGCCTCTGGAATGTGCGCCACTGAATATGAACTATGAAATGCCAGGGAAGGTGTATTTGTTTTGAGATTGGTTTCCAGAAGTTCTTTTCCCCTAGTCCCTAGGATATGATCCAGCTGTATTAGAATAAAATGGTTTTATTTTTATTTATTTTTTTTTTTTTCTTTTTCGTGACCGGCACTCAGCCAGTGAGTGTACCGGCCATTCCTATATAGGATCCGAACCCGCGGCCGCTGGGAGCGTTGCCGCGCTCCCAGCGCAGCACCCTCCCGAGTGCGCCACAGGCTCGGCCCAATAAAATGGTTTTAATAGTGGCTTTTCCATACTGTAAATGTAATATCTAGCAAGAAGACCAATACAATTATTTATTTTCAATTTTTTTTTCTTTTTTAAAGTGTGAAAATAACCACATTTTAAAACCACACAAAAGTAGAAGTTAAGCATGGGCTTGTTCTTTTTTTGTTTTGTTTCAATAACAAGTACTTCAGTCTTCAGCATATTATAGGTTAGGTAATAGGAAGATATCTTGTTAGAAAGATAAGGCATTTCCTCATCTGACAAACGAAGATTTTAAAAGTGAGGATGCCTGGGTGTTATATAGCATCTTTTTGCTCAAATGTATGAAAAGTGCAATTCCTATAGCCAAGATTGGAAAATAAATAATGAAGGCTCACTCTTTGAGGCTGGATGAGAGGTTTAATTACGGTAAAGGAACTATCTTAGAAAAGGAAAACAAACGATAAGAAAAGGTTGAGAAGTTTAAGGAATAGGTTTCTTCAGGGATTGATATTAACTCTAGGCTTACTTAACACTTTTACAAATAATCTGGAGAAAGGCAGTGCTCAGTCAAATATCAGAGGTTTTAGAGAACACTAAACTTTCTAGTAGGAAAGAATCAATAAATTGGTGAGCATCCTCAAGGAAGACTTTGCAGATCTCTGCAGTTGGACAGATGAATATTGATGTGGGCAAGAATGCAATGATATATAGCTGGTCATTGAAAGTCCAGTGTATGTGTGCAGATGTGACTTTAAAGCGATGCTTTTAAACTTTTTTGCAGTGTATTCTGATTCCTTTGAGAATCTGATTAAAGATATGAACCTTTGACCTAAGTGAAAAAATAAGTTCATAACCCCCACAGTGGGAAGCTATGCTTCAAGGTGGTCTTGAATTAGCTAAAAATTTCAGAAATAATTTTCCTCAATCCATTCATTCAGTGGGTGAACAAATATTTATAGAACTTCAGCTATAAACTTGGACCTATATTAAGTAGTGGGAATACGGAGAGAACAAGATATTCTTGGCCTGTGACCTCAAATTGACTTAGGTTATAATGTGGAGAAGGAGATGGTTAGTTAAGCATTCATGTTGTAATGTAGTAACTGTTCCCACCCTCATGCTAAAGTGCTGTGGATATCTCTGCAGGGGACCTGATTCAGACTGTGGGGGACAAGGATTTCAGAAGTAGCTGGGGAAGGAACCTGCAGCTGACATCCAATGATTACCGTCAGTCAAAATTACAAAAGAAGTCAAAGACACAGACTTTTATTATATCTATATTGTAAACATTTAGTATCTGTGGGTTTGATATACCTCAAAAAAGCAACTAAAATTAATGGAAGGATAAGAGCAATTTCTAAATGTATTATTTTTTTGGACTTAAGGCCGAGGCTGTGAGAGAACATGTTAAAATATGCCTTCATACATATACATATGTATATATACAGAGAGAGAGTGACTTCACATTGTTAGCAAAGACTTATTTACCAAATCTCCAGACACTAAAATAGAAGATAAATATGCTTGAAACTTAATCTGAGCAACTTTTTTTTACTGAGTAAATAAACTTCTGGATTCATTATCTTATAGATGGTACTAGAAGGACATATTAATGGAAGTTAAGATTTTTGATAAATTTCAAAATGTCAGGAGTACTAAAATAATCTACTATTTAACATTTACAGTTCATTTAACAAGGATAACCAAGCAGTCTTTATTAGCCAAGGTAATTAAGACTTAATGCCATAGCAGACAAACCCTGGAATCTCAATGGCTTAACATACTAAAGGTTTATTCCCCTCCTACATGAAGTCCAGTATAGGTCAAGCAACCTCTCTTCATCATATAGCTACCTCTGGAAGACCATGATCTTTGCAGCAGGGAAAGAGGGATGGAAAAGTCACTTTGACTCTTACCTGCCTCACCCTAAATGTGACACATCACTTTAATCCATACTCATGGACTACTAGAGGTAGTCACTTGGTCTTAACCTACTTGCAGAAGGATCTGGGAAATGTAGGAAGGCACATGGAATGTTTGAAGAGCTGTGCATCTGCCACACCCTCCAACATTACATTCTTTGGGGACATTTGTTAGCAAAAATATTATGCATAATACAGGAATGTGTATGTGTCTGTGCACCCCCACATGCAACCCTCTATTCCAGGGTTCCCCAAAACAGGAAGCCCCCACCAGAGAAATATTTGGCTACTATTGCAAATGTTTCTGGCTGAGTAATTGTTGGATAAAAGGGAAGGGGGCAGTTAGGTGTTTTACTATAAGGGGATACACTATTGTTAGAATTTCTATTTCTTCTCTTTATCTTTTTCCATGATAGAAATAATGGGCTAAATGGGAAAATGGTGGTACCATCAACTAAAGTGGGGAACGGAAATAAGAGCAGGATTTTCCCCCTAGGAGAAAATAAGCATGCATTTAGACATGAGGAATTTGAAGAAAAAGAAGGAGACATACTACACACAGAAACTGAGATTTGTGGCTCAGAAAAGCATTTAGCACAGAGGTGTAAAGTTTGAAGCCAAAAACCTAAGCCATGGAGACAGATGAGCTCTCTCTCAGGGAAAGTGCCCACAGAGTGTGTGTGTGTGTGTGTGTGTGTGTGTGTGTGTGTGTGTGGTTGGTGCAGTAAGAGTATCACAGGTAAAAGAAGTGAATGAGCTATATAACTCAAGTTTAGAAGAAAAGTTTGAAAGAAGACTAGCTCTTTCCACCTGATTTAAGGATTCAAAAATCCAAGGAAGGCCATCATTCCAATTCAGCTCCAATAACCCATGTAAGGTCACTAACTGCTGGCCTTTCCCCAATGGGCTCTGATTCCAAACTGTTCAAAGTCCCAGATGTCTAAGGAAGTCCTGAGAAAATCCAGCTGCAAATTAAGATAGAGTGAATTACTGAAATTGCTTTTCAATAAAAACCTGGAATGAAGACCAGTCTCTGCCCAAGAGTGTTTCCAAAAAGAGTGGACATAGGGAAATTAATTGTCATTATCAAAAAGATTGCTACTGAGTCAACATCTTAACGTTTTCTCTGGATCTCTCACATAGAACAGATCTAATCAAATCATCACTCCCCTGGATTATTGGAATCGTCTCTTAACTGGCTTCCTTGCTTCCACCTTGTCCTCCTCCAGTCTGTTCTGAGCACAACAGCCAGGGTGAGTTTGTTCAAGTGCAGATTAGATTAGGTAATTCTTCTCCAAACTCCCCAGTGAAGGAAGAGACCGCCCAGGTCAAACCATCTGTCCCCATCATCCCTGATCTCATTTCTGTTATTCCTGACAGGACTCACACCAGCTGTACCAGGTCATCCTGCTGTTCCTAGAGCATATCAGTCTTTCTACTTGCTGTTCCTTCTGCTGGGAACATTTTCTCCTCCATAGTATATGCATAACTCACTCCATCTATCCTTGCAGATCTCTGCTCTAATTTCAGTTTACAAAGGAGGCTTATGCTGACCATCCTTTGTAAAAAGCAACCTGAACCCTCAACACATTTACGCTGCCTTAGCACCTCTGACATAGTGTGTATTTCCTTGTCTGTCTGTAAGGCATCTCCTGTCTTACCCCCCAGAATCTAAGCTCTACGAGGGCAGGGACCTTTTCAATTTGTTGTCTGCTCTTCCTAGAACAGAACTTGACCCATAATAGGAGTTCAGTAACTAATTGCTGAATGAATGAATGAAAAATGAATGAATGGGTGTAAAAGATGAACTTTTGCAATCAACAGTATTTCATTTTTAATAAGCATATTTTAACACCAGCAAAAGGAGAGTGGACGTTATCTTAATTTTAAATTTGTATAAATTTAGCTTCAGGAATTATTTTCCTCATTTGGTCCCAATGAACAGTTGTGAGAAGTTGTTGGGGACAACTACAGCATACCATCCTAATTCTTTTAAGTCTATTAATCCTTGCCATATGGTATTTGTGTTATTCATAGGAAATAAATTACTTCAAGCTGATTTAAGGAAATAAGAATATTGCTTACTTTCTGTTTTTTAAGGAAACACGAATGTGGCTTATTGTGCTATTTTGCCAAGATATACAATTATAATACTTTTTCATGCACTAATTTAGCAACTTTTGATTTTTGCACATTTGCTCTAAAATGTTTGTGTAACAGAGATTTTTAAAAAATAGATGAAAGGGATTTTTGCTGGTGCTTTGTTATCTTTAGCACTGATAAATATGTTTTTTGTATTCAAAGTTACTTCAGCAATTGTTGCGTTCAGTAGCTCTGATTTCCAAATGTAGCAGGTAATCATGGAATGTTCGTTGTTACTTTGTTCATTTTTTTTTCTTTATTAGTTATTTTGAGGCAGTAAAATAGTCTTGTGTTTCTTTATTAGAAAGACATTTTCATGGAATGTTTGTTGTTACTTTGTTCATTTTTTTTTTTCTTTATTAGTTATTTTGAGGCAGTAAAATAGTCTTGTGTTTCTTTATTAGAAAGACATTTTCAGTTATTTTTAAGTCCTTGAGAAGACCGATTTACCACAGGGAATCAGAGACTGCAGACAGGAAAAAACTTTAAAACCCATATTAAGCTCAGAATGAAACTAATCAGACAACCAATTATTTAATTCCTTAAGGATGCACTTTATAAATGTGAATGCAATAACTACCTGTAGACAGAAAAATCAGAAAGCATGGAATGTATTGATAGATATGAGAAGGAAGATTGAAACGGTGCTGCCCCTATTTCACTGGTTGTAAAATAAGCATTCTTTGGTTTATGCACATTTAAGCATATATATTTTATTGGACTTTTCTGACTGTTTTACTCCTACCAATACATTAACTTTCTTTGACTATCAGAATTTAAAAGAACAGTTAAAAAAAAAAAAGATTATTTACTTGTAAGCAAAATTTCATGCAAAAGCAACCATTATTTTCAAGCACAATTAACATACTAGAATGAAAACATAATTATCCACTATTTCTAACCCCTTTCTTGGAAATACAAAACTATTAGCACAGTAAACAAGTAGCTGATAATTAGTTGAATGATTTAAAGTTGTCTTTAAACATCATGAACACTTGTTGTTCTTTGCTTTTATCAATAGGTAACTATCATGTGTCATAGCGTGTGTGGGAAGTGAAAACCCAGTCCTCCAGTCCTCAGATTCCAGGTTGTTCCACTGGGGGGCCTCAAACAGGAGTCAAATTCACCACATGGAGGAATGAGTCTTAGATCTGTCACATGTTTACAATCATTCGTTTGTCAGGGCTGGAGGGGCAGTGCAGTCTCCTGCTAGCTATGACAAATGACCACTCACAGAGTGTTTATAGTGATATTTAAATAAACTATATTAAATAATTACAGAAGTCATCATATGAGCCTCAATCCCTTTTTTGAAAAACGATTCTGCCCTCTTACCTATCTTATTGTCATCATGTGGAATAGTATTTGAGGAAGTGTTGTTAATATTTCACACTGAAGTATCTGAATTTTTATAATTATCATTAGGTTCTGTAGCCCTTAATATACCATGTGCTAGTCAAGTTAAACGATATAGAGATTTGTAATGGGATAATCCATCCCTCTTGGGATTTGATTCATTTGAAATACAATTAAAAGTTTATTTTACAAGTAACTAGGATAGAATTACAAGTTTACTTTGACTTTCTTTCTGAAAGTCAAAGCAAATACATTTCAATTAATAAAACAAGAAGATGTTTTTGGTGTCTTTATTAATGGTTTACATAAAATCAGGAGCCTACTTAATCCCATACAAATAGAGAAAACAAAAAGCACCGCAGAAAATTCAATTTAGCATTACAGATGTTACTGCAACCCAATTCTTTGTCTGTGCTAGTATATAAAAACACTTAACAGTGCATCAATTTTCACAGTCATTTAGTAGATTAGAAAGCAACTGTAAACAGTGTAAAATCCACATTAACTCCTGTCAGTATCCTGCCTTTTGCTCAATTATAGATTTGTTTGAAATAACAGTGAGATCTAAAGTGATTGCATCGACATCACAGATTGTATTATAAATATGAATGAACCCATTGTAATGGAATGCATAGCACTATTTAGCAAGCATTTGTCCTCCCTGTCAAGGTAACACATTTGTGATGTAAGGGAACATGGCATTGTCTCTAAGAAATAACTCCACATGTTCTCATACAGTAATCACAGCAACTGACAGGTTTTCAACTGACAGGTTGACCCTAACTTTCACATTTTAACATTGTACCATAAATAACCGTCTATTGTTTAATGTTCAAAAATCAATCCAGATAATATGAAATCCATTGAGCTATTTCTAATTGATTATTAATTTCAATAACATGTCAGTTTGATTTGTAATAGATTACCTTGACTGATCTCTGCCTAAAAGCTTAAGATCAACATAACCATCTCATCTGAACAGAAACTAATGAATGACATTGGGTGCTGTTAAACTGAAAATTCTTTTGAATGAGAGATATGAGTTTCAAGCTTCTTCAGTAAGGATTTAGTAAGCTGTTATGTTTCTTTGTTTGGAAGATGAGGGTATATGTCTTAGTTCTGATTTTTTGTTTTGCTTTGTTTTTAAGGATAACCACATTGAGAAGTTTTGGTGGTAGAACGTTTTTGTTTTTGTTTTTGTCAGTATATAATGTGGTTGATTATTGTGGCCATTACCAAAACTCCCTCCCACCTCCTTGTCCCCCCTCCCTCCCAACAACCTCCTTGCTGTTCCCTTGTCATATCAACTTCAAGGAACTGTAATTGTTGTGTCTTCTTCTCCCCCCCCACCCCACGTTATTTCTTTATTTATTATTTATTTATTTATTTTTAGCTCCCACAAATAAGTGAGAACATGTGATGTTTCTCTTTCTGTGCCTGACTTGTTTCATTTAATATAATTTTCTCTAAGTCCATCCATGTCGTTGCAAATGGCAGCATTTCATTCTTTTCTATAGCATAGTAGTATTCCATTGTGTAGATATACAACATTTTTCATATCCGCTCATCTGATGATGTACATTTGGGCTGGTTCCAACTCTTGGCTATTGTAAATAGTGCTGCAATGAACACAGGAGAACAGGTATACCTTCAACTTGATGACTTCCATTCCTCTGGGTATATTCCCAGCAGTGGGATAGCTGGGTCATACGGTAGATCTATCTGCAATTGTTTGAGGAAGCTCCATACCATTTTCCATAGAGGCTGCACCATTTTGCAGTCCCACCAACAATGTATGAGAGTCCCTTTTTATCCGCAACCTCACCAGCATTTATCATTCACAGTCTTTTCAATCTTACCCATCCTGACTGGGGTGAGATGGTATCTCAGTGTGGTTTTGATTTGCATTTCCCGAGTGCTGAGTTGTTGAGCATTTTTTCATGTGTCTGTTGGCCATTCATATATCTTCCTTTGAGAAATGCTTATTTAGCTCTTTTCCCATTTTTTAATTGGGTTACTTGTTTTTTGCTGTTGTTGTAAAGTTGTTTCAGTTCCTTGTATATTCTGGATATTAATCCTTTGTCAGATGTATATTTTGCAAATATTTTCTCCCACTCTATTGGTTGTCTTTTTACTCTGTTATTTGTTTCTTTTGCTGTACAGAAGCTTTTTAATTAGATATAATCCCATTTCTTTATTTTTCCTTTGGTTGCCCATGCTTTTGGGGCTGTATTTGTGAAGTCTGTGCCCAGTCCTACTTCCTGAAGTGTTTCTCCTATGTTTTCTTTAAGAAGTTTTATTGTTTCAGGGTGTATATTTAATTCTTTCTTTTAAGTTGATTTTAGTATATGGTAAGAGGTATGAGTCTAGTTTCATTCTCCTGTATATGGATATCCAGTTATCCCAGCACCATTTGCTGAAGAGGCAGTCTCTTCCCCAGTGTATAGGCTTGGTGACTTTGTCACAGATCAGATGGCTGTAGGTGTGTGGGTTGATTTCTGGATTCTCTATTCTATTCCATTGGTCAGTGTGTCTGTCTTTATGCCAGTACCAAGCTGTTTTGGTTATTATAGCTTTGTAGTATAGTTTAAAGTCAGGTAGTGTTATGCCTCCAGCTTTTTTTTTTTTTTTTTTTTGCTCAGAATTGCTTTGGCTATGCATGGTATTTTGTTATTCCATATAAATGTCTGGAGAGCATTTTCAATTTCTGAGAAAAATGTCATTGGAATTTTGGATGGGGATTGCATTGAATTTGTATATCACTTTGGGTAGTATGGACATTTTCACTATGTTGATTCTTCCAATGCAAGAGCATGGGATATCTTTCCATCTTCTTGTGTCCTCTTTAATTTCTCTTAGCAGTGGTTTGTAGTTCTCATTATAGAGATTTTTCACCTCCTTGGTTAACTCAATTCCTAAGTATTTTATTTTTTGGGTGGCTATTGTAAATGGGCAGGCTTTCTTGATTTCTCCTTCTGCATGTTCACTATTGGAGAAAAGAAATGCTACTGATTTTTGTATGTTGATTTTGTATCCTGCTACTGTGCTGAAATCATTTATCAATTCCAACAGTTTTTTTGTAGAGGCTTTAGGCTGTCAGATATATAGGATCATGTCATCTACAAACAGGGACAGTTTGACTTCATCTTTTCCAATCTGGATGCCCTTTATTTCCTTCTCTTCTCTGATTGCTCTGGCTAGTACTTCCAACATTATGTTGAATAGGAGTGGTGAGAGTGGGCATCTTTGTCTAGCTCCTGTTCTTAAAGGAAAAGCTTTCAGCTATTCCCCATTCAAGATGATATTGGCAGTGGGTTTAACATATATGGCTTTAATTATGTTGAGATACTTTCCATCTCTACCTAACTTACAGAGAGTCTTTATCATGAATGAGTGTTGAATTTTATCAAATGCTTTTTCAGCATCTATAGAGATGATCATATGGTCCTTGTGTTTGAGTTTATTAATATGGTGTATCACATTTATTGATTTGCATATGTTGAACCAACCTTGCATCCCTGGGATGAATCCCACTTGATCATGGTGTGTAATTTTGCATATGTGTTGCTGTATTGCATTAGCTAGTATTTTATTGAGGATTTTTGCATCTATATTCATCAAGGATATTGCCCTGTAGTTTTCTTTTTTAGTTGTATTTTACCTGGTTTTGGTATCAGGGTGATGTTTGCTTCATAGAATGAGTTTGGGAGAATTGCCTCTGTTTCAGTCTTTTGGAATAGTTTGTAGGGATTTGGTGTCAAATTCCTCTTTGAATGTTTGGTAGAATTCTGCTGTGAATCCATCTGATCCTGCGCTTTTCTTTGTTGGGAGCCTTCTTATAACAGCTTCGATCTCTTTTATTGTTATTGGTCTGTTCAGATTTTCTACATCTTCTTGGCTAAGTTGTGGTCGTTTGTGTGTATCCAGAAATTTATCCATTTCCTCCAGATTTTCAAATTTGTTGGCATATAGTTGTTTATAGTAGTCTCAAATGATTCCTTGTATTTCAGATGTATCAGTTGTAAAATCACCTTTTTCATTTCTACTTTTTTTTTATTTGGGTCTTCTCTCTTCTTTTTTTACTTAGCTGTGCTAATGATTTGTCAATTTTATTTATCTTTTCAAAAAACCAACTTTTTGATTCATTGATCTTTTGTATTGTTTTTTGGGCTTCAATTTCATTAAGTTCTGCTCTGATCTTAATGATTTCTTTCCGTCTGCTAACTTTGGATTTGGATTGTTCTTGTTTTTTCTAGTTCTTTAAGGTGAAGTATTACGTTGTTCAATTGCCATCTTTCCATTCATCTGAAGTAAGCATTTAATGAGATAAATTTCCCCCTTAGTACTGCTTTTGCAGTATCCCACAGGTTTTGGTATGATGTATCATTATTTTCATTAGTTTCAATAAATTTTTTGATTTCCTGTTTGATTTCTTCTTGGGCCCATATGTCATTAAGTAGAATGTTATTTAATTTCCATGTGTTTGTATACTTTCCAGAATTTCATTTGTTATTGATTTCTAATTTTAATCCATTGTGGTTTGAAAAAATATGTGGGATAATTCTAATTTTTTTGCATTTGTTGCGACTTGATTTGTGATGTAACATGTGATCTATCCTGGAGAATGATCCATGTGCTGATGAGAAGAATGAATATTCTAAGGTTGTTGGATGGAATGTAAATATCTGCCAAGTCCAATTGGTCTAGTATGTTGTTTAGATCTTGTGTTTCTCTGCTGATTCTTTGCCTAGATGATCCATCCAATATTGACAGTGGGGTGTTCAGGTCTCCTCCTATTTTGGTATTAGTGTCTATTTCCTTCTTTAGGTCTAACAGAGTTTATTTTATAAATCTGGCTGCTCCAACATTGGGTGCATATATATTTATGATTGTTATGTCTTCTTGATGGATCAGTCCTTTTATTATTATGTAGTGGCCCTCATTATCTCTTTTTATGGTTTTTAGTTTAAAGTCTATTTTATCAGATACAAGGATAGCTACTCCAGCTAGTTTTTCACTTCTGTTTGCATGGTAAATCTTTTTCCATCCTTTCACTCTTAGTCTATGTGAGTCTTTATGCGTGAGGTGGGTCTCTTGAAGGCAGCATATGGTTGGGTCCTCCTTTTTAATCCAGTCAGCCAGTCTGTGTCTTTTAACTGGGTAATTTAATCCTTTTATGTTAAGAGTTGTTACTGAAAAGTGTTGATTTACTCCTAGCATTTTATTGATTTTTGTTTGAATGTCTTAAGTGTCTTTTGTTCCTTTCTGATTTACTGTTTGTCTTCTATATTTGTTGGTTTCTTGACTTGTAGATAAACTTTTTTTTCTCTCTTCATTGCTGGCATTTTTATTTTACTAGTGGGCTTTGATTTTTCTTGAGTTTTTATGGCAGTGGTAATTATTTTTCAGGTACCAAACCCAGTACTCCCTTGAGAATTTCTTGTAAGGGTGGTCATGTGGTATTGAACTCCTGCAGTTTTTGTTTGTCTGAGAAATATACTATTTGCCCTTCATTTTGGAAGGATACCCTTATGGGGGTAGAGTATTCTTGGCTGGCAATCTCTGTCTTTTAGTATTTTGAATATATCATCCCATTCCTTTCTGGCTTTTAGGGTTTGTGATGCAAAGTCTGATGTTAGTCTGATTGGGGCTCCCTTATAGGTGATTTGACGCTTCTCTCTTGTGTCTTTTAAGGTTCTCTCTTTTTCTTTGAGTTTTGCCAATTCGACTATAACATGTCTTGGAGAAGACCTTTTTGGGTTGAATACATTTGGGGATCTTTGAGCTTCCTGAATCTGAAGATCTGTGTCTTTTCCTATACCTGGGAAGTTTTCTGCCACTATTTTGTTGAATATGTTTTCAGTGTGATCTCCTTTTTCCTCCTCTTCTGGAATACCCACGACTCAGATATTTGAGCACTTAAGGATGTCTGATATCTCTCTTAGATTTTCTTCAGTGTTTTAAATTCTTTTTTTTTTGTCTGCCTGTGTTATTTCAAACAACCCATCTTCAAGGTCAGAAGTTCTCTTTTCTGCTTCTGCAAGCCTGCTTGTTAAACTCTCTGTTGTGTTTTTTTATTTCATTGAATGAATTCTTCAGCTCGTAAAGCTCTGCTACATTCTTTTTCAGGGCATTGATTTCTTTGTATGTTTCTTCTTTCAGGTCCTGTATACTTTTCCTTATTTCATCGTGTTGTCTAGCTGACTTTTCTCATATCTCATTCAGCTTCCTTAGAATTATCACTCGCAATTCCTTGTCAGACATTTCAAGGGCTTCTTGTTCTATAGGATCTAGAGCTTGAGAGTTATTACCCTTTGGTGGTGTACTTTCTTGATTTTTATATTCCTGGTTTCTTTCCTTTGATGTTTAGTCACTAGGGCAGGGGATTTCGTGATCCACTGGTTCAACACTATTGTCTGGCTAGGATGTTGCTGGGGCTGCCAATTTAGTACAGCTGCCTCAGTGTCTTCTCGGTTGCCCACTTGTGCCCCAGGTACATGGTCACCTTGGGTCTTGGGCCTCTCTGGGGAGGTGCCTCTCTGGTCAGTGCGCACTCAGCTAGGTTGGGGATGGAGTTGGGTGTCAGCGGCGAGGCCGACCTGCTGGGTTGCGTGCTGGTACCACAGGGCACGTAGTCTGCACAGATCTTGGGCCTCTCCGGCTGGGTGCCTCTCTCATTGGTATGCACTCGCCCGGGCTGGAGATGGAGTTGGGCGGTGGTGGCGAGGCCTACCTACTGGGTCATGCACTGGCACTGCAGGGCGCATGGTCTCCGCGGATCTTGGGCCTCTCCGGTTGGGCACCTCTCTGATCAGCATGCATTCAGCTGGGCTGGGGATGGAGTTGGGCAGTGGTGGTGAGGCCTACCTACTGGGTCACGTGCTGGCACCGCAGGGTGCATTTTCTCCGCAGATCTTAGGCCTCTTGGGCTGGGCGCCTCTCTGATCGGCATGCACTCAGCTGGCCAAAATTTTTTCAAAAGAGATTTTTTCATACTATTGGATTAGAAGAAAGGGTACTAGTACATATCTTTTTAATTGCTTGACTCAGTTTGAATTATTCTGTTTTAGATAAGGGTCATTTTATTCTACTACTTAATGTTCTTTTGTTGGAATACTCTTATGCTAGCAAAAGTTTTAGTACTACCCAGAGGAATGGAAATCATCAAGTCGAAGGTATACCTGTTCCCCAATGTTCATCGCAGCACTTTTTACAATAGCCAAGAGTTGGAACCAGCCCAAATGCCCATCATCAGATGAGTGGATACGGAAAATGTGGTACATCTACACAATGGAATACTACTCAGCTATAAAAACGAATGAAATACTGCCATTTGCAACAACATGGATGGACCTTGAGAGAATTATATTAAGTGAAACAAGTCAGGCACAGAAAGAGAAATACCACATGTTCTCACTTATTGGAGGGAGCTAAAAATTAATATATAAATTCACACACACACACATACACACACACACACACAAACCGGGGGGGGGGGGGAAGAAGATATAACAACAACAATTATTTGAAGTTGATACAACAAGCAAACAGAAAGGACATTGTTGGGGGGGAGGGGGGAGGGAGAAGGGAGGGAGGTTTTGGTGATGGGGAGCATTAATCAGCTACAATGTATATCGACAAAATAAAATTTAAAAAAAAAAATAAAATAAAAAATAAAAATAAAAAAAAAAAATAAAAGAAATTGAGGGGAAAAAAAAAAAAAAAAAAAAAAAAAGTTTTAGTACTAACTTCTTAAGTACATCTTTTAGTTTTTAGAAAAAGTAAAGTGTACATTTCATTATAAAACCATGAATCCAATTTGGCTATGTATTGACATTTCATTTATTAGCAGGTGATTTACCTGACTGTAAGTCGTTCTTCTTTGTTAGGCACTTTGCTGTTATGTTTTTCTGTTACTTGGAAGAAGGGGCAAATGGCCACCTGACAGAATATATGCTTTTAGTGCTTTACATATGTCATGCTTCCTCATCTAAAACATTCTCCCTTCTACTCATAAATATGTCAAGGGAGGAATCATACAGATTCTGACAGTGGGTTCTTTCCAAACAGGCATGTTCCAAGAGAGGGAATACAGGTTTAGTATTATTCCTCCTGGCTTTCCTTCTCTAACTGTAGCCAACACCCAAGTTCCAGTATTGGGAATTTGAGAAGAGCACCACGGCGCACATCCCTGCGGGAAAGACATTTGTGCTTGCCTTCAAGTAAATATCAGCTACATTCAGGAACATTTAGTCTCACACCTTTTTCCCTGTAAAGTGGGCATTTAATGATACTGGCCACATTATATCTATGGGAGTCCTGTTTTTCAAGTTGAGACCATTGGAACAATGAAGACTAAGTAGTAACCTATAAAATATATTCACTAGAATCTGTGGCAGTGGTTCAGAGTTAGAAAGATGATGAGTATATTCATTTTTATCAAATGTAGCACTTTATGATGCTTATGGAAATATTCTTAGTAAATTATTCAATCAAATAAATTTTACATGAGGGTTTTACTAACAAGTCTAAGAAATTATTTTCAACTAAGTTCAGTCAGACAGATGGATTTTGTTCTCCAGGTGGTTGCGTATTTTTTGCTTGATAACCTATTTGCCAGCACTCTTTTGAACCTGTGAATATTTATATTTCAGGGCCCTCTCAATAATTAAGAAATCCACATTCAGTACCAGATGTTTCTGATGACTACACAACTTTGTTTCATTCTAGAACTGTAACATTTATTTTGTTTTTATTTTCAATAATATTTTCCCAAGAACCGGGAACAAAGGAATCGTTTACTGAAGTCATATCTTCACTAAAAAGCTATGATAAGGCTAATTTACTTTATTAAACAGAAACATAGGCAGCCCAAGAGCATTATTTATTTTACCAATCAAGCATTTTAAAAGCTATAAAAGTTAGATAGGTTATAAGGTGTTCAGATTCTTTTCTTCTTAGGTTGTTAAAGTACCCAACTAAGAAACAAATTTAACTTTAGAAACTATGAAATTATGCTTTCCTAAAATAGATTAACTTTTGGACATAAAGCTTTAAATTTTTCTACTAAGAATTCTGCTACAAATGAAGAATAACATATCTTCCTTTATGGTAAGCTACACCAAAATCAAATCTATAAACCTCATATACTTATTCTTAGAATAAACCCTGACCTGAGAAGAGATTCTCAATTCCTATAGCTAAGAAATCTTGAATGTCCTGTGGAGGTGGGGGGGACATAGACAGTTCTCTGAGTCTTTGCTAAACTCCTGTGTCATTTTACCTTGATTAGATCTATTCAAAGAATTATTTTTCTATTTTAGTATTTCTATTTTAGTATATTATTTTAGTATTGAGGTTGATTATTGGTTATTAATATTAATTTCAAAGCTAAAAATATTTAATAGTCTATGACATCTATTCTCTCTTTATAATGGTAGGTAAACCAAAGGAGGAGTATTCGGTGGCTTTGGTTTATATATAGCACCACAAGAATAATTCAGGACCATAAGAATAAAGCTACTTATTTGAAAAATTAGACTTCAGGATATTACTAAGAATTTTTTTCTTTATGATAAATTTAGAATGCTATATACTAAACATATTCTCATTTCATAATTTATTTCAGTAAACTGTTTCCTTGAAAATTCACTTTTGACCTTACTTACTAAATGAAAGTTAAAGATCATTTAAAATTCAGATTATAATGTCCACTATAAATTAATTTGCTAAATTCATTCTGCAAGAAACTCAAATTTTTTATATAACTTAGTGATAATTTCTTTTGTCTGTTTATAAAAAATGCTGTATCATTTTCACTATTTTAAAGATGTTCTATCACATGCTTCATGAATTTTGCACAAACTTAGTTACTTTAAGATTGGGAAATATGCTATTTTTGTTCTGCAATTACTCATGTTAGATTTCAAATATTCTGTGATACTATATAAAAACCATCCAAAGAGTGTTTGCTTTAAATTGTTTTTATAAGGAGGAGAGAAGGATTTGCACTGATAATTCTCTTCATTTCTTAGAATAATGACATATACTTTTAAAACTGAGTTCTATGGTAAAGACCATCAGAGAGACTTTATAAAAGTACATCTGGGCAGGCCACACTCTTGCTTAACATCTTTTAGTGGCTCCTTGTAGTTCTTTGAAATGTCAGTTCCTACTATGTCCCAGAATACCCCCACTCACAGGGCCTGGCCACCTCTTGTGTCTTAGTCTGGTCACTCTTCCCTTTGATCACCACTTTCCAATCATAAGAGCCTTCTCTGGAGGTCTTGCTGTCCCTTCTGCCTGGAATGCTGTTCTCTCACTAAACGTGTCTTGCTAACTCTTTATCGTTTTCATCTCAAATATAGCTTTCTCATGGAAGCTTTCCTATAGCCGTCTTTCCTCTAAATCTTAAATCAGGTCCCCTGTTACCTTTCATAATTTCATCCTTTACTTTTCAACTTCATTGCACTTATGAGTTATAATTACATATTTGTTTGATTATTTGTTTAATGCCTGCTTCTCCCACAAGAGCATAAGCTCTATGATTAAAGAAAGAGATAGAGTCAGAGGAAAGACTTTATTATAATCAGTATTTCACACTTTTGACAGGTAAATTAGACCCAAAATAACTCCCAAGGAGCAATACACAGCCTGAAAAACATGAAATCAAAGAGAGGCTATGTGGTGTAATACAGGAGGTGCACTAGACTTATTTTCAGAGGCCTAATAGAGTAGGTTGTTAGTGGTGGGCAGCGGGGGGAGTTGGATTTTACATGGAGAGAAAGCAACCTATTTCACTGTATCATTTTGGCTATGTCTTTGGACTACTCTGGACCTCAGTTTCCTTGTCAGTAAAAGGAAACCTAAATATCTATGACTATAATATTGTCACCCTCAAACAGAAGAATCAGATGGGCTCCGGTATTCTTTGGTGTCCAGAAGATGGATTATAGTTGTATACCTTGCAAGGAATACCAGACACAGGTAAAAATACAGAACTTTGGGCAAGTGGGAGGGTAGTGCGGGGAATGGCAGTGGGAGAAATGGGAGTATGTTGAAGGTCTGGAGAAAGGATACAAGTAGAAACGATTTAATTAAGTAACCTCTTTGGCTCCAAATTCACAATTAGTTATTTACCATTCACACTCATCAGCCCTCTATTCCCTAAACCTCAGCCCTCCTGTTTCTCACCAAATTTTGTAGATAAATTCTCAGATATCCAGATAAGTAACTAAGAATTCAAGTGTGAAAACTGATATTCTTCTATTTTTTAAAAAAACTGACCAAGGAATCTGTTTTGAGTAAGATTGAAAAAATACATTTCATTCTGTCTTATCAAAATCATAGAACAGAGAATACTAAGAACTACAGCTGGGATATTATTCTTCATTGTAAATTGCATACTTGGCTTTTTGAAATCTTTTTTGATTTGTCTTAGACTGAAGTGTTTTAGCTCTAACATGTACATTACATAATTTTACACTGAAGGGTCAGGATTATTTTTAACTAATGTTTACAAAGGATCAGTGGATTGTATCCTTTTGTTTATGTTACACATGAAAGAAATATAGTTTACATAGTCTTAAATACCCTCTGTCAGCCTTCTGCAAATGGATTATGTACTCAAATATGAAAAAGGTCCCCGTACATTTAAAATGTACTTGAGCTAAAATGTTCTTTCCTCCTTGTTTTCTTCTCTCCCTTTCTCTAGCTTTGCTTCCTCTCTCTGCTTATGTTATTAGTTCTACATGCTTTAACTAAAATGGATCTATATCAAGACTCAAATGTCAGGTGAACTTTTACTCTGAATTTTCCTGAATTGTGTGTTTATAGTGAGACTGTCTCTTATGGTCAGAAGATTATAATTTTGCTAATGTAAAGCACATTAGTTTAACAGAAGCAAGCATAAGGAATCAGTTGAAATGTGCCAGGCTTTATTTTAACTGCTGATCCTTTACTATAGTTTCTAAAACACTACATATCATCAGGCAAGCTTTTTTAATCTTTGATTTGATCTCATGGTTCAACAAATAATTGCTAAAGGTTGACAGTACAACACATGGAGATCAAAACAGGACTAATGAAATGAGTAAGCAGAAATTCTTATCTTTTCATACAGGCAAGGGTCTATATAGTTTTCTCCTCATGGTGATCCTCTTTCCTTTGGAAAATCCAAGAAGATAGTTGAAGAGGCCCCAGTAGAGACCAACTTTGCTTATGCACTAATTTTGATCCTTTGCTTATTAGTCCTTTCTCTAGCAGTTACTTAAATTTTTTATGATGAAAAAGCAACTGACAATTAACAGCCCTCCTGCCTCTCCTTGTATTCCTGCCACCATTTCCTCAAAACACCAGACCCTTTCACATCCTAGCATTTTGTATGTGCCTCTTCCTCTACCTGAGATGCCCTTCTACCCTTCTTTATTGGACAGACTCGAGCTTCCCTGTCCAGACCCAACACAAATGTTACTTCCTTAGTAAATTCCTTGGAGGCTTTGTTCCTCTGTCCTCTTTGCTCCTGCAGCATTTTCTTCTATTGCTCAGCTTTAGCACTTATTTATTATTCATTTGTTTTAATAATATGCTTCTCTCTGTTTGATATGAGTATCTCACGATCTAAGATCATATTCGTCTTTGCATTCCCTGCCCCAGCTCAATGGCTGGTAGGTGCATAGTAGGCAATTCATTATTATTGCTTCAGTGCATGAATTAAGCAACCAATTACATGAAACGTCCAGCAGACAATCTTCTTAGAAACAAGTTGTATTCCCAAAGTTCATTTTTAAATCAGTTGTTTTGGAACTCACAAAGCAATTTCCCATAGAAACAATGTTATAAATAGTAGTTAGGTGCCCAGGCTAGCCCTCAAGAGTCTATTTAACCCATAATGTAGCTGAAACACTCTGTAGTTACAATGAAAAATAGCAGAAAACAACAGTTATAAATGTGCAGTATTTTCATTACAATAAGTAAATACAATTCCTCTTCTGTGTGGAAACTGCAGTCCAGGGCAAATTATACCATCAAGCAGGCATAACATGATCTAGTGACAAAAGCAGGATAGGTAAACATAGGCCAAGCTCTTTCACTAATTTGCTTTATAAATTGTTTAAGTTTACTATGCCTGAGTTTCTATGTCTGTCCAGCAAACTTGGTAACTCTTGTCTGCTCCCCTGAAGAATAAGTTAATGTATATAGGAACACAATGAAACATATAGAGCTTTACATAAATGCATTGTGTACCCTGATATAAAATTCCCTTTATAAATGAAATTAAACTGAATTATGAACTTTTTAGTAGAGTGAAAAAGCAGCAGAGTTGGGGTTTAAACCTCACTTGGCCTGACCCCAGGGTGTGGGAATTGGGTGACCAACCATGTTCCTCCACCACAACCAATATTAAGAAACGTGAGTTAATCTCTCTGGGCCTTAGTTTCCTCTTGGGCAAAGTGACATTGTTTAGATTAGATGACTTTCTAGTTCTTTTAATCTGGAGATCTGTATTTAACATTATTCGGACAGAGTGGTAACTTTGGTGGCATCAAAAATGTCCTGGAGGAGTCATAATTGTATGGTCTGAATTTCTTCAGTTTTCTCTTCTATGATTAGATGGCTTCAAGCACCACTTGCATACATCATGCCTATACTGTTTATAGTAGTTTTTTGTTTTTTCTTAGTCTACTGAACATGTCCACCTTAAAACCAATTTGTTCCCCAACATCCACCATCAAAATCTACATAGAAACTAACTTCCACCATATAGTGTCTCTGTCCAAGCTTGCAGAAGAGCAATCTTCTTGTTCCTTATTTAGGATTCTGCTTTCTTCCATGAAGAGGGAAGTTTTCCTTCATGATTTGCCTAAGCTTTTCTTACTTGATTCTGGTGCAGCAGTTATATATTCCAGCAAAATCTAATCAAATTTTATTCTCTATTAGGAGCCATCTGTTTGCCAATGACTACTCTGTTTTTTATTTTAATGCAATCCATTTTAGTTCCTTCATCTGTTTTTACCATATCACCTGCACTCCCCATTTTCCCAAGCTCCTTCCTTCCTTCCTCTTGTGTGGGTAAGGGACAGGACGGGACAGGGTGTGGACAGCAGGAGTCTGCTGTACTCCAAACAAAATACTTGAGGCTCAAATCTGACTGACTGGAAGGTGTCTTTCCTCAGGCTCTCCAATCCCTGTTTATTTCTACCCTATACAAGTATTTAAGCTTCCCCAGATATCTTGTGGCCTTTCAGGAGACTCTCACTTATCTCTCTCAATCACTGCTTTCCTTCTGTGCCTGGACGTTGACTAGAATATAATAAACATGCAACCCTGTCTATGTAAACAATTGCTTTGGGGTTAAACTCTATTATAAAAACATTTTCTGTGTGAAATTTGCAATACAATTTGACACTAAAAATGTCAGGCAACCTATGTTCTGTGTTTTCGTCATTGTCTTCATATGTTCATCTGCATGAGTGCCGTTTGTCCTGAATCAGAGCCATCTACTAAGTGGGACCTATGTAATATTTTTAGTAGATTTCCCCTTAGGTAGGGTTTCCTGCAAATTGTTTCCGATGGCTCTAAATCCTGTTGTTACTTCAAAGCTTAAATGAGACCCTGCCCTTGTGAAGCCTGCCTTCACTTAAGCTATCTCTGGGTGGGTCTCGCTCACTCTGACATTCTATTGCATTTATTATGTGCACAATTCACTTTACATTTCAATAACACTAAAAATGAGCCAACATTAGCTCTTCTTTTGTCCCTCCTCCCTTTTAGACCAACAACTTTAGCTTATACATTATCAGTGCTCAATAAACATTTATTGCTTCATTATTCAATCATGTATGGACTTATTCGTTAGGTTGAACTTTTCAGTTGATCCAGTTTTGGGGGGTTTTTAAAAATTTTGACGTTTTTAGGTTTTGGTTTTTTTTGTCAGTGGTTTTGATTACCCAGGTGCACTTTTACCATCAAGTTATGTCTGTAAATAGAAGTCTGGAGACATTTTTAATGTGTTTGGGAAAAGAAATTAAATAAAGAAGTTCAGATTTTAAAATTGCAGATGAATATTGTGTTAGTGATTAACTGTAGCAGACATTTTGAAATAATTTATCTAGCTAAGAAAAAGACAATAGAGCCATCCCTGGTGACCACAGTTTCAATGGCTTCCTTCAAAAATAGTCATTTTAAACTTTTTGTTTCCTTCTTCCTTTAATCTCCCATGTTATGAATAATATTTAGTTGAATTCCCAAAGCAACTGAGGGAAGAAAATCTTTGGTGTTGATTTTGGATAGAATATGAGACATTTACTCTTGCGAATGTTAATCTTGGAAGGCTTCAATACAATCTTTTGTTCTCTGAGTTCAATATCATTCAAAGATATAAATTGAAATACCAGTGTGTTTTGGACCACAGAAAGCCCTCTAAACACCTAAGTATAAAAGTTTTAGTTATTAATATCTGTAGGATTTCATTATTTTAATTAGCGTCTCAGCAATTCCCTAATAGGTAATAATGGCTGTGGTTGTCCTGCCTGTAGTTCCATAGGCAGTTCATAGAATAATCATCCAAAAGTTACACTACTTTGTAGTTCATTGTTTCTCTGAACTTTTTATTTTACCCGTATTTGCTTAGCAACCAAATTACAATTACTTAAACATTATTATTATAATTAATTATACTCTGAGTCCTTTCCATACATCAGTTCAAAACACTAAGAGGAATGTCAGGTTTTATCCTGACTTTTTGTCAAGAGTTAAAATTCTTCTTCCTATATTTTTGACCTCATAAAATCTTTTTTCCTATAAATTACAAAAACTTACTGATCACAAAGCATATAAATAGATCTAAAAATCTGTGTTCTTTTAAAAATGTGAGGGTACTTCAAAAAGTTTGTGGAAAATAGAATTAAAAGATAATACGAGTCTGTGAACTTTTTGAAGTACTCATGTTTTTTTTTGAGGACAAATACTTATTAGATCAAAAGTTTTATCAGCTATAATTAATTCCTTTTTATAATTGTTTTTTAAAAGTCCAAGTTCAGTTATTTCTCTCTGGTTTAAACATGTTGGCTGATTTTTAGACTCAGATGAATTTCACTGTAAATTGCTGTTCGATGTGACTGGAGTACCCAGGAGCTGTCAGGATAGCTCAGTGATTTAACGCTGGTGTCCTGCAGCTTTGACTGTAATCAGCAGATGCTGTGGTATTACCATAAATGTTTTCGTAACTGCTTCTGTCAAAAAGAGAAAATTCTTCTGCACCAAGTCTGCTGCTTCTGATTAAATTCAGTTTGCCTTCTTTTGCATAATTAATGTCCCATGATGATCTCTAACCTTTTGTTTTTAATATTGCCTCTTGGTCAAGATTCACTCTTACGAGTAATCTCAACTAAAAGCAGACAAAGAGAAATGGATGTGCTTTCACATGAAACCCCAGCACCTCAATGGCTCTGACGTTGTTACGGTTTTATACACCATCAATTGTCAGCAATCATGAAAGGTTCTGGTCTTTGCAATGTTTTTTATTGTTGTGCCAGTGCTCTGTTCTCCTTCAGAAGGCTGTTTCTATACTGCTTTGGTGCACAGGGTTTTGCCTGAGGATGTGTGATGACAGGATCTGCTTTTGAATGTGATTACCCTGGGTGTGTAAACTGATAAACCTCTGACACAAGCCAGACAAAAGCCTTCCTATTCTTCTGCAAAACTTTCTATACCTCTAGTCCAAAGTAACTCAGAGATTATATTTGCTACAACAAAGTAAATGTGTATAAAACATCAGTATGTTAAAAATGAATACCTCGTTTTGTCATTGAACACATTTTATACATTATCTCAATGGGAAAAGATCCTTGAGTTTATTAAATAGCAGTACCTTTTTCCTGAAGAGCCCAAAGTGCTTTTTTCTATTTGCTCCTTTAGAACCTATGAGTACTCTTGCCTGACAACCACCTATAAGCTGGGTTTTTTTTTTTTTCTTTTTCAAGTGGAACACTGATGTGAACAGATACCCTTTAGTGATTTTATTCTTACAGTATAAGATAAAAAGTATGCATACTAGCCAGCCCCCTTCCCTCCCCCCCGCAAAAAAGTATACATGACTTCTCTAAGGTACTAAGTAAATCCTGTAGTAATTGGCACAATTATAGCTTAGAACTGCCCTGTAGTCATATTATCAGAAATTAGGGTTCTGCCTGTTCCCTTTGTTTCAGAAGGAAGAATGAATGAGTTTCACATTTTCTAGGGTTTATCTACTTCTTTCTCCTATAGAAGATTCCACTAACAAATGTTTATCACATTATTTTTAGTGTTTTATTTTCTTTATCAAAGAACTTTAGAATGGAAAAAGATCTTAGAGATCACAAAGTGTTCATTTTATGACTGATGAAACTGAGTATGTAGAGTCACATGCAGTGGCATATTTAGTTTGGAGATTTCCAGCTTCTAACTACTGAAATATTAACTTTGAATGTAGATTTTAGTTTATCTCAGATTAAAATCAAATTAAGTGAAAAACAAATTTCACAATAAATTTATTAGTCCCCAAATATATTCTATGTAAAAGCAAGATTTATGATCAACAAAACTTTTTTGTTTATTTTTTCTTGCTCAAACTCTTTTACTACAAACTCTTTATAAAAGCTTCTAGCTGCTTAGAGCTCCTGCAGCTCGAGGATATCTTTCCCCCCACAACCAACAACCTGTTTATTCTTTCTTTCACATTAGCCAACCACTTCTACAATAGAGTGTGCCCCCTTTCAAGAGAACAACTAGTCCATGATCCAGAAGACAATGACAGTGTTCCACTTGAAACTGAGACTTTTAAGTTTTCATTCTGGTTCTGCCTTTTCTTGGCTCTGTCACTAGAGTAATCTAACTTCTGGGCTCAATTTCCTTATTGGTAAATGGAGATAAACAATAATCACTTCACGGGAGGATTCAATGAATACTATGTGGGCTAATGTGGCCACACACCTGTGTCTTTGAGACCTACATTTGATAGCCAGTGTATTAGTCCTTTTTGTGTTGCTAGAACAGAAATACCTGAGACTGGGTAATTTATAAGGAAAAGAGGTTTATTTGGCTTATGATTCTGGTACAGCTGCATCTGGCATGGGCCTCAAGCTGCTTCTACTCGTGGCAGAAAGTGGCAGGCAGCCAGTGGGTACAGGCAGATCACATGGCAAGAGAAAGCAAGAGAGAGAGAGAGGAGGTGCCAGGGTCCTTTAAACAGTCAGCTCTCGCAGGAACTAACACAGCGAGAACTCACTCACTACCCCTCCTCCCCCAGGGAGAGCATTAATCCATTCATGAGGGATCTGAAACTCATCAGTTTCCAACACTGCCACATTGGAGATCAAATTTCCACATAAGTTTTGGAGGGGACAACACATCCAAACTCCATCAGCTAGCAAGAACTAGGAAAACACTTGGAAAAGGCAAGAGTACAAGAACAAGAGGACTTAGACTTAATCATGCAAGAGATTTCAATTGTTCTTCTTAGTGGGTTTCTTCATTCCCAGTTTATTCATGAACATAATGTGTTAGTTACTACTCAAAACAACTGTCACAGATATTTCAAGGTGTTTGAAAGTATATTTCAAGATATTGGAAAGAAAGAGTAGAAGGAAGTCACTTACAAAAGCACCAATATTTTAGGAAAATGAAATGTTTAGTGAAATGTTTTTCTGGCTCTAAGAAAGGAATATCTCCTTCCCACCCTTCACCCCAACACCCCCCACCCCAAAAAGTTTATGTCTTTCTTACGATAACTCTAGATGTCCTGAAATCCTCATACTTGATTTTATGTTCATTGCTGTTATCGTTCTGTAAGAGGAAGCTGTCAGATTATTTAAAATGACAAAGAGCTGTAATTCATAAGTATTACAGCTGCCATTCTCATTAGATATGTTAATCAGAATTTGGATATCCACCCATCTTATCCACAGCAAATTAGCACACAAATACACAGCACAGGATTTATCACTATAACCATCAATGTAATGATACTACATGTGAGCATAAACCAGTTTGCTAATGAGAGAGATAACATTGAAAGTCCTGAAAATGAAACTTCTATCTTTGTTTTTTACTACATTAAAAGATATATCTTGATCAATTATTCCCAAAGCATTCCTGGCTCTGTTTTAAACCAGTTATCTGTCTTTAGGACTATCACTGACCCATCAGAAAAGAGACCCAAATAGTTGAAAATTTGTGATGAGAGAACGCCTTTCCATGAGCTTTTACATACATTGTTTTTGTCATAAAAATCCTTTGTAGGTTTGGCTTCTTTAATCATCCCCAGGAAACAAAGAAAGGTGCTGAGGTCTAAAGAAATGAAGGAGAATCATTCCAGAATATGAGGAGTGAATGATGGAGCCAAGGAGAAACCCTTACAATTTTTCCTGTTATATATAAACTAACCCTGTGTTGGGAAAGTAGAATAGTTTGGTCAGGGCCCTCGCCTCAGGTCCAGTTGGGTGTGGTTTTAGCACATCCTTTGCAAGCAAATTGTGTGTGTATGTGGAGTTGGTGCGCATGTGCGCCAGTGTATCTTTTTAGTTTTGTTGCTGTTCTTGTTGGAGGGAATGGGGGGAGAGAGAGACAGAGAGACAGGAGTTTTAGTGAAGTAGGCGGGCACAGCCATGCTTTCCAACCTGTGGCTTCCAAGGACCTTTTTGGCCAGTTACCTAGCTCATAGACCTGCATGTAAGGGGTCTGATGACCCATCCTGACGTGTGAGGGGTCTGGGGATCCAGCCTGGCATGTGAAGGGTTTGTGACCAAGTCTGTGATTGGGCTTGAGGGGTCTGTGGGCCCCAGACCTGGCCTTAGCTCGACAATCGGCCCAGTTGGTGCAGGATTACTGGCAGGTAATAAAGCCCGACAACTGGCATGGTCAACTAGCTTTACAACTCGTGTCACAAACAAGATTCCAGACATAAGCCCTAGCTCCACAATTGGCAACGTCAGCAGGATTCCAACGTTAGCCCTAGGGCCGCACCCCATAATAGAGTACTCTCTAATTTAAGTAGTCACAAATGCATAGTTTGCAACTAACCAGATGAGCCAGAGAAAATTGTTTTTTGGTTCTCTTTCATGTAAATCCAAAGAACAAACAAATCAATAAGCATACAGCTTGATAAACAAAAGGTTGTGCCAAGGCAGTAAGCTCAGTTAAAACCAAGTCTGTAGAGACACTAGGGAAGGGGATAAAGCTTACCTTGCCTCCCACAAAAGGGCTTTTAATTCTCCAGAAGAGACTGGCAGAGGCTTCTCCAGGAGACCCGGAAGAGAGTCGCAGCTGCAAACCAGGAACCTTGTCAGGGTCTCACAGATAATAGCTGGCCTCTTGGCCTTGATTTTTTTTTTTTTTTTTTTTCCTATATATTGGGGATATTCACAACAACTTCACTGGTATGTGAGAACTAACTGGGGAAATGTTGTTAAAGCTCCTTATCATGTCTGACACACAGAGACGCACAGGAAGAGGTAGTATTATCATCGTTACCACTGGATTAAGACCTAGTGAAAGATTTCTTTGGCATAGTAAAGGTGATAGATATTAAATATATCATTGCACAAACAAATTATGCTTAGGGTTAATGCTGTGTAGGAAAGGAATAGAGTGGTGTGAGGTGTAGGGGTGGGGATAAGGACGCTTCCCTGGAAGTGACTTCCTGTGCCAAAGCGATTTTGACCTGGTTTCAGACTGACTGAAGAGAATGGGAAACTGGAGCGCCCATCTCTTAGGAAAGGCCCACGTAGAATGAAGAATTCAGGTCATTCTTTTCCCCTTAGTACTGGCAATGTGAAAAGTAATAGGAGGCTAACCTTGGTAAAAGACCATTGGAGGCAGCCACCATTCTCAACTACATCTGGAACAAAAGTGTCTCAAACAAAAGCATTTCTGTTTACAAATCCACTTCCTCCTTCATATGTTATTCTTCAAATCCTGTCTGGTTCATTCTTTATAAACTATTCCAGATCTGATCACTTCATACCTGCATTTCTACATAGCCTCCATTTTTCCCATCTCTTTTCTCTCAATCAGTCCCCAAAATATCATAGTTCATTAGTTCTCCTTAGAAGATTTCCTCTACTTAGTCTGTTACATTCACATTGCTTATTTTCCCTTCATTCACCACTCACTGCTACAGATGACACCACCACCCTAGTTCTGTGCATTTCTTTCAAAATCTAGTATAGCCACAGGACTTAAATATTTGTGTTTAGTATTTAAGACACATAGATCCTAATTTTGCTAAAATGTACCACATTCAATATAGCATTTTTAAAAAATGAGACACCAAGATCAAGAGTTCAGATCCCTGTGCCAGTCAGCCACCAAAAAAAAAAAAGAGAAAGAGGTAAAATTGACTACTCAAGACACTTCAAGCTGTTCTTATTGTTTCTCCTCGTTATATATAGGGAAGGTAATAAGCAAATATCTCTATAGATATATTGATGTCATTAGATTGTAGGCTTCCTGAAAGCCGGGACGTCTGTTCATTACCTACAATACTGTTTATACTCAGTATTTTTTGACTAAATGAATGAAAGTATATTGTCCATCTTGTATCCTGCAGTATACCAAATAATTATGAAACAGTCTCTGTCCTCTGGAATATAGAATCTTACAATGAAATATGACACATCTACATGTAAAACACTTCTTTTAACACCACGAGAAATGGGAAGTACACAGACTCCGAGAAGATTATGATCTTATCACTAGAGTTAAGCATGTGGCAGGGGCCCAAAAAACTATAACCTGGCAGACCAGGATATGAAATAATGAGAGAAGTACAATGGAATGTAGCATCACAAACTTTTGGGAAATCAGGAGGTGGCATTTGAGATTAGGGGGATCATAGATTATGATAGATAACGATTAAGCCTGGGGAATAGAGAAGGGGGGTAGTATTATACATAGAGAGTTCACTGTGTTAAGTATAGTTGGAAAGAATTTACAAGAAATTGCAGCATCTCCCACCTGTAATTAATAATTTATTGTATATTTTCAAATGGCTAGAAAAAAGCTCAAATACTCTCATCACAAAGAAATGATAATTTTTTGCAATGATGGATATACTAATTACCCTGATTTGATCATCAGGCATTATATACACATATGAAATATAACTACGATGCCCCATAAATATGGACAATCAATATATGCTAATTTTAAAAAATTTTGATGAAATAAAGAAATGGCACCATTTCCTAAAGGAATAGTAGTTCCTAAAGCATGGGTTACTAGTAAGAGAAAATTATAATGCTAAAACTTTAAGAGAAATTGAGGTTTTTTTTTTTTATTTGAAATGAGTGGTTAGCTCATTTTAATAATTTTACAACCCTGGACCTTCTAGGTACAAATTGGGTAGTATTTATTAAAATGTAAGTAGCTTTGAGTATTTTCTAATGTACTAGTGAATCTGGGCCATAGATTTTGTTACTTCTGTGAATAACTAGTTATATAGAAAGTATAAGTATAGACAGCACTTTATACCATATAAGCAAAATCTCTGGAAATAAATATTCCTGATTTTATTTAACTAGTGAGCTCATAGATTTTTAAGATATTCGTCAGAAACACTATTGATAAAAATAAAGTATCTCTTATTTCCCTTTTGGTTCTTCACACTAGTAAGGGAAGACTGTCTGCTTCTCCTTCAACATTGACAGTTTTAAAGTGTTAAATAACAGTGCTGTGGTTTGGAGCCAGGAGTTGAATCAGAAGACTTGGGCTTGAATCAGAACTCTACCCTAACTTGCCTTATTACAGGGGCAAGTTTCTTAACCCCTCAAAGCCTCCCTTCCTCATTTGTGAATTGGCAAGAATAAAAATCATACTTCTTTAGTCTGTATGATGATTCATGTAAAGCACCTTGGGCAGACCTGGCACTTAACAAGTGCTCAAACATGTTAGTATTATTTTTATTATTAGTCAGTGTTTTGTAAAACAGCCCAGAAATGGGAAAAAAAACTTGAAAACCATTATTTTGTTAATAAGATGGTGAGAAAGTAAATATAATTTTGTTAAAACTAAATCTGACTTTTTTATTTCTGGATTGTGTTATATTTGAAAGTTTTATTGCTTTTTAACAAAGTATTTTTGGTGTGTCACACAGTAAACCTCACTGGAAAGATATGGAGTGACCCCTTCCCTCATTATAATTAATCTTTATTCTAATGAGTAAGGCTATAAATGTGTTAAATAATAATACTTGTATATATAAGGAGAAAACAGCCACAAGATATTAAATTAGACAAATAAAATGATTGAGACTGGAAGGTTAATGAGGATTATAGTTACCAAATGGACTTGGTAAAACTGCAGAACACATTGCTTCTGTGTTCTCCAGACAGAGGCCTTTTCATGTCATGAAATTCCATTAGCAGCAAAAGTTTGTAGATTCCATTAATTGCAATGGTGTCTTTCCTCTTCCAAATAAAATGAGAGCCAGTACAGAAGGGTGGTACCATTGCAAAATCTAAGACCTTTAGAAATAGAATAATTAGCAAACATAGCAATATACTGTAATAGTTGTAAAGAATGTACTATGTTCCATGATTTTTAAGGCACTAAAAGTTATTCAAGATACTATAATACCTACTAAAATTTAATGATTGGTGGCAGGTGTAACTGTCTGACCTCTAGTGGCTATAGCTTATAGTTGCATCTCAGTTGACTGAGTTTAAAACAAAAAACAAAAAACACTAAGGAAAGAAATCTTCTTGGATCCTAATAATAGAGTTCTACAAGTGAATGTATGATTAACTTACCTGAAGTTATGCTAGTCTAATTGTCAGATTACTGCCTCAAAGAACATAGTTCAAAACCAACTTTGTTAATCTATGAGTGCAGGTACTTGAAATGTGTCCACAGGTTGTACTCTGAGGTCTAAGAGCCAAGCAATCTCTACAGCATTTTTAGGAGACATACCCAAGTTCATAGGAAGCTACCATCAATGTTCAGCAATATTTCATAGGCTTACATGAAATATCTTTAAAATATTGATAGGATACCTATATATGATAGTGTATATTTTTATTAGATGTCTATGTGAATAATATGGCTTTCTTAATATAAATGTTTGGGTTTACTGAATATTGTCAGGTTCTAATTGACAGCATTACTGTATCTTATATATTCTACCATATTTTTGAGACACCTCATCTGAGTTAAGGGTGCCGTTTGTGACCGGGAAACAGGTTGAAAGTGACCAACAGTTTGGGAACATAAACCCTCTGATGATTCTGAAACATTGAACTAACAGATAGTACATTTGATATGATGCCCGAAATTGAAAAAAGCTAAGAAAATTTGTATTATCTTAAGGTTGAATAATAAAAAAGAAAACATTCTGCCATGTGATAGTAACATATTTTCCTTTGTCTTTAACAAAATATACTGCCATATTGGATGTGAACTTTTTTTATACTTTGTATCTCAAATTACTGAAAACTTACTTGTCTCAATAGTTTAATAAGCCATAAACTGCTAGACATTTATGGCTAATGGGGGTCTCCAATGATTTTTTTAATTTCAAATACCACAGTAATTATAAAGTTGCATATACCTTAAAGCCACTTCTGTACTAATAACACTTGTAACTCTTTTAAGAAGATGTATGAGAAATGGAACAACTAACAATTACTACATCTTGTCCTCCTTGTCCATTTTCCTGCTGTCAGCACCTTCTTTAGATTACCAAGAGTACTGCACTCTAATTTCCTTCTTTTCTGCCTGCTGTATGGTGCATTTCTAGTGCTTTGTGTTTCGTGTTACCATAGAGACAGGAGGTGCTCCAAAGCCCCAGGAAGATGAGTGGAAGCAGGTCTTTGAGGAGAAACAGTCCCTGCTGGCAAGAGATGCCTTAGGCAGGAATCTATAGCAGTAAATGGAAAGAGGGAATTGTGTGGTCTGAGCCGATTGAATGTCCACAAATTCTTAGGAAGCACAGGCACAGCCAGTGCTGCATTAAAAATGAGCTGTTTACAGAAACCAATTTTTCAAATATCTCAGTGCAGCCTGGAGTTTCATAGGAACCAAACTTGGTATTTTATTTGCAAGAAAACAACTGAAGTGACATTGACCTATTCCTTTTACTGTTTTCCTCATTAAAAGGGAGCACATTCTAAGAAAGGTCCTCTTTGCCTGACTGACTTTGCCAGTCAAAAATCTCACATGTAAAATGAAGGTCGATATTCTTTGACTCAGCCAAAACCATCAGAAGTCAAATTGCAGTTTGAGCACAAGGGACTCTACAGTCAGCACCCAAATTATTGATCCAAATATGCTAGTTCTAGAAATGAGTAGTTTTTATATTTACCCTTAATTGTCATATACTCCCTACATGTTTTAGATAACTTAAAGTTTTTAAACATTTCTTTCAGGAGAATGCTGCTAAAGGTTTAAAAATAATACAAGTTTTTTTTCTCTTGCCTTTTCCTTAGAGATATGACGTAAGGCCTTTCAGAGAAAAGGGGAAGAATAGAAAAATAAAAAATTTAATAACAAAATAATGAGAGATAGAATTTTAAAAGAACAGATGTTTTGTGAATTATCTTTAAAACCAATCTTTTTTTTTTTTTGGAGTGGAATAAGATCCATGCTCAAGGTGTATGCTGGATTTTTGTCAGAGATCTAACAGTCTGAGCAGGGAAGGAATTCAGAGAAATTCAGAAAACATCATATTTCTTCCTCGGTTACCCATGCAATATTCTCCTTTGGGGGAAGAAGGCCCATGACCTGTAAATCTGTAAATAGAATAAGGTTGAGTAAGGTCCTCTGAGCACTCACTTTCCTCAAACTGCCAGTAGGAGGCAGTAGTGTACTAGCCTGAGCTACTCTCTTTAAGGTGATGTCTAACTCATGCCAGATTTCTTTTTTTTACTCATTCTCTAGAAATACATGAAACTAAAATCTTAGAAATAGTTTCAGGTTTCATAACGAAACTTGGTGCCATCAATCCAGTACAAGATAATGCTGCTGTACTATGAATAGAACAATCAAAAGAGGCTAGTCTATCAGCTTCTAACTGTGGCAGCTCTGAACCTCACCCCAATATAGGTCCTGATCCAGTATGATTAGGAGAATGGCAAGGAACAAAGGTCAATCTCATTTTGGAAAGAAGGAGAATTACACTTAGTAAGTTAGATCCTTCTGATTTTCACTGATTTACTAAAATGTGTACAGAACTATGAAGTAAAAGAATAGTCTCTGAATGGTAACCTCATCTCCCTATGCTTAGGTGGCTAGGTAAACATATGTCAAAACATAGACGTTAACAGCAGTAGGCTTGTCATTATTAGCATTCAAGTTTCATAAGTGTTTTTTTAATCTTTAGCCACTGTCTATTTTGCCATTTACAGAAGCGACAGAAATTCAAAATACCTAGAAATATGTGTTTCTGCCTCTGTATACAAAACAAAATCACAGTGAAATGCTAAACATTGGAATATTGTATTCTTTCACTTGATTGTTTTTCCTTCTGTAATAACTGATTTCATTAATAGGTTATCTTTCACTTATTGACGTAATCTCAGTAGGCTATTGATGGAGTTTGGATGTACTGTACTCCCAGAACTCATTTGGAAATTTGATCTCTAATGTGGCAGTGTTGGAAACTGATTGAGTCATGGGGGCAGATCCCTCATGAATGGGTTAATGCTCTACCTGGGGGAGAAGGGGTAGTGAGCGAGTTCTCCCTCTATTAGTTCACAAGAGAACTGGTTGTTTAAAAGACCCTGGCACCTCCCCTCTCTCTCTCGCTTCCTCTTGCAATGTGATCTGCCTGTACCCACTGGCTGCCTGCCACTTTCCGCCATGAGTAGAAGCAGCCTGAGGCCCATGCCAGATGCAGCTGTCCCAGAATTGTAAGCCTTATAAACCTCTGTTCTTTATTAATTACCCAGTCTCAGGTATTTCTGTTATGGCAACACAAAACGGACTAATACAGCTATGTATTTGGGGATTTTTTTATTTCCCCGTGAAGTTCAAATAGCACATATTTATTTGATGCCTAGCAATGGTTAGCATACAATCTGACTAGTGAACAAAGCCAAGTTTACTAGTCCATACTGGAGTGGGGCTTGTGATCTTGATTTTAGTAACTTTTGCTCCAGCCAAGTGAACTACAAATCCCTAAATGGTGGCTTATAAATAAATGAATTATAGAAGTATTTTTAGTAAGTATGGGGAAATGAGCAATACTAATTTCCATTATAGTGTATATTATTACCATTTAAATTTTAACTTTTAACTAAAGCTTAAACAAGTGTTTATTTTTGTCATAATTTCTAAATTCTTTTTAATAATAATTATTAGCTTTATAATAGTACAAAATCCAACAAGATAAAGTTACTTATTACTAATATTTTCTGTAAAGATATCCAACTCAAAATATGTTACAGATAATAGCACTTTCAGAAACTCCAGTCTAAGACCTGTGCTTTCTGTGTGGTAGGTAGCCAAGAGCCAAAAGTGGCTTCTGAGCTCTTGAAATGTGTCTGGTCTGATTTGAGAAGTGCCGTAAGTGTAAAATGTACCTGATTTGATTTAGAAGACTTAGTACCAAAAAATATTTGTACTATTTTATTTGCTTATATGTTGAAATAATATTTGACATTATGTTAAATGAAATACATTATTGAAATTAATTTTACCTGATTTTTTTCATATTTAATGTGTTTTTCTAGAAATTGTTATCTTGCATGTGTAGCCCAGTTTTATCACCCTCATTAAATTTCTATTGGACAGCACTGTCCTAGACTTAATGCTGGGTCCTCAGAGAGACAGAAAGCACAAAAAATGTACATTAAGCCAAAATAATATATCATCAGCTAAATTTCTATCCAGGTAATATTATTCTAAAGTGTTTTCTTTGGAAAAGATTGATATAAAATATTAAGTGAGACAAGGTAATAAAATGATGCCACTCATGAAATAAGGTACTCAGCCCTAGTTATGAGGCAAGCATTGTGCTAGGGCTTGGGGATAAAGCAGAAAAAGATACCCACTTTCATGGAGCTTATGTTCTAGCAGGATAGGTCACAGTTAGATCGATGTTCTCTTAATACTTGAAGATATTGCTGTTTTGATATGGCTATGGAATATATATTTATTGATAGGCTAGGGAGAAGCAAAGGAACATTTCTGTGTGTACAATCATACATAAAATTACTGTAATATAAAATGATCTTCAACATAAATGTATCCCAGGATTGAATTCTCTAATGCATAAAAACAGATTGTTTTAAGCAAATTCTTACCAAGCATATACTGAAAATCAATCTCAAGTATTAAGTCTACATGGAAATTTTTTAAAGATTCTATTCAAAAAGATTCTGTGAGCATATAAGTGTATTGTTTTATAGTACAGGACACCCTAGTTGGCTTTGTTTTTTTCTGGAATTTTGAACTGCTATATGGATATAATTTTTCATGTTCATAGTAGAAATGACAGGATCCTAAATGTTTTAAGGGCTTAGCACCTAGCATAATGGGCTAAACACTCACTAAATTAACTAATAAATTGACTTAACTCCAACTCATGATCTCCAGAGGAACAGTTGAAGAAACTGTAACTGTTTGGCTTGGAGAAGAAAAAGTTGGGAGAATATGATACCCGTCTTCAAATAGTTGAAGGGCAGGTGGGTGGAAGAGGAATTGGACTTACTTAATGCAGCCCTAGTGGAAAAAATTAGTAGGGACAGTGACTAAGATTTCAGGGAACACTGGCTAAATATAAGGTAAAACATGTAAGGTAAAACATTAGAGCTCTCCAAAGGAGGAGTATACTGCTATATGGGATTATGAGGATATGACTGGATGGCTTCAAACAGGCTGGACAACCACTTGATAGGGTGCTAAATAAATGGAATTCAAGCACTGGATAAATGGTTCTGCCAAGTAATTAAGGGTCTTTCTAATCCTAACATTACATGATTCTATGAATCGAAATGAAATGGAATAGAAATAGCATATGTTACTCATTCCAAACAAACATCTGTACATTCGAAATGTCTAATAAATGTTGAATTAGGAAATATAAGAAATGAAGGAAAATACCTGAAAGCACACTGTAAGATACTAATTAGAAATGGCTTCAGAAAAATGTTTAGGTCCTAATGTGTTTATTTAGCGGTTATTTTCCAATACAGCTCCCAGGTGATTAGCACTGAGGATCGGCTTCTCCCCAAACCCTTCATCTTAGTTAGTGAAGTGCTCTTTCCAGTTTACAGTATGTCTATTTGTGTTGGTCTCATCATGTGCCCCCAGAACTGTAAAGCCTAAAATTTGGATTGAATTTGCCAGAGGCAAATAGCAAAGGCTTTGTGGCCTTGGCAGTTCATGGACTTCTCTAAGCCAATTTCCTTGTCAATACCTATCTTTCAGAGCTGTTATAAAAATTTTAAAATAGCACATAAAGGGCTTATTAGATATATAGTATGTGTTGAATAACTGTGCTATCAAATCATACCCTTGTATTATTTCTCTACCCTCTTCCCTCATGAACCAGCCATCAACTGATCAAATTATTAATGTGTGACATCTATTAGCTGACAGGCAATTACATGCTTTAGAAATATTTACTTAATGGCTGCTAAGCCACATACTGGTAACACCAAGCACATAGTAGCCTGAGACAGCTGTCAAGAACAGATAGCAGAAGTGGTAAACAGATACTGCGGTTGGCTTCAGTATATTCATATGATGAGGAAGCTGCTTTGGACTTGAAGTTTGAAGATGTGTTATTTGAAGTAATGGTAGGACATTTATGTAGAAATATTTGGGGAAGTCATGGTGGACACCATATTGAAGCTGTCATCAGGGCTGAAAATGCAGGTGTGGAGCCTTCTTCCCAGAGGAAATGGTTAAAGCTGTGAGATCCTGGTAGAGAGAAGTAGAAAAGGCAGAAAAGTGGGCCAAGGATATAGCTGTGAAAAATGGCCACACTGACAGATATGATTTTTTGGGCAGGGTTGGGAGGGTAGAATAAATTACCAAAGAAACTTAAGCAGATAATTCATATAAGAATTGCAAATATCAATAAGCACATGAAAACACACTTAGCTTCACTGGTAATCAAATAAATGCAAATAAATTTTCTGGAAATAACTAACTAACTAACTAACTGACTAACTAACTGACTGACTAACTAACTAACTAACTAACTGGACGTGTCAACCAGGCATCTGAGGACTGGAGTTCTGTCTCTGATGCTGCCTGAAAGTTATGTCTGCTTCCTCAACTTTATGTAAAACAAGGTAAATATACCCATATCACCTCTCTTACAGGGGTGTTAATAGAATCAAATGAGAATATGGGGAAAGTGTTTGCAAACTACAGGATAGCCATATGTTAAGGTAACATTGATACTATTAATTATACAATAATAATATTCAAAGTTATGAATAACATTCTGCAATGACTTCTGACACCAACTACCTGGAGTTAAGCCAAATTTCACAGGTCACAAACCTCCAAAAGACTGCCCTTGCTTCAGACACCAGCTACAAGTTCGGGGTCCCCAGGCCACCTTCACTTCTGACCCACTAGCTAGAAATTCAATGGTTCCTACTACCTGCATCAGTTTCAATAATTTGCTAGAATGACAGAATTCAGGAAAGCACTATACGTACTATTACAGTTTTATTATACCAAAAGGATACAAATCAGAACCAGCCAAAGGGAGAGATGCATGAAGCTTTTGTTGTCCTCAGGGATGCATCACTCCCAGCACAATGACGTGTGACAGTACACAGAGTACTGGCAATCAGGAAAATTCACCTGAACTTGAGTGTCCTGAGGCTTTGTTACTTAGGCATGATCAACTGAATCACTGGACATATGATTGAATTCAGACTCCAGCCCCGCTTCTTTCCTTGGAAATCAGGCTGATATCACTTGGCTCAAAACCACAACCCTCTAATCACATGACTGGTCTTTCTGGTTTGGCCAAACCTCATCCCGAGCCATTCATTACCAAAAACTATCTAGGGACCCATGTGTCACCTCATTAGCATAAACTGTCAGTTTATGGTATCAAACTATAGGTCTGAGGAGCCCACTATGAATAACAAAATTCCGAGGTTTTAGAGGCTACCTCCCAGGAACTGGGACAAAAGCCAGGCAAATTATTACACACATTCTAAAATGTTGCAAATGTAAGAGAAAATGAGGCATGAGAAAATTCCATTGAGTTTAAGAATTTTGACACTTTTGGTAATCTCGTAGGGAACAATTTCAATCAAGAAGTATGGATGAAAGCCAAATGAGAATTGCTAAAAATTGAACAGAGAGATGAGAAAGAGGGAAGCAGATATGGAGAGGGTAACCTACTACAACTCAGAAAGATAAGCAGTGGGATAGAAAAGTTTACCTTACCATTCTCTTTAAAGGAAAGAGGCTGGACTGATCCTGGATGTCCTATGCTCAAGAGCCTGCGCCATCTAGAGCTGTACCCTCAATTAGGAAGGCTCCGTATAGGACACTGGCAGTGCTGTCATTGAATTTTTATTTAAGGATAGTGATATAGAAAAAGACTGAAAAGATGGGTATATTTGAGTTTCTGCAAAGAAAGTACTAGTTTGTCAATTACCGCATCTATTCACAGGTGCCTTTTTTATCTTAATCATCCTCTGCTTTGTCTTTTTTTTTTTTTTTAACACAGGAGTACTTGTTTTGTTTATTTATTAGGTAATTGGTTTCAATAAGCGTTTCCTGGTACTCCCTAAAGGATTTTAACTATATACAAAGTGCCCTTTTGCTCTTTTTATCATTTTTATATATTTTCAATACATAAGATAAAATAAACAGCAAAATGAAATCAAGGGAAGACAATTACTTATAGCATCAATAAATTAGCAGTGAGGAAAGCCACAGGGATCTGGGCTGCAGGTGGCCAGCACTAACTTTGGTATCGCATAGATTAAAAACATAGATTTGTCACACACTTTACTATCATGTAGACCCAACAGTGCTTTTAAAATTATATTTATGGGTCGTTTTTTTTTCTTTTCTTACCAAAGTGAAGCCATTCCTGAGATGAAACAAAACAGCTACTTAGTAGGTCAAAGTAATAGTTAAGAGCAAAATGTAAGGAATTGTAAGAACAGACCAAATTTCAGGAAGACTGAATAGATGCAGTCAATTTAGGACACCAGAGCTCTATATTCTTCCTCCTGTCAAGGCTGCCACAGGCTCGTCGTTGACCACAAAAGGCAGGAGCTCAATTTTATATTTCATCTGAGAGTTGGCACTTCTAAGAAGCCAGTGCCCATTAGAACCACAATGTGATGGGGGATCAATACTGACTTAAAGGGAATAATGCCTCTTTCTGAACCATAACTGATATTTCCTGCAGCTGAGAAGGTTTCCCCAAGGGCCTTAGCCTTGCCTTCTTACCTCAAGAAGTGGAACAACTGCTGGCTGAAATATTTCCTCATTTAGATGCCAAGTTGCATGTATTTATATTTACCTTTTTAAGTCAGCAACTTTCCTGGTTTCTTGTGTCTTTTGTGTTACCAAGAAACAACGGAAATGTTAGGGCAGCACTGTGGGTTTGTTTTGTTGTTGTTGTTGTTGTTGTTGTTTAGCTTTGTCATCCAAATCTATATTCTGCCAAAGGTCATTTGGGACCCAACACCGGATGTGGTTTAAGGGCTTTATTCTCATTTTTAGTACAGTGGGTTCTCTATATTTAAAAGCCATTCAACTTTCCAACAATTTTCAACATTTCATTCAGTTTCAGAAAAAAAGGTGCGGTGGGACCCCAGATTCCATCCTCTCAGTAAGAACCATATGAGGAACTGAAATAAGTGAGTCCTCCTAACTTAAAGGAAAATAGCCTGTGTATTTCCACAGAAACGCAAATACAATATGTACCAATTGGATCCCCTTACTGATCAGATACTAAAAATAGCATCTGGTTCTTTGCCTATCTGTACTACAAGCCCCTGTGGCCCTGGATATTGGCAGTCATCCTAAATACATCATACAGAGACATCAATTGTAATATCTTTAAAAAAAAAAAAAAAAAGCCTGGGATTTGATTCATAAAATAATAGCACGAACTTCCTCTCTTTGGAGAATTAAGCAATCATTCTACTTTGCCCTGATATTTTTAGTTTTCATTTAAAAATGTGTATTGGTAAGGATTGGAGTTGAGGAGAAATAGAAATGCTTCTTTTTATTGAAACCCCAGCCTTACCTTTCTTTGAGTCCATGGGCCCAAGTGTGTCATCTTGTATTTGTAACTGTCTGATTTCATAGGAAAAGGATGAGTCCACTTGCCTCAAATTATAATTTATTTATGCCTCTGTGCACCTAGATAGACCTGTCTCCAACTTATACGGTTGTGGCATCCCCCTGTCATTTGGAAGTCAGCCAGTTAGAAACTAAGTGCAGTTTTTGCATGGAATTTTGGTCTCTGGCCTAGCCCACACAAAGCCACCAATGACAAACCAATGCAAAAGACACCTGCCCTTGAACCAGCATTATAATAAGATCTCTATGTAAAAGGAACCAGCATTATAATAAGATCTCTATGTAAAAGGAACCTCCAACCTGGGAGCTTTCTCTACCTGTCATCATTTTCTCTAGTTGCATTGGGCTAGGCAACTCATCCAACCCTGTTTCATTTATCTGCTTTGCAATTTAAGATGTGACTCCCTCAAGTTCACAGTTTTGGTTTCCCATGGCTGGGGACAACATGAGAGGAAGCTGCGGACTGGGATGGGGGCTGCTGGGGTGCTGAGAGATAAATGTGAGGGATGGGAGTAAAGAACTGTTATCTAGGAATTCCTAGCAGAGCTGTAAACTCCTTCTTTCAAAAGCCCTTGTGCGTTTTCTTTTTTATTTCTTTAGTAGTCTCAGCAACAGCCTCTTTCCTTTTTATACCGTCTTGCCTGTTGCTTCTCACCTGAAACCACAGAGGAGTTTTCCATCTTAGTTTTTCTCTTATCATTTTGTCCCTAAAGCAAGCCTACGGCTATTTTGAGTTTTCTCAGAAGGATAGAAATGCTCTTGCTTGCATGGGCCCATTCACTGTTATTCATCTAAGCCTCCAAAGAAGTTCAAAGACCAAACACTAAAAGAAAACCCAGGCTGTGTTGGACATTTCATCCTTGGATCTGGTATAGGTCGAGTAAAGGAGGACAAAGCTATCCAAATGGATATGCAGTCCTTGTTTTTTGGCAACACACAGTTCATTAGTGACCTTAACAAGAACAGTTTTGGGAGAGTAAAGGGTCAAAAGCAAGACTGGAGTGGTTTCAAGAGAAAAGTGAGAAGAGAGGAAGTATGGGCAATTATTTCAGGATGTTTTGCTATAAAGGGAGCCAAGAATTGAGGTAGGAGCTGGAGTAGGATGTGGAGAGAGATTTTTTTTTTTTGTCTAAAGATTGGGGTTATATACTTGCATGCTGAAGGGAATGGCCACAGGGAGAAGGAAACCTTTACAGTGCAGGAGAGAGAGGATACAGCTGCCAGAGGGATGTCTTTGGATAGACAAGCGAAGCAGTATCTGGTGCTCACCTTGAGGGCTCATCCTCACAGGGGAGCACAGAAGGTTGATTGATCCTAAGGGGAGGGAAGGAATGCATGTGTGTGCAGCAGGTAGATCAGAGATGTTGGGGGGGAGCTTGTGGGTGTTCTCTTCTGGTTGCTTCTGTGAATGAGTTAAATGAAAGTGAGGGAGGACGTGTTGGAGGTTTGAAAAGAGAGGAAAGGTGTGAAATAGTTGTCTAAAAGAATAGAAGGGGGAATGGACTAGGGAATTGTAATGGAATTAAGGTCGTGCTTGACATTTATAGTCATGAATTTAAGTGAGACCAGGAAAGGAAAGCAGGATGTGTGTGACCTTGGACATACTGTAGGAAGGTAGTTTACATAGGTATACTATCTGCTTTACAAAGTTATTACGAGAATTCAATGTGACAGAAAGCATTTTGAAGTACAGGACATCGTTATTATGAAACTTAGCTTTGAATTACTTAACACTTTTCTTTGGCCAAAAGCTTTTCAAATGTCTTTAGGACAGCCTCAAGTCTCTCTAGAGACAGCATTTGGCTTGTGCCACCAATTTACTCAGTAACTACATCTAAGCAAGTGACTTTACCTCCTTTTGCTTTCACCCTTCAATCTATAAAATGAGGGTGGTAACACTTAAAGTGCAACAAATACTTTATAAATAAAGGTGCTATATGAATACACACTATTCATAAGATGGTATTTCAGCCTCACTTGGTACGGTCACTAGAAAGTCAGAAAGGTCAGCGCCTCTGAATAAGCCCTCAGCCTTGGGTGGGAGAACCTCCTTTAGAAAGCTTTGAAAGAGGAAGGAGAGGACCTCTAAGTAGGTGTCACCCATATTATTTCCTTTAATCCTCACAGGTACTTTTCAAGGTTGATTATTAGAACCTGAGACTTGAAGAGGTTATGTAACCTTTTAAAGCCAAATGGTAGAGCTTGCATTTCAACACAGATTTACCTCAAAATCTCATTCTTTTTACTTTGCCACGTATGGAATTGGGCTTGATACAGTATAGCCATGGAAACTACAGGATTTTATTTGCATGTGTGTGTGTGTGTGTATATATATATATAAATCTACTCGTTTTTGACAGCATGCAGCTCATTAGTGAACATTTTTCATACATATATAATCTCCTTGTTTTTAACAACACATAGTTCATTAGTGCACATATTCTTTTCATATTCCAGACCCATATCTAAGCCAATTTAATCTCTTCTCTGCCATCAAACATTCAATTAGAGTTGCCCAGTAGCAGAATAAACTTGTTTGTTGGAGATATCGTCACAATGAGTTTACAAGAAATCAAACGACAGAAGATAGGACCAGTCAAGGGAAGGAGCAGTAAGCTGACTAAAAATCTGGACTTTGCTACAAATGCAATTTTCAAGCACTCTCTGAGGCAGAAGGGTGGGTGCTAGAAAAAAACATAAATTTATGTGGTCATAAGAACTGCAGGTATATGTCCACTGTGCTCTTTCCTACAAACACAGTATGTACATTAGAAGCCACAGAGCATAAACTGCTCTAAGAGAAAATCACTGCTCTATTAGATTTTGATTTTTGAGTAACAATTGCCCACCTGATAGAGAAGGTGATAGGAAAAATGTATTTATTTTCTTCCAACAGCTAAAAGGTGATCATACTTCTAAAATTTGTTGAGATTGTCCAAGAAAGTGTGTAAAATACTCATCCATCACTGGAAGCCCCTGGTCAGGAAATGACAGTGCAGTAAATATCTTCAGCAGCCACCTTTTAATGTACAAGCTGTTTTCAGTTGGAATTTTCAGCACTCACATAAAACACACTGTCATGAGTGACTGCTTGTGCTCCAAAGTCATTACTATTGGGATAATGGAACATCTCTCAGCGAATAACCAAAAAACTTTAAATGTCATGTCAAGTTTGTTGAAGCCATTTTCAAACCCTGTTCAAGGTTACATGAATATTGAGGGTATCTGTTTTTTACCAGTTTGAGATATATGAGAGAGATCACTCATAAGGCTGTGCAATGTGAGATTCAGTTAATTAAAAGAAAATCTAGGTCTCTTTGGGAAAGTCAATCAGCCACAGCCATTTAATCATTAGCTACTGCACCTCCTCACAGCCTTGATAAGTCAAGATCACCATCTCTTACCAATAAAAGGATATATGTGCGTATGTGTGTTCATGCATGTATGTATAGATGTGTATATAGTTGACAATTAAATTATGACATAATCATGGTCTCCTAAGAAGTTTTAACAATTTGCCTGCCAAATTCATTTTTTCACTTAAGGAAAATTATTGACTTTTAAAATTCTTATTAGAAACTTTCCTCCTTGGTTTGGTTCAAAAAGGAAATTAATCTCATAATTATTTGAACTAATGCTTATCTTAGGTCATAGAGTACGGAGATACTTTCTTTACCCAACACATTTATTAGGCACCTACTTTGTAACAGGGCCATTTTAAGCACTGAAGCTACAGCAGTACTTAAAATAATGTCCCTGTTGTCTTGGAGCATACATTCTCGTAAAGTGACAGACAGTGGACAAGTAAACAAATATATGATGTGTGTGGTGGTCATGCGTTCTCTGAAGGAGAAGATGGGAGAAAGGCAATAGACCAATAAAAAGAGTGAGTGCAATTTTAGATAGAGGGTTAGGGGAGGTCTCTCCATTTAGATGGCATTCTAGCAGAGACCTGAAAGATATGAGACCAGGCCCTGATAATTACCAAGTGACAAGCATTTCAGGCATAAAGAAAGAAGGAAAGAGGCACTGGTGCTATTGAGATGGTTATCTATTATATTTTATTCAATTTCTTAACCTCTGTGTGTTTATTTTAAATCTACCTTACTCTGTTGAATGTTTTTAGTTTAGTCTAAGAACTGTTTATTGAAAATAATTATTTTAAGTTTACATTTCATAAAATGCACAGTCCTTATCATAGTGATAAGTTTTCTCTTTCTTTCTTCCTCACTGTAGAAAATCAGAAAATGCAGTTGACAGAAGGGTCACGTTCACACTACAATATCAATTGCAACTCAACAAGGACTCCAGTCACCAAGGAGCTTAATTATAATCTAGACACTCATACGTCTACAGGAAGGATCAAGGCAGTTGAGAAGAAGGAAGCCTGTAATGTAGAAAGCAACAGAAAAAAGGAAATGGAACTTCTTGGCTCTGTTTCTAAAAATGAATCAGTTCCCGAAGTTGAAGCCCTGCTGGCAAGATTACGAGCCTTATAAATTAAACTGGTAAAAAATGATTAAGCCAAATATAAAGCCATGCTCTAAGCTATAACACTTGAAAAAATTGCTTTTATATAAGTTACTTTATATAGTTTTAAATTATGATATACATTAGAAAATAAAGCTAAATACATGATTGCAATGCTTTTTCTACATACTTGAGGTTTTGGCTTATTCAAGAAGGTAAATGGGTTTTAATGCTTTTTATGGTTCCTGGTATTCATCTGTTCTATATTTGGTGGCTAAATTATACATATTGCTTTAGAGAGCAGGTAGGTGGCCATGTGTTCAGCAATGTGTCCTCAGAAAATACCATCTTTCTAAGACACGGTAATTTTTACTTTACTATTTTCAACATTAATGAATGTCAAATCATCAACCTCAAGTCATGCTACATATCCATGTATAGTCCATGTATATTATTTATATAGGCCCTGGTTTCTCCTTAATTGGGGTCTACGTGCTACCAGCATAACATCAAAAACATGTAACTGATGATATCAAAACTGCAAGGAAATGAATGGTAACCTCATGATCATCATTGTCAAGTTCATGTTAATTAGACTCTGTAGGGGACTATAAGCAATTGAGCACATTTCCAAAAGTGATGCAATGAGAATGTATGCACTCTCTCTACCAAATGCATGTTCTTTTGTATAAAGTGAATATACACAGTGTTACAATGCTGCTGAAACTCCTGGTCTTAGCCAAGTGAGCATTTTTCCCCTGGTAATTATGACACCGGGCTAAAATTGCCATTTTGAAACTTCCCAAGTAACAAATTTCTTGATTTTTGTGGACAGACTTGTAATTCCAATATTTTGATATGACAATCACTAGCTTTGGCAAAAATCTGAATAGGTGTTCACATGCAAATGTAATTTTACCTCATTTGGGCATCATTGCTCTGTTAATTCCATATAAAGAAAATAAACTTGCTACTTGCACTAAATGAAAAAAGAATTGCTTTCTTCACTCTCTCTTTCTCTCAGTGAACATCTTCTTTGGATAAGCTGGAGACAGACTGTGCTATGTGCAGTCTGTCTTAAGCATCTATTTTGCTTTATTACAAGTGATAACTGAGTGACTGCTCTTTTACCTTCAGTTAAAAAGCAGGTATATGGAACTAGTCTGGTGAGGTCCACTGCTTTTATGTCCTTAAGTTGCCACCTCCTTTCAACTCTAAGTTAATAAAGTTAATTAATTAGAACTATGAACCAGCCCGTTTATAGACACTGAGGAACAGTGTGTTATCCGTAGCCAATGTAGGAATAAATTTGTTCCTGTATATATTGCTGAAATGTGCATTTTGCCTTCCAATTGCAATTTCTATTTTCCTGAAAACAAATCTTAAAAATCAAGAAAAGTGAAGGACATTTACACATTTAGGCATTCAGCAGCCCTAATAGCTGCTGTTTAGGAAAGTTCGATGAAAGAATTCTGACTATCAGTTCTTAATGTGCTTTTGCAAAGACTTGGGCTTTCAGAAACAAAACTTAAATTCAACCAGATAGTTTGGACATGCCGGGCAGCAGGTAAACACTCTGGGAACTTGGAGGCACATGGCAGCCACAGGGGAGAAGATACCTGGCAAGAAAAGGGGAGTGAAGATGACACAGACTCCCAGGGGCAGAGGAAGGCAGAGAAGTCCAGAAACCGAGAGGCAGGCCCAGAGCATCTGCCCACAGGAGCTGAAGGACACTGCAAGCAAGAGGACCTGAAGCCTGAGGCAAACAGAGCAGCAGCAGCGCTGGCCTCCTGCAGGTCAGCAGCCAGCACTCTCTCTCCCTCAATGACAGGAGCTAGTTCTGAGCAGGCCTGAAGAGAAGGACCAGAGCTGTGGAGAGGAAAACTCAAAATGATTGAGAGAGGCAATTGCCAACTCAAGGAACAGAGTGTTTCCTGTTGGAGCTATTTTCTTGGTAAATGCCCCTTCAACAATGGGCTAGGGGTATAATTAGTATTTTAAAATTCATAATATTCCTTTAGGCAATTGTAGATGAAAACCATAGCAGTGGCCTTTAATTTGAGGGTAGACACTGAGGTACAATTTTGTGTTTCTAAGCAAACAAAATTTTTTATTTGAATTAGCAGGTATGATGGTTAATTTTGTGTCAACTTGACGGGGCTAAGGGATGCCCAGACAGCTAGTAAAACATTATCTCTGGGTGTGTCTGTGAGGGTGTTTCTGGAAGAGACAGCTTTTGAATTGACAGACTGAGAGAAAGATCCACCCTCACCAATGTGGGTGAACATCATCCAATCTGTTAAGGAATTAAATAGAAGAAAAAGGCAGAAGAAGGCAAATTAGCTCTCTCTGCTTGAGCTGGGACATCCATTTTCTCCTGCCCTTGGGCATTGACACTCCTAGTTTTTGGCCCTCTGGACTCAGCTTGGGATTTATACCATTGGCTCCTCTGGTTTTTGAGCTTGGACTGAATTATACCACCAGCTTTCCAGGCCTTCAACTTGCAGATGGCAGATCATGATTTGCTATAGCAGTATTTAAAATAATGTCCCTGCTGTCTTAGATCATACATTCTGGTAAAGAGACAATGAACAAGTAAATAAATATATGATGTGTCCATCAGTCATGAGTTCTATGCTGGAAAAGGTGATGGGAACGGGATAGAGCAATGAAAAGCTTGAGTACTATTTTAGATGGATGGTTAGGAAAGTCCTCTCCATTTAGAGGATGTTTGAGCAGAGACTTGAATGAAATTCGGCACCAAGACCTAATAATAACCAAGTGATAGCCATTTCAGGCATGTTCCATCTAGGCCAATAACAAACCCTGAATAGATTATTCTCCCCTTTCTCACATCAGTATAGAAAATTTGGCTAGAACACATAGACAACTACATGATCATTGAGCTGTCCCAAAGCAAAGACCTACTACTGAAATGAGCAGGACTGAAGCCATGTTGGGACCTAAAACCACATAGTCTCTAAGAGATTTTAAAAGGACACAGTTCTTTTTCTTGGCACTCATTTCTCTGAGTTCCCTCTTCTCCCATGGTTATTTGATATTCTGAGCCTTGGTTATGGGGCAAGATGACATTATTTACATGAATGTAAAGTTGTTTTCCAGCCAGCCTGCAGCTGCAAATTTGCAGACCCTGGGAAACCAAGTAAGACATCAATAAAGCTATGCTGATTCCACCCCTCCAGCAGGACCATGAGGTAACAGGAAGGTACAGGAGCAGAAACTAGATGGAGTTTTGGCAAGATTTTGCACCTGAGACCTTGCTTAAAGCCCTCACCACTCACATCCCCCTTCCCTCCTGCTTTTCATTTCCCACATTCCATTCCCTTGGAACTCTTTAAAACTCAGTAAATTTGAGTCTTTGAGATGGCTTTAGCCTAGCCATTCTCTTTCAGGTTTACTGGAGAGATGGATTAGCCTAACATTTCTCCTCGGGTCACCAGTATTCCTGAATAAAAGCTGACTTCCATTTGCACCAACATTTGACTTTTGAGTGGTCTGTTTTTGAAAGGGATCAGGCAGCCAGATCTGTGTGCTCTGTAACACTACTGCTAACAAGTTTTCCCAAGTAAATATTTAAGGTAATTTTAAAATAATGGAAGCAACCTCATTATACATGTTCGTATGTCCTTTTTTGTTAACATAATTTGAATATTTAAACAAAATATATCAAAAACACCTGTTTATATGAAGAAGTAGACATATCCATGATTCATATCAAAATTTTCTGGTAAATCTAGAAAATGCAATTACTTTTACCAAGTTGCTTCAAAATGCTTGGTTGTTAACATCCTACTTATTCAAAACTAGGAATTATTCATGACTTTAAAATGCTAGTTTGGCAATAAATGATTATTTCCTGAGTGATTCATTTTTATTTTAAAATATCATAATCTAATGTAGATCTGAGTTTACAAGTTAGAAACTAAATTGCTTTGATGACCCCTCCTCCTACAACCAGGCAGGCTGCCCCTGCCATGGGGCCCATCCCTGCCATGGGGCCCATCCCTGCCACGGGGCCCCGTCCCTGCCACGAGGCCTGCCTGGGGTTCTGAGACATGGATCTGGGGACAACCCCTGATCCCATATCCAGGCAAGGAGCATGCCAAAACACCACTTCCACGTGGGTAACCCACCACATCCACCACATAGCCACAGCTGCCACAAAACAGGCTAGATGCCACAACCACCATGCAGATGGCCTGCCAGCCACTCACGTACATTGACACAAGGAGAGTCACCAGCAGAGACCAAAGAAAAGAGGAGGGTGTCTCTCTCCACAAAGCCCATTCCAGAGTAATAGAAGCAGCATCTATGCTACAATAATAGTGGGGGACCTGAAAAAACCTCTCAGCACTGGGCGGATCATCTAGGCAGCAGAGTAACCATTACTCTTTCAGAAGGAGAAAACTAGGATTATCAGAGGGGGGAGGAGGGAAGGAGAGGGGGATGGGGAGAGAATTAATAAGGGGCATAAAGAATAAGTACAATTCGTAATAATGTATATGCTAATTATATTGATTTGATCAACATAGTCAATGTTGAACTCCAAAAATATGTATAATCAATTATGATTCAATAAAAAAATTAAAAACAAGATTTAAAAGCAACATATCAAAATTTATAGGACGCAGGGCTCATGCGGTACTTAGAGGAAAATTTATACTTTAACACCTGTATTAAAAATAAGAAAAATCTCAAATCAGTAATGTAAACTCCTACTTTAAGAAAATAGGAAAAGAGCAAACTAAACCAAAAGCAAATATAAGTAGGACATAACAAAGCTTACAACAGAAATATATGAAATAGGGAATTAAAAAACAATAGAGAAAAATCAACAAAACCAAAAGTTGATTCTTTAAAAAGATCAACAAAATTTGCAAACCTTTATCAGGATTGACCAAGAAAAGAAAAAAAGAAGACTGAAATTACTAAAATCAGAAATAAAGCAAGGGCATTACTACATTGTTATTATTGGTTTTTGTGGTTGTAAGATTTAGTTTCTTTCTCTTTCTCATTTACATTTTTGTTCTCCTAGTGGGTTTTGTTGTTTCTTGTGTATTCATGATAGTGATTATCATTTTTTGGATTCCAGATGCAGAACTTCCTTGAGAACTTCTTCTAAGGCTGGTCATGTGGTGGTGAACTCCTGCAGTTTTTGTTTGTCTGGAAAATATACTTTTTTCCTCATTTCTGAAGGATAGCCTTGCTGGGTACAGTATCTTGGCTGGCAGGGTTGGTTTTTTTTTGTAAATAGTGTTTTGAGTAAATCATCCCATTTTCTTCTGGCCTGTAGAGTTTCTATTGAGAAGTCTGCTTTTAGTCTGATAGAGGCTCTCTTATAGGTGACTTGATGCTTTTCTCTTGCTTGTTTTAAGGTTCTCTCTTTGTCACTGAGCTTTGCCAGTTTGACTATAATGTGTCTCGGAGAGGATCTTTTTGGGTCAAATATGTTTGAGGATCTTTGAGTCTCTCCCTAAACCTGGGAAGTTTTCCGTTATTTCATTGAATAGATTTTCCATGACTTTTCCTTTCTCCTCCTCTTCTGGAACACCCATGATTCAAATGTTTGTGCACTTAAGGTTGTCTGCTAGCTCTCTTAGATTTTCTCCATTCTTTTAAATCCTCTTCTTTTTTTTTTTTTTTTTTTCTTTTGTCCACCTGGGTTATTTCAAAAAGACTATCTTCAAGGTCAGGAATTCTTTCTTCCGTTTGTTCTAGCCTGCTGCTTAAGCTCTTGGTTACATTTTTTATTTCACTGAGTGAATCTTTAAGTTCTGTGAGTTCTGCTACATTCTTTTTTAAGGTATTAATCTCTTTGTAGATTTCCTCCTGCCTATCCTGGGTTTTTTTCTCATTTCATTGTTATCTGAGTCTTCCAGTATCTCGGTGAGTTTCCTAAAGATTGTTGATCAGAATTCCTTTTCAGTCATTTCAAGGGTCTCCTGTTATATAGTGCCTGGTATTTGAGAATTACTGTATTCTTTTGGTGGTGTCATAGTTTCTTGGGTTTTCATATTTCAAGTATCTCTACATTGATGTCTGGTCATCTAGTAGAACAGTTGCTTCTTCTGTTACTGTGGAGTGGGCTCTAAGGAAAGGGACATTCTCTTCTTTTTCTGATCTCCACTGGTGACTCTCCTTGTGTCAATGCATTTGAGTGTCTGGTGGGCCAACTTCATGGTGGCTGTGGCTACTGCTGTAGCATCAAGCCACTTTTGTGGCAGCCATTGCTGTGGTGGAAGCTGCTGTGAGCCACTCACACAGATGTGGTGTTTTCAGCATGCTGTTTGCCTGCTTCCAGGCAGGGGCTGCTGCCCTCAGCTTCTGCCTAGGATCCTGGGCATGCTCTGCTTCTTGCCTGCTTCTGGGCAGAGGGGGCATCTCTTGGCTCCTTTTTCTTTTAAATTAATTATTAAAAATTTTGAGATGCAGGAATTGTAGTTGGCAGTGACCCAGTAGTCATTTTTGTCTGGTGAATTTTTAGATGGTAGTTGTTACGTGCCCTTACAAGGCATGAGTATTCTCAAAATATCTCCTAGGGCCAAATGGTTCCACCATTTTGCTCTAAGAGGTACTGTTTAGCAAAACATATGGAGTTGTCAAAGAACTTCAGAGACTGGATGGCATTTCAGAATTGAACCCAAATCTCTCCATAAAATGAAAATAATGGGATCTTAATCCATAAAAGTTTGTTACTCCTAAACAGTGGGTATGAAGTGGGTATGCAGGGAAGGTTAAAACTAGGATGGGGTAGGGTATAGGGTTTGAAGAAGAACAAAAGCCAGCTGTGTCTTCTAATTAAGATTTGATTGTAGAGGATTCTCTGTCTCCTATTCAGCTAATTATGTTTGAGTGTCATATTTTATTTCAACAATAGCCGACCTTTAGGCATCTCCAAGGAGAAAGAACTTAAAAGAAATCTTGATTTCTATCAAGAAACCTTAAAATGATTGATGTTTTTCCCCTACTACCCATTTTGAAACCTCACCATTGGGGAAAAAAAAAAGTTTTAGAAGCTCCAGATATTGCCTCCTTATAATTAATATTATGAACATTCTCTGTGTTCCTATAGATCCATATTATTATAGATTTCCTATTTGAAATTTTATTTTTTTAAAGGCATTCTGATGATGTAATTGGATACTAGATTTTGGATTGTCTCTTCAGAGCAGATTATTCCCTTTATTTTACAACAGCCTTTTAAGAAAGTTTATTAGTAAGTTTCTGTTATGTTATTTTTTTTTTTCTTTTTGGCAGTATTTAAAAGTTGAGTCTTTACATTTTTCTCTGGGCATTTTTATCCTATGTTATACTTGGATTATAAAACTATTTCTAAAAATTTCTCTTTTCTCCTTGTTTTCTAACTATGTGTTACTAAAGTTTATTTTTAAGATGACTCTCCAATGAGAATCTATCTAACCTTAATATTGTATGTATACTGTGAATAGGTGTGATTGAAGGTCAAACTGAGGCCTGTGATAGGAAGCTGTAATAAAATAATTAGACTAAACAGATTGAAACAAATGTTCTGGTGAATTATTTCTTGAAAGCAGAACTAAGTTCTCAGATATGTATATTCCAATTAATATTTCCCCAAAGTGTCTGTCTTCTTTTTCACACACATGGCTGGTTCTGGTGGAATATGTCCATCTTTGCATCAAAAAACCAGAAGATTGACCATAAATATTTAATAACATGTATATTTAATTTAATATACTTAATGTCTATAAAAGCAAATATAGTTAGGTACAGATATATATTAGCATATGGAAATGTCTATTTACGTACTTTGTAATTATTTCCTTTCAAGGTTCTATATGTATAAAGCATTTTCTATTCAAATGCATTAAAATTAGGCAACAAAAGCTCAGGCTTCATAATTAAAATACCCAACCCATCTGGGAGACTTGGTTTTAAAATGGGATGTTTCTTTCCTTTCCTTGTTTCAGGTAACAAACACGTGGCCCTTTCAATGCAAAACCAACTAGGTGTCTAATAAAAACAAACGGGTTCCTCTCCAGCCTGAAAAAAATGATATTTTCTGTGGAGGGTCACATCTTGAATCCTTTCCTTTCCTTAATGACCTAACAAGAGCCATTCAGTGATTCTAAGAGTCATGACTGACATTCCATACCTGTAGCCTACCCAGAGCCTAAGAGTCCAATTTGACTGTGATAATAAATAAAATCTTGTCATACTATTATAGGATGTTTGGCAAGGACAAGAATTAAGGCACATTTATAACTCCCAAAGGAATCTGGTGATATTTCTAACATGATCTCACACATCATTCTGTCCTGCCTGACCTTCCTTGTATCACCCTCCTGAATTATAGCTTGTATCTGTCACCCTCTCCTCCTTCCAGTCTCTCCCCAAAATAAAGGATTGCTGACCTGAAGGAAACTATTTTTTTTTTGGCAGCTGGCTGGTAGGCGGATCCAAACAAACAAAAAAATCTTTGTAAGAAAGTCGGTTAGAATGTCCTGGAAGTCACTCCATGTGTATTCTACAGAACATTCACCGCCTTTGTTAGATTAAATGTTGTATCTCACTTTATGACATTAAAACTGAAGGTCTCTTAGAGATTAAAAGGCCTCATGAAGAAGTGTCCAGCCTCGGTCCTTAATAACTTCCGGGGTCCTGGATGTTATAGGAAACATGCCATGCTCACCATGTCACCAAGTGTGCCTCCCACTTCGATGACTCGTTCCTTTATCCCAGCAGTCACCGGGGGGAGTTTACTCTCAGGCATTTCTTCATGAATCTGCCTAGAACGGGAGTTGTTTTGGATGTTGTAATAGCTTTTCTCATACTCTCCAGAGAAGCTTAACAACTTCTGTCTGATGAGCCAAAAGAGGGCACTCTTATATAAGAACAGGCACACCTCAAGGACACTGTTAAGCATGAAGATAACAGTGGCACATGGAAGTGGCAGGCACGCTTGCAGAGATCAAACCCCCTGTTGGCGGAGGGCAGCCTCATGTAGGGCCCCCCTTCTGCGGGCATGCCCCACCTACAGCAGGAGGAAGGCCAAGGTTGCTTTTGAGAAGCCCCAGTCTTCCTAAGAAGCTGGACTTTTGCTACCCTTATGGCTTCTCTTTCTCTGTTACTGAGCCTCCTTGGAGCTGTAGGTGAACAGTAATAGCAAAATGTGTCACCCTTCCAAAATGTCACCCTTCCGAGGAAGTATTTGCACTTAACTTACATCTGACGTAAGGGCTGGAAGTCTACTAACAGTGAACTGGGAAAGAAACAGGGAATCTACGCTCCCGTATTAAACTGAACCCCAGATCACACCTCCCTGTGGAGTTCGTTCAGTCTGAGCACCCTTGTTCCCACCACCCTGGTCTTCAAGGGGAGCGACTTCCCCTTTAATGCTGCGGTCAAGGCATGGACAAAAGTTCCTCCCTTGGGACTTTCAAGACTTTACAAAGCTCTGAGTAGAAAAGTAGAGGGATAGATAGAGGCAGCAAGAAATATAAAGACATCCAAGCTAATAAACAACAGTTTTCATCCTTCACAGTAAACACACCCCTCCCATTTGGAGAAGCTGGTGAGTGCAGTCTTCTGGTAGGACAGCAGATGATGAAAGGGACTGATCGCCCATTCCTGAGGGACAGTTCAGCCTTTGTACAGCTTCAGGGATCCTGCAGAATAGCAGCCATTGATTCAGTCCCAGAATTATATCCCACTCATCCCTGAGGATTGTTTGGCCTTTCCTAAACTTCAGAAACAGGAAACCAGGCCTTGCCTGAAATGCATAGTGTTGTCAGCCAAGTCACTGACTTGGTCCCTGGGTTTCGTGTCTTTGTTGGTTTAGATTTGTGGTTCCAAATATGATGTGGATGGGCCGGGGGGGGCGGGGAGGAGGAATTGGTAAAGGGACACAAAAAAATCAACTACATTGTATATTGATAAATTAAAAAATAAAATAAAAAGATTTATGGTTCTTTTGCTATAAGCTGCATGATGCTAAGCAGCAACCGCCATCAGAAGTCACACTCGCTAATGGCCCCACACAGTGCACTGACTTGAGAGAGTGGTTGGGGACACATGCAGAGAGGGCAGAGAATAGGGAGCATGAGATCAGAGGAGGTTTGCTGAATGGTGCAAGAAGCAGGAGTCCTAGACGGTGAGGTCTGGAAGCAACACTGATGCATGAGTGTGCCTGACTGTGTTCAGAGGGAGGGACTCACAGAGCACAGGAGAGCTGCCTGCACATCTTCAAAGGATTCACATGGAAAGATAATGAACTTATTCTCTGTGCCTCCAGAGGACAGAGCTAAGGCCAACAGATAAAAATAGAATGTATATGGAAAAGCATTTTAACTGCAGAGCTGCCCAATGATGAGAGAGGCTGTCTTTCAAGGTCATGAAGTCATTGAGTCTCAGAATTCCAGCAAGTGCTTACGAAGAACATTGGAGGTCACCTCATTGGAACCCCTTGTTTGCCATCTGAGGGGGACGTGACGTGCTCCCTGCTGGAGCCCATGTCTGCTTGATCTTTCACTCCTGCCCTCTGCACACAGACTCCCTCTCCAAGCAGAGACCTGACTCTGGTTGGGAGATAAAAAGGAATCTATTACTCAGGTAGGAGGTTGGCACATATGAGCTCTGAAGGACTTTATCTCCCCTAGAATCAGTGTTCTGTGACTTTGTGGAATCATAAGTGGGCACCCGAGGCTTGGGGCTAATCGCCTTCTTCATGCCATCACAGATTCTGCTTCCTTATCTCTTTGAGGGACATGTTAACTGTCTTGGTTTATTCATGGGCCTGCAGCAGGTCTTGCAACTGAAATAAATCCTGCCCTAGAAAGGAGTGGTCCGGACAGGCAAACAGCCTCGGGGAAGAGCCCCTGCTAGTATCCAGGCTGGTGTGTTCCTCGGTCAGAGCGGCAGAGGAGCTTTTCCCACCTGGGGAAGTGCAGTGAGTAATAAGAACATTGGCTAACATGGGTTGCACACTTCCACGCCAGGCACCATTCTAAGCACGTCGTGTGTATTATCTCACTTTATGTGTATGACGACCTTATAAGAAGAAATTGCTATTGCAGATGCATTCTACCAGTGAAACATGTGAAGGCACGTAGACACATTAAGTAACCAACCCATGGTCACACAGCTAGTAAGTAGTGAAAAGGACAGAAATTTAGGCATTCCCAAACTCTAGACCCTGTGATCTTAAACTACTGTCTCTGCATGACTTTAAACTGCCTCCTGGGAAAACACCAGGCAGGGATCAGTACCAAACACCTTGCTTCCCACAGGCCCTTGCAGATAACTCACCACTCAGTTTCCTTATTTTGTTCCAAAATGCTCTGAATCTCTGAAATACCTATAAACCAAAGATGAAATTGATAAATTTCTCATCTGAATTCCTGTCATCTCTGCTTCTCTTTGAGTCGAATATTTTCACAGAATCACATAAATTTAAGGTGAATAAGTTTAAGCATGAACATTTGCTGCCATGGTTGGTCAAAATGACCAACAGTTGACAGGAATTTAGGGGCCTTGGAGATTGGTTAACTCACCAGGCACTGCTCCCACTAGGAATGCTTTTCCTGCACAGACGAAGAGCCTGTCAAGCCCTCCATGTCTGGAAGACTCGTGAGATTTCTACAAGTGTGGTATGTACAAGAGGGGAGTTCTTCCCAACCCGTTAGCCTCTCTGCAAAATAACAATGTTCATCATTTTTGTTTTTCCCTTGGCTTCCTTTTTTCTTTCCCTCCTTTCTTTCTCAATTTAGGATAAAATAGAAACACAGTACATAAGTAGTAACTTTGACAAGTCTTATCTTTTGCAGAAACAATCACTTTGTTTAAAATAGGACTTTTAATGGTACCTAAAAATTAAAGTACATTCAAGTTCCTTTTATTAATTCACAATGCGTGACGTTTTTAAGGAGACTGGTCCACTCATAGAAGTATTCTCACACCTTTGATTAGTAGTAAGCTTTGCATTATTTCAAAATAATGCATTTCAAAATAACACGTTTTGGAAAATTTCTCAAGTTTTTCATTTGGATAAGTGGCAATTTATATTCCAATCACAATGAAGATAGGAGATTTGTTGTGGATGAACTGAACTTGGTATGACCCTCCACAGGTATGTTTTTTCCATTCTATAACCAGCAATACTGCCAAATAAACAACTGAATTTTTTATTTTTTTCAAAATATTTTAACATTTACTTGTACATATTTGTGGGGTCCAATATGTTGTTTCAAAACATGCATATACTGCACAATGATTCACTTAGGGAAGATGGCATAGTTTAAACAATTGGATTTTAAGACAATTTAAAAAGCTCCTGTTCTTAGTAAAGCATTTCATTATAAAGTTTCTATCTGTCCATCCTTTTTGTTCCCACAGCTTAATCCTTCTCAAGTTAAAAGTTGCTGACATAATCTTTTGCACACAGATCAGCAGCATATGTATCCATTATCTGATTTGCTTACCGAGGACAAGAGCTATGTTTTGTTAATCACCGTATCTTCAGTGTCCTGTATGATACCTAACATAAAGCTTAATAAAATTTGCTTCAACTATGTCAAAAATAATTAATGAGCAATCTGTTTAATGAAAGAAGACTAAGAGATTCATTTGAGGATGATCTTGGTTTATTTAGACAACTCTTACCCTTTTGTTAAACTCCACGTATGTATTTAAAACAGTGATTAGTTGCAAGAGCCCGTCATAAGCTTTCAGATGTCAATCCTTAACATAAACCCATTCATTCAATAATGCCAGGGACTGGGCTAAATACTGGGGGTGTAAAGCTCAGCAAACAAACATAGCTCCTGCTCTGGAGGGGTGTATAATCCAACAGAGAAAAGACAAAGGATAAGTATGCCTGGTAGAGGAAGGACTTGCTTTGGGAGGAGAATATAATGGGAGGCTAACTGAGCTGATGGGGGATCAGGGAGCTCTCCTGACTTAAGTTGAAACTGAGAGGATGGGCAGAACTAGGCAGAGACATGAAATGGTGGGAGAGTAGAAAGAACAAGACGTATGAAGGCTTTGAAGAAAGAAACAGCATGAAATTTTTATTTAAGGACACAAAATATGTCTGAGATTGATGGTACACTAACCGAGCTAGCATACTGCTTCTTCTATAACACACAGGTTCATACATTTTTCTTGAATTTTTTTTTTTTGAGGGGGTTGTATAAATTTGCCAAGCCAACTACAAAAGGAAAATAATAATTACTCATGGTATCGAACTTTAAGTTGTTTCATCTTCATAAAAATATACATAATTAAATCAAAAGGCCTCAATTTTTATTAATTTTAAATGCATCAAGATTTCTATATTTAAGTTATTCTAAGATGAACATCTGTTATATTAATTATCGTAAGAATTAGTCTGCATTAAATTATCTTGGTATTTAAGGCGAGCACGTCACCTCCCTACTTGATACCTTTTCAGTATATTTCATGTGTTTATTTTAGAAAGTAACCATAGAGTTTGAGATTAAGTCTGTCACTCTCATTTTTAACACTGCTGGTACAAAATGCCATTAGATCACCCACATCACTGTGGGATGCATATTCTTTAGAAGTGGTGGGAAGAAGAAATAAAGAATTTGTAAAAATAGCCATTTTGTCTGATTTTTCAGAGAACTCTTTTTTTTCCTCCACAGATGCATACTTAGACAACTACTAACAGTTGTGTTTTGTCCATGCAGGCAAGGTTGTATCCACTCGTGAGAGCTTTCTGGAGACAGTAATTTTAAAAACAATGGAGCAAAAATGAATAGATCAGTACACTAATTTATGCTACATCAATTTTACACACCCAGAAAGCATGAAACTTTAATATGATCTCAAAGTCAAAAAAGCCAAACAGAAGCTACCAAAACAGGACTGGCCCTTTCATCTAAACAAGCTTATGTCATGCCAGCTTTGAGAACACAATGTCTTCTGAAAGGGCAGGCCAGCCGTGTTTCTAAATGCGTGTTATATTAGACAGCAAAGAACTACAAAAGACACTCAAAGCAAAGTGTCTGGGAACCCAGCTTGATTAATGTGTAGCTTTATTTCACTTCACAGTTAAAGGACTAGAGGAAAAAAGATCATATACTCGACTGACAACAACTGTAAAGGTCACAAAGGAAATTATGGCAGGTAATGTGAAGTTGTCAGGGCTGCTAGAGGCCCATTACTCAGAAATGTGTGTCAGAGGCTCCAGGAGTGAAGTATCAGGTAGGCTGCCAGCCATTAGAGGGTTCAAGCCAAAGAAACATGCATCTTACTACATGTGGTTAAAAGTAGCCATGTAGCTCTTTCTATATTTTTCTTAGAAATTTCTTCTGTTAGATAGCCTAGTTCATTGCTCTTAAATTCTACCTTCCCTAAAGCCCTAGGGCATGGACATGATTCAGCCAAGTTCTTTGTCACTTCATAACAAGAATGGCCTTTACTCCAGTTTCTAATAAGATATCCTTCATTTCCATCTAAGACCTCATCAGAATGGCCTTTACTGTCCATATTTCTACCAAAATTCTCATCACGACCACTTAAGTAATCTCTAAGAAGTTTCAGACTTTCCCTAAAGCTCTTCTCTTCTTCTGAGCCCTCACCAGAATTGCCCATAACACTCTATTACAGCAGCCTAGGCTTTTTCTAGCCTGTTTCTCCAAATTCTTCTAGGCTCTGTCATCCAGTTCCAAAGCCACTTTCACATTTTTAGCCCCACTTCTTGGTACCAATTTTCTATCTTAGTCCATTTGTGCTGCTATAACAGAATACCTGAAGCTGGGTAATTTATAGTTTTTATAATTTTTACAGTTTTGAGAGCTGAGAAGTTTAAGGTGAAGGGGCCACATCTGGGGAGGGCCTTCTTGCTGTGTCATCCCCTGGCAGAAGGTGAGAGGGTGAGAAAGGGTGAGAGAGAGAGAAAGAGGGGGCTGAACTCACTCTTATAACAAGACCACTCCCACAATAATGACATTAATCCATTCATAAGGGCAGAGCCCTCATGACCTAATCACCTCTTACTAGGCCCCACCTTCCGACACTGTTGTATTGAGGATTAAGTTTCCAACACATGAACTTTGGGGGACACATTCTAACCACAGCAAAACTGGACATTTAAAAGTAAATACATACATAAAGTGTCTTCAGTTAATTCTCAACTGTTTGTCAGTGGACTGGAGCATTAGCCCCCCAAAAACTGGTAACTAAGAATCACAACTGATATCAGTAGAGATCAAAGCCTCATCCCCAATTTCTGGACACTGCCCATCCCCAATTTCTGGACCTTGCCTTTCCCCAAACTTTCACAATTGATTTAGTTAAGGGCTACAAGGCTGTTGGGGAACTAAGAGCTTCTTTTTGAAGAGTGGAAACAGCATAGAAAAGAATCATAATGATGGAGGTTGAATGTACTGTCCTCCCAGAACTCATGTGGAAATCTGCTCTCCAATGTGGCAGTGCTGGAAGCTGTTTGGATGATGGGGGTGGATCCCTCATGAATGATTAATGCTCTCCCTAGGCGGGGGATTAATGAGTGAGTTATCGCTCTATTAGTTCCCACGTGAGCTGGTTGTTTAAAGACCTGGCACCTTCTCTTGTTTTCTCTCTTGCTTCCTCTTGCCAGGTGATCTGCTTGTACCCACTGGCTCCCTGCCGCTTTCCACCATGAGTAGAAGCAGCCTGAGGCCCATGCCAGATGCAGCTGTCCCAGAATCATAAGCCAAATAAACCTCTTTTCCTTATAAATTACTGAGTCTCAGGTATTTCTGTCATAGCAACACAAAACGGACTAAAACACATAAGATCAATACAATGTCATAAAACTTAGATATCATTAGGATAGGGACAAAAAACATTAACACTTAAGAGTTCACAACCTCTTTTCAATCTTGAATCCCTTTCCCTGGACCTCCCTATGGGGGTCAGGGTATTGAGGGGAGTAGCGGGGAGTATATAGAGAACCAGTAGTAGGATTTACATTGAAAAGAACAGAGAGGGACAGGAAAGAGGAAGAAAATGTAACAAGATCACCTTGAGGAGAAATGTTTGTGCAGCCACTGTGGGGATTTGATAGAGATGGATGGGTGAAGAGGAATCGTAAAACACTTTTCTGCGTATCCCGTGTATAAAGCCCTGCAGCACTCCTTCCAGAAAACCATTAGTAAGTATTCATATTATTTCTCACGGCTTCTGGAGTCAGATTTGTGAGATGTGTGCAAATGGCTCAGCTACGCTCAGGTAACATCTGAGACAGGCTCAAGAAGAACGATCAAAATAGCAGGATTGTTCTAGAAGGAGTCGACTCTTCTGAAATTTCTGTCACCTATTCCAGAAGAGCACGTTATTTAGTTTTTGTTTCTGTTTTAACTGTCATTTTAAAGCTTTGATTTCCTCTAAAGGTAAGATTTGCTGCCATTTTTGCACTTTCACAACTGCCATTTCGGCTTCCAGATCACATTCCCATCCGTCATTGTAACAAACCAAATGGGCCTAGCGGAGAATACTGCTCTCTTCAACTCTGGCACCTGATAGTACCCCACAGAGTGTGCCCCTGTTTCACACTGAGTGAAAAGATGAACAGCTTCACACCCAGGAGATCAAATTAACTAATGAGGTAAATCTGACATTCATGGGTGAAACACCACACAGCTTTTGAAGATTCATCTGAAGAGGACTTTACAAAAAATGCACTAGAGAAAAAAATGGCATCCTCAGGTCATTACAAGCAACCCTTGAGAATGTGCCACTGTTTTATTTAGAGTGGGCTAGATGGTGGAAACAAACAGACTCAAAGACTCAGGGCTCAACATGACAGCAGTGAACTTCCTGCTCACCCAGTGGTCTTGGGAAGTTTGGGGTGGGGGTGGGGGTGGGGGGAGTAGAATGCTCCACACTGTCATTCAGAGCCCCAGGCTGAGAGTAGCTTTGCCATTTCAGCCTGTGGCTTTGTGACTGCCATGGGTGGGGAGGTGGGAAGCGTGGCAGGCAGGCAGCCTGAGGGAAAAAAATAGCATGGAGGAGGGGACCTGGATGGTTTTGGTGGCCAGGACTGGTGGGTTTAGAAGCAGACACCACTCATGCTCATATTTCATGAAAGGGAACTTACTGGTGTAAGGACAGCTGGGAACTGCAGTCTAGCTGTGTGCCCAAAGGAGGGAAAACCAGGGACAAACCGTCTCCACCACAGCCATGTCTCCACCACAGCCATTTCTCTGATGTGATTTTCTGCTTTTAAGAATATGATTTATGTGTAATAATAATTATAGAAGTCCCACAATGTGGGGCTCCTCTGCTGTCAGTTGACTTAGTATTATGTCCCAGCATGAATTACAGATTTCCATTTTGATAAAATGATCTCCTGAAGGAAGAATGGTTGCCAAATACTAATTTATACCGCGAAAAGATAATGATAACAGCAGCGTAGATGGGGCTTTATAGTTTATAAAGCACAGCCTTCCTTAGGAAATCCAGTTAGTCCCTAAGGAACTACAACAAAAAATATTTTCAGGGCGACTTCTAAGCAATTGCAAATATTGGCCTTTGAAATCACAGAAAATTCCCTTTGTTATATCTTGTGACCAGGTAAGTTTAGTTGTAAACATTTTTTTTTAATGTAAAAATTATTAATAGAAATACAATGAAACTGAAACTCATCTGAAATTTTACCAGAATCATCAGTACAAACATCTGGGGAGTGTAGTCCTGAACAATGCATTTTGGTCCCCACCCCCAGCCCCCACAACTTTTCTCATTTCATTTCTTTCCTCTATAAGTTTGGAAGTTGCACTTGATTCTCCAGTTACACTCTAGACATCACACTCTAATTAGCAAAAGTTAATTGTTTATATTACCCTTCCAAACAATACGAGCTCTGTAAATAAATACTTTCACACCAATTAGACTTTCCGAAATTACATGCTTAGGTTGTCCAGTGTTTTACTTTACTTTTTTCGCTCCACATTATTGTGACTGTTTTCACTAACAATTTGTTTTAGATTTATCCTGTATTTACCAATATCTTTGCTGACCACTTCTTCTTTATCTCAAACCCTCTGGGATCATTTTGCATCCACCTTCAGAATTTCCCTTAGTGAGAATCTATTGGTGGTAAACTTTCAGTTTTTGTCTGATTGAGAGATTTTCTTTATTTCACACTCTCTTTCTTGAAAGACTTTATGCTTGCAATCTTTTTCAGCAATGATATTATTTCACAAGTTGCATTGTTGCTGTTCAGACATCAGTTGTCAGCCTAAATAACCGCTTTTCTTTAGAGGTTAATCTCGCTTTTCTCTCTGATTGCTTTTAAATTTATATTTGGGGTTCTGCAGTTTTACCATGACCTGAGTATGGCTTTGTTTTTATTTTTTCTCCCTAAGATTCACTGAATTTCCTGAATTTGGTATCTCTTCATAATTCTAAAAATTTCTGGCCATTATCTTTTTAACTGCTGCTTTTCTGTTCTATAATGTGTAAGACTTTGCCTATCTTCTATGTCTCTTAACTGCACTTTTAACTTTTCTATTTGACACTCTATGTGGTAGTATGGATAATTTCTTCTAATCTATCTTCCAGGACACTAATTTCTTTCCAGCTGTGTCTAATCTTCCATTTAACCCACCTGCTGAGGTTTTGATATTAATTATTATATTGTTTATTTTTAGAACTCCTCTTGCTTCTTTTCCAAATTTATTTGGTTGCTTCTAACAGTCTCGTTCCTTTCTCATATTTCTAAGTTTCTCTTGTATTTACTTACACATATGAAATGTTATAGTTTGATAATTCTGATATCTAAAGATTTTGCCAGCTTATATCCACTGGCTCTTGCATCTGGTATCTTGTTTCCTTTCTTTCTGGTTGCAAGCTTATTTCTTTGGAACATATGTCTGACAGTTCTTTAGGCCTGGGTTGAATCCGCATGTCCTCAGAGAAGACCTGCATTTGCTTCTGCCAGCAGTTGCCTGGGGTCACTGGCAGCTTGAAGTGTCTCAGACTAACTACATCGGACAATGAGAACAATGGCCACAGAGCCCCAGGAGGGCTGGCAAATCCCAAGGGAGGCTTTTCTTGCTGTCCACTTGGTGCCAAGGTGTTCATAGGCAAGTTTCCTTGCTCTGCCCTGTGCCACAAAGCTTATTTCTCACTCTAACAATAAAGGGGTAGACCCTGGCTTGGTCCTGTCCCTTTCTTCCTGCACAACCCCCATAAAGACAAGATCTGCATCTCCAGAGTTGGCAGACATGCTCACTGTGAAAACTTTTTGTGCTCACTTATCTCACAGAGTCCTACTTTAATTTCATTTTTGACCTCTGCAAATTCCTTACTTTGTTGCCAGCTCATTAATACATTTACAAAGCTTAATTTTTTTAATCCAAAACTTTCAGTTGTTTTCAGCAGGAAAATTCTTTTAGACTACTTATTCCACAATATTGCTAGTAAGTATGGTTTTATCAGTTTTTTTCCTCATATGTCACCTTTTAAAAAAAATATACAGAATTTTATATTTTACATAATAAAAATAATGCATCCTGTATTATTTTCTGTTCTCTTGACATACTTAGAAAGAACCATATACACTTGCTCCAAGATTATAAAAATATTCAAATACGTTCTTCTAGTATTATTATTGTTTGGTTTTTTCCCCATTAAAGTCTTTTATTCCTCTGCAACTTATTGTGATATAACTAATAATGTTATGGCTTCAGCTTATTACATTTTACAAATGTATGGCTAGTTACCCTATCTTTTATTAAATAATCATTATTTTTCCTAATGATTATAAATACTACCATTTTCATAAACTATCTTCCTGTGCTGTGTTCCTGTGTATTCTTGTGTGGATTTCTAGACTCTCTATATAGTTTAACGAATCTGTCTTCTATTCTTGTACTAGGGTTACTTTGTTTCACTTAGTGAAGTTTTATAATCGATTTTAATACCAGATAAGTTAAGAGTTCTGTGATTGCTTTTCTTTTAAAAAAAGAAAATTTTTTTCCAGAATTTTCCTAACTACCTTCTTGAATGTTTTTTCTTCCAGATGAAATTTAGGACTATTCTATCACATTTCTTAATATGCTTGTTAAAAATTTTGACTGGGATGGCTATGCTTATTTTCATATTCACCTTTACTTACTTTACAAATAGTATCTTACTAAAATATGACTGTCGTTTCCATCAAAGAGCAGGCAGGAAACAGCACCTGTAAAGTATTTCACTGAAGAGAGGCAAATAGAGGCACGACTTCCAGAGGTCTGGGCAGGTTTGACAGAACCAACAAGGGATGGGAAAGACGCAGGGACATACAGGGCAAAGTCATTAGCATCCCTGAGCCTGAAGGGGCAAAGGGGGAGGTCCTGTGACTGGAGGTCACAGAGGGGCCATCTGATGGGACCTTGTCAGGGAGGGAGTAAAATGGAGACAGAGGAATAGGTGCCCTGACCTCTCTCACATCCTGCCCTCTGATCTCCTGCTGTCGCCTCCCTTTGGACAAACCCAACGAGAATCCAGAGAACAGGGAGATGAGGTGAAGCCCTTTGCAGAGGCCAGCCTCCTGCAGCACAGACAAGAAAACGGATCTGAAGGGCAAATGGTGAATGACTAGCACAGCTCAATTTACAGCCTTGTAGCTATTACACATGGAACACTGAAAAGCTGTTAAAATTTGAAATGTATTCACAGAGAATTCTATTGGAAGTCATTCTAGAAAATAACGGACTCGTTATCCTGAAGCCAAATGGTTGTGAAAATCAGATGCATGGTTACCTGCATTGGTAACAGTTGTTTTTCACTTGAGGTATGACATGTTCTAGGCTGCAAACCTTCCTTGTCAGATTGTAAAGTTGAAATTTTTCTGGTGACAGAAAACAGCAGCGGGCAAATTGCCCGTTTCCTGCATCCCTTCCCTCCACAGACTCAGAGCTTATATCCCATCTATTACAGGATGATCTCTCATTAGCTTCAACTTTGAAATACAATTTTCTACTTCCTGATTGTAAAATCCCCAAAGAAGCCTCAGAAGTTTTTTTTCTTTTCTCCCAAGAAATGCAGAACAGTAAATCTATCCACAAAAAGAACCCACAGAAACTAATAAACAGTAGTTTAAATTCAAGAGCACCTGGAAAGAGTGCAGAAATCAGCAGGTGAGGACAAATTGGGCCGTTTCCAGGAAAGGTTGTTTGGGATCATCGCTCCGCTCCTTCCCTAATGTCTCTGCTGGCCAAACCACAGGAATCTGCAGTCAAATGCCTTTGACTCGGTGCAAAGCAAAAACCCAGTGAAATCAGCCTTTGTCAGTCCTCTGCTGGATGCGCATTTTCCCTCCAGATTTTACCTAAAGCCAAGGAGGATGCGGAGCCTTCGTTCCAAAGAACAGACACATCCCACCCTTCCTGGGACGCCAGGGCAGCATGAGAATGTGCAGCCAACAGGCTCCAACTGCAGGACAGACGGGGCCTGCGGTGAACTCCCAGCCCTCCCCTTATGGCCAGTTCTCTCTCCTGTTACATGCCACCAGGGTGGTATTAGCCACAAGCCATTGTTTTCTGCAGAAACAATGACCTTCAGTCTTGACAGCATGCTTTGGCATCGGGGCATCAAAGCACAGGCAGAGAATGCCCCTGAGCGTGCCCTGGCTGCCCTGATAAATCACCCATCAATGGAGTCACAGAGAGAGACTCTGGCCAATGAACAGATTATTGAATTTTTTCAGGTCATTTGAAGTATACGAGCCTGCCTAGAATAAAGAAAGCAAATAGGTCTGTCTCTTCTGTGTCCCGTTCTTCATGATGCAGCTCCTTGAGCAGGAGGTACACCAACCCTAAGGTCAGGTTCGCTCTGGACAATATTATTAAATAACTTCTAGTTAATGTACCAGGTGGTGGCTGTATTTTTGGATAATTCCAGAAACAGATTTGTACTTGGTTTGCTTTCTGGAGATTGATTTGCTCTCCCCGCTGGCCCCCTGTGGCCTGCTGCTGCTCTGGGCCGCTTAGTATTCTTTTCTCTCTCCACTCAGAGTCCACACGAAGGTCGTCTCCACGGTCTGTCCTTGGGTGCCACGCCTTCCCTCTCTCCACTCTCTCTGCCCTTCACCCAAGCCTGCGTCCACACCACCAACCACCTTGGGACCCAGATTTTCTCTCCTCTGTTGGATACCCACTGTGTGTCCTCCTGACACCTTAAACTTGAAAACTCAATTAGCCATCTCCCCTCAACACCAAAGCACTCCTCCTCCTGATGTTCTCATTTCTTCTCTCCTGGCCCTGTCTCATTCTCCAATACCGAGGATAAAAACGTTACAGCTAATTTTGCAATATCCCTCATCACCTCACTTCTCAGGGGAGGCTGGTCATCTCTTACCTGGATTATTACCACTGACTCCTAACTGCTCCTCTCTGTGCCTCTAGTCCCTTCTGATTCAGTTCATCAGAGGATGCTGCCAGGTTAATCAGACTAAAAAGCCACTTTAATCACATACCTCCCTTTTCCAAAAACCTGCTGTGGCTTCCTATTACCTACCTTGTGAGTTGCGGACGCCACAGCTTAGCATCCAGGTGCTGCGCCAGCCTCCAGTGCTAGCCTCTCTTTATTCCCTAAGTCAGCGGTCCGTGAGCCACAACCAACAGCCAATTCCAGCCCAGCACATGTTTTTGTCCATAAGACTCATTAGAACTCAGCCACACCCATCTATTTGCATATTATCTATAGCTGTTTTCACACCACAGTTGCAGAGTTAAGTAGTTGCAACAGAGACCATATGGCCTAAAATATTTATTTACCAGAAAATTAAGGGAAAAGTTTACCAACCCCTGCCCTAGACAGACCCTCATATTAAAACCGAACTCTATTGCTCGCCATTTTCCAAATAGTAAGCCCTAAACTTTCCATTATTACACTCTTCACCCTCCTGGGATATTTTCCCTGCTCCATCTCTGCAATTTCTTCAAAATTCTCCCCAAATGCCACCTCCTTCAGAAAAACTTTTGTCCAATTGCTCTCATCCATTCATCACTGAATCACTCGTTCTGCAAATGTCTTTGTTATGCATCTATTTTCCAGACACTGTGACACACCATGTGGACATTGTGAGAAATAATGGCTCTAATGAAACTTCCCATCCAATGGCAAAGATCCACATCAAATAAGTAATCAGACATCTAGGAGCAGGATTGCAAACTGTAATCAACGGTATGAAGAAAAAGTCAAGATGCTATTAGAGAACAGACAGGACCTAATTTGAATGAAAGAATCGAGGGAGTCCTCCTGAGGCTGAGACATAAATGGTGAGCAAAGGACTGGGGCGAGAGTATTCCAGGCTCAGGGAGTGACCAAGAGAAGGCCTGAGGCGGAACAGAGCTTGGCACGTCTGAGGAACTGAACTTCAAAGGCTCATGTGGCTGGTGCCCGCCTAGAAAGCAAGGAGGGGCAGGTACCAGGCAAGTTTGACGCGGGGGCAGGAGGGACTCAAAGGCCACACCAGGAGTTTTTTTTTGTTTTCATGAAAACCCACTGTGTGGTTTTAAGCCTGGAAGGACATGCTCAGACTTACTGTTAACTTATTTTGGCTTTTGGATAGAGAATGGCTTCGGCAGGGATGACAAAACCTGTCTTCTATCACCTAACTCCCATTGCACTGCACTTTATTCATCTCCCTTCATGACCTCCTTCACCTTTTACCTTGTATTGTAGTTATTTGCATAATATTGTGCATTGTAGTTTGTGTGAGCATGTCGTGTTGATCTGCCTTGGGGAGGCCTGAGTTCTCTGAGAATCTTCTGCCCCGTCCATGACAGGCATTGCAGAAAGTAAATACATAATAGAGAATTGATAAACTAAGTTTAATAATTTGTCCAGATCGCCCTGAATTCACAAACCTCCATATTTCTCTGACCCTTAATGTTTTAGGCTCAGATCTATTCATCAGTCTCATTGGAAAAGAATTGAATTTCCCCTGGTATCTCCATAGGCAGAAGTAGGACTGACGGAGGGCAAGTCAGATTTGCCAATTTGTTCACAACATTGGACGCAATATGAAGAATTTTTTTTAATGAAATTAGAGTTTAGCAAAAATGGAACCACCTGTTTTGTGAGGGATGGAGTTGCTAGTCAACACAAGTTTGAGCTGTGATCATACACAGCTGGTTAGAAACACTAGGGGTGGATTAACTGATGGCTCCCTTTTGGGAACATGTTCATGTTCTAACATGGGGAACTTGTCTGTGACCTTACTTGGAAAAAGGATGTTTGCAGATATAATTAAGTTAAGGATCTCAAGACTAGATTTACCTGGATTATCCAATGACAAGTGTCCTTGTAAAAGAAGAGAAGAAACAGACACACAGACATAGTGAAGAAGAGCACATGAATATGGAGACAGGTTGAAGTTATGCTGCCACAAGCCAAGGAACACCTGTAGACACCAAAAGCTGGAAGGGACAATGAAGGATTCTCCCATAGTGTCTTCGGAGAAAGCATGGCCTTGCCAACACCCTGATTTTTGGCCTTTTGGCCTCCAGAACCATGAGAGGATAAATTCTTGGTGTTTTAAGGCAACAACTAATACAGATAGGATTCCTGTATGGAGAAATGTTTGCATAGATATGTGGTTTTTCAAGTGATTTTTCTAAAGGTTTAGATTCTTTAGTTGAAATGGAATATTACTGGCAAAACAAGAGCTAAAATACACGGATATTATCTCTGCTCCAGTTGAGAGAAGCAGCCAGAGTCCTGCCTTCTTGCCCTCCCTGTGCTCCAAAGGTCAGTATTGGAACTAGATAACTCAGAAGGTCCAGTTTAACTCTATGATTTAATAGGTCAGTGATTTATAGGAAAAGGGAAGGCAGAAGACCATCTACACTGTCCAGGTGGGAACAGACAAACTATGCCCCTTGCTACGGTTTGGATGTGTCCCCCAGAATTCATTTGTTGGTGCTATGGGATAAATGTGTCCCCCAAAAGTTCACATGTTTGAAACTTGATCCCCATTGTAACGGTTTTAAGAGGGGGAGTAATCCTATTATGGTATTTGAAAGGTGGGGCCTTTAAGACATGATTGAACTACAAGGACAGGGCTGTGCTCTATGAGTAGACTAATCTATTCATGGAGTAACAGATTATCATGAGTGTGGAGTGGTGGCTTTATAAAAAGAGCACGTGGAAACACTGTTGCCATTCGTGCTGTGTGATACCCTCATCACCAAAGGACTCTCAGAGTTCACACAAAGAGGAAGGCTCTCACCAGACATGGCCCCTCGACCTTGGACTTCCCAGCCTCTGAAACTGTAAGAGACAAACCTCTTTTCTTTATACATTACCCAGTCTCAGATATTCATTTTTAAGCAACAGGAAAAGAACTAATACAGAAAATTGTACTGAGAATTTGGATGTTGCTCATAAGAAATACCTGAAAATGTGGAAGCAGCTTTGGAACTGGGTAGTGGCAGAGGCTGGAAGAATTTGAAGGTGCAGGCTTTAAAAAAAAGCCTAGATTCTGGTGAGGGCTTAGAAGAAAAGAAGCCCAGGGAAAGTTTGGAACTTCTTAGAGACTGGTTAAATGGCAGTGACCAGAATGCTGATAGAAATATGGATAGTAAAGGCCATTTTGAGGAGGTCTCAAATAGAAATGAGGAAGAGCTTATTGGAGACTGGAGCAAAAGTCACCCTTTTTATAGAGTTGCAAAGAACTTGGCTGCATCGTATCCATGCCTGAGGGTTTTATGAAGTGATAAACCAGGGGATCAGCAGAAGAAATATCTAAGCAGCAAAGCATTCAGGCTATTGCATGGCTGCTTTTAACTGCATACAGTGAAATGAGGAAAGTGATGACTTAAAGATAGAATTTATAATTAAAAGGTAATTGGAGGGTAAAAAAATTGGAAAACTCTCAGCCTGGCCATGTAGACTGAAAGAGTGTATTCAGGAGAGAAAACCAAGGGTGTAGCTCAGTGACTATCTGCTAAGAAGATTAGTGCAGGAAGAAGGAATCATCCAGAGAATGGAAGAAAGACCTTCAAGGCATTTTGGAGATCTTTAAGGCTGCCCCTCCCATCACAGACCCAGAGGCATAGGAAGACAACATGGTTTCCAGGAAAAGGTCCACAGAGCACTCCACAGGCTCACTGCCCAGGGCCACCAGAGGATGCTGCTCCCCAACCCTGGCTGCTCCAGCTGCTTCAGCTGTGGCTAAATTGGTTCCATATAATGCTGGACCCACTGCTTTGGAAGACACAAGCTAGAATCCTTGCTGGTGTCCACATGGTATTAAGTCTGCAGGCTCAGAGAATGCACAAGCAATAGAGGTGTGGCAGACTCCACCCAGATTTCAAAGGATGTAAGGATAAGGAACCAGGAAGAAATTTGTCACAGTAGTGGAGTCACCATAGAGAGCCTCCACTAAAGCAGTGCAGAGTGGAAATGTGGGGTCAAAGTTGCAGCAGAGAACCCCCACCAGGGCTATGCCTAGTGGAGCCATGAGAGCAGGACCACCATGGAGACCCCAGAACTGCAGAGCTACCAGCATGGAACACCAGCCTAGGAGAGCTGATGCATGGATTGAGCCCAGGAAACCCATAGGGGTAGGGCTGCCTGAGGACTTAGGGGTCCAGACTCCACATCAGTTTGCCAAACATGAAATCACGGGAGATTATTCACCAGCTTTAAATTAAATGTCTGCCCTGTTGGGTTTTGGAGATGCTGTGGGCTGGTTACTTTTTCCTTCTTTTTTGTTGCTCCCTTTTGGAACGGGAATGTGTACCCTATGCTTGTCCCACCATTGGATCCTGGAAGTAGATAACTTGTTTTGATTTAACAGATGAGACTTTGGACTTTTGAGTTTGTGCTGTAATGAACTAAGACTTTGGGGTGGGATGAATGTATTTACATGTGATAAAGACATGAATTTGGGGGACCAGGGGCAAAATACTGTGGGCTTGGGGGACAAAATGAATGTGTCCCCCAAAAGTTCATGTGGTGGAAATTTGATCCCCACTGTAACAGTGTTAAGGGGGTGGGAAATCCTATTATGCTATTTGAAAGGTGGGGCTTTTAAGAGATGATTGGATCCTGAGGACTGTGGTCTCATGAGTGGATTAATCTACTCATGGAGTAGTGGATTGTCATGAGTGTGGAGTGGTGGCTTTATAAAGAGAGCACATGAAAACACTGTTGCCATTTGTGCTGTGTAGATACCTTGGCTGCCACAGGACTCTTCAGAGTTCCCACAAAGAGGAAGGCCCACACCAGACATGGCCCCTCAACCTTAGACTTCCCAGCCTCCAAAACTGTAAGAAATAAATTTGTTTTCTTTATAAATTACCCAGTCTCAGGTATTCAGTTATAGAAACAGAAAACAGACTAAAGGGGCCGGCCCGTGGCTCACTTGGGAGAGTGCGGTGCTGACAACACCAAGGCCAAGGGTTTGGATCCCTATATAGGGATGGCCAGTTAGCTCACTTGGGAGAGCGTGGGGCTGATGACAACAAGGCAAGGGTTAAGATCCCCTTACCAGTCATCTTTTTATTAAAAACAAAAAATAAAAAACAGACTAAGACACCACTTATCTCTCCAATATCTCTCTTAACCTTGGAGGAGAAACTTTGCTTTAAGACCAGCTTCTATGTATCTAGTCGGTTGACTACATAAATAAATCATTGAACAACTGAGCATTTGCAACCCACTAATGACAAATATGACACGAGTGTAAGAAGGAAAGGAATAGAAAACATGAGCTCTTGAAATAACCTCACTGTCTTTGTTGTAAGTCAATTCCCAGGAAGAACTAGAAACAATGTCCTTAATATTTTTATTAAGGGGGGTTGAGGGTTAGGAGTATTAAAATTAAGAGCTATAGGTGTGCTTATTAGGCAAGACGGTAGGGTACCAAAGAAAGATGCAAACAGCAAGTGACTCTGGCCATATCACTGTGCTAGGAGGGCAGTTTCGCATAGGGCAGCATCCGTTTGTCACAGGACACAGGACAGCTCATACATCCCACAATATTGGAGAGAGCTCAGTGTGGTGGTTCAAAGCAGCTGATTAAGTCCCATCAGACTTGGGACTGACTCCCAGCCACACCAACCTGCTGGTTGTGTTGCCCTGAGCAAATGACTTTTTCTGTGTTAAAAAGGAGCAGCATGGTTGAGCCCACAGGAGTGACTTTCCAAGCCTCAGGCCTACACATAGTGGGTGAACATCATTGTTTTCACCTCTGTTTACAAGGTGCTCAAGCCCCTGTGTGTCATTCAGGGACCACACAATGGAGGGAACAAACAGAGACAAGGAGAATTTGGATTTCCCACTGCTCCAGGGCACAGGACAGGGGTACTGAAAGTTAAGTTCAATTACCGAACATTTCTAGCAAGATGCTCAAACCCGGGGCATACCAGTTGGTTTAAAGCACGTAAAGCAGAGGATTAAGAGACAGGGTAAAATCTAAGTCTGCAGAAAAAGGGGAATAGCTCAGCAACAGGACTCCCTGAACAACCTGGAATCCTCTGGTCTGAGGGGAAATGTATGCTTTTTGGTGAGCAGGCTCCTTTGGGGAGCTTCTGGCTTCCCAGACAGTCTTGCTCCAGCTCCCCAAACTGTCCCCACTGGCCTTCCCCAGGGCATCCACATTTCCACTAACTCTGCAAAACTGCCTCCACTCTGAGCCCTGTGCTATGGCCTCACACTCCACCCCACCGACTGTTGATAAGTAGTTTCACCAGATGTAGTGGAATTAACAGAAAATCTATTTATAGGATTTTTCTCTTGAGGAACTTGAAGATAAAATTTGAGAGATGCAGAAGTCTTCCTGGAGCTATTTCTGTACCTGCAGAAAGTTAGATTAGAAAGATGACTGTCGTCTGATGAATGGTGTGAAAAGTCTTTGGGCTAAGATCCTGGAGTTTCTGTGCAAGCTGTGCTGCCAACCCACTGGCAGGCCAAGGCAAATTGCTGACACTTGCTGTGCCTCAGTTTTCCCATATGCAAAGTGGAGATAAAAATATACCTCCCCACCGGGGATGTTCTGAAGATTAACGGAACAATATCAGTGAAGCACTTTGTGGTGTTATATACCCCAAAAGGTATTACCATTATAAAAATGCACAATATAAGACTCTATTTTTTACTTTCTGACTTTGATGGTATGAACAAACTTCACCCTCCAGCTTTTTAATATGATTATAAGCCCTTTACAAGAATACAGCTTTCACTTTGCACAGCAGGATACATAATATTTCTTATAAATTTAATTTAGAAAACGGCAGGAAAATAATGTTAAGGATTTGCCTTAAACCTACTAAAGCAAGGCAATTCCATTAGTACTGCCACTCCATCTTTAACTCGACACATTGTGCTTTAAGATGACAGTCTTCTAAGATCCCTGCTACTCTTTGGAACAATAAAGGTAAACTTGAGATACAGAACACATTTGTTACTTTTTTTCTTCTAAAGCTGCCTAGTCAGATCCTTAATAACCCCCTTAATGTTGACTTCTTTTGAAGTAGGAGTCTGAGAAGTTCTGAGGCAAGTTTCACGTTGACCTCCAATAATGGGTGTCCTTCTCCTAGCACCCGCTGCCCACTAGAGCTTCTGATGCCTGTGACAACAGGAACTCCGGTTTAAACTCTGTACACCACAGGAGAGAGAGGAAGTCGGGGGAGAGTTTAGGTTCATTCAAGATGAGAAGGTGCTCTCTTCTGGGACTGAAAAAATGAGTCACTGCTTTGGACAAATGGTCTCTGGTGGGAGGGCTCTTGGATCTCATATCAGCAGGGACTTGTGTTAGTTTCCTATGGCTGCTGTAACAAATTCTCACAAACTTGTGAGTTAAAACAATGCAAATTTATTATCTTACAGTTCTGTAGTTATGAGTCCAACACGGGTGTCACCGGACTAAATTCTAGGTGTTGGCAGGCTGCAATCCTACTCTAGGCTTTAGGGGAGGTCTGTTTCCTTGCCCTTTCCAGTTCCTACAGGCCGCCTGCATTCCTAGCCTGGTGGCCCCCTTCCTCCATCTTCAGAGCCAGCAACAGTGAGTTAAGTCCTTCTTACATCGTCACTTGGACCTCCTTTGCTGCTTCCCTCTGCTTTTGAAGATCTTTGAGATTACATTTGGCCCACCTACATAATCCAGGATAATCTCACCCATCCTCAGGCGAGCTGACTAGTGACCTAAATGTCATCTGCAAACTTAATTCCCCTTCACCGTGTAATTTAACATATTCACAGGTTCTGGGGATTAGGACACAGACATCTTGGGAGGGGGCATTATTCTGCCTACCACAACCCAGATATATTCCCCAACTCTTGCTTCAGTGGACAGCGTGGGTCCCCCAACCTACAGGGATGGTGCAATGAGATGTTGCTACTGGTGTCAGGTGTGCTGGGCTCACTCCGCAGGCAGGACCCTCTTCCTTGTCAGACCCTGCACCCCAAACCCCAGGCTCTGCTCTACTCACAGGCGAGAAGCTCACCAAAGCCAGGTCACTGCCAACCCTAGCATCTCATGTGGACAATGTCTCAAAAGTTCTGAATGCTGAAAACCGAAGCTACAAGTCTCATTCTAGACTCTCGCCCCCCATGTGATGAAGCAGCAACTGATTTTCGTTTTTGTGTCCCTGGCTGAGGGCAAAATCGACAGTGAGTGGTATTTGTCTTTTTTAACACTTCTATGTGGCGGGCAGGCAGCGTGGTGAGCTCTCTGCTTACTTTAATCCAGTCACAGAGTTTAATCACCTTGAACAAACCCACATTAGTTTGACTCTAGAGTCATGTGATGCCCTCACTTGGGGTCACACTATTGGCAGGCACCCAGTGTCCACAAGTGTCTTGGGACACTCAGAATCTCTTCTGTAGTCACCTTTCCCATCCCCTTCCCCTTATCCTTGTGTGGATTCTGTCTTAGGGCACTGCTGCCTTGTTGGAGGCAATTGGTTAATTCTTCTAGGAATTCTTTATCCTTGGACAGAAGCCCTAAGGAGCAACGGAAAGGGGCTAGGGGCAAGTCCCCACGCCCTGACACTCTGACAAGAAGGTACCTCTTGTCACCAGGGTTCCTCAAATCATTCCACAGGGCAGCTGTGTTTCCGCCACAGTTCATCTTATACGGAAGCAAATGAAGTTAAGTGCATCCCCTCGTGAGATTCTATAGCATTCAAGGAGGGAAGTGAGTTACATTGACTGGCAACCAGAGATTAATTGGGTCTGTGTGGGTAAGTGGTTGATGGGACAAGGTCAGCCTTTGCTCTGTGTCAGCCTGAAAGAGGATGTTTGGAGTGGAGTCAGGAGGCTGTGAAGGGCAGCCTCAGGGTCAGAATGACAGCAGCTCGGGGAAGGCTCTGGGCTGTGAAGTAAAACAACCACAAGTGTAAATGACCCGGGGCTCTGATGATGTGCAGCCGTGATGTGCGTGCTCTTAGACTGACATTCAAATGACTGAAATATCACCCGGCCCAGCAGCCTGATCTATACTAAGGGAGAGTGAACTCAGATCATCAAGCAAGGGTCTAACGTTTACTAAACTGAGTGTTAAAAGGCTTCTCGGTCCCTAAGGTTTGAAGCCTTTGTGATAATGTCACAGTAAGGTGCAGTTAATGCAACGCATGAGTGGCCTGTTTAAAATATTTACCTCTAAATGAGCCTATTAAATTTCTAAAAATATTAAATCTCTTACAGATATAGCCCTTTCCCCCAAAGACAGATTCAAAGAAAACCACATCAAATGCACAGGCAGGAGTCACTCCTGATCCATTTGAAGCTGGGAACTGAAAAACAGCCCCGGCTGGTTCTTATTCTATCTGGATGTCTGTCTTCAAGGGAAGGTTTGGGGGAGGGAGGGAGGTAAAAGAAAAATAGGAAATTTTTAAGGATTGGAAGAGTTTTCATGTAGAAGAATGATTACATGTAAAGCATGTGACTGTACATGGCACAGCTGGGAACTGCTGATGTCAACAAGAGATAAAATCCCATTGTCCAGGGCAGTCTGTTGGTCACCTTCCCAGGGGTGGGTTTCCTTGTTCCAGCCACTGGTCCAGAACCTAAACTTTAGCCTTAGGTCCTGGACCCATGTCTCAGTGTTTGGTTCTTCACGGACATGAATAAGTTCGGGGACTGACTCAAGCTTACCTAACTCAGAGACTAAATGTATACACAGTGGTATCTTATTAATATTCACTGGGAAATATGCTTTTATTCGTGGCCAGGATACTCGCAAATGAGGTATCAAGTTTCTTGATTTGCAGACAGTCACATCAAAATGGGTAATTATCCAAGCCCATAACAGAGCACATCTAATAATATTCTAATAAAACTAATATTTATTTAGCACTCACACATGACAGGCAGAGGGCTAAGCAGTTTACATGCTGACAATTATCATTCTTATTTTACAAAAGAGGAAATTGTGGCTTAGGATTGATCACTTGTTCTAGATCATATAAGCTACAGAGTGATGGATTTGAGGTTAAACCCAGGTCCATCTGACTCCAAGCCCAGACTCTTAACCACCATTATATACTTCCTCTGCAGTCACTGGAATGCTCAGATTCTCAGATTTACTGCCTCTTCCTTGACAGTGTTGGAAAAACACTGCCAGATCCTTGCTTTCCGACTCCCCTTTGTTTAAGCTGCCACATTGACCATTCGTTTCTGTTAACATAATTTTTCTTGTCTTCTCTCTTCTAATTCATTCTTTTCACTGCAGCCACAATGATCTTTCTAAAACACAAATCGGATCCTGTCACTCCCCTGCTGAAAACCCTTAATTGGGTTTTATAGGATAAAGCACAAACTCCTTTGCCTGGATGTCCAACTTCTTGATGATCTGCCCCCACTCCATCCTCACCTCTCCGCCTTCTTCCCCACCCCACTTAATACTCCTGCTGCATTTGCCTTTTTTCTATCTTGGGAATCTCAAACTCAGGCAGTTAACTTCTCTTACTGTCCCTCTGGCTCTCACTCTGCCAACATCTCTCCATATCTTTCTGTCTCTCGATCTGTCCTTTCCCCCCACCTCCTCTCCCTTCAGCTCCTCATTACCCCCGCTTTTGTGCTAACATCATCCATCCATTCATTCCACATGTACTTTACCGAGCATCGAATAGTATCAGGAACCATTCTAGGCACCAGGGATACAGAAGCAGGCAAGATAGACATGGAGCTTCCATTCTAGCAGCTGTAGTCAAAGGAGAATCAAATAAGCCAATAAAGAGGGAACTCCCAGGCTGTGCTAAGTGGTACCCTGAGAATCAAGGTGGCCATGATGTGGTGCCGAGTGGGAGGCCAAAGTCGACTCCTGAGGATGACTCTACACTGAGATCTGAATGATGAGCAAACCAGCCATGCAGGGATCAGAAGGACCGGCCTGTACGAAGGCCCCAGCTGGAAGTAAGTTGGCGAAGGTGAGGCACAGAAAGGCCAGTGTGTCTGCAGGAAGGAACCACAGTAGGAGCTGAGCTTGGAGAGGAAATCAGGGGCTGGATCGTATTTGCCTTTATATTCCAGGAAAAGGAGTTTGAATTTTATTGCACGTACTCGGGGCAGCCACTTTACCCTGGTAAGTAGCACAGTCTGGTTTACCTTTTAAAAAGTGCACTCTGACTGCTGAGTTGGGAATGGATGGTGTGTGTGTTGGGGTTGGAAGGGAGTAGAAGCAGGGGGACCAGCAGGACCCCATCGCCATGGCCAGGTGGAGGATGACCGAGGGAAGCCAGCAGAGTGGCTGTGGAGATCGTGAGAAAAGGGTAGACTCGGGCTGTGTTTGGAGTTGGCAGGTTTTGTTTCTGGATTGTGCTAGAAGTGGGCGGGCCAGGGGTGGGGTAGGGGCTGAGGCTGAAGGAAAGAGAAGAATCGAAGACGACTCCTGCAATTGACATAAGACACTGAGCGGACGTGGAGACCTTTCCACACCTGGAAACGACAGGGAGAAAGTGGTGGGCAAGCGCTCCAGGTCCTGTGAGGGCAGGAAGAGGTACACATGACACGTACCTGAGAGGGGCGAATGCATTCAGTTAATTATTGCAACTTCTAATCCACCACATCTGGACGAGATAGTAGCTCCGATTTAACACGGGCATGACACCTTCTCAGTTATGTGTTTCAACATCTTCTCAGTCAGCCTTGTACAGATTATTTCTTGAGGTCAGTCATTTCTATCTCGAACTAATTTCATCTCTTAGATTTTGATTCTAATTTTACTTTTAGCAGCTGCTGAGGGTGCCTGAGGAGAGCAGGGACTATGCTGTTTGTTTTATTAACAGCACCTAGTGCAGTATCTATCTGATGGCAGATGTTCAGTAATAATTTATTGAATGAATAAATGGAGCAATATCTTAAAAATACACGGAGGCCGACTTCAGCTATAGAAAACATTTTATAACAATGGGAGTGTTAGGAAATGCCTATCTGTCCTCTCCCAAATCTCAGTTTTTCACAATAGAGATGGCTAGGCGAGGTGACCTGTGCTATGAAGCGTGTTATTTACAACAAAACAAACTGAAGTTTCAGACATTCCTATGACTCAATTTATCACCATCCCTTTTCTTAAGAGAATATCATCTGTTGAGGGCCCCCCTCCACCGCCAGCAGCCAGGCCAGGAGCACACCTGAACCACCACTTCCGTGCAGGTGGCCCACTACAGCCACCACATTAGTCACAGCTGCTGTAAAAGCGGCTAGCCACCACAGCAATAGCCACAGCCACCATGCAGGTGGGCTGCAAGGCACTCGACTGCACGCACACAAGGAGAGTCATCAACAGAGACCAAAAAAAAAGAAGAGGACGCCTCTTTCCACAAAGCCCACTCCAGCGTAATAGAAGAAGCATCTGCTCTATGATAATATTGGGAGACCTGAACACGCCTCTCTCAGCACTGGACAGATCATCTAGGCAACAAATCAAAGAAACCAGTAATCTTTCAGAAGGAGAGAACAAATCTAGGGTTATTAGAGGTGAGAGAGGGGGAGGGAGAGAAGAATGAGAGGACATTGGATAAGGGGCATAAAGAATACGTACAATTTATAATAATGAATACGCTAGTAATGTTGATTTGATCAGCATACACTGTACACAGGTAATGGGAGTCAATGTTGTACCCCCAAATATGTATAATCAATTATGCTTCAACTAAAAAAAAAAAAAAGTGAAAATCATTTGGAAACTCCTCATACTGAAGAGGCCCTGGGAACAAAATGATGTTCTGAATGTCTGGCACTTAGATTTCCAAACCCATCTCAACAAATCGTTTCCTCTGCCATAAAGCTAAGGATCATATTATTTTCTACCTTCCACCCACCAACTTCATGGAGACCTTGTTGTGAGGATTAGCTGCTAAATGAGTGTAAAGCACTTTGCCTAAGCCTGAGCTACGTGTTGCCACCCGTCTGAGCAACACCCACGTTTACCCAGTGAAGGTTGCCTTATAATAATAAGCGTTCAATTATCCTGTAATGCCAGGGCGATGGTCATTTTGGTTGCAAGATCTAAGGTTTAGTTAATACACAGAGCAGCCTGATACTGTTTGCAAGGCTTGGACTCCAGAACAGCTTTTATCTCCATTTCAATAATCAGGCTCAGGAAAGACCGGGTCATAAAACCATCTTCAACTGAGGTTTGTCATGGTTATAGAGTAGTAGCAAAAACACGATAAACACTTTAGGATGCAGAATAAGCACTCTTCTGGGAGTGACAGAAATTTAAGTTCCTTCCAAGATTATTTATAGGTTTTAAACAGAAAGGAATGATGAGGGAAGATTCCAGTCTTAACAAAATTTTCCCTGGGAGCAGTGGCACTAGAATGATCCTGGAGTCAGAAGGTCACCTAAGTAAAGCAATCAGATTATTTCTAGTACTTTAGATTTATCTATTATTTCTGAAGTTTTTATTTGTTTTCTGCAAAGAAAACAGAACTGTCTTCTGACTTAGAGAATGGATACTAAGACTAACTGGGTGACTGGGGAATTATTTTTTGCAGAGAAGGGAGAGAAAAAAAAAAAGGCAGGAATTAACTTGTTTTCCCATACAGGAAAATAAAACTAACTCCTTTAATGTAGCTAAGTCTTGATGATTTTGTCTTCCAACAAACCCCCAAACGTAGATAAAGTGCTTCAAGTGCCAATTTGAATTTGGCACGCAAGTTGGGCTGCAAATAGTCTAATTTATCTCAATTCAAATCAGCTTAGCAAATTTGGAAGATGCTACATGAAAATAGGTAACACGGGAGTCACAAAGATGAATTTTAAGGTCTTTAAGCAAAAGTGACTTTCTAGGACAAACTACTTCCTGTTATCCTTCCAGTAAACAGTGCATGCAGAAAGCAGGGAGACAGGACAAGCTACTGGGTAAAATGCTTTCCTATTTAAATGCTTGGCTCAAAAATAAGAATTACAAACCACCTGCCCTCTTTTCAGAAGAAAAGAAGAAACTTTCAAAAGGCAACAATCTAGCTGAAATCCCAGGAAGAAGTGGGAGTACAAAGAGAGGCCTCAGTGGGAGAACACAGTAATTATTCAATAATTATTGGCAGTGAATAAAATGCATGAAATGCAGGTGTAAATTATAACGCAGGAATGCCATCATATTCTAATAGCAGTGCCTCCTCAGTCCAGGAAAGAGCACCCCTACGGATTCCTTTTCCAAGCCCTTTACTTTGCTGGGGGAGCTTTAGAAAGGGCAGCAGACTGTGGGTTTATAAAAGTCACAGCAAATTTTATAAGAGGATTGGGACTCATTTTGCCTAAGAATTTTGGAATTTCACCTTCTCTTTTCTGAGTTTGGCAATTTTACTACAAAATGTAAAGTATAAATTAGAAATTCAGTTCCTTAACTTAAAAATAATAACAAAAAAATAGCAGCACGAAAAGAAAACTGAGCCAAAAAAGAAGCTGTCAGGTATGGGCAAACCTAGTCAATTAGGCCCCTCAAGGCAATTAGGGCCCCTGAAACCACATGGTTAGTGTTGTACCGTGACCTATGTTGATATACTGCTTTGTGGTTTACCCTGTGCTTTTATATCCATTTTCTCATTTGACTCTTACAGCAACTCTGTTTTAGGAAGAAATTACTAAATGAAACAAGGAGAAGACAAGGTATCTGGCATAAGCTTGGCACCTAGTTGTTGCTTTACAAATGAGACCAGGGGGGTGCAGAGAAGTGAGGTGCCCAAGGTCACACTTCCTGTTCGTGCCAAAACCACATCTCACATCCAGGTTGTCTGATTCCAAGAACAAACTACTTTTCCATTACCCCATGCTGACTTGCTGGGTTCCCAGAACACAGAAAGAGACAACTTGTAAATATCCACTTATGTGACAGCTTCCATTCTTTCCCCCAGGGAAGCTGTTAATTGGTAGCAATGTCAGATCATTTATCTATCACCTCCTTATTTCATTTTTTGTTCTCTTATAGAGGCAATGATGGGCAGAAAAATGAGCCCTCAAAAGGGGATAGGGAGAATCAACTCATGACTCAATCAGTCCTGCTCCACCAAAAAAAAATTCATAAAATTCAAGATTTTTTTCATGGACTCATTTCTTGGTTATACAACCTCAAGCAAGTGGAACATTTATCTGATCTGTGCATGGTGAAAACTTTGTCTCATACTCTTCAGAATCTGGGGACCCACCCAGCACAAGAGGAGGCTGGCATTTGAAAAATATGACTGATTTTGTTGTGAGGCCCCCTCCCACAAGAAAGGCACTTACACGCCACTCGTGCAGCAAAGGGCAGTTTATTCACTCCAGCTGGCCAGCGTCCGTCTCCCAAGATGCAACCAAGGAAGAGCGGCATTGGGCTTGGCCTTGTGGGGTTTTTAAGGGCAAAACTACATCCCGTTGGCACACGGGTTTGTCCAGGTGCACAAAGCAATAGGGAGCTAGGTCACAGAGGCCGAGAATGAGCCATTCGATCAGTCAAGCATACAAGTTTTCATTGTGTATGGTTCCTGTTCCCATGTAATAATTCACTGTGTATGGCTCCTGTTTCTATGCAATGGTTTTTGTTTCTATGAGCAGGTCAGCGGTTTCTCATGCGGGGGGTGGGGTAGTCTGCAGGTCAGACAGGGCAAAAAGGAGTTACTTAGGTTAAGCAAGCAACTCTACAGAAGCAGACAGTGTACGTTATGAGGGTGTAGGGAGCTCTGTTTCAATTTTATAAATATATAAAACGGGAAACCTCAGGACTCAGAGATTTCTGTATCTGAATATCTCTGCACGCCTTTTAAATGTTCCCAGGGAGGCTGCCTCCAACTGGAAGCAGAGCGAGGCTTCAGTTTCCTTACCCAGGGACAACACCTTCCTCTGTGTGTCCCACCTACACATTTTCTAAGCTCCAGATCCCAATCCAACTGGCTCCTGGTCATCCGTACCTGGATGTCTCACAGACACTTCAAAATCAACTTCATAAATGAAATTCGTCATCTATCCCCCTCAAATGACTCTCCTCATCACTTGTGTCTTTGGGAATGAACCCACCTGCTTTAGTCTGTTTGTGTTGCTAAAACAGAAATACCTGAGTCTGGGTAATTTATAAAGAACAGACATTATTTGGCTTACGATTCTGGGACAGCTGCATCTGGCACGGGCCTCAGGCTGCTTCTACTCATGGTGGTAAGTGGCAGACAGCTGGCGGGTACAAGCAGATCACCTGGCAAGAGGAAGCAAGAGAGAGATTTGTTTAAAGGGTCCTTTAAACAATCAACTCTCACAGGAACTAATAGAGCGAGAACTCACTCATTACTCCCTCTCGCAGGGAGAGCATTAATCCATTCATGAGGGATCCGCCCCCATGACTCAATCAGTTACCGACACTGCCACATTGGAGATCAAATTTCCACATGAGTTTTGGAGGGGACAGCACATCCAAACTCCATCACCACCATTCACAAGTTAGTCCAGCTGAAATCCGGGAGGCCACAGCAGAACGTGAGTGGCCCACAGAGACACAAACACTACTGAAGACAGCACCTGGTGCCCACCACCTGGCCGGGTGGAGAGGCCCTGGTGTGACATGACCCCCTTAAACTCCTCCACCTGCTTTATCCCTGCAAATGCCTAAGGTAACAGTCCCCAGAACTGATTGACCAACTTCACCTTAGGCAGGTGTCTGGCAAACTGCCTGATTTTCCAGATAAAGCTTCACTGGGACGTAGCCACACCGATTCATTCATGTATTATCTACAGCTGCTTTTGTTCTGCAATGGCAGAGTTGAGTGGTCGCAACAGGGACCGTACGATCACAGAGTTTAATGTGTTTACGATCAGGCTCTTTACAGAAAATGCTTGCTGATCCTGCTCTAAGATAACCTCAGGATTAATCCGATGATTCCCCAACCCCTATTACCTCAGTCCCCACAAAAGCCCAAGCCTCCCAGGGCATTATCGCCACGATAGCTCTGTGCAGCCCTCTGCTGACCAAGTCTCTACTTCTCCCTGAGCCCCTACACCTGCAGCTGGGTTCTCAGGAACTCAGCATGTGTCACCAGCACTCAACATTCCTCTTACCTTGCTCTTACAGAATCCCGGCTCCCGCGTGAGGCCAGTGCCCCTCCTGTAGCTCTCTCAAGTGACGCTCTCTCCTCCCGCCACCCCCGTACCACTGTGCCGAGAGCGGTGATGCTCTTCAGTGTCACTTCCAGACCTTCTCCTCCCTGGCTCCTCCCTCCCCCAGATGTCTCTATGCTACTTGATACCCCACTTTTACCTTCATTCATTGAAGGACTTAGGCCTGGCTTAGTGGAAGTTTCCCTACCACCATTCTCTTATCATTCTTTGGTGTCTTTAATACATATATGAATAATTTGTTCAACACCTTGTTCTTGCCTCCATTGATTTTGTCTCCCATTGTACCTTAGTTATCCAAACCCCCGGTAGGCTTTGTTACCAATATGTATATCCCCCAAATCTCAATTTTGGGCATCCCACTCTGATCGCCACCTCCTATTTTTCCAGCTTGCTCTAATAGTCCACACCAATGGTTTTTGGGGTTTTTTAACCACACTGGGGCCCTCAGTCCATTGGCCCTACCTCTTTTTGCTGTCTGAACTGCCCCATGTCCTCACTTTCATCCTTTATCCAACTTAGATTCTATAGTCCATACTAGTAATTGTTCCCTGGCATCCACCCTCAAATCTCTCCTTTCTCCACCCTCTCATCTCCACCTCAGGTTTTCACATTCTCCATTACTGCTCCCAAGCAGCTGATCACGACTGAGGAAAAACATGCACACACGGAGCTGGTTTCAAATTAATGATCACAGTCCTTGAGGGGCTTTCAACATTGCCCATGAACCTACATTTCCCTAGTCAGTGCATTCTCCCACTCTCTGAAATAAACATTTCACACTTATTCGTTTCTCCTGTGACCGTCAACACCCCCCTGCCTGCCACACACACGCACATAGCAATGCCCTTGCTTCTCATCCACCAGGGGAACAGGCGCAAAATACCGTCGTGGTGTCCCTGCATCTGTCCCTTCCCTGTTACTCCGCCTTCCCTCTTGTTAACAAAGAAGAATGATTTCTGTTTCTGTCAAGATCAACCCCTCCACTTGTGCACTGGATCCTATTGCCCAATTTCCTAGCCAAGGACTATACTTCTGCTTTTAACCCCTCCTATTCCTGAATCATCCATTGTTCCCTCTTTACTAGACGATTCTCGGCAGCATACAGACTTGCTGAAATATTGCCAATGTAAAAAAAGGAAAATCAAAAAAGCAACAGAAACGCCTCCCATGACCACACATTGCCCTTCAGCCCCCTTTTCTGCTCTTCTTTGGAATAAAATTCCTGGAAAACGTTCTCCACACCGCATGGAAAGTAAACCTTCAGAGCTGTCAGTCAAATCACGCCCCACCCGCACAGTCAGTTCTCCCAGGTTTCCCCAACACTGAGAACGAAATCCCGAGACCTCACCACAGTTTGCAGACCTTGCATGGTCAGACTCCTCTTACTCCTATCTGACGTCATTCTTATTCTTTTTCTTCCCAGTCACACTTGTCACCTGCTTACCTTGCTTTACTTTTCTTCGTAGCCACCAGCACTTGACTGTGGTCAGCCCAATAGTGATCCCCCCAAAACGTCCTCATCCTTAGAACCTCTCACTAAGTTACCTTATGTGGCAAAAGGGACATTGCAGATGTGTGCGAGTGGAAGATGTTAAGAGGGACACATTATCCTGGATTATCCACGTGGGACGAGAGTCCTTATGCGAGGGAGGCAGGAGGGTCAGGGTGAGGAGATGTGGGGACAGCAGCAGAGGTCAGGGAGGCCTGGCCATTAGGGTTACAGCACCCCTTTCTCCTGAGCATGCCCAGCCATTGGATTTGCATAAATCAGGCCCCTGAGGTCTCAATTTCCCAGGCTGGTCCCGAAAATAGCTCCAACGGGCAAGGGTAACTCTTTTCTAGGGGAGGACCTAGAGGAGGGGCCTGAGACCTCAGGGAGCCCCTTGATACCCAGGGGTGTGTCCTGGAACCTGAATCCAGGGAGAGCAAGCACCTCCTGTCCCACAGCCATACTTCTGCATGACTGTCTGCTCTTATCAAACTTAGGATAAAAACACACGGGTTTACCTGTTTCTTTGGGTATTCATTTCTGAAGGTTTCCCTGTCACATAAAACTTGAATTAAATACATTTGTATGTTTTTCTTTCGTTAATCTGTCTTTTGCTGTAGGTGCCTGTCCAGCTAGAGCTGGGTCTGGAGCTCACACACCCCTCAAGCCCATTCACAAACCCTTCACACGCAGGTCTATGAGCTAGGTAACTGGACAAAACGGTCCTTGGAGACTTGGTTGAAGAAGGAATAGTCCTTATTCAGCACACACACGTCTAGGAGCTAGGCAGTCCAAGGAGAAACTCAGAAACTCAACTGATACCAGCAAAGTCCAAAGACAAACTGAAACTGAGCAGCAGCCAGCAGAGTTAACATGCTCTACCTTCAGAGGAGCTCTGCTGGCCAGCTCTGCACACTAACTAGCTAACTGAAGGACACACGAAAGCAATTAACTAAAAAGATACATTGGCGCACATGCGCACTAACTCCACCCACACACAACTTGTTTATAAGAAATGTGCAGGGAGCCTGACGAAATTATTCTATGTTCCCCACAGTGCCTCAGCCTTGAACTTAGTGAGGGAAGAAATCTCTTCTCCTCTACAGCATCTACAAGGTATTATTTCAATTTCTTGTTTACACTTCTGCCTCTCCTGCTAAACTGTAGGCATTTTTGTACCTGAGTCTGTGTTTTCTAATCTGTGCCTAGGAAAGTGCCAAATACAAGGAAGGCCCTTAACAACGTCTGTTGAATGGAAAATTTTAAAAATTATTGCTTCGCCTTTGAGGATTAAATTAACCCGAAATATGCTTCGCACAATTGGTATTTGAAAGAAGAAAGTCCAAATCGAGATGCTGACAGGTGAGCTTTAGGAAGCCCGTACCTGAGGCACACAGACCTGGGTCTCCCTGTGTATTGGTGAGACTTCATAGGATCCTGGACACATTTAAGGTATAAGAGAAAAAAATTACCTGTAAGGAGATATTTTAAACTCATTTGAAGAGGTCGAGAGTCTCAGCAGTAAATGGAACCTTCTGCTGAAGAAAAAGGGGTATTGTGAATGTTGCTGAGCCTTGCAAGTGCTGAGAGGCTGAAAATGCCTTTGGAGGTAGAAAAAGCTTTCGTGCTTTTTTCCCTCAGTGGACTCCAGCTGTGTGTGGCACGAGCCCACAGGGCGCCGGGGCACCCACAGAGATAATGGCCAGGCCCTGGAGCTCCAGCTGACACCACAACCAGGAATTATCCCAAAAGTTTACCGACTGATAAGGGCATAATAAATTAAGAAAAAGGTTAGCCAGGAGTGATGAGAAAATCTAAAATACTTCTCTGTTCAGATTTAATTTTCCAAGCAATAAAGTTTCTAATATTAACAAAGGTGGTGGAGTTCCTAAATTATTTTTTTAAATCTTTTTTAATTTCTTTGAATATCTCATTCCAATGACTAATCAGGAGATGACAACAAAATAGCAGGTGAGTTGAAAGGTTTCATCAGCATACAAAGCCAACGTTTTAAGGAGTCAGTCCTATTGGATTTAATTTCCTTATTAGCTTTTTAAAAGAGAAGTACAAAGGTTCGAAGCTGCTGCCTTTCTACAATTCAAGTATTTAAAACTCCACTGCCAACCTAGAAACTTAATTTCAAAATTAAACAAAGTAATCTGTACAGAGCATCTAAATAAATATCTACTAAAATCTGTTTATGGATTAACTAAATGGAGACTTATGACACATCTTGCTATGATCTGCTCCTTTTAAAATGCAACACTTTGTGGGCATAAACAGTGGCGTCATAAACCCTATACTGAGTCTTATTTCATGCTGTTGGTAAGGTGTGAAGCAGCAATTTTATGAATATGGCTGATGTTCTGTAAGCTGATGCTCTACATCAGAATAACAAGAGGTGCTGATTTTTCCTAGGAGTGATTAGGGAAGCAGGGAAGACTTATGAATAGGGAAGGGCAGGCTCAGGAACATAACAACTCTTGTATTTCTTGAGAACCATATCTATATAGTACAGTTTTATTATTTAATTTGACTCACCAAATTTTAAATATGTTCACTCATCAAGCATATGCATCTTATCCTCTGATTTCTTTCATGACTTTATACTTAGAAAGCCCCTCCAAATCCAGATTTGAATGTAACCCCTATTTTCTTTTGTAATTTTATTTATTTACATTTTTATTGAGGTGAAATTCATATAACACAATTTAACCATTTAAAAGTGACATTTAGTATATTCACAAGGTTGTGCAATTATCACCTCTATCCAGTTCCAAAACATCTCATCACCCCCAAAGGGAACCCCAAACCCATTAAGCAATCACCCCCCCCACCCATTCCCTACTCTTCCTAACTCCTGGCAACCACTAATCTGCTTTCTGTCTCTAATGGTTTATCTATTCTGGATATTTTATATAAATGCAGTCACACAATATGTGACAGTTTCTGTCACTTAATATAATGTTTTCGAGGTTCATCAATATTGTAGCCTGTATAAGTACTTCTGTGCTTTATATGAATAATATTCTATTATATGATATACCACATTTTGTTTATCTATTCATCAGGTGATGAACATTTGGGATATCTCCACTTTTTGGCTATTGTGGATAGTGCTGCTGTGAACATTTGTGTACAAGTATTTGTTTTAATACCTGTTTTTAATTCTTTTGGATATACAAGGGTGCTTCTAAAAGTTCATAGCAAGATTCATGTTATCTTTTAATTCTATTTTTCCATGAACTTTTTGAAGCGCTTCATATACTTGTGTAGTCATTGGTCTTAGGTTAATTTTTGGTTTAACTTTTTGAGGAACATATTTATATTTTTATGTTTAATTTTTTAATCCTCCTGTAAAGCTAGGCTTTAAATGGATTGTTTCCAAATTGTCATTTACACATAAATCATGTATTTATTCATTCCTTGAATCTTCTTCCAGCATCAGACACTTCAAAAAAATTATTATGATAGCTCTGCAGATTTTTAAATATATGGTAAAGAAAAATTTGTCATTCATTTTCTCTAAAATTTTCTTGGCTAGTTTTGCCTTTTATCTTTTCAGATTAAATTCAGGATCACTACTGTCAAGTTAAAAAAAATTGTATTGCTATTTTAACTGAAATTGCATTCAAGTTATATATGTTATTTTGGGAAGGATTGACATTGTACACTTTTTAGTTAGCATGCCTCTCTATTATAGTTTTGTTCATATTGGTGTTACATATTCCTTGATACAGTGCCCAGCTATTTTATCTTTTTATTATCATCATGACGAACATTTTCTCCCAGTATTAATTTGGGGACTACTATAGACTGAATGTTTGTGTCCCCCTCTCCCAAATTCACATGTTGAAACCCTAACCTCTAGGGTGATGGTATTAGGAAATGCTGCCTTTAGAAGTTGATTAGGTCGTGAGGGTGAAGCCCTCACGAATAGGATTAAGGCCCTTATAAAAGAGGTCCCAAAGAGGCCACTGGCCTCTCTGCCATGTGAAGACACAGTGAGAAGATGGCTGTCTATGAGCCAGGAAGTGGACCCTCACTAGAACCCGACTGTGCTGGCATGAGATCTAGATTTTGGACTTGCAGCCTCCAGAACCATGAGAAATAAATTTACATTATTTACAAGCCACCCAGTCTCTGGTTGTTTGTTATAGCAGCCTGGACAAGACAGGGACATTTGTGTTTTCATTCTCACTTATTAATTCTAGTACATATTCAGTTTATTGTCTGATATTTTTTCATGAACAGTGATCGAATTTGTAAGTAATGATAATTTTATTTCTCTTTTACAATAGCTATATCTTTATATCTTTTGTTTAGTCAGAACTTACAGGAGAAACATTATTTTGTTCATTATTATATCCCCAGTGCCTACAAAAATGTGTGTGTAATATATATATTTAAAGAAAAAAGTAAATTTTGCATAATTATTATAATAGGCATCCTTGCTTCATTTGGATTTAACACATAGAAATGCTTATAATGTTTTACCATTGAGGATAATATTACCTTTTTGTTTGAGACAGGTAGTCATCGTTATAGGAATATAGTCTTTTTAAAAATATTTATTTATTTTTTTTTTTTACTTCTCAAAATATATTGTAGTTGATTTTCATGCCCCTTTACCCATTCCTCTCCACCCCCTCCCCCCAATCTTATCTGTTCTCTTGACTTAAATAGTTCAAGGAATTTTTGTAGTTATTCTGTCTTCTTCCCCCACCCTTTATTTGTTTGTGTGTTTATTTATTTACTAATTTTTAGCTCCCACAATTAAGTGAGAACATGTGGTATTTCTCTTTCTGTGCCTGACTTGTTTCACTTAATATAATTTTCTCTAAGTCTATCCATGTTGTTGCAAATGGTAGTATTTCGTTCTTTTTTATAGCAGAGTAGTATTCCATTGTGTAGATGTACCACAGTTTCCTTATCCACTCATCAGATGATGGACATTTGGGCTGGTTCCAGCTCTTGACTATTGTATGTAGAGCTGCAATAAACAAGGGAGTACAGGTATCCCTTCGGCATGATGATTTCCATTCCTCTGGGTATATTCCCAGCAGTGGGACAACTGGGTCATATGGTAGATCTATCTGTAATTGTTTGAGGAACTTGCATATCATTTTCCATAAAAGCTGCACCATTTTGCAGCTCCACCAATAGTGGATGAGAGTTCCTTTTTCTCCACAACCTCTCCAGCACTTATCATTCTCAGTCTTTTGGATGTTAGCCATCCTAACTGAAGTGAGATGGTATCTCAGTGTGGTTTTGATTTACATTTCCCAGATGTTGAGTGATACTGAGCATTTCTTCATGTGTCTGTTGGCCATTTGTATATCTTCCTTTGAGAAATGCCTGTTCAGCTCCTTTGCCCATTTTTTAATTGGGTTATTTGGTTTTTTTGCTGTAAAGTTGTTTGAATTCCTTGTATATTATGGATATTAATTCTTTATCAGATGTATATTTTGCAAATATTTTCTCCTACTCTGTTGGTTGTTTTTTTACTCTGTTGATTGTTTCTTTTGCTGTGCAGAAGCTTTTTAGTTTGATATAATCCCATTTGTTCATTTTACCTTTAGTTGCCTGTGCTTTTTGGGTCCTATTCATGAATTCTGTACCCAATCCTACTTCCTGGAGTATTTTCCCTATGTTTTCTTTAAGGGGTTTTATTGTTTCAGGATGTATATTTAATTCTTTAATCCATTTTGAGTTGATTTTGGTATATGGTGAGAGGTACAGGTCTAGTTTCATTCTCCTACATAGGAACATCGTCTTTTATTTCTAACTTTTACAGGCCTGAAAATTAAGAATGACAGTAAATTTTTATCAAGTTCCTCTTCAGCTTATACTGAGATTATTGTGTAATATTTCCTACTTAATTGACTTTTTTTATGTTGTACATTAACAAATTTCCTGTAACGCATTATACTTGGTGATGACGGATTATTATTTTAATGTACTGTTGAATTCAATTCACTAGCACTTTATTTAGAATTTTCACAAAAAGTTTCAAAATTCGTTTAGAGGGTATGAAGTTCAAACCCTTGCCGCTGAGCTCCCTTCCTGCCTCACTTCCCGGCAGGGCATGGCCCATGTGTTCCTGGAAGGAATGAAACTGATGCCAGAAGGGACAGTGTTATGCCGCTGAGGATATGGGGGCCTTGTACTAGACATTGGAAATCAATCCTCTTTTTCTTCAAATCCTCAGAAGACCCCAGACTGGCATTGGCCAGTGATGTCTAATGCCTCTTGTTAAGCCTAAGCCTTTCCACCCATCCCTAATTGCCTACAGATTTTTATTCTCTTTTCCATGGCCGTTTTTTTGAAGGAGACATGAACTGTCACAAAACTTGCATGTTCCCCTCCTGTGGGATGGTTTTATTGTTGTTTAAGTGAGGCAGGTCCAGCACTCTTATTTTACACTTTGTTGGACAGTAGGCATCAAAGCTCATTCATCTTAAACCAGAATAACTGGTAGAAAGAGGATTAAACAATACATATGCAGAACACTACAACAAGTGGTGACCAGAGCAGAATGCTACCTGGCTCACAGTTAACCGTCAGGAATCCTAACACAACACAAGCAGCCCCAAGGACACAGAGTGCGGTCTACCATGCAACTTCTTGCTGCCTCAGAGTACAGGAGAGTGTTCAGGCCACGGGGAAAATAACCGAGCAGGTTTTTTGGAGGGAGTGGGTAGAGGTGGCAACGTTTCAGACAGTTTTTTGACTAATCATTGCTACTCTTGGCAGCACTAAACAGAAAATGCATGTTTCAGAACACTTCCCAAAGACAAACAGAAATTATTATTTTTAATAATATACCGACTTGAATTATAGAAAATATTATTGCTTCCCTGCAGATAATGTAAAATTGCCTGTAATCTAGGTCCATGTCTTTATGAACGTAGTGAATTTGGCAGAGGCTAAAATCATGCCTGGGTTGCCGAGCTTTATCTCCTCAGCCGTGCTGTGCTGGGGTTGCAGTAGCATTCCTGAGATTCTCAGGCTGTCAGGCTATGCCTAAGCAAACTGTCTTCGCCAAAAGTTAATGCCATATCCACTAGATATGGTACTCACAGTGAACATTCTAGATGTTCAGTAAGTATTTGGGAGATCAATGAATGGATATTTCTTGAAACCAAAAGATGCAGCTGATTCTGTCTGAATAAATATGAAGAAAGTAGCCAATATTTTCTACTCATTTCTGTAACACTATAATGTTATAATATTTGAAATAAGAATTGAGAAAAAAATCTTACAGCACCCATTTCAATGAAACTACTTATAATAAAATATCATAGCCAGAGACCCTGGTAGCGGTAGACCAGAACATTCTGCATTCCGGGTTTATCTGAGCACATTCCCTTTTCCTCATATCTGCTGTTATTAACTGAGATGCAGACAGGGTGGACGGGCGGTGCTGTGGAAATTCAAAACAGGCTTCAGGGAAGAGCAATAAAAATGATGAGCAGGTTGGATATATGATTATCAGGAAAGGCTAAGGAAATCAGGACTTCCTTAGGTGAAAAGGAGAATAAGGAAAACTTAATATTTGTCTTCAAGGATATGAGAGGTTCTAATGAGAAAGGTGCTGACAAGCTATTCTTTAATGTCACAGAGGACAGAATAAAAAGAGGAATACTTTCTAGAGAAGTGATGGAACTTCATTACAAGGCATGTTGAATACTAGTCTCTGTTACCTAAACAGGTAGGGGATGGGATAGGTGAGTGGTTCTCAGGTGTTGGCTAATGGTCCAACATCACGAGCATCACCTGGAACCTCGTGAGCAGTGCAAACCCTGCCACAGACCTCCTGAATCAGAATCTCCGGAGGTGGAACTCAGCAATCAGTCTTTTTTCAAAATATAATTTTTAAAATTTTTAAGAAACATAATAATTGTACATATTTATGGGGTGCTGCCTGGCATTTTGATTCGTGAACACAATGTGTAATGAATGATCAAATCAGGTCAATCAACATATCCACGACCTTAAACACTTATTTGTGTTGGGAACATTCAAAATCCTCTCTTCTAGCTAATTGAAAGTATGTAATAAATTGTTGATAATTATAGTCACCCTATAGTGCTATAGGGCACTAAATCTTATTCCTCATATCTAGCTGTAATTTTGTATCTGTTATCCAACCTCACACTGTTCCCTCCTGTAAAGCTACACAACTACGAAAATTGTCGAGTAAGGCAAATCATAACTAAAGCCAAAATGTTTCGTTATTTTAGTTATACTAAGTTTCTGTTTGTATTGTCAGGGCTACGGCTCAGACCTTTCAGACCCATTGTACAGACTGAGTCACCAGACCCCTCAGATGCAGGTCCATGCTAGGTAATTGGGAAAGATCCCGGGAGCCATTGGGAGATGACACGAGCTCAGTCCTTAGCAACGGCAGCAACAGCTGACAGGTCCAGCAGCTTACAAGGTCTGGTGGTGGCGGCAGCCTCTCGGAGTTTCCCGGGGGCCCTGGTAGCAATAGCCTCTAGGAGCAGTAGCAGCCTCCCCGTGGCTCACCCCAGGGGCACCTGGGGGGTGGGGGAAACCCTGTGGATCAGAGCCACTTGTTCTTTTTACTTAAGTCCATACCCCAGGACACCTGGGTGCACATGCACCATTACTTAGATAATAACTAAGGAACACCTGGGTGCAGTGCATATTTACATCAAATGCTTAGCAAGATTCTGAACATCTGAGGTGCCCTGACCATTTTCCTATGTTTTCCCAACACCTCCGCACCCCTGCCCACAGCTTTTGGTAACCACCATTCTACTGTGTGCTTCTATGTGATCAACTTTCTTAGCTTCCACATAAGAGTATGACTGAGAACATGTGGTATTTCTCTTTCTGTTCCTGGCTTATTTCACTGAACATAATGTCCTCCACGCTCATCCATTTTGTAGCAAATGACAGAATTTCTTTTTTTGTTGTTTTGCTTTTTGTCTGAATAGTATTCCATTGGGTAAATATACCACTTTTTAAAAATCCATTTATCTGTTGATGGATAGTTAGGTTGATTCCCTATCTTTGCTGTTGTGAATAGTGCTGCAAAAAACATGGGAATGCAAATATCTCTTTGATACACTGATTTCCATTCCTTTGGATACATATACCCTGTAGTGTGATTGCTGGATCATATGGCAGTTCTATTTTTAGTTTTTTGAGGAATCTCCAGACTGTTTTCCATAGTGGCTGTACTAATTTACCTTCCCACCAACAGTGTATAAGAGTTCCCCTTTCTCCTCATCCTCCCAAGCATTTGTTATTTTCTGTCTCTGTGATAATAGCCATCCTAATTGGGGTGAGATAATATCTCACTGTGGTTTTGATTTGCATTTTCCTAATAATTAGTGATGTTGAGCATTTTTTCATATACTGTTGGCCATTTGAATGTGAAAGCAAGCCCTATGAAAATACCAATGACATTCTTCACAGAAATAGAAAAAACAATCCTAAAATTCACATGGAAACACAAAAGACCCAGAATAGCTCAAGTGATCTTGAGCATAAGGAACAAAGTAGGAGGCATCATGCTACCTGACTTCAAATTATACTACAAAGCTATAGTAACCAAAACAGCAGGTACTGGCATAACAGCAGACACATAGACCAATGGAACAGAATAGGGATCCCAGAAATAAAGCCATAAATGTGAGGCTTTATTTCTGGGTTCCCTATTCTGTTACCTATTCAAAAAGTAATTTTTGATAAAGCCACCAAGAATATTCACTGGGAAAGAGATAGTGTCTTCAATAAATGGTGCCAGGAAAACTGGATATCCATATGCAGAAGAACGAAACTAGACCTCTATCTTTCACCATATACAAAAATAAACTTGGATTGAAGACTTAAATGTAAGATCCTAAACTATAAAACTACCAGAAGAAAACACAGTGGAAATGCTTCAGGACATGGGTCTGGGCAAAGGTTTTATGAATAAGACCTCAAATCACAGGCAACAAATGCAAAAATAGACCAATGGAATTATACCAAACTAAAAAGCTTCTGCACAGTGAAGGCAACAATCAACAAAGTGAAGAGATAACCTGAAGAATGAGAGAAAATATTTGCAAACTATTAATTTGACAAGGAATTAATATCCAGAATGTACAAGAAATTCAAAAACAGCAAAAAACAAAAACCACAAAGACAAAAAACTCCAAGAAACCCAATTAAAAAATGGGCAAATGAGCTGAAAAGACATTTCTCAAAAAAGGCAACAGGTCTTTTAACAAACCCTTAGCTGAGTCAGATGAATGTTGGTTCGAGAATAATTGGGATAGATAAACTCTTGTGGACACTTTGTTTCAGATATTCCTTAAAAGAACAGGTCAAGAAGAAATAAAGACTTTAAGCCTCTTCCAGCTTCATATGGTCTGTCTTTTGTGAAGAAGACACCCACATAAATGCTGTTTATATCCATCAGGCTATAAACCTCCAGGGATAAAAGCCATCTACTGTGGAAGATAAAGCTAGTGGTTGAAGTGAGGTGTAGTTTGTAAATGGCAGTAGTGAAAACCTCCTCAAAGGAAAAGGAAATCTGTTTTGTTCAGTTATTGAAGATATTCCACAAAGAATGCCACCTTAGCAAAAAAAGTAAAGCACCAGCCCAAAGTCAAGATTTTCAAGATCTATCAAGAGATGTGAGCACACAGAGGGATAATTACAGTTAGGGATGGTCTTATGAAGTAGAGCTAATGAAGAAATAAGAGTGACAACACTGAATGCTGGGGAGGGTGCTGTAACAAACAGACTCATACTCTATTAGATGGACTTAAAAGGCCACAACCACAATCTGTCTGGAGAAAAATCTAGCAATATCCATTAAGAATATTAAAAATATTCCACCTCATTCATTTACTAATTTAACTTTTAGAAATGTGACCTAAGCAAATAATTGGAGGTGTAGTCTAGAATGTTTGTTGCAGTTTTATTTGTTGTAGTGAAAATTTTTTAAGCAGCAGAAGAAATCCAGAAGCTACAGAGATAGACATGTTTGACTTCATGCAAATTGAACATTTAAATGATTAATAATAGAAAATGCAAAATCAAAGACATGATTTATTAGAAAAAAATAAGTGCAACATATGTAATATATAATAGATGAAACTTACAATATAAAATAACCTTTTACAAAGAGGCCAAATAAAAGGAAAATTAATCCTACAAAATGGATAAAAGTTATAGACAATTTACAGAAGAGGAAATCCAAATAGAAAATAAGCATATGAAAATACTAAACTTTCTAGTAGTCATGAAGACTCAAAGTAGCAATGAGAGAGAAATTATTTCTTCCATTAAACTGACAAAAAGAGTGATCACATCTACTACTGGTAAAAATTTGAGGAAAAGAGCACTCTTCCATTTGGCTGGCAGAAATGTGAATTATGAAAGTTTTTTTGGCATATTGTTTGGCAAAATCCATTGGAATAAAAAATATACACAATCTTCGACACAGCAATCCTACTCCTGGAAATTTAGTCTAAGGAATAAATGTGCTCTGCATATAAAGGATATATGTATATAAAAAGATAAATATTCATAACTTGTTTGTAGAAATAATGTGAATGCTCATCATCAACGGAATGATTAAATAATCTCCAGTTATCTATACCGTGGAACATTATGCTGACATTAAAAAGAATGAGGGAAATTTAAACCATTCGCTTGGAGAGACTTCTATCATGCACTGTTATGTGGTAAAAGCAAGAGGGGAAGAATGTTTTCATCTAAAACGAAAAATGACAACTCCCCCATATGTGTGTACATATGTTGGTTTATGATTGTGTTAGAATGTGTGAGTATGGAAATGAGCCAGAAAATGTGTAAAAAAACCCCAAAACATGGCTATGATAAAACCAACATGTATCATATGTCCGATTTATGTAAAATTCTACAAATTTGTATGTATTTATTTGTAGTAAGATACATGAAAATTAGATTGCTAACAGTGGTTCCTTCTGGGTTGTAGGAATTAAGATGATTTTTGCTGTATTCCTTATTCTTTGATTTCTTTTTATAATGAGCACGCAGAACAAAACATGACTTTTTAATTGTAAAAAGAATCACTAGTTGTCGTCATTTAGGTACTAAGAAGTGAGGAAAGGCTACGTTGGAATGTGTGAATGACCAGGTATTGCTTTACTAGAGCCGAATAGAAAGGAAGGGGTCATTTAAGGAGAAATGGTGGAGGCACCAATTTCAACATAGTTTAGAGTTGGTTGGTGGGAAATGGGCTCTTAGAGACTAGAACAGGGTTTGCTCCATGGAGAATGAATCCCTGTGTCTGAGGACTGCTGAAACTAGTCACTCTGCTGGTGACTGGGGGAGGTAGGATGAGTTGGGGTGTTTGCAGAAAGCTCTCATGTTGATCCCTGGCACTAACGTCATCTGTCTCCTCTGAATAACTTTTATGTTTCCTGCTATAAAATGTTGGTGTCCCCCCAAAATTCATATGATGGAACTTAATCCCCAATGTGATAGTACTAAAAGGGTGTGCCCTTTAAGAGGCAGTCAGTTACGAAGGCTTCATCCTCATGAATGGGATTAATGCCCTTATAGAAGAGGTTGAAGGGAGCTGCCCTCTCCTGCCATGTGAGGACGCAGCAACAGGGCGCCAGTTTTGAAGCAGAAAGCAAACCCTCACCAGATACCGACACTAGTGCCTTGATCTTGGACTTCCCAGGCTCTAAAAGTGGAAGAAATAAAATTTGTTGTTTAAAATTACCCAGTCTAAAGTATTTTGTTATAGCAGACCAAATACACAAGACAATTCCTACTTTCTACTCCTGGCCGATATCTTCCTGAACACTCTCCGCTCTTCCATACTTGTACTTCTGGGCAACTGAGACAGAGAGACTGAGAGAGAAGGAAGAGTGGGAAAGGTGATGCCTGGCTCCTGAGTCTCCCTCCCTCATCCAGGCTTGGGGCCCTAGTAAATGAAAACTTGTTTCCTCTGTCAAAATGCCCTATAATGGGTTTCCTTTATAGCACTTACCATGATTTATACTTTCCTATTTGTTGTTGGTACAGTGTCTGTAACTACCTTGTATAACTAGGGCTATTGTCAGAATCCTGCCCATGCAGCCAATTGTATGGTTGGGTTAGGACCCACAGACCCTTCAAACCCATTGTACAGACTGAGCCACAGACCCCTCACATGCCAGGCTGGGTCACCAGACCCCTCACATACTGGTCACCAGACCCCTCATATACTGGTCCACACTAGGAAATTGGGAAAGATCCTGGGAGCCATTTGCAGACGACACGAGCTCAAACCTCAGCTTCCTCAGCAGCAGCAGCAGCGGTGGTGGCCTCTTGGGGCATCCCAGGGGCCCTGGCAGCAACAGCCTCCAGCAGCAGTAGCTGCCCCCCCATAGCTCTCCCTGTGGCCACCTCCTGGGGGTGTCCTAGGGGCAGGGGACACTGTGGATCAGAGTCATTCGTCCTTTATACTCAAGTCCAATAATCCAGGACACCTGGGCGTGAGTCAGACAACCCAGGAACACCTGGGTGTACATGTGTAGTTATATTAGACAATAACCAAGGAACACCTGGGCACATAAGTGTATTTACATCAAATGCTCAGTAAGATTCTGAACATCCAGGGAAGCCCTGGCCATTTTCCTATATTTTCCCTACATACCTTTAAAGTTCTTCAGTATTACAATACGATATTATAGAATGTATAATTCAGATTCAGCCAAAAACCAGGGTTTGATCTAGAAAGCACAAGTCAAGAAGTGGTCAACTATCATGCTAATTAAAAAAGTGCAGCCCAGGGGCCAGATTCTATCAGAAAGGACAATATTCCAGACTCAGCTGTCATAGGCCCTCCTGTTATTTACATCTTCATCAACATTTTAGGAAATACTTCCTAATTAGCATACTACATGTCAGAAATAGGTTTCTATTAGTGTAAAATGTAGCCTGTTGCCTAACGTGAGGAATATTAGAAATGGGCTGTCAGTTGTGAAATCAAGGTATTTAATATACATTGTTTTAAAAACAGCATGAATAGAATATAAGAATTCAGCAAGGCTTGCAACGGTAACTTCATGGATTGCACTTAAAAGGTCTGGCTTCTAGTCATAGACTCTAGGTCCTTCAGGCAATAAGGGTGACAGAATCCTGCCTCTGGAATTTTGGCATTTTCCTAGAATGAGACTTTCATGTACAGATGTTGTTTAGAGCATCTGAAAGGAAAGAGAGCAGAAGCCTTCTTCAGTCTACAGAAGTCCCATAAAGTTTTTTAATACTTGTTTTGCTAATAAAATTTTAAGTAATAAACATCTGATTAATTAATTAATGCATAAGCAAGTCTGAGACTTGCTTTTAGTACAACCTGCTGCAGAGAAATAGCTGACCCTCTTTATTTAAAGCTTCTTTGATAGATACCATAATCTAGAAAAGAGCCTTAGATTGTTCATGTGGTCAATAGGCCAGTTTGCAATAGTTGGCGTTATTGTTTGTCAACTATTGTCTTTTTCCTTCCTGAGACTGTAAAATCCTCATCATGTTTATACATTGGAGCCTAACACAGGGATTTCTATGGTAAATGTGTGAAAATCTTTAGGTTCATGTTGTGAACCTGTTGGCTGAGCACTTTAGAGCTCCTTCCTACTCTGCTCCAGTCTCCCTGCTGAAAATAATTAAAGCAGCAGGACCTTTTGAAGCTGCCCAGAGCACAACCCAAAGCTTCCATGGGTTCTGAGAGGGAAGACGTGCTTTTTCCAGACCCTAGGAAAAGAGTGCATCATGGCCGCATGTTTACCCAAACTTCTCTTCAGGAGAGGTGGCAGATTGGACAAGTAGAGATGGAATAGTGAAATGACAAACAGAGTCATGGAATCAAACTGCCTAGTTAAACCCTGGTCCTCTACTTACTGATATGATTGTGGGCAGCTGGTGCCTCAGTTTCCTTATAAAGACAGTAATCACTTCTAAATTTGTTGGATTAAAGGAGATAATAATACATGTAAAATACTTAGAAAATTGCTTGCCTGGCCTGGGGTAAGCTCTAGGTCATAATTAGCATTTCTTATTAATATGATTATATATCCCAGGAAACACAGAGTTGCCAACAAAGTGTTTGGGTACCAGGTACTCTTTATTTTTTTAAAGTGTTTTCAAACTGGAAAAACATTAGAATCATCTGGACTGCTTGTGAAATACTCAAGATTTTCAGCCCCTGCCCATGGAGACATTTAGAAAGTCTGTGATCTGTAGCCAGAGATTCCCCTCAGGTGATCTGTATGATAAGGCAAGTTGGGGGAACACTGCTTTAAGTAAATAAGGAAATGAATTTCTAAGCCTGCAATCAACTAGTTTAAAGTTGGCTTCTGATTAAGAAGCCTGCCTAGGGCAGTCTTTGGTGCCTCCAGGCACCTTTTGGTAGTGAAAGCTAATTTTATTTCTTAAAGCAGTAGGTTAAGAGTACAGACTTTGGACTTTAAAATACTTCGGTTTGAATCTGTTATTGGAGTATGACCTGGGGCCTTTCTCAACTTTAATTTTGTTTTCTGTAAAATGTAAACAATAATAGTTCTTTCCACTGGGATTCCTGTAAGACTAAATGAGATAATTTATGAAAAAGCACTTTCTGCACAGAGCAAAGGCCCATTAAGTGATTGTAAATCATAAAATCAGGAATACTGGATTTTCTCTTTCAGTATGACTGAGTGGCTTCTGCTCAACCACGGCTTCCTGCTGATAAAAATGATAAATTCTGGACAAAATTATAAAACAATGACTGGAACTCATTGGAGAGTGAAGAAAAGTAGACATATTCTGGAGAAAAGGTGACACTTCAAAAAAGAATGAGTTCCAGTTTTCAGTAGCATTTAGTCTGAGGGTGGGTCAAAGTTGGCACTAAAATATCATTAAAACTGAAAAAAAAAATTCTCTGTTTTTCTGGCCTGGAGAATCAGAGGACAGAGTTGGGGGCAATCACAGCTATTAGCAAGTGAAGGGGAATCACAGAGAGCTAGAGAGAGAAAGCACCCAAGTTCTGTTCTAAATTCTGCCTGAATCTTTGGCTCACCTCCAAACCATAAATGTGTGGGACAGACTCTAGCTAAAGATTAAATAACTGAACTAAACTTTAAGGGTTTTTCCAAGAGTCAGTGCTTGCAGTTTGAATCCAACCACATCATTGCTTGTTGAAACAAAATTTACACTTTTCAGAGAAATATACAAGAATCCAGTCTCTAAAGCATAATATTTAGTGTCTAGGATACAATCCTGAATTACTTCATATTCAAAGAACCAGGAAAACATGGCCAACTCTCAAAAGAAAATACAAACTTTGAGGTGGGTGAAATGTTAGAACTAGTGGACAAAAATTTAAAAGCAACTATTTAACTATGGTTGAGGACATGAAGGAAGATATATTTGCAATCAATGAAAATATAGGAAATCTCAGCAGGGAAATAATGAAAGAGAATCATTTGAAAATTCTAGGACTGAAAAATTCTCGGACTGAAAAATACAATATCTGAAATTAAAAATCACTTAATGGCAGGATGTAGATAAAAATGGAAAATCAGTAAATTTGAAGATAGGTTAATAAAATTATCCAGTCTGAATAATAGAGATAAAATTGATTGAAAAAATTGAACAGTTCCTTGGGGACCTATGGAATGATACAAAAAGGTGGGACATACGTAAAATTGGAGTATCAGAAGCAGAGGAGATAATGACATAACTGTTAATTCTAATCCTAATGTGAATGAATAAAGAGGGGGTAAAGAGGTCGGTGGAGGCATAGAGAAATTTACCAGCATTTCACTGCTGCAGATTGGATGCTCACCCAACCTCACTGAGGCTTAATCCCCACTGTAACTGTTGAGGAAGGGAAACACTATTATGGTTATCGAAAGACAGAGCCTTGAAGAGGTGATTAGATTGTAGGACAATGCAATAGTGAACAGATTAATAATGGTGTTCAGGGATGTGGGCTGAGGACTTTAAAAGGATAGCACATGAAATATCGGTCTCTCTCTGCTCTGCCATTTTCTGCCATGTGAGACCCTGCAATGCTGTAAAGCCACTACCAAAGAAGACTCACCAGATGTGTTCCCTGGACTTTGGACTGCCTGGGCTCTGAAATTGTGAGCAATAAATTTTGATTTCTTACAAATTACCCAGTCCTCTGTATTTTGTTATAAGCAACAGAAACAGACTAATTTATTCACCCTATGAGAAGAAATTCTTTAAGATATCTTCCTGTATCATCTTATTAAAACTCTTCCAAACTTTCAAATTACTAATAGGATCTTCTATTTGAAGTGTTGATTCTTTTTCTTTTTTCCTTCCTTTCCTTCTTTCTTTCTTTTTCTTTCTATCAACAAATGTTTATAGAGTCCCTACTATGTTTTCTGGAAAACAAGAACTTTATCTAGTTCTTCTTGTTAGCTTCCCACTGGAGAGTACCTGTAAACCTCTTTGCTTGCTTGTAAAGGCTCAATGCATGCTTGGGGTGAATTGGGGGGTTTTGATTCAGTAGTACTTTTTTCTCTTGCCTGATAGACTTGGTTGAGATCTGAAAGGTGAAAGGCAAAGGACCACTACTGAAGATTCACTCTAGCACCAGAGTGTCTCTACCACTTCCATCTACTCAGATGCACTGGCAGCCTGGTCTTCATTGGCATCATGGATGTAGAACCAGAGCTGTAGATGCTGCTCTGGTTCTGTTTAGGACTTCTGGAAGTATCTACTTATACCATCCCTGGTCTATTGCTGCCAGGAGATTTCTTGCCTGTTTACTCTCTGGCAATACATCCCTTAACTTCTCCTTTACTGGGCAACGAGAGTGATTTTTCTTAAATCAAATCTTTAATCCTGCTTTAGCATTTCAGTTGCTCCAACTGCGTCCAAGCTTTTTATTTTGAGGGATAGACACCTTTGACATACAATTGTCTAGATATTCAGACTCAACTTATCAACTACTTTGTACCCCGGTTTCCCCTGTTGTTTCATGTCTTCATGTTTTCTCCTCCCCCTCCACTTCTCTGCCTGTTCAGCAATTAAAATAACACAAACAACAACAACAAACACAGTCAGGTATAATCTTTTCTGAGAAATCATTTCAGACCATCCCAGAGAAAATTAACTACACTTTCCTTCATACCACCATATTAAATCAAATATAAGACATACTATTTTTTTCTCTTTATCTTATCATTTCTGAAATTAGGATGCCCTTTATACTTGCTGGTATCTTATGATCACTGGTAGCCAGGCAGCAGTGATAACATGGTTGTTGGTTCATGCATGTACTAAAGTTGGTTATTATTCATGGAAGCATGAACTGAACAACTGCAGACCTTCATTGTCAACAAACTATTTAAAGAAACCATTCAAAGAAGGATTATGAGTCTTAATTGTTTGAAAATATTTTGTTGACTACTTTTCTGTAAAGTCAAGAAAGAGTCATCATTAAAATCCGAAGATACTTACAGGAAGAGTATTTGCAACTTGAAAGAAAATTCTAGAGACATGAGTGGAACACTCTTTCAAGAATTGCTGCATCACCAGTGTTCTTGAGGGCACAGAAGACTATGCTGTGTGGAAAGACATAGCCACAGAAAACTCTGACTCAAAAAGTGATATTAAGAAGACAAACTGAATGTGAAGAAGTTTCAGGAACACCTTAACCAAATTATTTCACTTACATTTTCCTTTTACTGTGTATACAATATGATAAAAATCTACATCTAAATAAGTTTAACAGTTCTTTTAATGCATATAAAGATTCTAAGTAATAACAAGGAATTACATTATAGTTTATGCAGCAATAGTTTTTCTTTCTTAATGGTACAGAAAATAATGGTACATTTTATAATCCACGGTATCTTGGATTTGATGAAATGCAGTATTTCTGCATACTCTGTTATTGTACCTTTTCTTCAGGTTTTCATTTATTTGTTCAAAATGTAGTAGCTGCAGGCTTCTTAAAAGCCAGATGATGCCTCATATATATATATATATACACAAAAAAAAAATTTCCCTGAACACACAGTGTCTGTATGTAGAAGATTTTTATAAATATTTCTTAAAATGAACCAAACAAGGTGTGTAAAAGAGATCAGGAGCTGACAAAGCCAGCATTAAAATGACCAAATGGGTCAGAGCAGTCCTAGATCCAATGTACCCCAGACACAAAACCTCTTTGGCTAACCCCTCCTATTCAATCTTTTTTTACATTGGCATAGAGTCTATTGTCCCCACAGCGAGAACACTTGACTCTAAGACCGGCTCTGGGGAGGGTCCAGTAGTGACTATGACAGAAGTTCAAATAGGAGAGGAGCTGAAGCCTAGGAATCTGGTGTGAGTGGCCGTGTGGCCATGTAGTAGTGACAGATGGTCCACACTCAGAGAGGTCTAGGACCGATGTGGGAGGAGGGTAGTTCTGAGAGTTTCTGGGCTTACGTGTATGGTCCTCAAAAAAAATTTTTTTTTCCTTTTGCTTATTTGCCCTATTGCACATTTTTAAATTAACCTCCAAGATTTTTCATCATATGTTTAAATAATTGAAAAAGATACAATTTCTGGTATTTTGCAAATACATTTAAGTATAAAACTGCTTCCTCACTCTTTTGAAGGGATTCTTTAACCATCTGTAGTGGATTGAATTATGTCCCCCCCAAAACTCAGTGAAGCTTGAATTGAATTGTGTCCCCCCAAGTTTTATGTATCAGAAACTTAGCCTCCACTGTGACTGTTAAGAGGGTGCAAAATCCTAATTGAAAGGTGGAGCCTTGAAGAGGTGATTGGATTGTAAGACTGTGCAGTAGTGAATGGATTAAAAATGGTGGTCAGGGGCGTGGTTCTGAGGACTTTAAAAGTAGAATTTATTTATTTATTTTTAGCTTCTGCAAATAAATAGTATTTCTCTTTCTGTGCCTGACTTGTTTCACTTAATATAATTTTCTCTAAGTCCATCCGTGTTGTTGTGAATGGGAGTATTTCATTCTTTTTTTTATAGCAGATAAATACATACACAAATAAATGGGGTGGGGGGCAGGAAGAAGACACAACAATCACAATTCCTTGAAGTCGTTAAGACAAGGGAACAGATATGAGGTTGATGGGGAGGGGAGGGAGGATTTGGTAAAAGGACACAAAAATCCATCACATTGTATACTGATAAAATAAAATTTAATTTAAAAAAAAGTAGAGGAGAGTCTGTCTTTCTCTCTCTCTCTCTCTTTCCTCTCACCATGAGATATGCTTGTACCCGCCGGCCGCCTGCCACTTTCCGCTATGAGTAGAAGCAGCCTGAGGCCTGTGCCAGATGCAGCTGTCCCAGAATCATAAGCCAAATAAACCTCTCTTCTTCATAAATTACCCAGTCTCAGGTATTCTGTTACAGCAGCACAAAACAGACTAATACACCATCAAACATAATTTAGAAAACTCAGAGGAGCAGAGAAGCCTATTATATTTTCTTATATTTTTATTCTTTTCATTGCTCTTTTTAATCTCTTCTTTTATCATTTCCTTTCTGTTTTTTTAAAAAAATACTTTAGCTGTTTTTTTAGGGTAGCATCACTGGTGACAAATTCTCTTAGTTTTCCTCTGAGAATGTGTTAATTTTTCCTTCATTTCTGAATGATATTTTTGCTTGATACACGCTTCTGGGTTGACAGTTCTTTCAGCACTTAAATGCTTTACCAGTTCTTTCTGGCCTCCATGTTTTCTGGTAAAAAAATCTGCTATCATTAGAATTTTTCTCCCTTATAGGTAAAATGTTTCTTTCTCATTGCTTTCAAAATTTTTTGTCTTTTGTGTTTAGAAATTTGATTATGATGTGTCTTGGCATAGATGTCTTTGGATTTATTCTGTTTGGGATTTGCTCAGCTTTTTGTGTCTCTAGGTTTATATCTTTTTCCAGATTTGGGAAAGTTTCAGCCATTTTAATTTTCTTTTTGCATACATTTTCAGCACTTCTCTTTTTTTCTAATCTTGGGACTCTGATGACATGAATGTTAGATCTTTTGCTATGGTCTCACAAATTCCTACGTCTCTGATCATTTTTTTCCAGTCTATTTTTCTGTCTATTGTTCAGATTGGATAATTTCTATTGCTGTGTCATCCAGTTCACTGATTCTTTCCTCCGCTCTCTCCATTCTGCTGTTGGGCCCATACTTTGAGCTTTTTGCTTCATGTATTGTATTTTTCAGTTCTAAAATTTTAATTTGCTTCTTTTTTATATCTTCTATTTCATTGCTGAGACCTTCTTTTTTTCATTTGTTTAAGTCATGTTCATAATTGATCATTGAAACATTTTTCTCATGCTGCTTTAGAATCTTTGTCAGATAATTCCACCCTTGGTGCTATTTCTTAACTCATTCAAGTTAAGATTTTCCTGGCTCTTGTTATGATTAGTGATTTTTAACTGTATCCTGAACATTTTGAGTATTATATTATGAGACTCTGAATTTTATTTAAATCTTTAGTTTTAGCAGATCTCTTCTGATACCATGCTGGTGGAGGAAGGTGGGTGCAACCCAGTTGATGTCAGGTGAGGGTAGATGTCCAAGTTCCATTAACACCCTGGGGGCGGTTGCCTTATTACTGTTGGGCATGGCTGGAATTTTAGGCATTCCATGTGCTCTCTGCTGACACCACGGGGAGTGGAGGGAGCTCTCATTACCAATGGGTGGTGGTGAATGAAAGTCCTGGCTCCTCAACTGGCCTTCTCTGACACCATCCTAGCATTAGGGAGGCACACCTTGTTATAGCCTGAAGAGACAAAAATTTAAGCTCCGTACTTGGCCTTTGCCAGCAGGAGCGTGGCTTCAGTTTTTCCATGGTCTATAGCTAGAGTAGGGCAGTTATTGTCTAAAAGTTTTTTTCTCTTGCTGGGCAGCCTTTTCCTGATCCTTTGACTATAGAGAACAGGCTATTTGGGAGGCTTTTTTCCTGTACCTGTTGGTGTTTCTGGATTGCTAGGTTCTCTAACACCCAGTCCAGGGTATAAAAGGCAAACAGAAAAACCAGGGAACTCACTACTATGTTTTTAGGTCCCAATGTACCTCACTGGTCTGCTGCCTTCTCTCCATCTTTCAGAGGATTCTTGCTTGTTTTTTATATAACGCCCAGGGTTTATATCTGTACTTACCAGGAGGAATACAGCGATGTATGTCTATTCTTGTCCTAGAATTAGAAATTTCTCTGACTTAATTTTTAAATTAAATTAATGTGTCAATAAATGTGTTTTGAGGTATACAATAGAAACTCTGAAGAATGAAATTATGGAATGCACCTTACAAAAATGATTACTAAAACAGTTCTAAAATAACTAATTTATCCCTTTTATACTATGGTATAAAAAGCAAGATAATTCAATATGTAGTTTCTCATTACTTAATTTGTGACAATGTAATATAATATGTAGGTAAAATTATAAGTTACCAACAAACTAGGGATTATAATAAAAATCGTGGCATTCCTTAGGTAAATGTATGTACGTGAATATATGCATATGTGGCGTGTGGATATCTTATTTTGGCTTTTAGGTATAATTAAGTAACATTCAGGTATAAACATAAGAAATAACATCATTATTTTAGTTCAAAACTATGATCCAAGTTCCTGCATGTGAAACAAAAAAAGAGAAAGGTATATAAACTGCTAAAAAATGAATCAGTCTGGCAGCTAATATAATTTTACGTTTTACTAATAAGAGATAGAAGTGTTAAGCTTTTCATAAGATGAAGATTATAATAAATATTTCAAGATATGTCTAGATAAAATAGTTTTAATCACCTTATTTAATAACAAACACCAAATCCTAAAAGAAATCATACAGAAGTTTATCCATGGGTTTTATCTAATCTTTCTCGAAAAATTTGGAGTCCCAGAAAACATTCCACTTACATTTAAAAGATCTGCATCACTAATCCATATTGTTTTGGCTGATGGAAGGTGCTTTTCTTTGGATGATGGAAGCTGTTTTTTTTCCAGCTAATAACATGTCTTAGGTATGAGCATTGAGAGTAGCTGAAAAGAAGTACTTACATTTAAATACATAAAAAAGGACCATTTTTAGCATTCAATATTTCCCACAGATGCTCTTTTTACCTTCCTTTCAACAGATTCTCCCTCATGAATAATGAATTCTTTGATAATAAGGGAAAAGAAGAAGTAAGGTCATTAAACAAAAATTATCATTACTTCCAGTTTATTTCATTTTTATTTTTATTACCCTTAACCCCACTTTATTGTAAATCTGAATTTAGAACATCCAAACAGGGACCCAAATTCCTCATTTTGAATGCCCGGTTTTGTCCTTGTCAGGAGTACATAGAAGAGAAGCAATGACTGAAAGCCCTGAGAACTTACACTGTCTTGAGTAGTCATGAAAGGAAGTACATCCACTATTTTGGGTGGAGTGGCACCCTGACAATTTTTATACTGGGTATGGCAGGTGAAGCAATGGCTTATTTTTGGTAAAGTGAAAAATGGGCTATTGGTGAGCACAGGTGTACACTTAGGCAAATCCTTTTTAGGAGAAGGTATGAATGGAGTTTGAGAATCTGGAAATTGATTCTCTGAAAATTATAGGAATTCCCATACCCCTTGGAAAGTCTTTGCATATTCCTAGGGCTGTGAGTACCCCAGTTTGACCATCGCTGCACAGATCACTGCTCTAGCGTATGGACCCTGGGGGTGGGAGAGGGAACAAAAGAACTCTCACAGCACTGAGGTGATATGTACTCAGGGATAACACTAACACACAAGGTGTGAGTGGTACCAAAAGACCTGCTCAGTTTGAAAGCTTAGCCCTGCCTTTTTTCACGTTGGTTAGAATAAACATACATTCCCAGTCTGTGCACTGTTGCTGATTTCCGAAATTAGAGTTACATGGGGGTAATCACCCATTGATAGAGGTTTTAAAATTAGTTGGAAGGGCATAAGGGTCACTAACTAGATTAATTAAATCAAACAATGAAGTTCTCTCAGGGTTAAAACTACTGCACTATGCTCCCTTGCTCATGTAACTACCTCAACTTTTGTTGGTCACATTGTCATTTGTGAAGAATGGAGGTGAAAGAACTTGCAGATGGCTCATCCAGCAGTCAGAGAAACCCTATAGGATTTTGCAACCAGAATTAAGATCTATTGGTCAGGGATCATTAAAATTGTGAAAATCTGAGACTGGAAACTGATAATGCCTAACATCCTTGAGTAGGAAAGACTGAATTGATACCATCATTGTTTCTGAAAAGCCAGAGTAGAAATAATTTCATATGTCAGAACCCACAGGCATTTTATCAGTCTCTCAGACCTCCAAATCCCCACTCATTAGCTTAGACCAGGCCCAGTGTGGTTAGTTTGCAAATTGTCATTTCTCTCTTTTGCAAAGTCTTATGAGAAGGCTAACAAAATGCTCGAAGGAGATGTGAGAAGGAAGTTATTTGGAGTACAATCCAGGCAGACAAGAGCTCTGGAGATTGTCACTAAAGATGGAGACCTTAGCAGACAGAACTCCCAGTTTTCCCGTGATTTCTACACATTGGGTGTGCATGATCTGCATGCCTGAATGTCTGTCATGTCATGCATTGTTCTGTGTCCTATCAAAGACAGTCACCTAACAAAGGTTAGGTTTCTGTCCTCCCTGGGTGAACCTCTCTGAAGCAAGAAGTAGGATGGAGCATTTGATGCTTTTGTTTAAAACACGCCCAGAACTATGTTTACAATTTTACATCCTTCATTAAAAGTTCCTTTGAATAAACTGTAATGAATTTATGCCAGAAGAGCAAGACAACAGAAATTGTGCTTCTTTTCACATGTTATGGCTGAGTGAATTGATTCAAATCAGTAAATCAGTACCTTTGAATTTTATTTTTGTTCTTTTCTCAGTTAAGTACGAAGTAGTCATGAGCTTGGGAGGGAGGGTTTATAGGGATATCTTTTAATGGACTTAATGTAAGGCACCAAGAAAGTTTATAATAATTCTAATTGATAATGAGGAAGCAGAGGAGCAGAACAGAAGATAGTTTCTTAGTGTTTAGAGACCTTGAATTTATTGTTCCCTTTGCAAAGTCTATTAGTCACCCCTGACAAGAAGCCTGCAAATTCAGGTGTTTGCAGTTGCCTGACCCTTCAGAGCTGTTCTCTGTGGGCTCTTTATCCACCCTGGCTGCTGGAGGCTGTGGCTGTTTTATATTCATTATTATTTGATTAAAGACTCAACAACTTTATTAAAGACATATGAGTACTTTCCTCATTTTGCAGTTGGGAGATTTGGAGAGGAAAGTGTTTTGCCCATGCACCAGAGCTGTAGTCACTGTCAGAGTTGGGATTCAATCCAGATCTGCTGGGCTCTGCAGGATATGCCCTTTCCATTGCATTATTCTGTCACCAGCCATCGAAGCTAAGGGACAGAGGCAATGCGGATTAATGTGCTCAGGAACTAGCTGACAGTTTGTGTCAGACAGGGTGAGAACAGGTAAATCTCCTCCAGGAATATCCCCCTACTAGCCACTGAGCAATAAGCCCCAGTTGGTGCCTATAGTCTTGGCTTTAGAAGAGGTTGAACTCAAGTTAGGCTTCCCAGTCCAGCTCTGTGCCTCCTACCCGTCCTTTAGAGCTCAGCATTGATTCCCTCAAGAAAACCTTGTCTGTAACACAGGTACGCACATCATAACACTAATCAAATCATGTTTACCTATTTGTGGCCTCCATTAGACTTAAGATTTTTGATTGCCTTGTTCACTGTTTTCTCTGTTTGCTAGTACCTAGCAATATGCCCGGAGCTCAAATATCTGTTGAATAAATGAAGAATATCACTAGCTCCCTGAGTGATTTGCAGAAGCTATATGTCTCTAGGTCTCAGTTTTCACTAATGAAAAATGAGGAAGTTTTACTAAATGATCTGTAAGATTATTTCAGATATAGTGTTCTATGATACTAGCTATAAGGTATGCATCCTACTAGAAGACATTTGACCTCCTTGACCTAAATTCCAGAAACTTTTTCATGCTTATTGCTGCAGGGTAGGAAGGGGCTCTTTCTCATTCCCATCGTTTCTCAGGCCCTACAGTGCATACTCAATATATATCCATTGAATGGACAGATGTTTAGTTTCCAATATCCAATGTACGAAAACAACAAAATCTACTTTATTGGCATGACCGTGTGGCCTTATAAAGGCAGAATTCTACATTTGGCTTTGAGACAAAGTCAAAATGCTCCCCAGCTAACTTCATTGGTGGGACTGTAAATTAGTACAACCACTATGGAAAACAGTATGGAGAAAACAGCTACAGATAGATCCTCCATATGATCAAGCAATCCCACTTGTGGGTGTATACCCAGAGGAATGGAAATCATCACATCAAAGGGATACCTGCACTCCCATGTTCATCGCAGCTCTGTTTGCAATAACCAAGACAGGGAACCAACATAAATGTCCCTGGATGGATGATTGGATAAGGAAACTGTGGTATATCTACACCATGGAATACTGCCATAAAAAAGAATGAAATACTCCCATTTGCAACAACATGGATAAACCTGGAGAAACTTACGTTGAGTGAAATAAGCAAAGCACAGAAGGATAAATACCACATGTGCTCACTCATAAGTGGGAGCTAAGAGAGAAAGAAGGAAGGAAAAAAAGACCACAGTGGCGCTTTGGACTTGCAGAGGGAGAGAACACACCTTGGGCTACAAAGTGGAGTGGGGGAGAAGCGGGGAGGGGGAGGGAGGTTGGGGATAATTGGGTGGGGGAACATGGGGTACAAATGCAATTTGTGGTAATGGGTATACAGCCAATATGAATCTGGCCACCACATCATGGGCATGAGGGGTGGTAATCAGCTTTGTATCTCACGAATATTCATAACCAATAAAAAAATAAAGTTATTTAATTAGAGGTGGGGGGGGAAGCTCAGTTCCACATTGAGACGTAGGAACATAGGCCTCTAGTGACTTTTGATGCTCCATTGACACCTCGTAGCTAAAGATATCTGATATCCTTGGAAGTGGAATGATTTTTCCCAGAGTCCCATAGGCAGGGAGTGGCAGAGCTGGAACTAGGTCACAGGCCTCTGTTCGTAAATTCAATGTATTTTCAATCCCCCATGTTGCTTCCAATGAGTCAATTACCTTTGCTCACCAGGACCAGCATCCAGAAAATCCATGCACAGAATGACTTATTGTAAACCCATCACCTATGCTTGAGACAACCATGGCAGACACATACCCTGCCCCATAATGGCACATCATCACTATGGTGATGTGGGAGGTGAACACACTTAGCGACACTCAGTCCATACAACCTTTTCTTTCATACTATTGACATTCCTGCTGGGAATCAGAAATTTTCTGCCTCTCCTTACCTCCCTTGAGAGGAATTCTGAATTATTGTGTTGTAGCAATTGTACATTTGTGTATTTTCTCTCCATACTGTCAGGTCCCTCATAGCAGTGACCATGAGTATCCTCTTCGAAAACCCATGCCTGTCACAATCACTGTCACACTGGGACACCCACCCATAGATGCTGAATAAATGAAAGGGCCTAGAAACTGAGGTGACATGTCTAAATTGAGTTAGCTGCAATGGAAGTTAAATAAACATTTTATTATTGAAACAAAATAAAAGTTAACTCTGCTAGTGACAAGCCACCCCAAAATGCTGGTTTCCTTCACTGTTAGGAGCCTCCTTCAGGCTTGCTGAATTTGACTTCCTGAGACTGCGATTTTGACTGCTGTAATTCTGTGGATCCAATCTCTCCTGCTCCATCAATTGTCAAGCTGCTTCTCTTTGAATGCAGCATAACAAACTATTTTAATAATGCATTTGTTGTACAATGAGGTCCTCTTAAATCTAGTTCTGACGGTCGTTTGAAAGCACAATGTGCTTATAGTCTTCAAATTTTACTGTGGAAGAAAACCTAAATCTGAATATTTCCCTATCATTCTGATAAATTTCTATCATGGACCCTCATGCGAATAGTACAATTTAGCCAATGGCCTCTTATAGATAATAGACCAATATATCAGAATTAAACAGAGCTGAGTCCATGCATCTTTTAAAATCATCAAATACAAAGTCCTCCTGGTCACATAAATACAAATGAAAACCTGATCGTATCACAGTCTGCAGGCATACAGTGCTTGTGATGATAGCTGACATGCCAGCATAAGCTATTGATTATTAAAGACAGATATGCATATTTCCAGCAACGTCTCAGAGTTTGAACTCTTTAGTTTTTCTTGTTGGCTACATTTTGTAAAATCCATATTCTGCTCCTCAGCCCCCACCCCACTCCACCCCAGCTTATGCAGAAGGAAGGGATCTCTCTTAAGAGGCCAGGACAATGCCTCACACTACCATGTGATGGCACTGTGTCCTCAGCACAGGACCACCACGGCCCTTGGCGGGGTGGTCCTGGGAAGTTAGGAGGAGTCCACACCCCTGCGCTAATTCTGACACAAGCTAAACCACACTTGGCTTTTCTTTGGTCTCTTCCAAGAAAGCCCCTAAGTTCTTCAATTTCTTGTCATTTCTCCTCCAACCTAAAACAAACTGTACAGGAGGAAAAATCCTTAAGTGGAGAAGGAAAGACTGGGGATTCCCAGAGGTGGGCACAAGTGGCACTGGCAGAAAGAATGGCTTAGAATGTTTCTTTTCTATGATCTCAGGAAGGGACACATTCTGGACAATAGTGGCTTCAGAATTTCTACATATTAAGTTGACTCATGTGAAACTGATGACAGTCAACTGTTTTAGATATATAAAAAGGGTTATTTAATATGGTTCAACCTAAAAAGGGGTTTAGGAACAGTAAAGTAGTCAGAGGTAGGGACTTGGGAGACTTGTAATTGGGTTTGCAAAAAAAAAAAATTTACTTGCCTTTACTTTTTTTTTTTTTCTTGTTTTTTATATGGATTGCTTGAAGGAAGCACTAATGGAGATTATTGGGAGTATGCGTGGAGCTGAAACCCTCTCCATAGTCACCCCTTGACACCACCACCTCGTCTGGGCTGGACAGAGAGAAGACAAGCAAGTGAATGGCCCTGATTTAACCATCAATAATAAACAGCAGTTCGGGTTACTTTCATACAGTCTTTTCCCTTCCAATTCCTTTTTGGTTCTTCCGATCTTTCATTTGCCAGTGCCTTACAGAACACAGGAAGAGAGAATTCACCAGGAATTAAAAAATACCCCCAAAATATATCAGCTATAAATAGAGTCAAAATTCAGTGCAGCAGAATCAAGCATATGAATCATAAGCTGTGATTTTATTAGGGTAAGCACTTTCAGGAGAAATTTTTCAATTTAAAGAGTGTATTTTAAAAATCAAAGAAAACACACTTTAGGCATTTGATGGCAGAGTGTGCATTTTCTATGTAGTGCAAGAATCGTGGCCAAACAGATCGGATGTGCATGGCCCCAGTAGGATTTTCTGGCTACACACAAGACTTTCTCCAGCCACTCTCTCTCCTTCTGGGGCTCAGGTTGTGTGTATGTGAGTGTGTGTAAGTGATTTAGACTACAAGGAAATTTATAGGAATATAAACCTACTCATGAGTCCCTTTTCTTTATCCCACCCCTCAAATATTTCTTATCCCAAGCTTCAGTCTTGGATGTCAACCCAAGCTCTAGTCACTTAGTGGAAGAAAAGGTGTTCCCTGCTCACATTGCTATGTGACAGTGCTGTGTCCACAGCACAAGACCACCCAGAGCCCTCAGCAGGGAGGTCTGGAGATGCTAAAGCTGTTCATTACACAATTTAAATCTTCTGTAAAACGTTAGTCACCTTAACAAGAGCGGCACATTTTCTTTTTCATTCTATCAGCTCCAAACTCCACTCTATCATCAAAAGTCCTGCTGTTTTTTATTTCCTAAATGTTTTTCAAGTTTCTTTCTCTTCTTGCTACGTCTCCTTTCACTGCATTATCGGTTTCTCATTACCCTTGTCTTGGGCTTCTGCAACCACCTCCTAATGGTGTTTCTGCCTCCGGAATAGCCAAGGTGATCTGTGACATTCAAAGCAGACCAGATACTCACTGTTCAAAACCCTTTCTCCACAGAGTCAGGTCCTCACTACACACAAGAGCCCCATCCAAGGCCCCATGGAGCAATCCCATCTCTTGTATTGCCCCCTCACACCTGTGACTTGCACAGATAGCATGGTGCTTCATGCCCCCTCCCTGGGCTCAGACTGTCTCTTCAGCCCAGAATGACTTTCTCCAAACCAGGGCCCACAGAACATTTTTGCACAGTCACACCAATGGAATTGTACTTACATTCATTCTTCTCATTTACTCATTCTTTCTCTGCTGTGTTGCAACACACAGAAGATGAACTGCCTCTGCCCACCTCTTCCATCTGGAGCAGGGACATGGATGTCAGGTGATGCCATCAAGCCCTCTAGCTGGAGTCTCTGATTATCCTGTTCTTGCTTTTCCTATTGCAAGTATAGTCAGCCAAAGATTCAAAAAGATGTTAGTAGCATATCTAAGGCATGGTTATTACGGGCCATCTGATAATCACATTTTGTTTCACCTATGCTCTTGGCTTCTTGTGGCTTCTGCTATGACCTGCGGGATGGCCAAGTCAGCCTTCAACATTATGTGATCAGTAAAATTATTTTAGTCATAGTCTTTATCTAAGTTAGGCTCAGAGTGAAAAGTTAAAATAAAGCTTTATTGTATGATTCCACTTATATGAGATATCTAGAATTGTCAGACTCGTAAAAACAGAAAGTAGCATGGTGGTTTCCAGGGGTTGGAGGGAGATGATGATGAAGAGTTGTTTAATGGGTATAGAGTCGCATTTTTGCAAGATGAAAACGTGCTGAAGATTGGTTGTATAACAATGTGAATATGCTTAACACTATTGAAGTGTACACTTAAAAATAGTTAAGATGGTAAATTTTATGTTATGTGTATTTTACCACAATTAAAAATTTTAAATTAAAAAAAAGCAAAACTTAAAAAGAAAAATAGGTTAAACCACAGGTGGTACTGACCTTACTTCTACTTCAGGATCAATAGTAAGTTTCAACAAGTGGGACCTTGGACTGTGGGCAGAAGGGAAGCAAGAGGTATTTTGACTTGGATTAATTGTCTACTTTTATTCTTCACAGATGCTTTCTTAACTCGAGGTTCACAGGCCTGTGTGTCAATGTGTTTTATTCTGGTAGAAAGTCCATAGCTTTATTTAGATTGTCAATGGGGTGCAGAATCCAAAGAAAATTAAGAACCACTACCCTGGAGAAAAGTGAGTATGTGTGTTCCAAGTACTCATTTTCTTATTCTCAGAAAATTTCCTTCCATTTTAAGCCCGTTTCTAATCATATGCTATTTGCAATAAATTGTTTTGCTTTTGTGTATTCCCATTTAGGACTCAAAAAATCTTCACTAAAATTTTAAGCCATTCTTTATCTTTTCAATGAAACCATATTATTAGTAAAAACAGATGTGTGACAGTCCATAGAGGACATTTAAACCTGGGCTTCAAAGTTTTTGAAAGATGTCAGGTTACAGAAATGATTACTTTTATCATAGATCTGTTACTAAAGATCAAAGCCACAAAATAAAATTTGTTAACACAAGTTTAAAAAAAAGGGTAAAACAATAACAACAACAATGACACACATAAAAAAATATCCAAAGGGTTTAAAATGTACACTTACATCTGTTCTTGAAAATATATACTTAAATCTAATATGATAAAGCAAGTATAGAGATATGCAGACAGATTAAAAGCCTATCAAATGCTTGGTTAAAACGCAATAATCTAAGAAGACTGTGGATGTGAAAGAAGATTTTTATTTTGAAAGAAAAATGATCTTAGAATCTGAAACTAAGAAAATTTGTAAATATTATATGGGGAAATTTGCAAGCATTTCACCTGATACCGAAATACATAAATCTTTGCAGTAAAAAAAATCAAAGCTTGAACTGTTAAAGACAAATGAGAAAGAGTGATTTTTTTTAATGCTAGAAAGCATAATTTAATGTACTATTCCTAAGTTTTTTATCTTTCTGCATGTGCAGAGTTTTCTATAACATAGTATGCCTGAGGTTGCGTGGGAAAAAGATTGCTCTGGTAAATTTAGGTAGAGATTGGGCTTCTTTTCATCAGGACAAGGAAATAGATGGAAATAAAAGGAGAAGAACGAATTGGGAGAAGGAAGAAGGAAAGAGAGAGGGAGAGTAAGGAAAAAATAACAGAAGAAAAAAGGGCTAAAAGAAGAGGGAGAGAGAGAGATTAGAGGCGTCGGTAACTTTGGTCCTGCTTGCGATTGCTGTGTGATTCTGAATGATCTTGAGAATCATGTCCTTTGACCCCCTAAACTGTCTGGAAAAAGGTAAAGAGAGAACTGCATGGAGGCAAAGTCCCTTTGGCTACCTGGCTGAGAAATGGAAGATGATTGCCTTTTCATAAGGTCTGAACAAAGAATTTATTTCAAAGCAAAAGACATGAGCCAATGTGCTCATGCCGTGGGAGTTGCTGGTCTTACTGGGTACCCCCCCCATCCAGAAGCAGCTGGCCCAGTCTCACAGTGGGAATGGTCCATTGAAGACTCAGTCACAACTCTGGTTGGGTAACAGCCCCTTATGCAGCCCATGTGCTGCTCTACAAATGTAGGTTTAATTTGAACCAGTGACTGACATCTGGTGCTGTTTCCTCTATACCAGAACTCAGGGGTCCGGCAACAAAAAGACAGAAGTGGGAGTGGCACATCTGACTATTATAACTCTTAGCTCAAGCCTCTGTAACAAAATACCATAAACGGGGTGTCTAGTCAACAACAAAAATTTATTTCTCACAGTTCTGGAGGCTGGATGTCCGAGATCATGATGCCAGCATGGTCGAGTTCTGGTGAGGGTCTCCTCCAGGTCGTAGACAGCTGACTTCTTCTCTATCGTCACACAGAAGAAAAAGCTCAAGCTAGTTCTATAACCAAATTACTCCAACAGCCTTTGTTCCCTTCCCTGTGTCTTTGAAATCTCCTGGTTTAAGGGTGTTAGTAACCAAGAGAGAAATGTTTCTGCGAAGACATGCAACAATGTTGGAAGCTGAGATTATTACCTGGCCATCTAGCATTCCTTTTGCTTCTGGAAAACAGGCAAAAATAAGGGTTCCATGTTAACTGAGGTGATTGATCCTTATTATCAATGGGAATTAGGGTTGCTGTTGTACAATTAAAGCAAAGAGAATTCTACATGGAACTTAGGGAATTTTCTGCAATGTCTCCCAGCTTTTCCTTACCCAGTGATAAAGATGAGAAAATGGTAGCCACCTCCCTACGGGCAAGATTACCAAGCATTCATATGTTTTAGGAACAAAATTTCGGTTAATTCACCAGGTAAGAGCCCTGACCAGCTGAGGTGCTGGCTGCTGACAATGGGAACATGGAACAGGTAGAAGAGAAAGAAAATAAAAAATATGATAACTCTTGACTAGGTCAGAGAGAAGGACTGTTATATTTTCTTCCTTATATAGTGTTTCACACATGTACAAGGATACTTCGAAAAGTTCATGGAAAAATGGAATTAAAAGATCATATTAATCTTTCCACGAACATTCTGAAGACCCCTCATGTTTATTCATACCTTCTAACTTTTCCTCCTCTCCTGTTGCCTTTCATATTGATAAAATATGAAAGGTGAGTAGAGTGAGTAGAGCTTACAAAATAGCTTAAAGAGTGCCCAGACGGAAAGATATAGAGGAGGACTAGATCCTATTCAGAGATCTTGGGTTTGGACCTGAGGACAGTAGAGATTGACACTTTGTCTCCCTTTTGGCAGATGGCTTCTAGGAGGGAAATATGAGGTAGCAGTATTTTGTGATTCATAGTTGCTAAATCTGTTGCTGTTTAAGTATGGAAAAAGTGTATGTAGCTAGTATTTGGCAGCTAAGTCCTCTAACGGACATTTGTCATGTTTTTGGGCTTCTCAGCATCTCTTGAAACCCTTCTTATGTTTGGGGAGATATTCAGCTCAATGGGTCCTGCCTCCCCAGTGTAGAAGTCATGGCACCCCTCCCCAGATTCCCTTGCAGTCAGGATACAACCAACGATATAAGCCCTACTAGCTATCATGTGAGACTTTGATTTGGAATAGGACAGCATGAGGAACCAGTCTCTGAGTGCCTGACATTTGACGAGAGAAGATGACTGCGCAGGTATTTGGCTATTGCTTTAGTAGTGCTGCAAGGTCAAATTTTTGGCAGAATAGTGGTGAGAGTGCCAGTGGAAGCCCTGGTTGCAGTCAAGTTGAGTTCCTTGCAGATGTGTGAATGGCAGCATCTCAAGGTGGCAGGAGACTTTGCTGTTGAGGGTGGTGGTGACCATCTCCTTAACAGACCAGTGGTTTTGTAGAGATCCAATACCCTTTTAAAAATCCCTTTTCTGTTTTATCACCAGCGTTGGTGTTTGTTGCATAGAATCAAGAATGCTACCTGATGTGCTGTCTATTGCCCACCTCTTACCCTGCTTATGAAACTCCAGTGTATTTAGGTGATCATTAATATTCCTGGATCTCAGAATTGTGGGCAAATGGCAGTTTCTACATATTATTATAATGCCCAGATTTTTACATGGGAAAACTGAGGCTCACGAAGTTTACCAATCAAGATATCATACTACCAAGTGGCAGAGCTCAGCCTTGCGAACAATGCTGTGCTCCTTTGATGTTTGGTTTTCATCTCTAGTTCCTGGTACAGAGGTCCTAAAACCCTTGGGATTTCCTGAATGAAGGGGGTGAGAAGAGCATCTTCTATTATTCATAATAAGCCCCTTTCAACCATACCTGAGTTTATGTTAATGAAGTGACTTTTGATGGGCCCCTCAATAGCTCCAGAATGGGGCTGGTTGCCAGAAAAAACAACCACATGATTAGAGAGTTGAAACTTTCAGTCCCACCTCCCAACCTCCTAAGAGATTGAGTTAATCACCAATGGTCAATGTAGTGGATTGAATTATGTCCCCCCCAAAACTCACTGAAGCTTAAATTGTGTTCCCCAAGTTTTATGTATTAGAAACTTGGCCTCCACTGTCACTATTAAGAGGGTGGGAAATCCTACTATGGTAATTGAAAGGCAGAATCTTGAAGAGGTGATTAGATTGTGGGACCATGCTGTAGTGAATGGATTAATAATGGCAGTCAGGGGCATAGTTCTGGGAGTTTAAAAGGAGAATGAATGAGGAAGTTGGTCTTTCTGCTCTTTTGCCTCCACCATTTTTGCAATGTGATACACTGCCATCAGTTACCACCACCAGGGCCTTCAACATCTGTGTTGACTGGACTTTGGACTTCCTAGCCTCCAAAACTACAAGCAATACATTTCTTTTTCTTTACAAAATACCCAGTTCGATGTACTTTGTTATAAGCAACAGAAATGGACTAATACAGTCAATTTAATCAATAATGTCTACATAATAAAGCCTCCATAAAAACCCTAAACAACAAGGTTAGGAGAGCTTCCAGGTTGGTGACACACCCATGTTGTGTGCCTGCCCCAAACTCCAAGAGGCTAGAAGCTCACACACTTGGGATCCTCCTGGATCTTGCCCTACGTACCTCTTCATCTGGCTGTTCATTTGTATGCTTGATAATATTCTTTATAATGAACCAGTAAACATAAAATGTTTCCTGAGTTCTGTGAGCCATTATAACAAATTATTGAATTTAAGGAGGAGATTGTGGGAACCTTCAATTTGTAGCCAAGTCTAACAAAATTGTGGGTAACCTGAGGACCAACTACTTGTGATTGGCATCTTATGGTGTGCGACAGTCTTGTAGGACTGAGCCTGTAACCTGTGGGGTTGCACTAACTCTGGGAAGTTAATGTTAGATTTGAATTAAATTGTAGGACACCATTTTGTGTCCAAAGAGAACTGGGGAATTTCTTGGTGTGTGTATGAGTCAGGGTTCTTCAGAGAGACAGACCAATACGATATATACATACATACATACATATATATATATATATATATATATATATATATGTATGTATGTATATATAAGAGGGGAATTGTCTCATGGGATTGTGAAGTCTGAAGAGTCCCATGATAGGCCATCTGCAAACTGGATGCTGGTAGCATGTCTCAGTCCAAGTTCGAAGGAATCAGAAACAGGGAGACCGGCGGTGTCCTTGGTGTAAGTCATGGATGCTAGCAGCGTGGCTCAATTCAAGTCTGAAGACCTCAGGACCAGGGAAGCTGATGTGCCATTGGTGTAAATCCTTGAGTTCAGATGTCCACCGACAGGACAGAAGAGTGTATCCTAGCTCCAGTGGACAGAGAGAGCAATTTGCCTTTTTTCTCCATTTTTGTTCACTCCAGACCCCCAGAGGATTGGATGGTTCCTGCTCATATTGAGGGTGGATCTTTCCCACCCAGCCCACTCAGGCCCACATGCTAATCTCTTTTGGAAACACTCTCATGGACAAACCAAAAAATAGCTGTACCAGGTTTCTTGGTATCCCTTAATCTAATCAAGTTGACACCTAGAATTAACCATCACAAGTCCACCCCTTGTCAACTTGGCATCCATACTTATCTCCTTAAATCATACTTAATCTTCAAATGGGACAATAATGTAATAGTTTCGCCTAACATGGAGCAACTGTCCTGCATACAACCGAAAATGTGTTAATCCCTTTCCCAGTAGAGGAGGTAAAGTCCTTAGATGATGATTATTAATATTCTCCTGACATCTCATAGCTTAAATGCAAATACTATGATATAAAGTTAACAATACTTAAATACTATATAAATAATAATAAAGAATAAGAGGAAAAAAACAAAGATAATTACATAATGTATGTACTATATATATAGTACATATGTAAATATACAGACATATTTTTAACACAATTGGGAGGACAATTACAATCCTCATTTCTGTAACTGGTCATGTGGTCATAGCTGGTATTTATAACTACCTTCTTCTACTACCACTTGGAATTCCCTTTGCCTTCAGTGAGCACCTCAGCTGGTCATGGTTCTTTATCCAGCGAAGTAATCCAAACCTTCATCCCTGAAGAGTCTGGGCCATTCATAGTCTTGTCTGGATTGGGTTGTTGTAAATTCCCACTGACCTTAATCACAAGACATAGTAGTACTAAGAGACACCCTAAGGGATCTCCCGTATCCCAGACATAATCTTCCTTACCTCCATTGTGAAGTAGTAGACCAACTTTGCCTTGGTAGTCTGGGTCAATTGTCACAGCCAACACCATAACTCCTTTCTCAGCCTGTTGGCTCAGAGACATGAGGAGCTCAAAGTGGCTGGTGGCAGCCTTAACTTCCAGTTCAATGGGATCATTTTTATGTTTCCTGATGGAAGCAGTCCTTCCTCTGGAAACAAGACCTCTAGCTAGGCCAGCAGAGCATAAATTTGCAGGGACAAAAAATTTTGCCAGCAGGTCCCTTGATTTCTGAACCTGTTACTTCTGGCAATGGGAGAAACAGTACAATATATTGGGTGCTGATTTAGAGCATACACAGCCTTCTGGAGAATCTTGCCCAGCCCTGCAAGGTATTGTTACCTAGATGGTGGTGTAATTGTGACCTCAAAAGGCCATTCCACCATTCTCTGAGACTGGCTGCATCAGAATGATGGGGAACATGGTAAGGCCAGTGAATTCCACGAGCATGAGCCCATTGCCACACTTCCTTGGCTGTGAAGTGAGTTTCTTGGTCAGAAGCAATGTTGTGTGGAATACCATGATGGTGAATAAGGCATTCGATGAGTCCACAGATAGTAGTTTTGGCCAAAGTATTTCGTTCTGGGATAGCAAATCCATATACAGAGTAAGTGTCTATCCTATTAAGAACAGAACACTGTCCCTTCCATGATAGAATCAATCTAATGTAATTAACCTGCCACCAGGTAGATGGCTGATCTCACTGGGGAATGGTGCCATATCAGGGGCTCAGTGTTGGTCTCTGCTGCTGACAGATTGGGCGCTCAGTGATTGCTGTAGCCAGGTTGGCCTTGGGGAGCAGAAATCCATGTTGCTGAGCCCATGCATAACCTCCACCCCTGCCACCATAGCCACTTTGCTCATGAGCCCACTGGGCAATGACAGGGGTGGCTGGAGAAAGAGACTGACTAATATCCACAGAGTGGTTCATCCTATCCATCTGATTACTAAAGTCCTCCTCTGCTGAGGTCACCTTTTGGTGGGTATTCACATAGGAAATAAATATCTTCACATCCTTTTCTCACTCAAAGAGGTCAATCCACATACATCTTCCCCAAATTTTCTTCTCACCAATTGTCCAATCGTCTTCCTTCCATGTCCCTGGCCATCCGGCCAAACCATTGGCTATAGTCCATGAATGGGTATATAATCACATATCTGGCCATTTCACCTTCCAAGCAAAGTGCATAAACAGGTGCACTGCCCAAAGTTCTGCCCATTGAGATTTCCCCTCACCACTGTCCTTCAGTGATGTCCCAGAAAAGAGCTCTAATGCTATAACTGTCCACTTTTGGGTGATGCCTGTATATTGTGCAGAACCATCTGTAAACCAGGCTCTAGCCTTGTCTTCCTCTGTCAACTGATCACAGGGAGCTCCCCATGAAGCCACAGGTGCACAATGGGGAAGAGAAGACAGTGCAGCAGGAGTAGGAACCATGGGCATTTGGGCCACTTCTTCATGTAACTTACTTGTGACTTCAGGACCTGCTCGGGCCCAATCACATACATACCATTTCAACTTGATGATGGAGTATGGCTGTGCATGCCCAACCTTATGACTTGCTGGGTCAGATAACACCCAGTTCATGATGGGCAGCTCAGGTTGCATGGTAACTTGGTGACCCACAGTCAAGCATTCATTTTCTACTAAGGCCCAGTAGCAAGCCAATAGCTGTTTCTCAAAGGGAGAGTGCTTATCTGTGCGTGATGCCAGGGTCTTACTCCCAAATCCTACGGGTCTCTGCTGTAACTCACCTATAGGGGCCTGCCAAAGGCTCCAAACATCATCCCTAACTGTCTCTGACACCTCAAGTACCTTTGGGTCTGCTGAATCATATGGCCCAAGGAGCAGAGCAGCTTATGCAGCAACCTGGACCTATTGGAGAACCTTCTCCTGTTCTGCTCCCCACTCAAAGCTAGCAGCCTTTTGTGTCACATGGTAGATAGGCCAGAGTAACACACCCAAATGAGGAATGTGTTGCTTTCAAAATCCAAATAGGCCCACTAGGTGCTGTGCCTCTTTCTTGGTGGTAGGAGGGGCCAGATGCAACAACTTATCCCTCACCTTAGAAGGGATATCTTGACATGCCCCATGCCAGTGAACCTCTAGAAATTTAACTGACGTAGAAATCCCATGAATTTTCGTCAGATTTATTTCCTATCCTGTGACATGCAAATGTCTTACCAAAAAGTCCACAGTAGTCGCTACTTCATGCTCACTAGGTCCAATCAGCATAATATCATCAATGCAATGTACTAGAGTAATGTCTTGTGGAAGAGAAAGGTGATCAAGATCCCTGAGAACTAAATTGGGACATAGGGCTGGAGAGTTGATATAGCCCTGAGGTAGTTCAGTGAAGTTTTTGCCAGCTGAAAGCAAACTGCTTCTGGTGGGCCTTATGCACAGGGATAGAGAAAAAGGCATTTGCTAGATCAAGAGCTGCATACTGGGTACCCAGAGATGTGTTAATTTGTTCAATCAATGAAACCACATCTGGTACAACAGCTGCAATTGGAGTCACTATTTGGTTAAGCTCATAATAATGATGTCAGAGGTAGGGTCTGGGGGGCCTGATAGTCAACCTCAATCCATCCCATCCCCTTACCAGGTTCTTGACTCTGCCACAGGAAAGAATTCAAGGGCAGAGTCACAGTAGAAAGTGAGAACTAAAGAAATACAGGTTCCACAGACAGAGTGCAGCATAGCTCCAGAGACTGAGCAGGGCCCACACCAAGTTTAACACAAAAGCAAGAAATACATACTTAAAGTTCAATACAGAGTGCAGGCTGGCTCAAGAGAATGAACAGGCACTTGCTGAAAGTAAGTTTGATAAAAAAGAAAAATACACACTTCACAGGCAGAGTGTGGGCTGGCTCCCGGAGAGTGAGCAACAGCTCCACCTTCTGCTGGGGTTTGGATTTTACAGTTTTGCTACCTAATGAATATTCAGTGAAGGGGGTGGTTCCCAGTTATGTAACATAGTCTTGCACATGCTCAATTGGTTTCTTCTTGGTACATGTTCATTGGTCAAATCCTGTCACATACACGAGCCATATTCAAGAATATTCTGTGCTCTCTAGCACCCCTAGTGGAAGGTCATTCAACTACCAGGGTTATTTAACCCTTTTCTACAGAACTCAGCCACTGGATTTGCATAAGCCAGAGCTCTGTGGTCTCATTTTCCCTGTGCTGGTGCTGCAAACAGGTCTAACTAGCAACAGTAGCCTTCCTCTATGGGAGAGCCTAGAGGAGGGGGCCTGAGACCTCAGGGAGTGGCTTGAAACCCAGAGGTGCATCCTGAAACCTGAGCCAAGGGAAACTGAGCACCTCCTATCTCAATCATCCACTGTCATTCTCCATGATCCATCTGTCTTCTTCACAGGCCAAATAGGAGAGTTGAATGGGGATGTGGTGGGAATCACCACCCCTGCCTCTTTCAAGTCCTTGATAATAGCACTAATCTCTGCAATGTTTTTGATTTACTCTTTTCCTAGGTGGAGGCAGCTCTAATGGCTTCCATTTAGCCTTTCCCACCATAATAGTCCTCACTCCACAGGTCAGGGAACCAAAGTAGGGATTCTGCCATCTACTAAGTATGTCTATTCCAATTATACATTCTGGAACTGGGGAAATAACCACAATATAGGTTTGGGGACCCACTGGACACACTGTGAGTTTTCAAACCTGGGCTGAAATTCCATTCATCTCCCAACCCCCCAAATGCCCCTAGTCTAACTGGAGGGCCACTATAACATTTTGGGTCTCCTGGAATCAATGTCAGTTCAGATTCAGAGTCCAGTAGTCTCTGATTTCCTTTTCCTCAATGCAGTTACTCTGGTAAAAGGCTGCAGGTCCCCTTGGGGAAGGAGGGAGAAAGATTAATAGTATACATTTTTGGTAGTGGACCAGGGTCCTTTCTCAAAGAGAACTGGCCACCCCTTCATTCAAGGGGTTCTGGGTCTGTAAACCGGCGCTGGGTATTGATTGAGGGGCTGTGACTTTCTTTTTACGATTTGAGTTAGACTTTTGCTCTCCTGACCCAGAATTTTTCTGCTTATACAGATCAAGTAAGAATTGAGTAGGCTTCCTATCTATTTCATGTATAGGTACACCATGATTAACTCCCCAACGCCATAGATCCACATGAGTCAGACTATTCTGATTGTTGCTTTGCCTCTGCCGTCCATTATGGTAACTACACCAACCTTGCCTTTGTTGGGTACTGCCACTAGGCCCCACTCAACCCACAAATTTGGCATCAGAAGTGTTGTGAGTAGAGAACCTGTTTTCCTTTAGCAGTTCTGTTGTGTACTTTTGTTAACTACCTGGAGGAGATGGGAGAACTTGTCAGAGGTGAGGGTATGTTACAACTGCATTGTAAGTTCATTGCTGTCAGAATGTATCGATATTCACTGAATAGATTTGTTTATCCTCAGTACACTTGCTGCTGTGATGGATAAGCTGCTTTTCAATACTGGAGAATTAATTCTTAGAGGACACCAGGAACATCATATCCTATCATATACGACTGGAGTCTTTTCTGCTCATCCTTTCCAAGATGAGAAGGAGTTCTGGAAATCATGAGTCTTCCTTCTTGCTTGTAATACATGACCTTGGCTTTGCCAGCCTGGGCCTGGAGCTTCTCTTCTCAAGGCCCCCAGGAGACTTTGTTGGTGCTGCTGGGCTCCAGGTCTTTGCTTTCCCCGCTCTTTGCTCACTGGCGGGTGAATGCTTTCCCTTAAACGACCTTATAATCCTTCTCACTACTTCTCCTGAAAGGTTCTGGAAAAATCTTCTTTACATTTACTTCTTAGATCTAATAGCTTTTGTGGCTGGATCAAAAGGTTTCTTGATATTTCTGAAATAAAGCCATTCTTAACTTCATTATTTCTAGTTACAAGCCTTTTCCTAGGCTAAATAATTGCTCTTCTTCATAGTGCTTGCACCTTTTAAATAATTGCAGATTTTTCAGTAGTCTTGAAATTATAAATATTTATCCCCCTTAACCTTTTTATTTGCATCACCCTTGGTGATTCTCAGTTCAGCTTTGTTCTCTATTCTCAGACTTTACCAGATTGAACACAGGGCTCCAAATTGGACATGCTGTTTTAAGCTCAATTTCACTGGAATTAGGAAGAAGAGACAATTTCTTCTTTCTCTGAAGCAGCATCGCCATATTTATTCAAGATAGGTCTCCTTTTCTTTGGGGGAGGGGGTAGGGATGGTAGCTTTCATATAACACCACTAAATGTCCATGTGCTTTATCACTTTCAGATGTTTCCTCTCTTTCTTCCGTTTTCCTTCCCTGTATTTTTTAACCATCACGACTTTATTTATTGCTATGTTGTCTTTACTGGTATTAGCAACAGCTCTTAATTTAGCATCATCTGAAAACTTCATTTAAGTACCATTTGCTGTCTCTGCAAAATCATTAATTAAGATGTCAACCATAGCATCTTGGAAAGTTGCTACAACACTTCTTCATCTTCGGTAAAAAGTGAAGATGTAGAGGAAGTTTTCCCTGATACTAAGATATTGAGATACTCTCTTTATTTGCTTGACGTTTGAAGACCTCCCAAGCGTCTGCTGAGAGGCAGCCCACCTCTTTAGCAGAGACTTGGCTGCATGCTGCTTCTTGTCATGTTTTCACTGTGTTGAAATGAGTTTTCTTAAATAATAAAAAAAAAATCACTGGCTTGTGTTAAATTGACAGGAAAAATGTCAAATATTTCTAAAAATTTGAAATGCTGATGTTTGAGAAGTCAGATAGGCAAAAAAAAAAAAAAAATAGAGGAATGAGTTTATTCTAAAAAAAACTGATTTTGAGAGAGAGAGTTTTATTTTCTCAGGAGCATGTGTGGGTAGAAAGCTGCCTAAAGAAAGAGAAAAAGGAACGCACTTACTTATCCTAGCTGTGATTTGGGTGAAATTTATTTTTTTTCCTCTTTCTCGCCTTATCTGTTCTGCTCAGGGCTCCCTACAGAATTCCACACCCACCTGGTGCCCTAGGTTTGTGTAATAAACAAATGCCCGGCAAGCTTTATGACAGGTTCCAGATTCTTTATTTTAAACCATGGCCAAACTTTGTAGGTATAGCAGTTAATAAGTAACCTTTTCCTCTTCATGTTTTCCTCTGGCTGCTGTCTTTTTTAATCCTAGAAAAACCCATACACTGAGACATCATTTAAGGTGGATGTTATCTGACCTTTTCAACTCTCCAAAATCTGACCAATAACTAGGAACCAAAAAGAAAAGAAAAATCTGTGAGAATTCAAAATAGGTAGTCTTGTACTGAAGTACATTGGTTCTGATTTTACACACAATTCTAGCAAGTTGTTGGCAGGATGATTTTGATGTAATTAAAAAAAAATTTTTAAATCATGTGTGGTTTGTTTGTTGTATTTCCCCATCCTCTTCCATTTGAAGTAGGTAGAAATTTTGCAGGGTAAAAAAGCAGAACCTGTTTGAGGGCTAAAGCATTTTCTGTCATTTGTTAATGTTGCTCCAGGCTTCAGCCTTTCATATGTCTCTGAACATTACTGAGGGAGAAAGGTTTACACAAAATTGGGAAGATCCAAAAAGATCCAGGAGACCTCCTGCAGGGGTCCTGGGTGGGGGTGGGAATTGTATGGCGGAAAGAGCTCAGAGCCTGTGTTGTGCCCCCGTGGCAGCCCCAGCAAACATTCCTGTGCTCTGTGCACAATACATTAAGAGCAAAGTTGGGTACAGAGAGGAACCATGCACCTAACACGTTGACAACTGATGACCACAGGGACTCAGTAGGGACCTTGAAGCAACCTTGGTAGAAAAGAGTCCAGCAATGCTCAAGATTGGATTTCTTGCCAGTCATAGGGCTTGGTGTCAGGTATGAAAGATTTAAAGATAAAAGAATACAATTTTTTTTTCCACCTAAGTTTGTGGTCTGAGATTTATCCTTGATATATGAGGGTACTTTAAAAAGTTCGTGGAAAAATAGAATTAAAAACTAACACGAATATTTCTGTATTAGCTTTTAATTCTAATTTTTTTCTTTTTTCCTTTTTTATTGAATCATAATTGATGATACATATTTCGGTGGTTCAATGTTGATGTATGTTGATCAGATCAATATTATTAGCATATATATTATTACGAATCATACTTATTCTTTATGCCCCTTATCCAATCTCTCTCCTTCCCTCTTTCCTTCCCCGCTCCCACCTCTGATAACCCTGGATTTCTCCACTCCTTTGGAAAAAGTAATGGTTACTCTGTTGATTTGTTGCCTAGGTGATCTGTCCAGTGCTGAGAGAGGTGTGTTCAGGTCCCCCAATATTACTGTAGAGCAGATGCTTCTTCTGTCCCTCTGGAATGGGCTTTGGGGAGAGAGACATCCTCTTCTTTTTTTTATTCTCTGCTGGTGACTCTCCTTGTGTCAGTGCACTTGAGTGGCTGGCAAGCCATCTGCATGGCAGTTGTGGTGTCTAGCCACTTTTATAGCAGGCGTGGCTATTGTGGCTGTCATGGGCCACCTCCATGGAAGTGGTGTTTTGGGTGTACTCATTGCCTGATTGCGGGAGGAAGGGATGGTCCCTGCTCCATCTGTTGTTACATTCCAAGATACTGTTATGGAGCAGTTGGGTGAGAGGGGGAGAGGGGAAGGGGGAGGAAATAGGGTGGGAGAAGGAGGAGGGAGGAGGGGTGTGGTTGAGGCCTGTGGCACCCCCCTCATTCTTGCAGGGGAGACCAGGGGGCTTCCAGTGGTGGTTTGGACATTGCTGGGCTGAATGCAGATGTCAGCGGGGTGTAGATGAAGCCCTCGGCCCCTCACTGTCCTGGCTTGGAAGCCTGGAGTGTTTCCTGCAGTGGCTCAGTGGTTGTCGCTGGGCTGGGTGTGGGTGTTGGGGGCGTGGCTGAGGTCCCGACCCTCCCCCCTCCATGGCTTGGGAGCCCAGGGGGCTTCTGGTCCTTCTAGGGGTTATAGGTGCTCTTTGGTTATGAGAGACCTTTACCAGTTAATATCAAACTTTGTCTTTGGTTGTGGGTATTTTGTTTTTCTTTCACTTCTGTGTTGGATTATTTGCTGTTCCCAGCAGTTAAACTCTGCATTGGAACTAATTTGTTGTCCTTTGCTTACTTCTAAAATGGTGGAACTTCCTGTGGGAACCAGCACTTGAACTCTGTGGTTGAGCTAAATTGCTGCTTTGCTGCTGGTTCCCTGGGGAAGGCTTTTTGTGCAGCTCAGGTTGTAGTGGTTGACTCTGTAGGCACTTCTGGGTCTAGTGAGATCTGGTGCACCTGGGTTGTGTAGAAACTCTGGTCTGGTCTTAGTCTTTTCAGTGAACTGCTCCCCCTGCAGTTCTATATTCCTGACCAGTCTGCACAGAGTAGGCCTGTGCTGATTGGGGGGCAGATCAGCTGTCCATGCTGTGCCCCGATGTTCCCCCAGTGGGCCAGTCACCCCCACTGCCTGCACTCCAAACACTCATGGGATGGGCCCTGCACCGGTCCCTTGTGATGACTCACTGGCATCTGAGTGGTTCCTTTATTCAGTTGTTGTGGCTCCTTGCTCCTATGTGGGTCCATGGGAACCCTGTTAGTGGTCATGCTGGCCTGAGGGCCACCAAGGCCCTCTTCTCTCCTGCAGCCTCCAAGCAACTTCATCCAAAGGGCCCAGCTGTGGCTTTTGCCAGCTCTCGCTTCGTGCACTCACCAGCTCCAGACTTGAAGTGGCCAGTATTCGAAATGGTAGGAGTGATTCTTTCTCTCATCATGGCTTTTCCTGCCTTCATGCACTCCACAGGTCTTTCTACCTCTTCCCCTGAGCTCTAGCAGCCCCAGCTTGGCTGTTGTTGCTTTTTAATAGTTGTAAATTGGTTGATTTGTGGGACAGAGTGATGCTGGGGACCATCTAGTCCACTATCTTGACTGGAAGCTTCCATGAACTTTTTGAAGTACCTATATTTGATTCTAGTTGCTCAATTAAATGTAAACTAAAGCAGTGACTGGTTTACTGACCACCACAGTGAATTTCCATTACCAACACAAGGACAAAAAAAAATCCCTTAGATTTTTTGGGGGACAGTTAATAAAGGATCCCCAAGGATCCATTTTGTTACAGCAGATATGAAAGAGATTATTGTCCCCAAGTATCCCTTCTCTCCTTCTTGTTTTAAGTCATAGAGCACACACCCTCCCACTATATTTTCTAGCCTCTCCTTGCAGCTAGGTGTGACCATGTGACCAAAGTTTGGCTAATGGGATAGGTTATGAAGAGAAATGATGTGAGCAGCTTTTTGTACACATCCTTAAAAATAAAGGTGCTTGAATTGGTTGCTCTCTTTTCACCTTCCTGCAGGCTAGAACAGGGACATGGCACCAGCTCATGTTTTGATCATGCATGAAAGAAAAATAACCTGGAGGAAGACAGAGGACCAAGATAAAAGAAACCTGGTTTCCTGAATGACCTCATGAAATGGGGCTACTCAAGAACTCTAGAGCAGCCACATGGTTGCAGGAGAGAGCAATAAGCCTCTGTCTTATTGAAGCCATTGTATTTTTTGTCTCTTTGATTCAGCAGTGTAGCATTTACCTTAACACATAAAATAGATACCAATTTTTGCCTGTTATAATACATGTTTGTCAAAAATATAAACAAATGTTAATATCCTCTGTTTAAGAAGTGCAGATTGATTCTAAAAATTTCAAAAGAAAGAGTTGATGTTTCAGTTTCAGGTGATCCATATACATATATATGTAGGTTTCTGGTTAAATTTTACATTTAATTATAATGAGCAACTCCACTCCCTCCTCTCGCCCCTGCCCCATATCACTAATGTTCTTTGGAAACATTCTTTTGAATGGCACAACATCTGGACATACATAATTTAATAGTGAGTCTCACATTAGGTATTTAAATTACTTCCAGAGTTCTGTTTTATTTGTACTGCTGCCATAAATATTTTGGTACACAAATCTTGGTCTTCATTTTCATATTTTTCTAAGTGTGGCATCTTAGAAGTAGAATATGCTATATCACCTTATCTTTTTCATTCTAACCCTGGACCACCCAGACCTGTCTTCAAATAGCCTCAACACCAAAACTTTTCCACATGTACACCAAAAAGAACATATTTTAAAACCAAGTTTTATCTAAGTGCCTCTAGAATCAAATTCTCTCTAATATGGACTTCAGGGCCCTCATCAATTAGCCCACAACTTAACTTCTATGACCATATTTTCTATTATACCTGTATATAAACACTGTTCCAGTTCAAATTCTCTATCCTGCTCTTTAAACACACCTTAACATTTCCTACCTTCATGCCCTTTTACCTTTTGACACATCATCAAACTGTACTCATTTGTCAAGATACCACTTAACATTCCCTTTCTCTATTTAGACCTCCCAGAGCTTACAGTCTGCTTGGATATCTGCTACCATGGAACTGTTGGAGCACTCCTGTTTTTCTATGTATTTGGCAACATATTATATATCTTGTGTGACACCTCTAGAATAGCCCTGACTACCCTCGCAAGGTTCTTGAACTTTTCCACATGTCTTAGTCAGTCTGGGCTGCTGTGACAAAGTACCATAGACAGGGTGGCTTGTAAACAACAGAAATTTATTTCTCACAGTTCTGGAGCCTGGAAGTCCCAGATCAGGGTGTCAGCACGGTCAGGTTCTGGTGAGGAACCTCTTCCAGTTGCAAACTGCCAACTTCTCATTGTAACTGTATGTGGCAGAGAGAGGATGAGAGAACTCTCTGGGGTCCCTTTTATAAGAGCATTAATCCCTTTCATGAGGGCGGAACCTAATAACCTCCTAAAGCCCCAACTTCTAATAACATTGCTTTGAAGGTTAAGATTTCAACATATGAATTCTGAGGTGGACACAAACATTCAGTCCATTGCATATACCTACAAAGAACATGTTTGCACACACTTACTCTTCCACAGCCCCATAAGGGTCAGCTCTAGGCTCCACGGGCTCACAAACCTCGTGCCAAACCACTTAACAACAGATTACCTTCTGAGCCAAGGGCAAATGATGCAGATGGACTGTAATGGCCAGGAGGACACTGCTTGACAGAAATGAGGGACGTGTGCTGGCAGCACGAAGCACTAGACCCTAGAGCTGAGAGGCAAGCTGTGTTGGGCCACGTTCAGATTCGCAAGCAGAAGAACCAGGCAAGATAGAAAGAAACTCAGAGCAAAGAATCCAAGAAAGGTTGAGATTAGAGAACTTGTCCTGAGAGGGAAAGATCACGTGCCTGCTTCAAGTCTTAACCCCATTCCACTTTCCAATTCTGGTCTACATGAGGCTCAGCCATACTTTCTTCTCTTTCTTTGAAATATCCTTGTAATAAATCACCATTTCATCTGAGTCATCTTGAATGGGTTTCTGTTTCATGTGACTTAAAGAAGCTTCCTCAGGACAGTGTCTACCTAGGGGTCTAAGTTCTTTAATGGTAGGAAGAATATCCTATACTGTACTTTTTTGCCTCTCCTGAAGCATTGTCCTATACATTGGTTTGAGTAATTTCTTAAACAATTTGTTTCATTGTCTCTTCATAAACTGTTATTCTATCATAAAGAATATATTCTCCAAAAATGTACCATATCACTGTATATATTCTTACAACTTCAACATTTGTGTGGGTCTGATTGGATTTGAGCCCCAGTTCTATCATTTACTAGCTGTGAGATCTCACTACAAAGGGAGAGGATTATATAGAAAACTGCTGGAAAGCCGTTTATACCATTGGGATTAGAAACCATGATTAACCACCAGGGGAAGAAATTTGAGTTAGTGGCCTAACAATTACATTCATAATTTTCCCACTGAGCAAGTGCCATGCATAGAATAAAAATATAGAATTTTTAATAAAACTAAGTTTATCAATAGAGCATATGAAAATATTTACTAAATTTGGGGTTGAAGATGTAGCACTCTATTCAGATACAGTGTGTGTTCACGTAAAATATCATGTAAGGGAAAACAAAACAGATGTAAAAACAGAAGGTAATTGACACATTGTTACTGAATAAAATAGAAAAATCTAAGACAAATAATAAGATCTTTAAGGTAATGTGTTACCCAGCTTTGATATAAGTGTTTCTATTTAATAGACATCTTTATTTGGGGAGAATAATAACAACAGTTCATATTTATTGAGTTCTCACTACATGTTCAGCACTGTACTCATTTATTGCATGCATTATATAAATTAACCCTCAAGCAGTCCTATGACATGAATTCTGTAGTGTTTTTCATGTTACAGAAGAGAAAATTGAGGTTTAGGGAATAAAATGATCTTTCTGAGGATTTGAACACAAATAATCTCTCTGACTTATATTAATGTCAAACTATATCCCTTCATTTAAAACCCTCTTCTGACATGTAAGAGTGAAAAAGAACAATAACATCTGGTATATATTATGGTGTTTCTTGTTCACACCTGCTAGTACAGGACCTCCAGGGCTTTGTCAAGTTCAACCTAGTTATTTCTAGCAGAGTCCAGGAGGTGTTGCATTTGTGTTAATGACCAAATCTGATTGGCCACTATGGGGTGCAGCAATTACTCCGGGTCAGATAATTGAAAGGACTCACAGGACTCTAACAAGGTATGTTCATGAAAGATTTATTACAGACAAAGAATATATAGCACCAGGAGCAGGAAAGCATAAAGCGACATTGTGAAGGTCTGGAACACCTGAGCACAGCTTCCAGGGCCCTCTTTCAGTTGCACAGAATTTATTCGATCTCAGGATCCTGATCTACCAACATGAGAATGAGATACCTGACTCAGGGGAGCTGAGGCACAAGTTTACTGGGAGGTCTTTTATACCTTACTGATCACACAGCCAACATCAGGCTGAGTGACCAGGTAAACCAGGTGTGGACCATCAATCTATACATTTTCATTAAGCAATGTAGACAAGCTGGCACTGGGTGCCTATAGGGGAATTACAGGCTTTGAACAGCACATTATAAATCATTAGCTAGTACATTTCATTCCCGTCTTGGCCAAGGGTCTATACCTTGGCTCTAGGCATTCCTGGAGGTTCCTGCAGACAAGCTATAATTTAATCTTATTCCTGCATATGTGGATTTGTCATTTAAGAAATTCTTTCCTTGCTCTAGCCCAGCACTGTTTGATTAACTTTCTGTAAAGATGAAAATGTTCTTGATCTATGTTATCCAATAGGGTAGATACTACCCCCAAGTGGCTATTGCTCACCGAAATGTGGTTAGTGTGACTGAGGAACTGAATTTCTAATTTTATTTAATTTTAGTTTAAGTAGCAACATGTGGGTAATGGCCACCACATTGGACAGTGCGGCTGTAGTCCCTCCCTGTGCTGGACTCTGCTATTTTTACTGGGCACCATTGTGTCCACCGGGAACCACTGATACTTCCATTTGGTGCTGGCTTTCCTTGTAGGTAATGCTGCCTCTGGCAGACATTGCTGCCACTTCTGCTGGGTATGGCTCTGTCCACTGGGCACTGCTGTGCCCTCTGCTGGGTATCATAGCGGATGTTCCGAGATACCCAAGGTGAGCGTAGACACTGCTGGCTGCCTATCCAACAGCCATCTTGCACCTCCACTTGCGTGCAGAAACTGCCTCCCACTCTAGACATTGAAAATCTCAGTTTCTCATGTTTCCATCCCATTGGCATTTACAGCATGAGCCTGTGACCCAACCCCACTGAATGCAACCTGCAGGAGCATCTGCTATAACTATAGCATATGTAGTTGCATACATGCAATAGACTGAATTTTTGCGTCCCCCCCAAATTCATATGTTGAAATCCTAACCCCAATGTGATGGTACCAGGAAGTGGCGCCTTTGAGAGGTAATTAGGTCATGAGGGCAGAACCCTCATGAATGGGATTAGTGCCCTCATACAAGGAACCCCAGAGAACTCTCCCATCCTCTCTCTGCCATTGAAGATACAACACAAAATTGGCAGTCTGCAACCTGGAAGAGGCTTCCTTTGTAATAAAACAGCGTTGCCTGGGAGGAAACAGCTCTTTTCTTCAGGCAGATGTTGGGGCTGTGACAACTCTCATGGGACTGCACAGGGGCAAATCTGAGGACAGAGTCCACGCTCTGGGGATGGCGGTGTAGAGGGCATCCTGGTGACATGGTTGTGTGACTGCACCAATCCCGGAAATAGCTGCTTCCTGATTGTTCTGTTCAATTATAAAACTGTGCTTCAAATCTCACAGTGCTTGTAACGATAGCTCCCCGTCTCCAAAGACATGACTGTATGGTGGGCTGACGTAGGAAACAATTATAACTGATAACACCATCTTTCACTCTGAATTTCTCCTACTGAGAATTTGTTACTTAACAACAACAAACAAACCAAAACAAACAAACAAAAAACTTTAAAAGAACAAGCGGATGGGAGGTAAGAGAATGGAGACCCCGGTGTGTTAACAAACCCTCCTAGAAAGCCTGACTGAGCAGGACTCTCACTGGAGGTGGATTTAGTCCCTGCGGCACATTGCAATGCTGAGGGAAAAACAGACAAAACAAAACAGAGAAGAGTAAGACGGCGCGCATATGGAGGGATTAAATGCTGTCAGAAAGAGGAAAATACCTTTGATTTTAAAGTTTTTATGGCTCTTCATGTTTACTCTCCTTTTTTAGCATCTTTAACTTCTCCTTCCTGCCTTGGCTAACAGTATTACTCCTCCTTGTGTGCTCAGGAGAAATCATTTTTAGAGAAATAAAATCCTAGAGTGGAAGCCCTTCCTTGTGCCCCCTCCAAGAGGCAACCACATTCTGAATTGGTTGTTTATTTTTCCCATGCAAGTTTTTATTCTTTAGTATATAGGATATGTATGCATAAATAAACTGTAATGTTACTTTTCATGGTTTTCAACTTTTCATAAGCCTACTATAGCCCACACTTTCTTCAGTTTTCTTTGTCTTGTTGTTTTGCTCAGCATTGCTATTGAAACATATCCATCCCGAAGCACGAAAGCTCCATTTCATGACGTTAAGAGTCACTACACAAAACACAATGATGAAATACATCGTTGGTTATTTTCCTGTTGATAGAAAACTATTCATTAGTCTTAAAAATTAAGTTTTTTTTTTAAAAATCAAAGTTTTATACATACACGTACTTTCAAAAAGTCAAATTGTTCTATGAGGCTTGTTGAAACCACTCTTGCCACCCTTAGTCCAGAATATCCAGAACAATCATGTTCAACTTTTGCAGCTGACTAGCTTGGTGTTTGCCTCTAAAACTCTAAATTAAATGCTTATAGCATTATTTATGTTTACATTTTAGGCTTTACATATTATCGTACAGAAAACAAAATTTTAGCTCTCTTTCCCAGAAACACCCACCTTCACCACACACCAGTGCTTCCCTTCCTTCCCTCCATCTTTTCAGTACAGTTCTATATAATTTTGATTAGGTCAATGTAAGTTTTATTAAGACTCCGAGACCACTATTAGAGCTGAATATACAGTAATCAATGATTAATTTTTCTTCCTACACCACTTTTTCTTTCCTCTGAGATTAATAGTAGCCATTTTGTTTATTTGGATAGTTTTCCATGTGCTTATAATTAATGCACACCCAGATCCTTCCATAGTTGTGTAAGTATCCTCTGAATCTATATAAACACAATTGATATTCTCTCAATTTCATCTTCTTGAGGCAGTTTCTATCAAAGCCTCTGATCTGCTCCATCTGAGAGTGCTCACCCTCTATGCAGCAGGGGGTTTTTCTTCACTATAATCTTAGGATCCAAGAAATGGAACCTAATTCCTGGTTTCAGGATCCCAGTCCTTTTCTTTCTTGATTTTCTTTCTCATTTTGATGAAGCCCACTGTCAGTTAGCTTCTTGAGAAAAGGCCCATGGGAGATAAAATTTTTGAGACCTTTTCACCCCTCACATTTGTCTAATAATTTGGCTAGGAATAGAATTATAGGTTAAAATAAATTCCCTTCAGAATTTTACCAACATTGAGCAAGTCATCTTGTCTTCAGTCTATTTATTGCAAAGTCTGGTGCCATTCTGATTCTTGATTCTTTATTTAAGTCAAAGGTTAGCAAACTACTGCCCACAGGCCAAATTCAACACACTGCCTGTTTTTGTTAATAAAGTTTTATTGGAACACAGCCACACTCATTCATTTACATATTGTCTATGGTTGCCTTCATGCTGCAACAGCAGAGTTAGGTCGTTTTGAAAGTATGGCCCACAAAGCCTAAAATATTTACGATCTGCCTTTTTACAGAAATAGTTTCCCAGCCCCTTATATAAGCACTGGGTTTGTTTCCTCTTTACAAGTTTATAAGATTTTTCTGTTTGTCCCTAGTGGTTTAGTACATCTCGGTGTGGGTCCAAGTTTCTTCATTGGGTTGAACACAATGTTCTCCATTTCTGGAAGGTTATTTTGAATTATTCCCACTATAATTTCTTTTCCTCCTCTTATAATTTCCTCAGTTCTTTATTTTTATAGCTTCTATTATTTGAAATGTCTTCTATCTTTTCTTTCTTTTTTTTCCTTCGCCTCTGAGTCAGGGTTTTCTTTCTTTTAAAAATGATTTTTCCTCTTCGTCTTTTTACTCTAATTTCTGGGATATTTTTGTAACTATTTTCTAAAGATTCTATTAAAGTTTTTGGTTCTGATGTTATAATTTCCAAAAGGGGGGGGGGAAGCATCCTGTTGTTTCGATATATTCTCCTTTCTCTCTGAGGATAGTTAATAATAGTTTTATTTTTTGATATTTTCCTCTTTCCTCTGTAGCCTCTGTCTTCCAAAGATTTTTTCACTTTTCGTTTGTTTTGGGCTCTGATTTTCATATTCGTTGCCTTTCTCAAAGGCTGGTAATCCTTGATTCATATTTAATGTGGGGCATTAAACAGCTGTTTAAAGCCTATACCCATGAGTGGGCTTGCCACGGTGGGCTTCTCTCTAAAGTGATCTACAGTGTCTTTTTCTGGAGAAACCCCTGTTACCAGTATCTCTAAGATGTTTTCTCTTGGGCTGGTCAGATCTCTAGGGAAGGATCTTCAAATATCTGGCCTAGGGTATAAATCTGGCAACCAACCTTATGGGAGTCATATGGGAGAAGAAGGCTGCGGGATGAGGGGGTATGTCTCAACATTTAATATGTTCACCTTCTCTTTTAAAAACCACATTTCAGCCATCAACTGAGTCTAGTGTTCCGGTCCAGAGGCCATCTGTCCTATACCTTATCTTCTGCCTGGGCGAGGGAGGGAAACTGCCCAGTTGCACAAATGCGAAATGGGATCTGGGTGGCTCTCTTTGTTGGTCTGTGGATGGCAACTCAACTCCATCACCCCTTCCACTCCCCTGCCTTCATGCCTCTTCCATGCTCTCTCTCATATTGCAGGGTCTAGAAGCCCTAGAACTACATTTCCGGAATCACTTGCTGGTCGTGTTCTGGATTCATTTCTGCTAATGAGAGGCACACCTATATGAGAGATTTGAAAGGCATAAAAAAGGCAGAAACCATATTTTTGCAGCAGTGAGCAATTTTGTGAACTTCAGCAAATAAAAAATTTTATAGCAGACTCAAGGTGTTTCCTTGCAAATTGCCTGCTGTGATGCTGCAGATAGCTGGTCATCTCTGACAATTTCCTAAAGTTCTTGCAGTTCCTGACTCTCTGAAAGCTGACAACAAATCTGAGGAGCACCCATGGCTTTCCCTGACCTGTGCTTCTCAGGTCCTTCCAACAGTCTTATAAGCAGCTAATTCTCCATATTAAATCCCTTCCTGACTGGTACGGTCTAAGTGCCCCTGGAATGGACTTTCAACCAATCCTTTTGTTTTCAGCCTCACATTTTCCCCACTTCCACAGGTAACTTGGTAAATTGGGTAACTTCCCAGCTTTTTCCACTGCAGGCTTTCTAAGATTTGATAAATAAAGTAACACTTTTACATGTTTTCAGACTGTCATGATGCTCTTGTTTCCCCTGTATCTCTTTGTTCTTCGGGATTTATGCCTTTCTTAAAATTATTTTCTGCCTGTCATTTTATAATGAGTATTTGGGAGGAAACCGAGGAATTAAATTTTGCATTCAATCCATCACCATTCTATATCAACTCCCAATGTGCTCTTCAAGTGTCTGCCGTATGGACACTGGTCACCTCTCGGTCCTCATCTTGAACTACTTTCTCATTTACTCCAGCTACCTTGACCGTGGTTGATAGTCCTTGAACCCACCACGATCTTCCCTGCTTCAGGGTCTCTTGCATATGCTGTTACTTTTGCCTGGTCCCTCTTCCCGTCCCACTACCAGTCTAACTTGTACCTGCTCCTGACATTTCTCAGACAGGCCTTCCCTGACCACACTTACATACAAACTGGCTTATCCCTTTTTTCTCTCACAGAACACAGTTCTTTCCTTTAATGCATTTATATTTTATAGTCATAATTATTTGTTTATTTGATGTCTGTCTCTCTTGAAGAGTATAAACTTTATACTTGGTATACATAATCAGATCTCCATTAATAATTTAATAAATAGAGAAAAGTTTTATTTAAGAAAACTAACAGAGAGAGAACATTATGTATGGCCTGATCTGACTGCTGGGATAGCAGCAGTATCATTCAAATAGAAGAGACATTACAAAAGATCAATTTCTTAAAAGACTTACCCTTGAAATAGAAATTACCCCATCCTGTTTTAATTCTACAAACTATTATTAAAGAAAAAAGAGAACAGGACCAATTTATAGGCTATGAGGCTTAGTATCCCCATAAGCCCTTTCTTTAGTCCTTTTTTTTAATAGAAGAAACTCATTCATTTTCTTTTTCATCCCCTTAGGCTTGAGCCTGTTGAAAAAACTCCCTTAATAGTGTTCAAATGGAAAAAAAAAGAAAAAAGAAAAAAGGAAAAGTGATGAGAAAATTAATATAATGAAATAATCAATGCAAATGACATTCCATTGTCCAGAAAAACCCTCAATCAACTCTCTTAGAATTACTGAATCTGAGGGGTAATTGTGGCTTAATCTCTAATTGTAAGATCAAGGCATGCTGTCAGAAGTACTGCCAACATTAAATAGATATTTTATGGTACTCATTTTAAGGTGGAACTTTAAAGAAATCGAAAACCGTTAATCAAAAACATAAATCATTCACACTAAGTATTAACTGAAAATCTCTAAATTTGGTAAAACTAAAATTTATATTCACCATCAAATAACACTCATCAATGCTTTATTATTCTAGAGTCTTCAAGAGTATGAAAAGTTTGGAGAATGTTTTTTAATAATAATTTTAAACTACATCCTTATCAGATGACAGCGTTTGAGGTGTGCTCACACAGCTAAAGAATCAGATATTTTTGGGGGGTGGGGGAAGAAAAGAGGAGGAAAAATTATGTATAGTATTTGTTTCATGACAATTATAATGATGTATTCATTGTTTAAATTCTCCTTCTACATGCATACATAAGATACTATTAAAATATTTTGGGAAAAAAATTAATAGTAGTATCTTATGTATGCACATACAGAGTAGCAGTTTACAGTTTATAAAATGTTTTCCCATATGTTACTTATTTTATGGTATATTTTATGTTTATAATGATTTCTAAACCTCATTAGACTTTATCAAAGGAGGTGATTAGGTTAAGCAATCATTAGGGTTCTTTCCAGCTTTGATTCCATTATGTTCTCAAACTGTGACTCTGCCTAATCACAAGCGCAGCTCAGTAAATCCCTTTCCTCTGTGTGTTTCTGTGTTTGTCTCTGTCACTTTGGTGTTCTCCCAGTAGACGCATCTAAGGGCATGCTGATTAAATTAGTCAAATTAACTCTTTGCCTGACTCCGTCCTCATTAGGCTAATGAGCAGACTTAGGAGCGCATCTGTGTGTCTCCGTTGTCTTAGGTCAGAAGTGCTGTCACTAGGAGCACCAGTGAAAAGTTGCAACTGTGACATTCTTCAGGAGTTTCTAGCTGGCAGCTCATTTTCCATCCTTTCTCTAAAGGGAGCATGTGGCTCTGCCAAATAGAAGCAGTAATGTGTTGGGCAATCTCATTTTCTCTGCTGGATTGTTGTAAAAGAAGGTGTAATTTTGTTTCCTCCCCCAGAAAAGAATTTCTTGGGTAGGCAAGCCTGAGAGATGTTGAACGAATATTAATCAAAGTGAGGAGGGGGTTCTATTATAACCATAGGTGCAGTGAAGTGGCAGATCTTAGTGATGCAGAAGCCGTGTGAGTGGCTGTTCTCCAGGTGTGTTTATGATGAAGTGTGGGTTTGTGTGTAAGAGATGAGAAAAGGTGACTTGTAGATAGATTTGGGGGAAGGACGGATGAGGAAGGGAGAGGTAACAACCAGTTTCAAAGATTGAGAGCCCTCTGATTCCAGAAGGATACTTCCCTTGTCCGCATTACACCTCAGAGTATTCATTTGACTAGGTGACATTTCACACACATATTAATGTATAAGGAATACACACTAAATATTAATTATTATTTTAGACACAGACTAACATATTTATACTGGCCAAGTGATTTTTAGTGGTTGGGTACATTTATAAAATTTAAAACACCGAGGGCTGATAGCAAAGTGGCCAGCACATGGTAGGTACCAAATATATGTTTTTGAGTGGACAGAGGGACACTGGGAACAGCAGTTGTGTTTAGATATTACAGCCAGCTGAGTCCCCTGGGAGCTGGCGATGGCCTACACAATAGCTTCCTTTGGCTGAGCAAATAGCGTGAATGAAGATGCGGTAATACCTCCAGGGACTATGGTTCGTTTATGACAGAAACCCTTTATTTATTTTCTATAAGGAAAAAAAATTGCTGTCTCTGACCCAATGAATATTGTGTGAGGCAGAAGTTTCTCTCTTGTGGCTTTCAGGGGTACAATTGTATTGCTACATGGGCCCAGAGTAAAAAATGTAAATATATGCAACTAGCAAATTTCTAATATTCTAGAAATTATAAGAAAACCATGAGTCTTTGATATGGCTTTGTAAGCAACATCTTTTATTCTTTTAGTGCAAACCTTAGTACTTCTCAGTTGTGTGACATTCTCCTCACATGGCTCAGAGCATGGATCAGTAAATCCCAAAGCTGTCTATGGCTCCGTGGCAGCTGAGAAAGTTGTCTGTTGGAAACCATCGCAGATCCAAGGAGTACCTGGTACAATTCCTATATCAACAAAGTCTGGGTTTCCTCACTTCTGACCTTTCTATCTGCCAAGATCTTGCCAAAATGCTTAGCAATTGTGGAATATCTAGATCCATCTTTGCAGGAGGGATCAGGCATGTACCCTGGGGAAAACAAAGGCTTTTTGGTCATGGAACACTCCTTTGTCACCATACTGTTTCAGATTTCACTAGCAGGTTTATGTTCTGGTTCTACCTCCCACCATCTGTCCTTATCATCAGTCTCCTCAACTGTAAAATGGGGATAATTAAACCACCCACATCCTAAGGTCATCGTGAAGGTTAAATGAAATAATCCATGCAAAATACCTCGCAGACAGTAAGCTCTCAATAAACGTCAGCTGCGATTACAAATGTTGCCCACTGGGGCTGGGGCTAAAGTAGTTCCTCAAATCTCAGAGTAATATATTGATTACTGACACAACATTTTTATGGGATAAAAGACAACTTTTTTTATTTGATGAAATAGAATCCTCCTAGCCAAGAGGAGGCTCCACTGCTACTGCAGGCCTGTGGAACTGCAATGGTTCCCTGAAGCCTAATACCAATGTTGTCATTCTTGCAGAATGAAGTGGAGGCTCTACTCTATTTTTCTCCGTTGGACAGAAGGGCTATCCCCGCAAAGTGACTGAAGCCCTACAGCATAACTGAGTTTGGTGAAGTAGCTCTTTAGCTCTTTTTATGAAGACCAACCCATGCCTGCCTACCTACCAGGCACAGAGGAATAAACTTTTAAGGTGTCACTGAAGTATTATAGGAATTTATTTGGTACAGTGAGCATTCCAACCCAAACCGTGCTCAAAGACCTGGAAGTTGAAGAGTATAGAGCAAGTTCAGGGAGACGTGAGGGAGAATTATTGGTGTTGCACCTGGGACAACAGTGAGGTGCAGCCCAAGAACCTGGACATAGAAATAAGATTACCCTCCAAATATATCTATGAAACAAACAGTTAATATATCAGAGCAAAGATAGGTGATTACCTTAAAGAGGTAGAATGTATCTCAGGCCAAACTCGAATAAAAGTATCCTATGGCAAAAGGAAAAAAAACAAATTGTCTTAATCTGGAAGCTGACTGATCAACAGTACGGTCAAGAGGGCAAAGATGGACTTTTCATCGGTGGCCCTGTCCAGAGACTGGATTTCTGAGCTGTGAGCCCAAAGACCTGGCCTTTGCAGTACAGGTAGCCCACAGTGCTCAGGTGACTTGACCACAGCAGCCATTCAAGTTAGGCAATAAGTTTCTGATTCCATATCTATCAAACAATCTTCCAGTGAGCCTTGGCCTGCCCAGATCTACCTCTGGAGCATTATGTTGCTGATCTTAAATGGATAGTTTGGCATTCTATATTCTTAATGTCAGACTTGTGAATTGGTTGGAGTGAGTTATTTCCCTGAGCCGGACCACTGAGTTTCCAACCTTGATGTCCAAGACCAGATCCTTGGTGGCCACACCAAGGTTCTCCTCCTCTGTGGGAGTCTGCCTGAGGCCAGCTGGCTTTTCCCAGGAAGTATTGCTCTGTCTTCTTCAAACTGCAATATGAAAACGACATGACTATAAGAGGCTAGCCAGGCCTTTATTAATGTAGGTGGTGTTAATATTGTTGTTACCATCATCATTAAAATGAAGGGGATTTAAAACTTGCTTCTGAATTTGAACTTCTCTCCAATGACTTTCAAATTTTAAAAATGAAAGTCTCTATAATAGGATTTTCCCATTTTCATGCAAAAAAGGAACAGAAGAGAAATCCCCTTTGCAAAAATCATTTAACTTACTGTTTTTAAAGTAGGATTGTGTTAAGATGAAGGTTGAGAAACAAAACTAATATCAATGCCATACTTTTCTATGAAAGCTGAGCCTTCAGCAAATGTGAGAATGAACTCTGGCACCATTGCTCAACAACTGCTAATAATGCTGCATGTTTATAAGTGTTTTCTATATTTCTAAAATTCTTTTACATCTTTCCTATCATTTGATATTTACAACAACCCAAGAGGTAGTAGAGAAGGGAGTACCATGAGTATATTCTTTTTTACAAAAAATTGAAACATAATTGATTATACACATCTGTGGGGTACAGCGTTGAATACCAGTACCTGTGTGCATTATGTGATGCTCAAAACAGGATAATTGGGATGTTCAACATTTGAAAAAATGATTACTACGAGGATTATTCCTGCTTGAAAACTGAAGAAACTAAGAGACAGGAAGTTAATAGGGCTCCCCCAACATCGAATGACTGCTTAGTGGAAGTGAAGAGGTTAAAGCTCACTTCCACTCCCCATGTGTTTCTCCTCCAATACATCGTACTGTTTGCTCCTGTTCACTTTGGCTGTTGACAATAAGCATGACTGCAGAATGGATGGCAGAACAATCTCCACAGATAGTAACAATGAATAGATTGTGCTGTAATCTGTTCATTTCATGTCTATAGTCATAGCCTGGGAAACCTTCAGCTCTCTTTATCATTTGGATTATTTTGTGGGAACTGTTCTCAATAAACATGATAACACTGGCCCTTTATTATGCATTGTTTTTCTGTGAATTGTGGTAGAATCAACTTTATATGATCAGTTCCATATTTCCTCATCTTTTCAAGATGTTTAGCAAGGCATAGAAGTCTAGTGTCATAGAAAAAAATTTGATTCCCACAGAGACATCGAATCTGTAATTCTGGTCTTTTCATTACAGCCTTAGATAAAAAATATCACCGAATCCTTTCCAACATGACTCTTGAAGTGGCTATGTATTTTATAAACACTTTTTACTTCATTGAAGTTTCCTTCTGAGACTTCCTGTTTTTCACTGAATCTACTCTGGTTGGTTGAAAATGCTAAAAGATTTTTCTTTTTCATCAGAACTGTTCTCTTCAAATCCCTCTGCTGTCTTTCCAAACCATGTTTAAACTTTGCAAGGTTTTTTTTTTCTTTAAGATTCCTATCAAACTGAATTTTAAAATCAATCAAAAGAAATAATAACTATAATACAACTCCTCAATTTTCAGCAATAAATGATTCTAGCAATGAGAAGGAAAAGAAAATTAAACTACTGAATGCATTTCCATACCATGCTGGGAAGAACAGCTATAGGAAATTATTAGATTCTCCTCTGTAAATGTCTTAGAACAGAATCTGGCATTTTGCTAAATTTTCTTTTCTCTCCAAAGGATGTGAATTATTTAGCTGAAAGTTTTTATGAAGGTAAACGTGAAGCAGATAGTTATAAATAGAGTGAGAAAGGAAGAAGGGAGGGAAGGAAGAAGGGGAGGGTAGGAAGAGAGAGGAAGAGATTGCAGAAAGAGAAAGCTCTGCTTAGCACAAGCTGGAGCTATGCATGATGCTGGGCAGCAGAAGCATCAGGCAGGATTTTTCTGCATCTGGAGAAGCAGGAAGCTCTGAAACTTTCCAGCTTCTTTAGAACAACATGGGATGAATCTGGCTCCCGCAGTTCCTGTTTCAAAGACTAGGAACTGATATTTAAGAAACAACCATAGAACCATTCACTAGAGACTTGTAATCAAAAAATTGAATTTTAAATCTTGTCCTCTTTTGAAAATGCATCATTTATTGAACAAAATGATCAAAGTACATTACAATGCATTATAAATATTTCTATAGGCAGTTGTAAAGGATATACTCTCTTGAGACAAATGTTTGTGGTGTTTTCTATTGACATGGCTCAGGACAAGACCTGTCCATCTTGACTCACTGGTATTTTGAGCTATTACAGGAAGTCCAGGGTGGGTGGGGGATGATTTGGTAAATATTAGTTCATTCTGAACCAACAGGAATATTGAACCTGATCTCCGAATACCCGGGATAGAATGATATTTCAATCATGTCTATCTCCCATTAGCAGGAACTGAATGCAATAAGCTCTAGGTTTTCAGAATTACTTTATGGAAAATGACATAAATCAGAAATTAACTTTAAGACAAAGAGCAATTTTGACAAAAGTACATTACAATTAGCATTAACTGTATTGATTGGTCTATAACACAGCACTGTTTACCAGTGCAATCTAGAAGCATCTGCTCTTCTGTAACTGCTTATTTAGGTAGAAGTTTATGAGTTTTCTATGCTAAGTGTCTTGCCTTAAATCTCTTTTCCTTTCATGCTAGTAAGTAGAAATAAAAAGCTTTCTCCCTTATAAATACAGACCAGAAAGCGATCAATAGAATGCCTGTAATATATTTTTCAAGATTAATAGATGTTAATAAAATGAAAGTGATAAAATTGCTAATTGGATTCAGAAAGCAGAACTGTGGCAAGGAATATTTTTTAGAGGGTCTTAAAAAATTATTCCTTTTTTTTGAAGGAGGTGGACTAGAGGATACCCCTTGTACTGAGGTCTGGAATGGTCTAATTTTCTTTGGAAAGTCTCTACTTCTTTTATTTAATCCTGTATTTTCAACTTCCTCAGTGCAGGGTGCTCAGTTTTCTTAGACTTTCTTCTCTGTTGCAAAATGACAGGGTTCAAAATTACATTTGAAACTATTTTCTCTGAAAAGCTGCAAAAAGGCAGCAGGCAGCAATTATTTATACATTTACTATTTTATTGTTAGTGCCCATATACCTTCCAACTGGAACTACTACAAATAAACATTTCATATATGTCAACCTTCATGACGATACATTGGTAATATTAACGAGCACTACCTTTGCACATGTGTATATATCCATACATATATGTCTTTCCAGAAACTAGGCTATATATAGTTGAAGAAATTTTAATAGAAAATGTTTATAACTTCAATTTTAAGATAGAATGCAAGAAAATACATTTTTAGTTTTAGACCTATTATAGAGATAATTTGAGGCCTAAGAAAATTATAAGCCTTTCATTAACACAGTTATTTGTAGAGAACTATATCTCTGAATATTCAGTAGATTGAAAATTCCTGGACAGTGAATGAGTTTAATATTATATACCTTTGAATTTGCCATAGCATCTAGTAAGAGGTCTGAGTACTTTACCTTGTAATCTGTAATCTTCTTGCTTCAAAAAAGTAATTGAAGTTGATTACCACAGAAGCCACATAAAGAGTAGGATTGCTGAAGACAAAAGTAAAAAATTAAAATTTGATAGGTGGGAAAGAGAATTATACCCTCAAAGCTGCGCTAATATTGAATTCTGCAATTTTAGCTTTAAGTTTCCTGGGAAAATAAGAAAAGAAGTAAAAATGACAAATAAATATTTCTCATTATCTAATGCAAGAAAGTAAATCGTTTTGACAAGAACAACAAGCTTTTACTGATGAAAGAATCAGAAATGGATTCATCATATGGATCTGTATAGGGAGAATATTGAACTTCATAAAGTCTGTCTTGAGCAGTTTTAAAAGAAGCAGAAATATTCTTGGTATGATTATTTCTTTTTATCAATACTTGGAAAAAAACCTTGCTTGCCTATTATTAAAATGTAACTCAACAGTCATCAGGAACAAAAATGTTGCGGGAAAGACTGCCATATCCTAGAAATTAAATGGCTGTCTAGAGAGTTACATAAACAAAGAATAGCTGCAAAGAATTCAGCATGACAACAGTAGCTACAAAAATAAACTCAGACAAGAGCTTCGCTAAACAAAGCCTCACCCAGGCAAGCAGCCAAGGGAAGTTACTCGGGCTGGGCAAAACCTTTCCTGAGAAACCTGTGCTTCCTTGTTGGAAAGATTTTCCTCAAATCCTAAGCTTTTCTGGTCCTTTTATCTAAGAATGCTGCCCAGAGCAACATTTGTTAGTTGCCACCTCACTCACCTTGCTACGATCTAGATGCAGGTGAAACATCTCTCTCTTATTTCAGTGCATCGGCACGTGCAACTCCCTCTGTTAAAACCTCTCCTACCCATGCCAGCCCCAGCTGGGCTAAAACCTACATATCAGTCCAGGCTCAGTCTCTGCTTAAATGCTACTTCCACCAGGCAGTCTCCCTGACTGCCCAAATACTATTAAGTTGTTCCCAGATCAGTGATTCTTTCCTGTCTACGCATTAGAATCACCTGGTAATTCATTTGAAACATGCCAAGACTCAGTCTCCATTTTTGGAGGTTTAAACTGAGGTTTTGCTTTAATTGGTCTGGACAAGGCATAGGCATTGAGACTTTTAAAAGTTCCCCAGTGATTCGAATGAGCAGGTAATATTAAGAACCTATATTCCTTATAATCTATTAACTTTCTGAATTTTCATGACATTCATCAATTCAATTAAATTTGATATTAACTTATTGAGCACCTGCTATGTGTAAGGATAACTTGGTGAATAATTAGTGAGTAAAACAGACAGGATCTCTATCTTTATGGAGCTTACAAAAGAGCAGGGTGACAAATATTGAACAAGTTCCTTATAAATGCAATGATTTTAAAAAGAGCATTACAAGGTACGCTAGGCAGCTGTAACAAAAAAGTAATCTAGCACAGTAGACTGAATCATCTTTCTCAATTTCTGACATTAAGCCTGTTTTAGAACGGTACATCTACACCCTTTACCACTTAACTTTGCCATGCCTTCCCACCATGGGCACGTTTCTACTCCATTGACATTGAACTTGGTCAGGTGACTTGCTTTGGCCTATGATGCACATTGTGGAGCAGAAGCTCCTAATGTATTTGACCTTTTGTGCTCCAGTGATCTTCCATGTGGAGAGTGTGCTCTGAGAATCCTGTGGCCCAGAATTAACACAAGTACTTTAACAACTGAATCCAACTCACGAGGAACCACGCCCAGCCAAACTTCTGTCCGAAGTAGAACTTCGCACTGGAGTCCAGCCTAGATCAAGCTGACTATAGAGAACCTGCAGACTCATGCGTGAGAGTAAGTGCTTGTTGGTTAAGCCACTGAGTTTCGGGTGGTTTATTTTACAGTATTACTGTGACAACAGCTATTTAATACACCAGACTGGGGTTCAGACCACACTGTATTTGCCTAAATGAGCCACGTTTACCTCATTCATCATTGTCTTTCCCGCTCCTATCATACTGTGTGATGTGTAGTAGTTCTCAGAAAACGTGTTGAAGGAATGAAAATATGGTTCCTGATGCCAGTGATTGCATAGGCTCGATAGTTACAGCATGAGACAGTTCTGTGAACAAGTAGTTACAACGTGGAGTGACAAATGCAGTAATAGAAGAGCTATGAGAGCACCGAGGTGGAAGGCTTCAAGTGTGGTATTACCTACACCAAGGAAAAGTATCAGAAACAAGCACCCAGATTTGAATGTAATGAGAACCACTTATTCTATCATCAGAAGCTTTCATTAAGCTTGCTGGTATAACCTGGGCAACTTTGAAAGTCTTATAAATAGACTTGTAGTTCCTGCCATAACTAAACAAATTGTGTTCAAAAATTTTCAACGAGGGCTGGCTGGTTAGGCTCAGTTGATTAGAGCACAGCCTTGTTAACATCAAGGTCAAGGGTTCGGATGCCCTGTATTGGCCAGCCGCCAAAAACCAAACAAAAACCCAGACAAAAATCCCCCAAATTTTCAACATATGGATTGAATAAGATGAAATATATAGAATCTACATTACGTACAAGAAAAAGGGCAATGAGCTTAGAGATGGGGTCTAGTGAATGACATTGCAGAAAGTTGTAGATGAGAAATATGTGTTTATATACACTGAAAGGTAAGTAGCTGCTTTATGAATCAAAATGAGAACTCCTGAGAAGCTGCATAGTGAAGGGGGGGTGGGGAAAGATCACAATGCAGGATACACCTACTCCCTGTTTTCTACTTCACATGAAAAATAAAGAACCTCCCAAATAACAGTGACCGACCAGGACATTCTCTCTTCTGACTGAGAGTTCTACTTGGCCCAGTTTTCTTCACACGTGGCTTTTTGAGAGCTTATTGATTCTTAAATTGGCCAAGGTTAGAAATGCATTATCACTCCTGACTAGGAATTGTAGAGACAGATGTTAATGAAGGGTTATTTGTAGAAACGAAATAGCAAAATATTTCTACATGCTGAGGCTCTCAGAGTTTGTTAGGGCTAGTTGGTCAGCTTCTCATTGAAACCCCTCTGCAGCCTTCCTCAACTGAGTTAGTTACTCTCCTCTGTTCTCTTTTTATCTTCCAAAAAATGTATTGGAATCTCTAATTTGCTGAGGTCTCCTCTTGCACTCTCTTATTTTTTTGTGGATGAATGCCCCTTTTCTGATATTTTAGCCTGAGTTGGAAAAGCAGAGAGCTAAAGTACATATGGTCACTGACAGTTTTTAAAACATAAAGCCACAACCTTATTCATTGTAACTAAAAATTGGAAACAACCTACATTTCCAAAAACAAGGAGGTTGTTAAATAAGTCAGGTGTATGCACATGCTGAAATTACATGTAGGCATTAAAAATTATGGCTTTGAAGATTATTTAATGACAAGGAGAAATGCTGCTCAGAATAGAAATTAATGACAAAAGTCAGAATATAGAATTCTCTTTACAGTCTGACCCCAATTCTCTCATCTACATATTAAAATGATAGTGGTTGTTAGTACATTTGATGGTGGGATTATAAGCAAACTTATTTTATTTCATTCGTTTTGCAATTCAAGATGTCAACTTTGTGTATGTGCTACTTTTATAATCCGAAAAAATAATAAAATACCCTCTGCTGATTTTTTCTTCATATCCAATTTATTAGAGAACAAACCCCTCAAATCTTGATGCTTTTTTCTGTGGGTGAATAAAGCAATCATAATTTGATTGCTTTACCATTCAATTCCCAGATTAATCGATGACATTTTTTTTCACAGCCCCAAATTTCTAAAATTTAGGTGATTAAATGTTTCCAGGATACCATTTCTTCTGGGACATTTTGCTTCCTCCCTCCACTTTCTAGATAAATAAGAGAAGATAGTGGGGTTATGGAGAGAAAGGTCTTTATAATTAAGCATTACTAACACAAGTACACTTTGTCAGCCACCCACCCTTACACATTCAGCTTTGCACAACTGAGTATGAAAAGAATTCACATTTCTCTATATTAAATGTTGTAAATTACCTTCTCAAAAGTCCCTGAGGTGTACTTAACAGTCACACTAATACTTTCAAACAGCACGACCAAGGCAGGAAGTAGCATCCCTAAATAAGACAGGAGGTTTCTGCTTAAAGCCCCACCATGGGACGTTTCATTTATTTTGAATTGGTTTGCAATGATTTGTTCATTTCTAGCTTTTTAGATTGAAAGCAAGTCTTCTAGATTACAGAGGTGAGACTACTAACATTTTCATTTAGGTTGTTAAGTTTCTTAGCTCAAGTGAGAGGGTACATCTATAGTCGATTACCTTAAATGTCATGATGGTTCGTTTTTCTCAAAGTCTATTGCCCTTGAATAAAAATCCAAGCTCCCTGTTATGTACTTCAAGGTTCTGTATTGCAGACTGTAAAGGTGGTGTTAAAGGAACGAACAGGATGAACAAGGGTCTTGATGGGGTCAGAGAGAGCCTCATTCATTTGAAAGATGAGAACAGGGTGGACCAGAGAACAGAGACTCTGCAGTGGGACAGAGCTTGGCTTTTCCAAAGAATGGAAAGAAAGCCACTGTGACTGAATCACATAGAGTTAGGTGGAGAATTACACCATATGAGACTGCAGAAGTGGTGGCTTTTCAATGATACTATGAGGGGTCTTCAAAATGTTAATGGAAAGATTCATATTATCTTTTAATTCTATTTTTCCATGAACTTTTTGAAGTACCTCATATTCTTACATAACCCAGATCTCTGACTTGGGCACTATTTACTCCTGCTTAGGGTTTTGATTTGATGTCCTGTGTTCCTAAAAGCCAACACTGGGTGCCTCCTTCTGCCCAGCATTGTGCTCAGCAAGTCTGCACCACAGCAGGTGAGCAGGAGACACTGAAGTGTGCACCAACCCTAGGACAGAAGCTCATCACAACGATTGTTGCTGCTGGCTGAAGACAGCCTTAGACTTGGAGGTATTTCTCACAGGACTGCAGGATCACCCTGCCCTGGATTTAGATGAGAGAAATTTGGGGATTACCAGAAAGTAACTTAAGACTCATTGGGTAAACATTCAGTCCAATTGTGAGAAATTCATGTACTTCACAACAAATAAGATGAAGAAATATGAGACGTGGGGAAAGAAAAAGATTGTCTATCTCATCTGCTTAACTGTAAGTTCCATTAGGAAGAGCACGACCTCTAGTATTGCTCGTTACCATATCTGTGGAGCCCAGCAGAGTGCCTGGCACACGGCAGGTACTAAAATAGTGTTTGTGATAGAAATGAATAGCTGGCTGATTCCAGGGAAGGCACAAAGATGAGCTGTACCATCTTGTTATGACAGAAAGTCAGGAAATGATCAAAAAATTTATGGACATATCAAAAGGATACAGAAATCAGCTCGAAGAGGCTTTTGCTGGCCAAATATGGGACAATTTTAAGCATCACAATCAATAAGACAGACACATTGGATTAAATAGGAATCTATGAGTCTATACTGATAACAATTAGATAGTAAATAAAAATGGGAAATGACGGCTCTTCCTTATAGAATAATTCAGACAGATAGATGTAGATGGAGTAATGAAGTTGGATATTCACCATTTTTTAAATCATAGTAAAGATTGGCTCAGGGAATTATCATCAATGGATGTGAAATCTAGGGGGAAGAGTGTAACAAAGAGCAGGATATTTATATGTTTTTAATACGACTACCATTAGATTGCTTTTTAGTTGCAATGATAAAAGCCAGCTAATGATATAACTTAGAATATACGCAATCTAAATGCAGTATGTGATCTTAGAGTTGATTCTGCACTGGAAGTAAAAACAAAATGTTATAAAGGATTTTATTATAATAATTAACAAAATTGGAATGCGAACTGCTTTGATAAAAGGTATCGTATCAATGTTAAATCCCCTGAAGCTGATAACTATACCATGGGGTATTAGTCTGTTTCTGTTGCTTATAAGAATACCTGGAACTGGGTGATTTAAAAAGAAAATGAAATAGTTTCAGAGGCTGGGATATCCAAACTCCAAGGAACACATCTGGTGAGGATCTTGGTGGTGGCTATAGTCACCCAAGGGTCTCACGTGGCAGAAAATGGTGGAGCAGAGAGAGACTAACCTCTTCATTCACTCTCCTTTTAAAGCACTCCAAACCACACCCATGACCACCATTTTTAATCCATTTACTACAGTGTGGTCCTACAATCTAATCACCTCTTCAAGACCCCACCTTTCAATTACCTTAATAGGATTTCCCACCCTCCTCACACTGTCACAGTGGGGGTCAAGTTTTGGGGGGACACTCAATCCAAGGCACATGGTTACATAAAAGAATAGCCTCATTCTTAGGAGATACACACTGAAGTGTTAAAGGATAAAAGGGCATGATACGGGCCGGCCCCATGGCGCACTTGGGAGAGTGCAGCACTTGGGAGCGCAGCGGCGCTCCAGCCGCGGGTTCGGATCCTATATAGGAATGGCCGGTGCACTCACTGGCTGAGCGTGGTGCGGGCGACCCCACGCCAAGGGTTGCGATCCCCTCACCGGTCACAAAAAGACAAAAAAAAAAAAAAAAAAAAAAAAAAACGGCATGATACAGGTAACCTATTCTAATGAAGTTTAAGAGGGAAATATTATATACAACCTACACACCCAGAGAAAGGAAAAGATACAACAAATATTGCAAATGTTAAAATTCATCTATAAGCTCTGTATTATACTTGCAACTTCTCTGTGAATTTAAATTATTTCAAAATAAAAAGTTAAAGAAATAATATAGCAAGTACATAAAATAAGACAAAGTATGTTTAGGGAGTGTATGAACTGAGTACCACTGCTGGTCAAATAATGGGAGGAATTTTGACCAGTAGAGATGACAGGGCAAGGAAGTCTTTGTCAGGAAAAAACAAGAACAAAGCACAACAAACAAACAAACAAAACAACAATTGCAGGAGCAGAGCTGATAAAGAGGAAAAGCAAAGATATAAGTCACAAGAAAGACTCCTGTTTACCTAAAGAGGATGAAGTTACAGAGATAAATCATCAATGGTAATTTGGAGATTCATTATGAGAGGTTGTTTTGAATGTCCCAGTGTCAATTACCAACAAGTACAAAGTCAAACAACTTTATTCAAAATAATACAATCAATCTTAATATGTGATAAAATACAATAAGAGCCATAAGGGAAGATTTTTTTTTTTGAAGTATGATTTTAGAGAAGAAAAAGATTATCCGTAGCTCTTTCTAAATCTAAATAAAAACCAATCAAACAGAAAGCCCAAATATACTACTGCTCATATATTTAGTTATAAAACTAAAACTCAAATATGCTACTTAGGAAAAAAACAGAACAAGTCATTACAGTGAACTTCGAATCCAATTCAAATTCCTTCAAAATTTTTATTTTATCCTGCTATTTGTTAAATTGATGAAAAATTATTTGAAAGGAGGTCTGTGTTTTCCAATCATTGGCAGTTCTTTCCTCAAGGTACTTCAGCCTGCTTGATCAATCCTTTATTCAGCTTTCAAATGAAAAACTGATCCTCATTTCAAAGGTCCCCTTTTTTAGTTAGGAGCCACTTGGCTGCATGCGAAATACCCTGGGCAGCCAGCTGCACCGCAGCCCCTCTGTTCTAAGTGGATATGTTCTGGCTGGCCCTTGTGGGAGCCATCAATCCACAGAGGCAGAGGGTGCTTCGCAAGGTCAAAGGCAGTGGTAAGGTCAAAAGGGCGAAGGCTGGCACAGAGGCCAGAAGGCTTAGCTCCTGAGGAGAAGGCAATTGGTAACTTTGTGTTTCAATGGAGTGAAGAGGGTAAAAGCCGGATTAGAGAAGGTCAAAGAGAGAATTGAAGGAAAGAAACTTAGGAGTGCAGATGCAAACTTTCGGCCAGGAAGAATTGCTTAACCAGAAGAACGAGATTAAGAGGAGAAGTCATCAAAGCTTCAAGAGACAACAGGGGAAATAATACTCTCCTGGGACATAGTTCAGAGTCTGGGTAAGAAGGGCATGAAGGAGAGGGCAGTACAACCAGATGAAGTGGTTGAAAATAGAGGTTATAAAAAAAGCTACTGATTATGAGACAGAGTTGGGAAAATTGACCTGGAGAACTTGGATCCAGCAGAGTGTAATAAGAAGGGCATTTAAATCCATATGTTGGAGTGGTTAATGGATTAGAAGCTGTGAAAAGTGCAAGTGGGACAAGGATAAAAGAGGAAAGAGTGTTACTGAAGAAAAAGGAACAGAGAGAGGCTTCCAAGAAGAAATATTTTATGTTAAAAACAGTCCCTAACTCAACAAAGAAGCTCAGCAGAATGTTTTTTTAGAAGTGCCCATTTGATTTGTTATTTTAAAAAGTTTTAATCATAAAATATTTGCTTCATAAAATGGCTCCATTTACACATGTAAAATAAAGCCTAATAATAAAATGAATACTCGCGAATCCACCACCCTGCCTAAGAAGTAGAACATTATCAACACCATAGAAAAAAGAAGCCCAGCTCCTTCTCCTGACTGTGATCACAGAAGGAAAATGCCTTTATGCATTTTGGGCTTATTTTTTCCTTTTTAAAATTAGTTTTTCACATACGTGTACATCCTCAAACATTATATTGTTTAGTTTTCCCTCTTTTTGAACTTTATAATTATGGTACCATAGGACCTCGGTACTTAATTTTATATGTTTTTTTCACAGATGTTTAAATTTTGTATTAGTCAAGGCTCTCCACAGGAATAGGATATTAATCTCTCTCTCTCTCTCATTGTAAAGAACTTTTGATTTTAAAGACCTGGTTTGTGTGATTGTGGGGACTGGCAAGTCTGAGATTTGTAGGCCAGTCCAGCAGGCTGGAAAATGAAGATTCAGGCAGGGTTGCTTTCTTTCTTTCTTTCTTTCTCCTTCTTTCTTTCTAATTGATGGGTAAAAATTGTATATATTTATGGTGAACAATATGACATTCATTCTGAAATATATATACATTGTGGAATGACTAGATTTAACTAATTGATATATGTGTCATCTCACGTACCTATCATTTATTTGTGGTAAGAAAACTTAAAATCCACTCTCCTGGCAATTTTCAAATATACAATATGTTGTTATTAACTATAATCACCATGTTGTACAATAGATATCTCATAAAGTCATTCTTTCTGTCTAACTGAAATTTTGTGTCCTTTGACCAACATCTCTCCAATCCCCCTGCCCCCCGCCCCTGCTGCTCTTAGCCCTTGGTAAACACCACTCCACTCTCTGCTTCTCTGAGTTTGATTTTTTGGAGATTCCATACATAGGTGAAATCGTGCAGTATTTGTCTTTCTGTGCCTGGCTTATTTCACTAAACACAATGTCCTCCAAGCCCACCCTTGTTGCAAGTGAAAGGATTTCCTTCTTTTTAAAGACTGAATAGTATTATATATTCCACATTTTCTTTACCCATTCTTCCACTAATGGACATTTAGGTCAATTCCATATTTTGGCTTTTGTGAATAATGCTGCAGTGAACATGGGAGTGCAGATATCTTGTCGATATACCGATTTCATTTCGTTTGGGTATATGCCCAGTAGTGGGATTGCTGGATCATATGGTAGCTTCATTTTTAATTTTGGTGGGAACCTCCATACTGTTTTCAATACTGGCTGTACAAGAGTGTACAAGAGTTCTTCTTTCTTCACATCTTCACCAACTCTTGTTATCTTTTGTCTTTTTGATAATAACCATTCTAGCAGGTGATATCTCATTGTAATTTTATTTTGCATTTCCCTGATGATTAGAGGTATTGAATGATTTTTATATACCTCTTGGTTGTTTGTATGTCTTCTTTTGAGAAATGTCTATGCAGGTTTTTGCCCATTTTTTAATTGGATTTTTTGGTTTCTTGCTATTGAGTTGTTTGAGTTCCTTATATATTTTGGCTCTTAACCCCTTATGAGATGTATGATTTGCAAATATTTCTCCTATTCCATAGATTGTTTCTTCACTATGTTATTTCCTTTTTTGTGTAGAAGCTTTTTAGTTTGGTATAATCTCATTTGTCTATTTTTGATTTTGCTGCCTGTGCTTTTGAGATCATATTCAGGTGGGGTTTCTATATTGTGGTCTTGAGGCAGAAGTCTTTCTTTTTTGAAAAACCTGTCTCTGCTCCTATGGACTTAAACTGATTAAATGAGGCCCACCTATATTATAGAGGGTAGTCTGCTTTACTTGAAGTACACGGATTGTAAATATTAATAGTATCTAAAAAAATATCTTTACAATGAAATGTGTTTAGTGGTCAGGCCAAGTAGCACACATACTCCAGAAGGCTTTGTCCAGCACTGTATGCCTGGCTTAGATTAGGCAACTAACCAATGAATGTTAGATGAATAAATCAATAAAAATTATTCAGATTAAAGAAGTAAATAAAAAATATCTTTTTTTTTTTTTTTTTTTGTCTTTTTCGTGACCGGCACTCAGCCAGTGAGTGCACCGGCCATTCCTATATAGGATCCGAACCCGCGGTGGGAGCATCGCCGTGCTCCCACGGGCTCGGCCCAAATAAAAAATATCTTTACAGAAACATCTTGACTAGTTTTTGACCAAATGTTTGTGCAGGACAGCTCAGCTGTGGTGACATGAAAATGAGCCATCACGTGTTTCCATCACATAAGATTCACCCTTACAGTTGTGTGTAGCTCTAGTTAATTCCAGCTCACTCATGGTTCCATTATTTTGGCATTCTCCTGTCAAGTGACACTTAGATATTTCCATTTCTCTGGTGTTCTGAACAAGATTGCAGTAAACATTCTTATACATGTCCCTTGCACACATATGCGAGAGTTTCTTAAGAATGTAGGAATGAAATTACCGAGTTGTAGGTTATGTTAATCAAACTTTAAAAGGTAGTGTTAAAACTGTTAAACTGTTTGCTAAGGTGATTGTATCAATTTACACTTCTTTCAAAACATTTTGATAGGTAGAATTGTGGTTTTTAGTATTTGAGTTCTAAAAACATGTTTAGGTACAGGAAAAGAATAAATTTCTTTTGACAGTTTAACCCTCATTCACTCTCTCTTTCCCCTTACACTTCCATTTTTACCTCCAGATTATGTAGAAGCTGGAATCAAAAGGAAAGTAAGGCAAGCTTTATGAGGTACTTTTAATGAAGACATTGTAAAGCACTCCTTCATGCAGCAAGTATTTATTGAGCATCTGCTATGTATCCAGCACTGTGCTAGGCATTGGGGAGGAATATAATGGTGTATTAAACCCCACACATGCCTTTGTAACTAAGGGCCTGGGAGGGAAATAGATATATGAGTATAAATAGGCAATTGTAAATAGTGCTAAGATAAAGTAAGTATAATGATACCATGTAAACACACAGGAGAAGTACCTATTTATAGCCTGAGGGTTAGAAGGCATGCCATAGGATAATTTAACCACTTATGGTAGCTATAATATATAGGTATGGTTAGACATGGGTAGATATAGGCATAGGTAGATATGTGGCATTATATCTAATAAATAATTGAATTGCAATATAGTGTCCATTAGAGCTTATACTAAGCCTACCTTTCTGGGGACTGTACATTATACAACTTCTCATATATTCAAATATATAATGGTTAATTTTATATACCAACTTGACTGGGCTAAGGGATACCCAGATAGTTGGTAAGATATTATTTCTGGTGTGTCTGTGAGGGTGTTTCCAGAAGAGATTAGCATTGAATTAGTAGACTAAAGAAGATTGTCTTCACTAATGTGGGTGAGTATTATGCAATCTGTTGAGAGCCTGAATAGAACAAAAAAGCAGAGGATGGGCAAATTTGCTGTCTGTGTTTGGGCTGGTCAAACCGGAACTTAACACCATAGTACCCAGACCTGTACTGAATCACATTGCCAGTTTTCTCAGTTTTCCAGCTTGCAGAGGGCAAATTGTGAGACTCTTGGTGTCCATAATCACGTGAGACAATTTCTGTAGTAAATCCCTGTGTGTGTGTGCATGTGTGTGCGCGCGTGTGTGTGTGTCTGTTTATGTGTCTACATATATCTCATATTGGCTTTGTTTCTCTGTAGAACCCTGACTAACACAAGAATAGTTCAGTGAAGCAGTGTTACAGTCATCCACAGCCAAAAAATCACTCTTTTAAGCTGGGAGTGACTAGTAATAAGGACCCCAGATTTTCCAGGTCATGTCAAAGCCATCTCTGAAATTGCCTTATAGATGCTTCTCCTTATCTCTTCCAGCAAAATACCAAGGAAGCTGTAGAAGTGAGTTTCTTCTTGATCCTGACATGAGCCTAACTTGAACCAAAAGCCTAGAAAGAGGGCAGAGACACTTTTCTCCATTCCCTCCCAGCGGGCCCCAGATAAAATTCTCATGGGCTAAACCCTTCTCATCTGCTTGAAATTGCAGAATGTCATTCACGTAAATTTGCCAAACAGGATGGGATATTTATAAATAATACTCTTAGAATAATAAACATTTATTTTGGGGGTAGTGGCTGTTTTTCAGCCTATTGTTTCTCTGCTGTGTATTTGTTAACAAGTTTATTTATTAAAAATGCAAGATTTTGCCTTTGCATAATTCATTTTCTGTAGTGACTATTCATAATCAGGTCTTTGCAGTCCATAATAAGTGTCTTTATAGGAATGCATGACTATAAAAATAGGCTAAAATTCAATACACAGAAACAGTGAGCTTCAGACCAGCTACTAGGAAGATTTATTTTAGCAATATAGCTCTATGTGAGGCTGCTGCCTGGTACTTTTTATCCAGCTTACAACATTTTATCTCCTTATGTTGGCCAGAGTTAGTCCTAAGAGTAGGATTCATCTTTAGGAAACCGTAAGTGTCAATAAACTATACTGGTCTTGCAGAGGCTACAGCCGCATGTATTCTGAGGAGCATGACACACTGTTCCAGTAATCTAACACTTTCTTTAGTCTCTGCTCTTCACCTGCCCCTTCTGTCAATTTCTATGTCTCCCTTCTCCTAGTCACCCTGGGTATCATGGTACTTGCAATGGTACCACAGAAGGCAGAGGGGAGAGGATGCAGAGTGGAAAGTGAGGCCATTAAACAGAGCTCTGTGCACCAACCTTTAGAATCCTCAGTGCCCCCCCTCCTGCCCTACTCTAGTATTCTAATTGTTAGTCATATGATGCCCTTTCACCTACTTCCTTCACCTCCAGCAGGAAATTAGAGAATTTTTTGAGAAATATAACACTTCCAGAGTAGAGATCTCTGGATACTGACATTTGATTTCTCACCAAGCCTTGTTTCCTTTAGAGCTAAACATCTTCTAGTCTAGCTCATCGGTGGGCAAATCATGCCCAGAGCACCACACTTCCAAGGATGGGTGACTTATAAACACCAAGCTTCCAATCAGCAACTTTGGAATTGCCAGCCTTAAATGTGAATGTATCTGAGGTACTCATCCAACATTAAAGAGAAAAACAAACAAATAAAAAAAATCCATAAAAAACAGATGATGCAGAAGAAAACAAAAATCAATATTTAATATCTTCAGAACAATAAAAGATACTGCATCTATAAAACTTATACAAGGTGCTGTAAAGCATAATCAAGGGATTAGAAAGAGACCCCCCAAATTAGAAATATGGTAGTAGCATCAACAATTCAGTAAAAGGATTGGAGGATAAAGTTGAGGAACTTTCAGAAAATAGAACACAAAGAGACAGAAAATGGAGGAAAGAGAAGGAAATTAGAAGCTCAATCCAGAAAGTCCAACATCGAACTAATAAGAGATCAAAACAAAGATGAGAAATTTATAAACGAAATAATAATGGTTTTTCCAGATATGCAAATATTGAAAAAAAGGACCTTTCGTTCTCTTTCCTGAAAGCTGCTGGAGGATGTGCTTAAGCAAACTAGGGAGTAAATAAAGGTGGAGGAAGGCCAAAGCAAATGCATATTCACGTAACGCAAGACGGGGAAGAAAGACAGTTCTGGGCAGGGGGCCGAACATCTGATTGATTTAAACATCTGTGAACATTGGGAAAATATTAGGGAAGGCTACATGGAAAAGAAGAAGCACTTATTAACTTTAGGAAAACTGTTGTACAAGAAAAGAAATGTAATCATACCACAGTTCTTGGCTTAATACAATGTTTACAAAGCTGTAATAAAATTAAATGAAGATTGTGATGTAACAATATTGGGAAGAAGAGGGGACGGGAAGTAAGGATGTTGGTAAGGGGAGAGTTGAAGTCTCAGCCATCATTTTATATATAAATATATCAAATACTTATTTCTATATAAATGGAATCTTAAAACCCATGTTGTTTTGCAATTTGCTTTCTATGCCTAAGAATATATCTTGGAAATTTCCCCAGTTAAGTTTTTTAAACAATGTTTGCTATTATGTATTTTAGACAATGTGTTGTGGTCAGTACACAGAGGTGGGGTGGACCCCAATCAAATTTAGTTGAGATGACATGAACATCATGCATGCACCAAAAGGGTGTGCAAAAGGTTATTTCTCACATAAGGAGGCTCTCTGGGGAGAGGAAGGGACACTCCCAGGCTGGTCTGAAAACAGCTTGAGAAAGCAGAGAAAGGAGATTTTATAGTGTTTAGGGAGGTGTAGCCAGGGTGAGGGAGGTGTGTGAGGGTTCCCATGCATGGACTGTGGCTTGTGTGGTTTGAACTTGCTGCTGGCACTAAAGGAGGGAGCACCTGGGCTTTCCTAATAGCCTGCTCAGAGGTGGAGCAGAGGGGAAGACAGAGTGCCGGGGCTTGAAAGCTGTCAGCAGTCAAACATCAGAAATGGAGTCAGACTCGTTATTACATGTTTGCTATTCTTTGAGAGCTTAGTTACACAGATCCTCTTTACTCTTGGAAAATAATCCTTACCATTTGAAGAAGCTAGACAGAGCAGAGTGACATACTAAGGTAATACATTTGTGTTTCCTGTTGGCTTAGTGACTTCCTGTGCATGATGGCCACGCTCCTGATGGCAAGTGAGTGGCAGTGACAAGTCACCATAAAGCTGACACACACAGCAGCAGCCAGCACCATCCAGAGCCTCCATCTGGAGAGGCCGATGCCCTCTTGCTCTTCTGGCTCTGGTCTCATTTTATTGCTTTGTGCAAACCAACCCGCCTCGTTCTTGAGAGTGCATGTTGCCAGCCTGGTTGTGCCCAGTTTTCTAATGTGACCCTGTGTTGCTTCAAGCCTGTTTCCCATATGCCTCTGAAGGGCTTTCTCTATCTCTTTTATAAAAGTGAGTTGTATTCTGCTTTGGTCTCAGGAGGAGGACACATCTTTGCTCTTCCTCCCTTGGTGCTCTATAGGCACAGAGATTAAACGTGGAAGGAGGTCTCATATTTTTCTAGTCTCAGAACCGCAGGATGGACTATTGTCTACTGAGCGAGTGTAAAGGGCTAAGTGAGGCATGCCGACTGAGGTCTAATCACTGAATTTTGGGTAAAAGCTTGAAAATGGCCTGTTGATAGTACATAATAGCCACAACAATTATTCTCTCCCTTGCAAAGAATTCTAATTAATGTGGAAATGTAAAAGAAAAGCCTGAGTTGAGAACAGAAGGTCTAAGGCAATAAGGTCTTGGCTCCCCCAGCAGCACTTAGAGCTCTAGGCAGTGTTTAGGCCCAATTTGACATTTGAGATCAAGCAGATTAAAGCCCATGGTTTTTCCACCTGGCATAATCCTAGCCCATGGAAGCCACAGTTAATAATTATTTCGCTGAGCCTAGAGAGAGTTGCACAATAGAATCTCTTTTATGCTGGCAAACTAAGGCCCAATCATGGCCAGCATTTTCAAAGCTGGCAGACAAACGTTTGGCCTGCTCTGGGTGGAAATGTCTTCAGCATGACAAGTGCTGTGTTCCTGTGCCCTCTACCACTTTCAGAACACCCTTTTCTTTACATCACTAATCTCTCAATTCCACTTGTGCTCTTTGCACTTCAGGGTGACTTTGCACTTGGAAGAGCTCGTAGACAGAGGAAAAGGAGGGAGAGTTTTTATGGTTGTACATGCTGAGGATACATTAGCCAAAGACTCATGGTGGATCTTGTCTGGCTACGTTCAGTAGCATTTCCACAACTTGAATTGCTGACTGAAGGGTAAGGACTTGGTCACTCACTAGTAACAATAATATGGAGTCACTCAGAATATAAGAAAGTATATCCAAGGCAAACCAACAAGTGAATATTGGACATCTGCTGTATCCGGGGTGCTGTGACAGGTATTAGGAGACATGCAAAACAAAGTTGATAAAATAGCAGGTGATGTTCCTCGAGGAAGGTGCTACGAGGCAGAGTTTCCACCATTGAATTGCTGTTATCAAACCCAGGCACCAACTTTGCTTTGTTATCCATAAATGATGTACATTTGCTCAGCTACTTCTCTAGAGGTAAATCTTTGGAGACTGGTACTAATCCACTAATTATTACAGTTTCTTCCTGGAGATCTAAAGTCATAAATACCACCAAATAAGATAATGTATATAAATCCTAGCACTGTGCTGGGAACATAATGCTCACGTAACAGCTATCATCTACTTAAAGGTACATTTACTATCCTTTCTCCTTCCTCTGTTTTCATCTTTCTTTCCTGTCCATTTCTCTCTTCCCTTCTCTTCTCATCTTGATATTATTGTTGGCTATCTCTCTGTGTAGATGCCCTCTCTCCTCCACTGGGCTGTCATCTCTTGAGCATAGGACCAGTTTCTGTGTTCTTTCTACTCTCGTTGACTAGCATAGTGCCTTGCTGGTGCATTGACTTAGACGCACCAGAAAGTGACTTGGAAATATAACATCATCTTATCCCAAGAGCGGATTACATCTCAGTGGGAATTTCCCACTCCTATTATATTTTCAGAAAATTTAAAGCAGGGCAGGGCACTGAGCTCAAAGACCTTAAGTGTCACCATAATCACCTTGCCAGCCCAGCAGGTATGAGGTATGAAGGTGGAGAAAAAGGGAGGGAGTCAGGGGTTTTGCCAGACAGTACCTGAAGTTCTCCCCGTGTATTTTGTAGACTTCAAAACTGACCATAGTTTCTTGAGGAAGCTTTGTAGCAAAAGGATGGGAGGATGATGATTTGTTTGGGAGTTTTTTCCCTGCTACCTGAACTCAGAAGAAGATTTTCTAAAACCAAGGACTTTCTGGCTAAGGGATTGACCATCTCTGTCAACACGTGCTCAGAGAAAACCATAGGCAAGAGGGCTTAAGATAGATGCAGAAATTTTCTTGCCTTTTCTGAGTAGGAATGAGATGAGAAAGGAAAATACCCCATGCAGATATAATTCTTCTCTGGACAAGGAAAGTCACTGGTCCTTATTCATGGGTTCTAGTGTGTGGGTATCAGTCACCCCTCAATACTCTTTGTCAGAGTCTTTTCACTCACTTCTGCCTCTCTGAAGCCTGTTCACCATGTAGGCCTTCAGATACCAGTTTCCCCCACTGTTCCCCACCATGTCTAATGTCCCCTCTCTTCATCTTATTCCATCAGTTATCTCCATCAAGTATTATCTGTCTCCTGTCCCTTTATTCAGGCTGATTTCTGACTTGAAATCCATCTTAGAATCTTCCTTAGAAGATTTCATATATAACACATACTCTGTGCTGTATAACACATGATTTCCTTTTTAACAATATTTTCCTAGGCATGCAATGTAAATCCAGAGAAGGGCCTCCAATGGTGAGTTTTTCAGGCATAAAGCCAAACTAATGGGGACGATCTATTTGAGGGGAGAGGAAGAGACAAGGCTTAAGCTTTTGGTGTTACATTTCTCAGATAAGAGTAAAGCTGTAGGCTTTACTTGTGACTCTTAACTACCATGACTGAGATATGCTCTAGTTCATGTCCAGAACTGTCTTCTGGCTTGCGTGTCAGGAAACCTGAGTTCCGGTTCTAGTCCACTGCCACTTGGCTGTGTTCTTAGGAAAGTGAGAGTCTGAGTTTCTCATCTGTAAAATGAATGTAGGGAGTAGATAATCTGTCAAGTTCTTTTTAGCTATGATTTTATGACTCTGATTCTGGACTTCACAGGACTTGATTTAAACATGGCGGTAGGAGATAATCAAATGGTACTTAGTGAGGAAGGTTGAGTGAGTATGAAATGCCACTGCAAATCTGGTAGTTTTGTCTTCTCTGAGTAAAAGGCAACTATGGAGGCAATCCTTCCCTAAGCAGCTCTAATTTGTATGGAACTACTATTGCTGAAGGAGAAAAACTCAGTGCTAACACTTTCAATTAAGTTAAATGACTTCATGTTCTGTTAAGTTCAGGCTGGCTAGGATCTTCATGACTTTTCACTGACTTCATTACAGTAATGCTAGGTTCACATGGGTGATGTCTACTCAATTGTATTTTAATAATTGTGCAGCTATCATCAAATTATGTTGATTTATGGCTGGATGAAAAATGACAGTGAGTAGCATAATTGTGAAATTTTAGAAGGCACTGACATTTGTGTTTAAAGCATAGAAAAATTCGTCAAATATGTCTACTGCAATGGAAGTGCAATTGTGAAGACTTCATGGAAAAGTTCACGGATTCAAATGTAATTAAGTATGAATTAAACATGATGAGCTACAGGGCTAATTCTAGCATTGCTGAAGCTCCATTATGGGAGTCTGCTTCAGAAATATGACCAGCTCTTTTTTAACATATGTCAGATGCCTAACATATGGTCTCCTAAGGCCTCCAGCATACCTTGGGTGATCCAGGGCAGTCAGCGTATGCTCGGCACTGTGGAGGCCTAGCTTCTAGAGCCAAGAAGCTAGGGAACATAATGGGAAATCAGCCTATGCTTGTCAGAATCTCAATTCTTCTCCTTTAGAGCAAGTATTATAAATTCAAAGAAGAATTTCAGCCTTTGTAGAATATAGTGCTGTGTTCTGACTTTTCATGCTGGTGCAATAAACAACAAGTCATGAATGTAGGCTAATGCCTGTCTGCAATTAATTTATCAGGGATGATAACAAAGTAAAAAGACAAATTTTATAAGCCACAGCCACAAACAACATCAACTGCTTGACAACTCTATATCTAGCATGTGTTGTGGGACATGTATAACCTAGAAAATACCTTTGTTGTAATATTCTCATCCCCCAACCTCCCTTGCCTTCCTGTCCCCCAATCTCCTTTGCATCTTTTCTTCAACCTCACAGGGAAAGAGCAAGAGGCTAGGAGACTGAAAGGCAGAGTTCCAGGTTCAAATCTTCCACTGACTGCTGTGGGGGAGAAGATCTGCTTCTTTTGGTGCAGTTTCCTTAAATGTAAAATTAGGATAATTGTATTACCTTGCCTACCTCAGAAGGATCGCAAGTGAATGTGATGTTGTGGTAAAAGCAAAAGTCTTTGATGTATATGTATATTTGTGTATACTCATATGTGTGTATGTCTGTATATGTATATATGTGTGCGTATGTACGTGTGTGTGTATATGTGTGTGTGTGTATATATATACCTAAATAGAAGGCACATTTATGGCTTTTATGGCTTGTGGTTGCCTCTGTTCTCTGCTCATATCCTCACTGGATTACGGGTGGTGATGATCCTAATGATGATGACAACAACATCCAGACAGCCATTGGCTGTACTTACTCTGAGCCAGACACTATACTAGACATCTTATATTTGCTTTATAATTTTGTATAGAGAATTTAATTGTATCACATGATCTCTTCTGAATCTTACAACAGCAATAGAATAAAAACGCCTAAAATGAAATAGCTAATCTTTCTGTTAAAAATAACTGTACTTTTATGGCTATAATTATTGAAGTGAAATGTGTTTCTTCATAATTGGTGGTGGTTTGTGGTCTTTGTGTTGAAAGTAGTAACCGTATCCTGCCCCAGTGAGAGATTTGGGGGAATAGTAAATATTTTGCTGTTAGTTTTACAAAGGAAGTTTCATCCTTTCGGCTCTTTATTTTTCCCAAATCCATGCACCAGAGTGACCCCTTTTGATTTGAAAGAGATGAGTTTGGAACTTGAGAATCTCACTGCCACTGGTAGAGGAGACTAATAACATACACAGCGTGTCATCCTGGTTTAGGTAAACAAGAAGGTCAGATCATTAATGGAAGTTCAGGCATGTCTAGGAGGCTGGTGGGAAGGGGCACAGAGAGTCCTTCTGCGGCATATATTTTAGTGCCTCTGACAGAGACAGGGTCTGCCATCTGTCACCCTGCAAGATGACGGTATTTTCATGTAGAACCCTCCTTAAGGTTATAAGGGTTAGAGCTCTCTTTTGGCAGACATACGTAATACAGATGGGTAAGAAAAGGGGCTTTGTTGTTTGGCATCTTCATCATCATCACTTAACCGTTTTCTCATCATCAATTATCTAGGAAACATCAGTTGTAACTTGAGTTTCCACTGAGTACAAAACAGTTCTTACCCTATCTATGTTTATAGTCAAAGACTTCAAGCAAGTGAAAAAGCAAAGATCTTCTTATCTTTAATTACCCAGGCAGTAAGTTTCCACTGAGGGAAATACAGTTCATCTTATCCTACATGTGTTTATATTCAAAGATTTTAAACAAATGAAAAACCAAAGAAGAAAATACAAACAAATCACTCTCAATAGTGGTAAAAATAAACAGACAGAGAAAGATATCTCATGGTTAATGTTAATGTGCTTTTTATTCCAAATTGCTCTGCCTATCCAGATGGGAGTTGTAAAAACCAACAATTTGGTCTTTGAACCATTGAGGGCCATAACTGACATCATGTCAGCCATTCCTTCCCTAGTAGCCTGGACTCTGAATTCTGCTGTGTGCATACTTGATTTTCTAAGTACCTGCATAACACTAGATGCAAATCACCAAGTCCTCTACTGAGTATCTTTGTTACCATTTCCTTATTGAACATTTATTGAGTTTATACTCGACTATTACATAATTTTTCTAAGCACTGTCTTTGTATGAGACACTCTTGTAAACATTTGGCATGTATTAACTCATTCATGTCTCACAAAACCTTATGCAATAGGTACTATTAGTATCTAAACAACATATTCATTTTTAGGGGAAGGAATGATTTTTTCAGATCATGAATCATTTATTTGACATGCTAGAAAGTTTTGTTATTTTCCCCAAAGTATTTCTTTTATGGGATAAAAGCAGAGAAACACTCTGGAGGACAAATTTAAGGGCAAGCAGAGTAGAGGCAATGAGATAAATTAGGAGTACATCGCTAGAGTTCAGGAATGTAATGATGAGAGCCTAATTGTAACAGTGGAAGTGGAGACAGACATGTGCAGAGCTGTTAAAAAGTATTTAAGAGGCAGAATCGAGAGTGTTTGGTGACAAATTTTATGTGAAGGGCAAAGGATAGGCAAGAATCTACATTGGCTGTCAGTCTCCTGGTTTGGGTGATGAGTTGAACTGAGTAGTTATCAGAAACTGAATCTATAAAAGAAGAAATTTTTGTGAGGAAGCACAAGAGTTTAATTTGGGATGTGATGAGTTAGAGATAGTTCTGGGATGTCCACATAGAAACTTCTAGTAGACTCTCTGGATTGAGTAGTCTGGAACTAAGGAGATCAGAACTGAGTTTTAAGTCCTCTGTCTATATGTGGTTGGTGATAGTTGGTGTGGGTGAGATTTTATAAGCAACATGTACTGTAAGAAGAGAAAGGGAATAGAAGAGACATTGGCTAAAGAGACTATGAAGGAATGGAGGAAGGATGAGAGTCAGAGTTGCAGATACTAGTGTCACAGAAGACAAGAGAAGAGAAAGTGGCCAACTGTGTTAATTTAAATGCAGTGAGTGAACAAAGACAAAGTATCCATTGGTTTTGACCACGAGCAGGTTGTAGCTGATTTCGTGAGAGCTGTTTCAGTTGTTCCAGCTGAGTAGGAGGCAACAAAGTAGAACATTTTGAGTGTAGAAGAGCTATTTAAGTCACCTGGGAAAGAGGTGACTTTTTTGAATGGGAAGAGACTTATTTGCTGAGTAAGTAGCAAGAGAGACGTTGAAGACAGAGGAAAGGGAAGGAGGATGTAATTGGCAGAGCAAGTTCTCTGAGGACTTGGACAGTATGTGATCCAGAGTGCACATAGAGGGCTTAGCCTTAGCAGCAGAAGAATCACCTTTCTTCTGAGGTGGAAGGGAAGAAAGCAAAGATCCAGCCACCCTTTCAGGTCAAAGTGTAGGAGTAGGAGACTGAGGTACTTTTTGCCCTATGGCTTTTATTTTCTCCATAAATGGAAGGTGCAGTTGGCAGAGAGTCGTGGTGGGAATGGGTCTTGATGAGGGTGGAGAAAGTTTAAAAGAGGTCACTAAGATGTTAACATTTTTGAATGGGATCTTGAGAAAGATGACGGGGCACACTAAGAGCTCAAATGGGGGTGGGGGAGGTCATTAATTAGTAATTGTGCCATCCTGCCCATTTAGAAGAATTTTCTCCTGAGCTGCATCATCAGCAGACCAGGTAGGTGGGAATGTAGGTGGTAGAATCAATTTAGGGTTGGGGGCTTTCCTGGCAGGTTTGTCAGAAGGGTAAAGATCAGAAAACAAACCCATTAAGGTCTGCAGTCTAATGGAATCTCAATAAGATTCAAAGGCAAGTGAATGTGATAAGGAAAGGGGGGAGTCTATCTGGTTGGCTTTCTGTCCTCTTTATTTCTCAGTTTCCGCCCACCTCCATTCACAGATCAAGTTTACTTGGCCAGGGACTTTAATTCTACTTGCCTAGTTCTCACTATCCCCTTTCTTAGCATTGGATCCCATTTCTATCATATTTCACAGTCCAGGTCTCAGGCACTACCTGATGGACAGAATTTCTGCCACCTGAAGTCACCTGTGGTGCTCAGCCTGCACCAGGGGTCCAGATCCATGCATATTGACTCGTTTCCAGAGCAGGCAAGCATTCACTACACACCCTGAGCCCAGTATTTGGCCTTTAGGCTCCTTCCTGGGGGTGGCCATCTCTCCTCTCTAGGTGGGTCTCTTTCCTGCTATCCATGTCCTATATGGTCAGGGTTTGATATTTTTGTGGGAGCTAGAAAAGAGAGGGCCAGAAAGCATTGCATTTATTTTGTCTCACTAAAATGTGCCACCTGGAAATGCCAGAAAGAAGAAAAATCACTGTCAAAGTGTTTAGTCTCCTGCTTTTTGAGGTTGAAAAGATGATAGCACATTATCAGGTAATACAGAATGGCTGATAAATGGTTATATATTCAGATATTGGTCATTTATTCAATTTGTTTAGAATAATTACAAGAAAGCAGCCTATCCCCTTTCTCCATCTTTACCATGTTTTACTGGACCTGAGAGGGTCAAAGCCAAAGCTAGCCTTGTATTTTATGGATGTCAACAGGCTGCTGGTTCTCTGCTCCGGAGCATTCTCCTGCTCTCTGCTTTGTATGCGGGTCATATCTGAGAGCTATTCTGTTAGGCTGCTGCAGGGTTTCCATCTGTTTTCAGTTCAGCAAAACTTCAGGGATTGCAATAGGAGATTCACATGCACTGACAAGATTTTTCTTCCACCTGCTGTTGATGGTTGATAAAAAGGCAAAAGTGAAAATTCCATATATTCAGTCTATTCCTTTTCTATTCAGTATTCACTCAGTAAATACTAATTCATCACCTAGTAAGTGTCAAGCACTGACTCTCCCAGTGGCTGAAGATTCTATAGGAAACCCAGACATAGTCCAGTGGGGGTAGAAAAACAGTAATTAAATAATTTTCCACATAAATGTAGAATTTCAACTGTAATCAGCACTAAAAAGAAAAAGTTCATTGTGTGTTGAGAATATATGAGAGGTACTCTACCCTATTACATGGGGGCTAAGGAGGATTTCTTAGAGGAGTTGACATTTGGGTTGCGATATGAATGATTGGTATAAATTAACCAGGCATAGCAGAAGAGAGATGGGTGAAGGCTCTGAGGAGAAGAGAAGCATTCCAGGAACTGGAAGATGGCTGTGGGCTTGAGTTTAGAGAGTGGGGTGAAGTTCAGAGCAATATGAGTCCCCACAAGAGACCAGACCAAGCATGGTCTTTCATCCACAAGGAAATGGAAAGCCTTTAACATTCTTTAAATAAGGGAGTAATATGATCAGATTTATATGTGTGAAAAATCACTGACTTCAGCTGCAGTATGGAAGATGAATTTAAGGTGGGAAAAGTGAATATTGAGGGAAGAATTACAGTGCAATCGCAATGGTCCCCTAACAGATAGCAATAAGCTGGATTAGAGCTGTGGCTGTAGAGACTGAAAGGTGTAGATGAATTCATGCCGCATTTTGGAGATAGAACTCGGAGGACTTACTGATGGATCAAGTGTGCCCCAGGGGAGAAGCAAAATGGAGAAATGATGGATGATTCCTAGTCTCTGGCATGGGGAACTGTGTAGATGGTGGTGAAATTTAGTGCTTGCTATGGTTTGAATATCTGTCCCCTCTAAAGCTTATGTTGAAACTTAACCTCCATTGTAACAATATTAAGAGGGTGCGAAATCCTACTATGGTATTTGAAAGGTGTGGCCTTTAGGAGGTGATTGGATTATGAGAGCTACACTCTCATGAATGGATTAATCCATTTATGGGTTAATGGGTTATCATGGGAGGAGACTGTTGGCTGCATAACAAGAGCAAGTGAACACATCAGCAAGCTCTTGCCTTCCTGCCATGCGATGCTCTGGGCTGTTTTGGGACACTGCATAGAGTCCCATCCAGGCAGGAGGCCCTCACTAGATGCACGCCTCAACTTTGGACTTCCCAGCCTCCCAAAGTGTAAGAAATACATTTTGTTTCTTTATAAATTATCCATTTTTCAGGTATTCTGTTGTAAGTGACAGAAAATGGACTAATACAGTACTCAATCTGAAGACTAGAGGAGAAGCATCTTTGGTTAATTATGTCCTGAAATTAATCCAACACAATATGTGGATTTTTTCCATTTTATATAAAATTTAGAAATCCTATTATTATTATTTTTAAAAAAATTTGTAAACAAATTATTGATAAAAAGTGTATTTTCAGGTCAATTCACACTCTCACTGGAAGTCCTTGTAGTCGGATATAGAACACCATTTTCAGCAAGAGTTATAATATTTATATGAAAATTTGTAGAACAAAAATCAAGTGGAAGTGAGAATTTAAGACATGCAATAATAGAGGTCTGTGTGTGTGTGTGTGTGTGTGTGTGTGTGTGTGTGTGTGTGTTGGCTGTGTGTAGGGGCATATGAGGGTAGATTCTAGTCAACTGATGAACATATTTCCTTAGCTACCACATCCATAAATTTGCTACGGTCTTCCGCCACCTTATTGTGTCATGTGCATATGATACCTTATCCTCCTATGTGATGACAAATTGAGACAGATTTTCTTATTGGTTTCATAGGTATTTCTTCTCCCTATAATCTGGAATAATGGTTTTGTTCTTTAAGTTACTGTAAATAACCATTCAACTTCATGACTGAGTATTCCAGCTATTCTTTTCCCCCCCCTAGTTCATTGCTATTGCTGTTGTGTGTTAGATGGGGCACTGGGTCCAATTATAGCTTTGCATTTAATTACAAACTTTGCGTATGTGTGCATTAATTAGAAGATTTTATTGCTTTGTATTTTATGGCTGGAGGTTGTGAACTATTGCAATCCAATATACCACTTAAAGGGATAATACAAATTTAGAATAATAAAAACAAATTTATAATGATCATCTCAGGCATCCAAAGTATTGTATAGAAAAATAATAAAGCATAAATACAATATACACAAGAGTCAAACCCATTCTCCTTTAATAAAGAGCTTTAATCTGATAAAGAAGACATTTAAAGATCTGGCACAATGTATACTTGACATTTATTCAGGCTAAGCATCTAAAATCGGGACTTAAAAGTAGGACCCTAAAAGTATGTTTAGATGTGCCTGTCCTAAAAATGAGCTATGTAAGTAACTTTGGAAATCAGTATTTTGACTGAATAAAGACGAAATTAATTGTATGTAAATGTTGTAATCTAGTGAGTAAATAGGTTTCTCACAGGGTTATAGCTTAGAAATCCTGAAATACTTTATGTGTATATTTGAATTGAACACATAGTAAATATATTTAGTCAAATAATACATAATAAAGTAGATAATGTCAGGTTTCGCACCATTGGAGAATGATGTTACAGATAAGGACAGGAGGAAGGCTAAAAAGAAGCCTTTAGTGTTGGTCTAGAATCAGAGTTAGCAGCATAAACCAACAGACTGGGACTGATATGTACACACACACAAGTTGATAGATACAAAAATACAGATATGTGTGTATGCATGGGTTCGCATATACACGTCTTTCCTAGCTCTGTCTGCTGAAAGGGCCTAGAAGTAATGACACTACAATAGCAGTGAGTTCACCTAGGGTCCAGATCTTGTTTTCTGAACATGATTCTTCAACAAAAGAAACTAGAGCTTTATATAAAAGTAATTGATTTCTGGGCTGGGCTGGGAGAATATAAGACTAACCCGGATCATCTTATGGTATAAGAAGTGTGCAAAAAAGGGCTCTTGCTGTAAGGACACAGGAGTCAACCTGAAGAAACTCTGACTGGCATATTTGGTACAATTTGAGCAAGAAAATAAAAAATAAACATATTTGATTAGAACTAGGATTTCCTCAAAGAGTGCCTAAAGAGGGTCAGGCTTCTTTGAGAGGAGCTGGTCCTACAGACCGTAAGAAATTCCAAGATGGAGCTTGGGGATCCAGGGGAGGAAACTGGACAGAAGTCACTGAAGCTGTGTCTTTGGTTCCCTGAGGGAGGGGGGAGGTAAGCAGCTCCTTGAAGAAGCAAAACCTGGGAGGGACCATGAAGGCAAGGACTAGGTGAGGTAAAACTCTGAGGGAAGCAGCATTATTTAGGCAGAATAGGTTTCAATGGGAAGAGGACTCTGGAGCCTGGGTTGGATTGAGTCGTAGTTGTTGTAGCAAGACTGTCCCACCCTTATGATTTGGGATGAACAGACCAAATGTTCCCCTTGTTTTCTTCCCAAAGATAAAGAAAGTTCTTTGGAAAGACAGTGGGAAGAGGTTTCCAGGACTGGCATAAACAGAGTGTCTGATCTGCACCTCTCTGCAGCGAATATATTTGCTCCTCTCTGAGGAAAGGGCTTCTGGAATATCTTGAAAGACCTGGTAGTCCCTACTTTGGGGATTTCAAGAACTCTGAGAGCAGAACATGAAGGGGAGTGTTGTGAATCATGCTACAGAAGTCTGATGTTAATTATGAGGAACATAGTCGCCTGCTGCCTTTCTCCAAGTTCTGCTCCATCTGGCTGCTCAAGGTGGGGTAGTTTGAATAGGCAGACATCAGCTTAAAGGCTTTCCTTAGTTCTCTTTATTGCTTCAGTGAATTGCTTTAGATTATCCTGGTTATTTTCAGGATAAATTCCCTTCTTATCAGTATGTAAACTGTAGGTAAATTGTTCCTTAGAATTGTAAAGGTAAGTTATCTAAAGTACTACAACTATTGAAATAGCAAGGATTAAATAAAACCATTGAAGCCATTGGCCTTGATAGCATCAGTAATCATTCCTTCTATCCTAAATGATGATAAGATGAATGGTTCGGTAAAGAGAACTTTCTATGAGTCTAGCTTGGTTCGGGACTTCTTGAAAGAAAAGACTACCTGGGACCAGTAAAACCCTCTTAGAGTCCATGTGACCAAGTCTCTGTCTTTTCAAAGTTCCCCCAGGCTGGTGATGCCACATAGCGGTGGAGAATGAGGTCAAGAGTGCGGGTGTGGGTTGCCTCACTGGTTTTCCCTCCTCTAGCTACACTTCACATAAACTCAGTTTTGTTCAGTAACCCATTCTCCCCCCCGCAGCCATCTGGCTCAGGAGAAGTGGATCTTACCTATGGGTATACGACCCGATTCGTTCAAGGGTTATAGCTTGTTCATTCATTTAACAAATATTGAGAGAATCCTACTGTGTGCCAGACACTGTTTTAGGTGAATATAGGAGCCCCAAATCCCTAACATGATAAACTTGACATTCTAGTGTGTGTGGAAAGAAGACGTACAGATAACAAAGCAAATCATGGTGATAGAAGCCAAGGAGAAAAACATGGCCTTGGCAGGGGCAGAAGGGAATGCAGAAGACAGTGTTGGGGAGCAGTCCCAATTTCAACAGGGCAATCAAGGAAGGAAGTTCTTGGGAAGTGACATGTTCTGTCACTTTAAGGCAAGCTGCAATTTAAAACTTGCCAATTTTAAGGCAAGCTGCCTTGCCTTAAAATTAGGACAGTTCTGGTGTAAAGAAAAATATAACTTTAACATGCGCGATTTGCTTCTGTACTAATAAAAATGAGAAAACATAACTAATGCCATTTTAAGTAAGGCAGCTTCTAAGGGGATATGCAGAGGCCAGGCAAGTCAAGGCAGGCCCAGGCACACTAAATTCCAGGAAGGGAGTAATCACCACCCAGTTCTAGGAACTGACCATTTCCTTATCTAGAGGCCACCTGGCCACAAGGAAGATAAACAATTGGGAAATACACTATTCCTTATCAGTGTGCCAGCCTGCTAAAGCCCACCGATAAATCCAAAGGTCACCTCTGATAACCCGTAAACAGTAAACAACTCATCCTGTTGCCAAAGTCTGTCTAAAAAACTGTATAAAAAGTGCTTGTGTTAAGAGCTCAGGGTCGCTCCTGTCCAGGAGACTGAGTGATCCCAGCATGCTGGAATAAACTCCTCTTGCTTGATTGCAGCGGTCTCTGTCTTGTGGTCTTTGTGAGGTGAGCCATCCCGACGTGTGGGATTTGTGCACGGTTCACAAGTCTTACACTGCAACAAAACCAGAAGGGAAGTCTACTGTGGAACTTGTAGGAAAACATTTCCTCACAACAAAGGTCAGGACACAGGAAGAGACAATTGCTCTTCTTCCTCTGATGTTGTTATAATTTGGTATGATGCCAGGAAGAGCTACAGACACCTGGGTACCAGCTTGATGACACCAAGAATGTCTGGGAGAACAGAGAGAATGAAACTGGGACCCTGATTATTTTTCTGAGCCAGAGAATTAACTAACCCTGAAGTCTGACTTGTGTCTGTGCTTCTCAGAATGTGAAATAGTAATTTTTCTTATTGTATATGCCAGTTTAAATCAGGGTTTCTTTTCCTTGCAGTTGAAGTCATCCTAACTGATATAGAATGGGTCCTGGTAGCTTTGACAGGCTGCAATAAACTACTTTGCAAAATTCTGAGTAGATAGAGGTAGGAAATTATGACATTAGTTATAACACTGTCACTGTCTCTGTACACAACCTTAGATATAAATTTATAAACTTCTTAGAGCTTGAGGCAGTTGGGATAAAAAAACAACTACCCATTAGCATTCGTGTGCCCAAGACAATGACGTAAGTGACTCAGACTTGGAAATGCTCCCTCTTCTTATAAGGACACCAGTCATAGGAGGGTATTACAAAAAGTTCATGGGAAGATTTGTAGTATCTTTTAACTCTTTTTTTTTTTTTCTAACTTTTTGAAGTACCCTCTCATATTAGATGAAGATCTACCCTAATGATCTCATTTTAACTTAATCACCTCTTTAAAGACCTTATCTCCAAATACGGTTAAGTTTTGTGGGTTAGGGTTTCAACATGTTAATTTTGGGAGGACATAATTCAGCTCAGGGGATTACCCAAAGACATGGATAGTGGAAGGTAAGAAGTCATGAACCATTACTCTAACAACCTAACACAGAAGGCTATCAAAATGTAGGAAAAGGAAGTGAAAAATCACAGAATTTCCCAGAGCTGACTTTGTTCAAGATACAGTGTCTTAAAGGGTCCGCACACTGTGGCTATGGACTAAATCTGACCCCCGATCTATTTTTGTAAATGATGTTTATCAGAACCCAGACCCACCCATTTATTTGTGTCTTGTCTGTGGCTGCCCTCTGGCCACTATGGCAAAGTAGTTGTGACAGAGACTGAATGGTCTGCAAACTTTTAACCTATTTACCATCTAGCCTTTTACAGAAAAAGTTTGCTGACTCCAGTGTTAGAGAATTATAAGAAAGCCACGGAACAGGTGGAGGAAGGGTGAAATAAGCAGACAGCCACCAGCAGGAAACATTCAGTCTAGAATATGGAAGGAAGGTGGCAGGCACGATTTCCCTTGATCATTTCATGTAAACAAATTAGCAGATAAGAAACAATTCTGGAATTGTTACAAGGACTGGTGTTCTCATGGTGCTGCTTGTGAAGTTTGCTGAAACTCTTTCTTAGAGAGTTGTTTTACACAGCCTTGACCACCCACCCATCTGCTGCCTACATCTCTTAGTCCTTTCATGTATTATCTAGAGAGGTCCAATTGCCATACACAGAGAACAAAGCAGGATTTCTCCTCCTATGATATTTCACACTAAGCATAATTCACACCCTATATGAAGGCAGTGCTGCTTTTAAAACCCATTTCACATTTTTAAACCAATTCTGTTAAGCATGACTTCAGCTGTCACTTCTTGTTATTTTTGGAGAAGCTTGATCCTCGTAGGTTTGAAACATCCCATCCATTTGTTCAATGGGCTTCTGATAACTCTCCCTGCCCATTGGGTATGAAGTCGACACCAATTATGCAGCTGACTGCCTTAACGCTAGAGTATTTTAGAACAAGCCACAATGCTGTATAGTTACAGTTGTACTTAACTATTCTAGAAAACCCAGGACTTCGAAACTGGTGAGATTTTACTGTTGCTGCAAATGGAGAGTGCAGGGAGAATTTGCGAATGAATAATAGTTGATAGTAGGCTTAGGGTTTTCCCCACTGTAGACGTGGTCTGTAACCCCACCGGAATAAAGAGAAGCAGGTTTTCAAACCCTTGCAACATAAGCCTTGTTACTGCTGAAACAGACCACTTGAGATGGAAGTACAGACGGATTTGCTGCTGATAACAGCTCACTAGGACTCAGCTCTCCATTCAGGTACATTGATATGCATATTCACTCTACTGGAAAAAAAATCATCTCCTCTTCTACCCTGGGACACGGCTTCTGTAGGCTCTGGAATCTGCTATTTTATACCCACCTGCTGGTACAATCTAAGCAGCTGCAATAGGCACCAAGCTATGAAAAGCTCAGAGGAGCACTACTGCAGTGCAAATTGCTTCCTTGCTCTGTACTGTTTGGTGATTGTAAGATGGATTGCCAGATTAGCACCGGCACATAGTGTTTGTGTAAGGAACAGGGAGGGTGATTTCTCCCTGCTTCTCCTACCAACTATTTCCTGCCAGTCCCTTTGCCACCTATAAAAGATGAGGTATTCGCTAATGTTCCTTAGTGGAAATTCAAAGGCCAGAATCGCTGTCTCAAGCCCTAAGTGAAACTACTTTGTTTCTTTCTGCCCTCAAACTGCTATATAAGAGCTTCTGATGTTACTGGCCAAGGAGGCTACTGGCCTATGCAGTTGCTGGCTTGTGGAAGCTTCTGGCACAGCAGTTTGCTGTCTGTTAATGTTTTATATCACCAACTAACTAAACATAGCCTCCTTTCCTGAATGCACACAGTTTGTTTCCAACGCACAAAACAAGTTGACAAAAAAAGGTATAAGCACAGGCCACCTGGAGGCGTGGAGCTGCCTCATTGTTTGGGAGCCTTGTGCAGCCTTGTGGGTAATCTATGTTAACATCTTGTCTTCAAGACGGTGACCTCACTTTGATTCAGACATTCTAGGAAAGGATTCATTTCTTCTCCATTTCAAAGCTGTTTATCTGGCTTAGAAAATAGCTGCTTTAAACAGAAGCCTTTACACTTGTCTGGATAAATTCTGTTCCAATTTTTGTTTTGGCCACAAGTCAAAGATAACAGCTGTGCGCTTGTGGGTTCACTGAACTCTCCGTGCTTGTTGGCTGCATCACCAACCAGAGGGAATAACCAATAATTAGAACATTTTGGGTCAACTGGGGAAGAACAGAGTTTTCTCATGTTTGGAAAGGTGATGTGACCTCCCTCTGATTTTCCCAAATGTGGATCTGTTGGGTACTGAGCGTGGAGCTGAATGTGCAAGCCTGGACTGATTGCCAACGTGTCCTCCCTTTCCCAAAATATCACCTGATAAATGGAGGCTTAAAACTATATGTAATGTTTTTCAGCTTAACTCTAGCTCTGCAGCAGGTCTGGGCCGTGACAATAAGCAGAAGGACTCCTGTATTCCTAGCACACCAGCATTTCTGATCATAATGATTTGTGACTCAGACCTTGAAAGCTGTGGGGTTTCTTCCTAGTTGAATCAATACAAGTTTACATAAATATATGTTTCTGTTTTCCTTTTGTTCTCGCTTCCGCATTTGTGTTTACTTGCTGGCAACTATAGACCATGGGTGGGGGGACTGAAATGGAGCACACAGAGAAATGATGATTCAGAAGAAATTATTTGGGTGGGTTCTAACTTCTTTCCTGATTATGACTTTTTTGTTTATTTGTTTGGTTTGCTTGTGAAGGACAATGCATTGGAATTTTTATTTGAAAGGACAAAATTTATCCTGTTTATCAAAAGAATGTAACTGTTTATCTATTGCATTGATTATAAACTGTATCCACTCCTACAGTAGGAACTATTCATTTATCAGGGAAATTGGTGTGCTAAAGCTTTTCAAATCAGAGATACGTGTCCTAAAGCATTAGTCCAGCAGTGACATAGAGTCTGGTTTGCTACTGATGCCAGGAGCCAAGTGAACATTCACTCCACTTTCAAAATCTCCCCCAGTCAAGGAGACAAGGTTGGCAAGAGACATGGTGATTATTTTTTGCTTGGTTTTATGCAACAAACAGGAAAACATTTCACTTCCACTTGAATAACCACAAGGATAAATTAGAGGCCACCTTTTTAAAGATTTGCCTATAGGACAGTCTCTATTACCAAACAACAGCTCTTCACTGATCGGCTCTCACTCTGCTGTGGAATGTGCCTTGGGCACATGAAGGGCTGCTGCTTTCTGGGGCTGTGCTGTTTGTGCAATGTGGAAATGCACCTGGCTGAGGTCATAAGTGGGGTCTGAATTTCAGATCTTCTGCTCAACAAACTCTGGGCCCACACGGCTGCTCAGTTTTGGGGTGGGAAGGCTGTGGGGCTTTTACTAAGTTGCCCACAGTTTTCATATTGGCTATTGGCAACTCTGAGCATCTTGAGACTTCTTGGTGTTAGTTTGAACTCAATACCCTTTACTTTAATCATTTCTGACTTCCCTACCCTTAAATCCTATTTCAGTAAGAATACAAATGATTATTGGTAAATGAAAGCAAATGAATTATTATTGGTTAATATAGATGCATTTTCTATGTCTTGGTTTATTTGGGTAAAGCCCAGCTAGACACAGATATTTGTATGGAATATACACATATTTTCTATTTAAAAAAAATACTTTTTAATGACATTTTATATTCAAAGGAAAAAATATATAACTGATTTGAAAGTAATGTAATTATATTATGTTCACTCTATTGTATAGCGTATGATCATTTAAATGGATTTTTGAAGTGTGACCTAGATCAGGACTGATATTACTGGTTGATAAGAAATTAACAAGAAATTTTGCCCTAAAAAGCCAGGATAAAAAAATATCAATAGCATATTCCCATTCCTGAAGGTCTGTATTCAGAGCATAGTGCATATCACTAAGCAGTTTATGGCCATTGTGTCCCTGTAGGCTGTTCCTAAACTGGTCCTGAGAACAAAGGACTCTGAATAAGCCTGGACTGTTTAAAACTTTCTTCAAAGATGGAATATGTGAATTCAACTGGAGGAGACTGAGAAACACTCATCTTCCTGAAACAAGACACAATGTGCTGCCACGCTTCTGGGTCACATTTCCTGTCTGCTTGGAGCATCCCTCTAGGATTGAAGGAACAAAAGGAGGTGGTAGGGAACATTTGTTGAATCCCAGAGATGCCTGTGCTTGCAAATTATTTTCAGTGTGAAGATTTAGAATCTAGGGAAAGACAGAAAAGTGTGCAGCAGGGATTTTTTTTCCCTCCTCAGCATTTCCAGCAATGGATTGATTGGTGTGAGAAATTAGCTGTCCTGCCGATAGTTAGGTGTAGCATCACAAACAGTGCTTCAAGCAAGCCTATATATTGTTTCTAGTATATTGGCCTTTAAACTGTGGGCCCTCTCCAGTAGTTTCCCTCATTACCTTTGTCATGTTTTCACACAGGATGTAGTATATAGGTTGCAGGTCTCTATCTATTAATATGCATAAACTGATTAATTTCGATGCTAGTGCCTTTTCATTTTATTTTTCAAAGTACCTTTATGTCCTTCACTTCTGACAACACCACATAGGTGCTCATTTAATGATGAAAAAGTACCTCCAGAATGTCTCCTTCTGTTCTGTGAACGTAAATGAATCTAATGACAACAGAGGAACAGACTTCCTCTTAATACCCAGGAATAAATTATCATTCTGTTTTCTAGGGACTGGAAGAGAAAACCACAGACTTTTCTATTAAGGAAACAGAAGCCAATTTTCTTATATATCTGCAGCCAGATGTTATTAATGATCATTAATATTATTTTCTCATTTTATTTCTATATTGAAGTCATTCTTTCTGACCTATCTACATTATGAAAACAAGCATTTGGGGAAGGGATAAATCAGTAGGTATGATATAGGCAGCAGTGGCTTAATGATAGAACTAATTCCCTGCTTCCCACTAGGCTTTTTACCTTAAATCATTAGCCCTTCAGCAGAGTTAGTAATGGCTGTCTTTAGCTTAAGGAAAGAAGGAAGGAAATGAACACTTTTAAACTACCTACTATGTGTCAGACACTGTGTTAGCTGCTATTTATTTGTTATCTCATTTAATACTCATAATGATCCTGCGAGCTGGATGGGGATTTTATTTTACAGATGAGGGAACTGAGTAAAATAGAAGTTGAGGCTGGGAGAAAGGGGATCTGCGGTTTCAGTTGTTAATCATTTGGGTTCTGAGTTTCACAGGCGTTCTGTTCTTGGGATTATTGAGGTCCCCATGGGGCATTGGGAAGGGGCAGAGCAGTTTGGTAGCACAGTCAGGAGTTGTTCCTCCTGGGAGGCTGCAGGTGCACTGTTGGATCTTCTGGGAACGAGTCCTTTCTGAGCCCTGCCAGGAGGATGTGCTGGGGCAAGCACAAGGTGTGGGTGCAGGCTTTGGGGAAGGTTTCTGCTCTGGGCATATGATGACATAGCCCTTCCCAACTCCAGTGCTCTCACATATTGTATGAATAATAAAGTCTGACATTTGCTAAGTATATCTCTGGGACAGGCACTATCCTAATGCCTCAACAGGTATCAATTCATTTAACCCTCAGAATCCTATAAGGTAGATTCTAATATTATGTCTATTTAACAGAAGAGAAAACTGAGGTAGAAGTTGAGTAGCACAAAGGTGAAGTAACTTGTCAGAGTTCACAGAACTAGTTAGAGGTGGAACTGGGGTTTATCCAAGGCAGGCTGGCCTCCGAGTAGCTGCTCTTCATCACGTTTACTTGCTGCCTTTCACCCAGCTGACTTTTGGAGATGAGGCTCTTGTCCCTGTGACTTCTCACACACCTCCTCCTTCCTAGGTGCTTTCTTCTGAGTTACTTTCATCCTAGAGGAATCCCTCCTTCTTAGAGGGAATTTGGCTGTTGTGAAACACTGCTTTCTTTTGTTCTTGTAGGGTGGTGGGTGGCCCGTTATACTCAGAACCCTGGGAACCCAGCTTGTTAGCAACTGGTAAGCTGGTATCTCTGTCTTGAAAGGTAGGGAAGTCTCAGTCCTCAAATTTTCCAGGAGGTGAGTAGAAATGTTTGCATTCCATCCTTTTAGTGTAGCGGAAATAAATAAATAAATAAAAGAACAACACACAGTTGAATTTAGACAAGTCACAGAGATAATCAAAGGATCCGTCACAAAACTATGGTAACAGCTTAGGCTCTTAATGTCAGCCTGGGTTTACAGCTCCCATATTCTATATAACTAGCTGGCTGAATAGATAATCAGTCCAAATCCTTGGTTGGCCCACTGTAAAATAGGCTTAATTTCTAGCTCATTGAGTGGTTGTGAGAATCAATGGAGACGAGGTGTTTAAAGTGCTTATCATAGAGCCTGCCGGGTATCAGCTTTTAACAAAAGATACTTTCATTAATTATGATCATTATGATTATTAAAGTCCTGGATGACTAAAGAACTGGCTGAGGCTATTACATTTTAACTCTACAAATGTGCTGTGACTGGTTTGTACCTTAAATCAGTTTGAGACTTACTGTGCCTGACAGCCCCTCGCAGCATGTAAAGGTGGCCCCACCTCATTTCAGATTTGACTCTAAATCGTTACAAGAGGCTGGGGGGAGATTTTTACACAGCCATATTTAAAAATAATTGTTTTATATTCAATATATTTTTAAAAGTTTCAGAGAGAGCAAATCATCTTCCAGAAGCAAGATTAAGAAAAGTTTGTTGAAATCCCTTGAGCTTGTTAAGACAAGTGAACAGATATGATGTAGTGGGCGGGGGGGGGAAGGGAGGGAATGAGGAACAGGTAAAGGGACATGAAAATCAACTACAATGAATATTGAGAAGTTAAAAGAAAAAATAAAAATATACATATATAAAAAAAGAAAAGTCTGTTGAAAATGAATTAGACATCAAATATATAAAAAGTCAAATACGTAGAAAGGGGAATGAGAAGAAGAGAGGCTGAAAAACTGAGTTAATGACAATCATGTGGATTGAAAACAGCAAGTTCTGAAGGTAGAGTCATGGTTTTGTGCCAGACAAAAGGCTGTCTCATTGTTTAGTTGTGCATCTTCTGAAGTAAGATGGTAATAGGAAGAAAGAGAGAGGAAGCTGGGTTGGCTGTTGTGGGCACAGGAGGAAGCAGTACTCTTTTTTTTTTTTTATGAAAACAAACACACACACACACACACACACACACACACAAATAAGAGGCAAAGAACCTTAAAGGCTGGCCAAAAGAACCTTAAAACAAAACAGACACAAACCCCAAATCTGACCAACTATGTTGGGAGGAATGGCAAATTTTCATTTCACAGATGATCATAGCTTCACAGACAGGAGCAACAGCCAAGTGTTAGGGTGGGAAGGTTTGAACCTACAAGTTGGAAAAAACCACCAAGCTAAGAAAAAAATCAAGTGGTAACTAAGGACAAGCAAGGATGGTAAACGAAGTGCCAGCCTCAGAGGAGATTTTCAGTAACTCTGTGTTTCAATCTTTCAGTATACAAATCTATCTTGAGCATCTGTTCTATGTCAGGCATTGGACAAAGTACAGTGATAAAGATTTCAAAATAATCCCTAACCTCAGAGAACATGCAGGTTAGTTTCTGCCAATCTTCCTTTAAATGGAATTTCTGATAAGCCTAATTTGTAGACACAGGTAATTAATTTTCAGTTAAAATTCATTGTCATATAAATAATGTCTATATTTTTAATAGGGAAATTTGTAGTGCTTAAATTATGTATGATAATTTTTAAAATTTTAGAGAAACATGCTCAGTTAAAGTTTCTGAGGAATGGGCACATGTAATCCAACTGTCTGATGATAATTACTCTAATTTTAGGCACAAAGCTTACGAAGGATTAACCATTTTCTAGAAAGTATGTATGAAAGATGGACTTATTGGCCCCAGTTCTTCATTCTGCCTGGTATCCATGTCGTTTGCTGTGTGACTTGTAGTTAACAGTGAGGGAGCATTACTTGATTACTTGATTTTGGTCTCAGCCAGGTGGTTTGCTTTGGCTAATGGGCCGTTGGTGCAGATTCTTGAAATGTACTTGCCTGTTGGCCTTGCCCTCTTGCACATTTGCTATTTGCTAAAAGAAGAGCGAGTTCCAACTAGGCTGCTAGTTCAGGGAAGATAAAAGACATAAGGATCAGTCCTAAATCAACCTGAAGCTTGGAACTAAGCCCAGCTTAATTCAACTGGGATCAACTGACTCTGAGCAGGCCAGCAGAATTATGTTTGAGAAAACATGAATATCATTTTGGAGTGGCTTATTACACGGCAGTAGTTGACTGATACAATATACCTTGCAAATTCAATTCTATTTCACTGAGCAAACACTAGGGATATCATTGTGGGTTATCCCTGGAGCCATTTATATTTCAAAATCATTAAAGTCTCAAGTTCTTTGCCCAAAAAATATGTCCACAGAGAAGGCAGTCAATAAATGCTTAGTGACTGATAGTCAACTCTGTACCCCATCCATAAAGGCATACAATCAATTATGTTTCAATAAAAACAAACAAAAAATGCTTAGTGAATTTGGCCTGAAGTATATTTCACTCTTTCTTATTGCACTACATGAATCCAAGTGAAAATGAGCGAAGTACCATTTGGAATAATATCTATAATGGTTCAAAACACCTGTTATGCATAGGCAAGTCTTCAGGGGCTGCAGAATGAATAGGCTTATGGGTGGGGAAGGGGTAGAGTTGTTTAACTAACGAGTTTCCCTGCACTTTAAATATTCAAATAAAGTTCCAAATTGGCTTCTGCTTGCATCCAGAATAATAAAATTTGAAGAAAAATTTAACACTTCCAGTGGAATGACATTTTTCTATCACCACACTGTGAATCATTACAGTGTTATGAGTATTTTGCTATTATTATTACTATTACAAAGACCACTGTCTTTTTTTTAATTTAAATTTTATTTTTTATTTTAACTTTACTTGTACATATTTGTGGGGTACAGTGTGTTGTTTCAATACATGCATATACCACACAATAATTCACTTACGGTGGATGGCATAGTTTTATACCCGTTAGTCCACTACTTCTCAATCCCTCTATCCCTTTCCCTCCTGGCCTCTGGTAGAATGGTGCTGTTCTAAACCCATCTACACTAGGTCCCTAATTAAGGGTTTTTCATCTTGCTCTGAGTCCCCGCTGGAGTCTACAGAACTTTCCATACATGAAAGCAGACTGGGTAAGAACTGCTTTCTTATATCCCATGGTGAGAAATTGGACATTAGAACCCAAGATGATTAGAGGTTTCCTTGAAAATATAATAAAATAATATAATGGCAGCAGCCAGTATTTATTAATATTAATACTTTCTAATCTCACAAACATCTTATGAGACACATACATCTCTAGCCTCACCTCACCCAGAGCTTCAACACTTTTACCAATGCACTGCAATGGGAAGGAGCAGAGGTGGGGTCTGAACTCAGGCCTCAGATTTTAATATTACATTTTGCTTGTGTCCAGAAACAGAAGCAGGAAGACTTAGTGACTAGATTCCAGATTTTGGATGCAGACTGTTTAGATTCAAATTCTTGATAACTAAGTGAACTTATCTCCTCTGTGCCTTTCTAAATTGCAGTTTCTTCAACCAGAAAATGGCAATAAGATAGTCAATACTGGATGACCTTTTTCAAGAAACCAACAAAATAAGGGTTTGGGGTTGGCATTGACATTAAATGGACCTGGTGTTGAACAAGATCCTCACTCCCCACAGTATAAAACATTTGAAGCCAGAATGGGTTAGAATATTGGTTGTCACCACACATCAGGGAAGCAGAGTGATGGGTTTTTTTCAGTATAATGAAACTATGTTAAGAAAGAGCTCCTTGCTTGCGAAATGCAGTCTGTTTCCACAAAACCCACTTTCCAAATGTCAGGGCGTGACTAAGAGAATACTCTAAATACAGAAGATATAACCATCAGTGACTAACTCTTCCTTTCAAGAAGTAAACCTGATTATTTTATGATGACAAACTGTAAATGAAGTACTTCTAGTTCAGCAATTACGACAGGGCAGTTAGGGAACTAAGGATGTGCTAGGTCCTGAAGGCATGAATTTGGTGTTAAAAGAAGTCAGTTTAGGCAAGTGAAAACCTGGATACATTTGTAAAATATTGTCTAGAGAGCCTGAATTTTCTACTGATTCAGGGTTTTGATACTGTTATATGCATCATTTTGACAACAGGCATAAAAGGATGATTTGAGCAGGTAAAAATTTTGCTTCCTTGCAAGGAATTTTGGTGGTTTGATTTCAAATATGCAGGGAAGACTTATTCATGTCATACTTGAAATAAAAATTTTAAATGTGACTAAGGTGGTAAGTGAAAAAAAAAATCACAATTCTCTAAATGTCACTCCATTCAGCAATGTACGTTGTCTGTGTTTCTCCTCAGCAAGTGAGGAAATGAAAAATGTCATGTACATGCAAGGTTGACAAATTGATTTTTCATTGTGAGTACACATCTTTGCATTATGAATCAGAAAAAAATATTTGTACTTTGCAGGTTTAAATGCTGACTTTATATCATTTGGACCATTTAAAAATTGCTAAGAGGAACAGAGATAAAACATCAATATTTCTGTGATGTTTTGATTTTTATTGGTAATGCTTTCTTAAGTAGCACCTGTTCCACTGAAACTGAATTTCAGAAGGTAAATCATAATTTTCAGGCATCATTGTTTATTTTCAGCATTTCTAGATAGAAAACATAATTTTAAAAAAATACTTCAAAAATGACTTGATATGTAATTTTTGTTCGTTCTTCACTCGGAATTTCAAGATGCACATATGGTTTTTGCTCTAAACTTTGCTCCTCAGAGAGCCCACACCCTTCAGAATAAATATAAAATATATAATTTTTCCCATGAGGCCATCTGTAAGATAATTTCCCAAAAGAACAAAAAAATTGCTTTTAAACAAAAGATTAAACTTCTTCAAAAGTTTTAAGCCAAGGCAGAAGAGGATGAGCAAGACTGTAATGGAATTCATCTTGCCAACAGCATCATATAGCATTTGCTCTCCTGAACGCTAACTTCAGCTGTGATTTATTAGGGGACCAAGTTCATGTTATTGCGTCTGATCTTCAGAGACCTGGCTTCAAATCCTGATTTTACTCACAATTGAAAATGAGGCTGGTGGTCAGGTCCTAGACCCGTTTGACATGATTGTCAGCCTGCACTCAGGAGAATAGCCATCTGAAAAACCGAGTGTTAACTTCGCAGGTCAGGGATTCAAGTGCACATCAGTGGAGTTTTTATCTGCAGTGAGGCTGGGAGGGGCTGTGGCTCCTGACCCTCTCAGTGAGACACTTATTAAGCTGCCTGACAAAGTAGGGTAATACAATCCTAATGTCCTCCTAAGGAAGATTTTGTCCTTTCCTTTTTTTTTTTTTTAATTTGGTCACAGCTTAAGAAAATGACAAATTATTAAAATTTTGTAAAAGAAATAGCTCTAGGACTTGGAATGTCTGAGTAAAACGCAGCCAGTTTTGCTTCCTGGCATTTATTTGCCCTGTGCAGCTTATAAACAGTTTCCATGTGGTTGCCGCTTCAGTATGGACCTCTGGTAAGAGGATGGGGAAATTAGTTCTGTAGAAATCTGCCAGTCTAGGTATCATGTGCATGTCTAAGTGTAATTTTTTTTTTTTTAAATGGCCTAGAGAAGGAGGATTGTTTACTAACTTTTGTGGAGAACAATAGAGAAAGCAGAAGACAAAATCCAAACAATATAATTAAATTCAATGTTGAATTTAAAATAAGAGAAATAAAAGGATAGGGCCAGAGTATAATGCTAATTTGTTATCAGATCTTGGAATCTCTATTCCCTTATTATGAGGCTGCCTCTTGTTTTTGCTAGAAAATCTATTGTTAATTCCAGAGGAGAGGTGATGGGCCCCACTGTGACAAAAGTCTCTTGGGAAAATGCCTCCCATTCATTAGGACCTATCTGGAGGGAAGGGGACCATAGAGCTATTTTTATTTGAATATAGTCTGAGTGGACCTTTTTTGGTTGAGAAGGAGACTACTTCAGACAGATGGTCTCTTCCACCATAGAAAGGTCATCTTATTCATAGGAAAGGTGGATATTACCTGGAATAAATTATGCTTCAGTCACCCTGTCTTGATTAACACTAAATTGAGGACCTCATGACACTGGCTTTCATTTAACATACCCCTTTCAAAGCACTTGCCAAGGGCCAAGCACTATTCTAAAGACTATACAAATATTAACTCATTACTCCTATAACAACTCTGGGAGGTAAGTGTTATTATTATCCTCATTTCCCAGATGAGGAAACTATGAAAGAGAGGTTGAGCAGAAGGTCAAATATCTAGTCAATGGGGGAAGTAGGATTCAAACCCAGGCAGTCCAGCTCTGGAGTTCTGGCTTGTCTTCAGCTACTCAATGGAGATGCACTCCTGAGCAGCAAGCCTTTCCCACGAAACCAACTGTGGACTGCCTACGATGTACCTGGTACACGAGGACTTTCCAAGGGCACCACAGAAGTCATCTTGATTACAGAATTTAAACCTCCTCTAATTTGGTGTGTGTAATAACTTGCTTATGTATGTCACTTTAGTTCTACTTTAAATTCTTTACTCAAGCTGTAAACTCTTAGAGCTAGCTTACCCTGACTGAGCATATCCAGATCTATGAAAAACCTCCATCAGAATGAACTTCTAAGAACAGCTGACTCTTGAAAAGACTTCCCCTGCAATTGGTCAGGAAGCTTTTCCTGACCCTCACTGGGTAGCTGCCCCTGTCATATTCACAAACCTGTGTTATCATTACCCTTTCCATGATCGTCATACTCATAAATATGAGCATTTTGTGAGAAAGCATTTATGCTTTTTTTGGCTTCTTGAAGCCTCTGCCCAGCAAGCTGTCTGACAGGTAGCAGATATTCAGAGGAAGTCACGGGGGTTTGTTAACCACATGGAACCAGTTGACCTTTACTGCCTAGTTTCTGTGGACTTCCAGGCTGTGCCAATGGACAAAGACCCTGTCTCCTCTATACCACAGGGAACAAGAGTTTTGTCACTGATTTTATAAAGTTGTGAAACAGCTTTATTTGTCCTTGTCAAACAAAATTTAATGATTATTAAAGATTCTGAAATAGAAATGGGGAAAAATGGAGTTTTTATTGGGAGAAACTCTCCAAATAGCGATTAAACGTCAATTTCACAAAAGAAGCTAGAGGGACTTTAATTGCCTCTGGATCCATTTTGACAACTCTAAGGTGTCTTTAAAAAATAAAATAGTACCAAATAAGAGGTTACTATAAAAGCAGAAGAAACTATTTAAGAGTAGAGAAGCTTCCTTCATATTTGTCCTGTTTGTGATTTGTGATATCAAAATTATAGGACATAACGTAGTAACGAAACTCCCTTCACCTAATATTCAACATTTCCCAAATAGTCTAAATATCCTAACCTCTTAGCCCTCCCACAACACTCCTGTTCTCTGTCATCATCTCTGCTCCCTGGAGTCTTCCAAGTCTTGTCTATTTCACTGTCATCTAACTTAATTTTCAGTTTCTATGTTGTTCTCTCTGTCTCCCACCCATATAGACACACACACACACACACACTCTCACAGAGAGTGGAGAGATTTTAATCTTCTTTTAGCTCTTCTTTGCTCTCTTCACAGTTTCATAGAAAGATCAGAAGATAGCAGAGCTGTTTTGCGGATGTGGAGGGAAGAGGTAATTGTGGATTAAAGTGGGCTACTCTTCACCTTCTAGATGCATTTTCTTATCTGCTTGTAGGACAGGGTTAAGGTTTACTCAGCTAGGAAGGAGTTATTCTCAGGAGTCCAGAGCATTTTCCAACAGGATTGGTTGGACTGTTTGCTGAGGCAGTGGCGATTACAAGTGACACGGTGAAGGTATTTGTAGCACTGACCTCCAAGCAGGGATGCACATATTAGATTCGGCCACCCTTTGAGTTTCTCAGGCTAGGCTATTTCTACATCTGGTGGGTACATCACTGTTTAAAAAACTAAACACTTTTTAAAAAATTTGAGAATAACCATATCTTTGACAAGATGTATCCTTTTCTAAGGAGGAATGCTGCTGCTGTCTAACAATGAATTATAACATTCCACAGCTGTCTGGGCAGGAAATGAAGAAAGTTATCCTGGCGATCTCAAAATGAGTGTTTGGGGAATGGCAGAAGGTTTGAGAGTTGCTAGAGACTGTTCTGGAATTAGGGCACTGAGACTGCCTGATTAATCTTATCTCACATTACAGGGTCCTTGGCTATCAGATTTCAGATAGTATTAAAAAATTTGAACCATCTGAAATCAAACAGCATGATTACATAGATTCCAGATAGTGAATTAAAGTGAAAAATATGTTATTTTTGGCACCAACTGGTTTTACTTCCTCATCCTCCCATCCAATAAATAAATTGCATTAAAAAAATTAGTATCCTAATTACCTCAAAGTCAAATATGAGGGAAATATGACTACAGGGGTATCATTTAATAATCATCATTCCAAAAGACAACTCTTCACATTTTTGTAAGGATTTTGGTCGTTGAAGAACTGCCCATCAAATGGCCATTTGGTGTGCCCCCTCCTACTGCTTCCCCACATTGCGTTTCCCAAGCACAACAGACAGCAGATTACTCTTCCTCCCCAGAAACCTTATCAATGGCTCCCCATTGTCTGCAGCTGTGTCTCTCAAACCTTAGCCTGAATATCTTGTAGGAATGTGGATTCTGATACAGTGAGTCTAGGGTGGGGCCCGGTGTTCTGCAAGTCTAACAAATTTCCAAGTGGGTCTGGAGCTGCTCTTCCTTTGACCACACTTTGAGCGGCAAGGGTCTAAGGACAGGCCTGACAATGATGGACCTGTGCACTTTAGTCCCAACCCACTTTGACAGGCTTGTTGCCTTTATATGCTTGATTCTCCAGCATCACTCTATTCTCTGGCACTCCCAGGCCATTATTGTTTTTCCAGATACATAAACACCTTCTCATGCCTCTATGCTTTTGGGGTGCTGGTGGCCTTCGATGTCTTACTTGCCTTTATTTATCCAGAGAGCCCACGCTCTCCACAAGCCCTTCTCAGAATCATCTCTGTTCCGCCCAACCAGAGAATCACTGTCTCCTTCTCCTGTTCTCCTCTTGCACTGTGGTTGGAAATCACCTTTCTAATTTCTACTGTCTGCCAGACTATCCATAGTGGGTGTGTATCTGTCTACCAATGAACTGTGACCCTCTAGTGGACAGCCATCTCATTCTATACATCTTTGCCTCTTCTGCAGCATTTTACACAATTGCTGCGTAGAGCAGGTACCAATCAAAGTTCGCTGGAAAGAATTGAATAAAATTCACAATTGTGTAAAATCACTTCTCTAGATGGCTTTTTCTTGAATAGCTGAAACTCACTGACATTCAGATAAAACCTCTTCAATGTTCTTTCCTGAAAGGATGTGTCCTACTCCTTGGTAGTTAGGGATCACTCCTGGGTGTTTTTCAAAAAGGTTTTGATATAGAGGATCTGTGAATGTGACTATGTGGGCTAAGCTTCTTAAAGGGGCAAACCAGCTGAGAATCACAAAAGAAAGCGCAGGCTGCTGCCTTTGCTAACCATACAAGCTGGTTTTTCATTGTTGCTAATGAGAGCCACTTGTGTTGACTGTCTAACAAGAAGTACCTTAATCCTTTCTCATTAGATGTCTAAAATTAGCCTTGCTTTGCCCTGCGGGAAGAATCATGAGATCTGCTGCCTTTTCAGTTTTAGGTGGGATGATAGAAAAGTTGAAGGTCCATTCCTAGAATCTGGAAGGACATTCCTAGCTGGGCAATATTAATAATCAAGCTTTTTGAATCAGAGTGACCTGGGCTCTAATTTTGATACTGCAATGTGTTGTTTATTTAGAACAAATTGGGGGCTGGCCGGTTAGTTCAGTTGATTACAGAGTGCTGTTATGGAACAAATTGGTTAGCCAGTTTGAGCCTCAGTTTTCTCACCTCATAATTGGGTAAATCATGCTCACCTTGAAGGTTTATTGAGATTAAATGGAAGAATGCGTATCAATTTCTTGGCACATAGGTACACAGCAAACAATAGTGGGTGTTATTACAGTCAGAACTCTGGCATATCACCAGTCAATCTTTCAGAGCTATAAGGCAAAACCGTTTCCTTCTTTACACCAAGTAAAGGAAAACTTTATTTCCCTTTGCTCTACCACTTCTCTCAATACTTCTCTTCTGACGCCAGATGTGTAAGTATTTTGTACCAAGTAATTCTCCAGTTCTCTGCAGATACCAACTGGATGTCCTACAATTTAACTCAATTCTGGCAATATCTACTTGGAATTAGCATCAGATCACACAGGTCAAGGGCTCAGTCCCATAAGACCACCCCACTTCAGATGCCATTTACAAGTCCAAGTTGTCACCTGTGTTTCTGGCCAGCTGGATATAAATCAGAGTTCCCCATGACTCTCTCCTGGGTTTGATAATTTGCTAGAATGGCTCACAAAACTCAAGGAAACATTTATTTACATTTACTAGTTTATTATAAAGGGTACAACTGAGGAACAGCTAAATGGAAGAGGCGCATAGGGCAAGGTATGAAGGAAGGGGTGTGGAGCTTCCATGCTCTCTTGGGCATGCCACCCTCCCCACACCTCCATGTGTTCACTAACCCAGAAGCTCTCCACACCCTATTCTTTTGGGTTTTTATGGAGGCATCATTATGTAGGCATGATTTGTTAAATCATTGGCCACTGATGATCAACTCAGCCTTCAGTCTTTCCCCTTATAGGTCAGGGTGTGAGGCTGAAAGTTCCAACCCTCTAATCACATGGTCAGTTCCTCTGACAACCAGCCCCCATCCTGTGGTTATCTAAGTGCTTTCCAAAAAACACCTTATTATTATAAACTCAGGTGTGGTTGAAAGAGACTTGGTATGAATAACAAGAGATACTCCCTTCACCATAGCTCTAGAGCTATTTCAAGAACCCAGGACAAAAGACCAAATATTATAACCAAAGATGCTCCCATAGTTTTTATCCCTTAGGAAACTACAAGGTTTTAGGAGCTGTGTTCCAGGAATAGGGATAAAGACCATATATATATTTCTTATTATAAATCTAAAGATCACAGGGTTTAAAGTCCATCACTAATATTTATTGATTGCATCTCACCTATTAAAAACTGGGGATAAGAATAGGGTTCTGCTGCTTTTAATAGAACTCTGGCCACTGTGCTGGGTCCACTCACTGCCTCCACTAGTGGCAGAAGCAATAACTCCATCGATGACTTAATTGCATTCCAAATCAATTGAAATCAGGACTTTTTAATTCCCTCTGGATCATGGACTCCTTTCAAAATCTCATGAAGGCTATAAAGAAAAAAAAATGCCTGTATTTATACAATTTTGCTTTTACCTTCTTGAGGTTGACGAGTCCCATGATAAAAACAGCTGGTTCCTGGATGTGCTTACAAACTTCTGATCCCTTATGAAGCAAGAAGCCAAGAATGACACAACAAAGTTGAGCAACAATTGAATACCAGGAAGGTTAGTGAAAGGATGGAAAGAATCACCTACCCCTTCCCCAATTCATTTTCCCTACTCTGGAAAACCTAGAGCCAAGATGGGTACTAGAAGGGTAGGGAGAGGATGGTTTGGTAATCTTTCTTATTATTTCCTATGCTGGGAATTATTGCTACACAAACATATCTGGGTATTTTATAAGGGTTCTCGTAGAACATGATGATCTCAATAAGGTTTGCAATAAAAGTGAATAATATCCCAAGTCAGGAAACCCTTTCTGTTTTAGACGTGGAGGGGAAGTTGCCCAAGCAGTGAAGTATACTTTTCATCATCTATCTTCATCCCAGTGGCAGAGCTATGTGCAGGGCTGACTTGCATTAATAAACATGAACCCAGTGGATGTGGAAACGTGTCCAGGCCTCGCTCGTCAATTCCCATTTTCATACTTCCTGAGTAGGCTGGGAAATGTGGAAGGACAGCATGAATTCAATTTAACAGTTCAGTAAGTGCCAAAGAAATGATCACGTCTCTGAAAATAAGTGTTTTAAACAAGATTTTTCAGATGGTAAAGAAAAGACAAATCCTTTGTTTAGTAAACAGCAAACACTTTATACATGAATCATCCAGCAGACATTAAGTGTAATCAAAGGTTCCATTTTAGTTCAAATACAACTTATGTTCCCCAATTAATTATTTACAGGACTGTACAGTTTGCATTTTTAAATTAATGTTCTGCTTCCCAGATGTCTTCTTATAGACATGCTGTGACCCTTCTTAGAGAAGCTGGTTCTCTTATCACAGTGTTTTCAAGGCCTGCTGGGGTGTGAAGAAGCTGATATGGTTTAAGTTCCACCTGCCATATTGGACCCAATAAGGAATTTGTGGAGTTGGAATGCAGTTCATGCACTTAAGTAGGCTGTATTCTTGGCAAAGAGGCTCTGAGTTGAGATGATGGAATTCAAATTTTATTTTTTCCAAGGAAACATTATTATAATGGAGTTATCTTCCTGACAAAGGGTCAACTCCTAGTGGAGTCACAGAAATGAGGCTATCGTACTAGTAAGGAATCTCAAAGGCAATCTGGATCAGTTCTCTTTCTTGAGCCGAAAAAGTGTTATTTTCACTTTTCAGATGAGACAAGTGAGATTTATTTAGAGGCTAAGTGTTCTGATAATATGCTAATAAGGGTGGAGATTTTGGAGGGTGAGGGGAGGATCTAGAATAGGGCCATCCAATAGAATTTTCCGCAATGATAAAACAATGTTTTATATATGCACTGTTTAATATAGTAGCCACTGGCCACATGAGGCTATTGAGGACTCCAAATGTGGCTAGTGTAACAAAGATACTGAAATTTAGATTTTACATAATTTTAATTAATTTAAATTTAAAGTTACATGTGGATAGCAAGAGTAAATTGAACCGAATTCCAGGCATTTTGAAAGGTAAGGGCTAGGTAACAAAGTGAAAAGTAAAGCTAAGAAAATAAAAATCCAACACAATAACTACCTTGCTGACTGAATTGGTTATTTCATAATGAAATTTAAGGATCATCAATCTGCTGGACAATACCAAGGAGTCATAGTAGTTTATAACATGATAAAGTCTCAGAGGCACTTAAAAGATTTTATTGTACAAGGAAGAAAAGGCACACAAAAAAATCCCAGGGGCATGGACAAGTACCAAATAGAACATTTAGAATTAGGACGAGAAACAAATGCCATATTTCATGATAGAGTTAGGACCACTTTAAAGAAAAGTTTCCTAAGAATAATGGAAGAAGTTGCCATGGAAAATTGTGAAATATAGTTGGAGAAACAACCAAAACTGGTTTGGAACTGTGACTGACTACAAGTCTAGAAGCAAAAATTATACTACTTATAATTCTCTCCACTAATTTTGGTCTTACTCTCAATTTTAACATATCTACTTTCTTTAGATTGTGGTACAAAATACATAACATGAGATCTACTCTCTTAAATTTTTAAGGGTACATGTCTGTACTGTTCATAATAAGCACAATGTTACTCAGCATATCTCCAGAACTTTTTCATCTCACATGATTGAAACTTTATACTCATTGAAAATCAAGTCCCTATTTCCCTTCTCCCCAGCCCCTGGCAACCACTATTAGACTTTCTGCTTCAATGAGTTTGACTACTTTAGACAACTCATAGCCATGGAATTGTGCAGTATGTGTCCTCAGGGTTCATCCATGTTGTTGCATATGACAAGATTTCCTTTCTATTCAAGGCTAGATAATATTCCGTTGGATATATATATATACCACATTTTTTTTATCCATTCACCTGTTGATGGGCATTTAGGTTGTTTCCACTTCTTGGCTATCGTAGACAATGAGACAATGAACATTTGACCACATAAATCTCTTTGAGTTCCCGATTTCAGTTCTTTTAGATAAATACCCAGAAGTAGAATTGCTGGATCATATGGTAGTTCTATTTTTAATTTTTTGAGGAAACTCTGTACTGTTCTCCATAGTGTCTGCATCATTTTACATTCCCACCAACAGGTATAAGGGTCCCAATTTCTTCACATCCTCAACAACACTTATTTTCTTTTTTTAAAAAAAATTATTTTTATTTTTTATAGATGTGAGGTGATATCTCATATGGTTTTGCATTTCCCTAATAATTAGTGATGTTGAGTATCTTTTCATATACTTGTTGGACATTTGTATAGTCTTCTTTGGTGAAATGTCTATTCAAGTCTCTTGCCCATTTTTAGATTTGTTTATTTTGCTATTGAGTTATATTTTTGGATACTTTTGTCAGATATATGGTTTGAAAATATATTCTCCCATTCCATAGGTTGTCTTTTCACTCTGTTGATTATTTCTACTGTACTTCTTTTAAAAGCTTTAAATGAAGCTTTTAAAATGTGACGTAGTCTCACTCGTCAGTTTTTGCTTTTGTTGCCTGTGCTTTTGGTGTCATATCCAAGAAATTACTGCCAAGGCCAAAGTCATGAAGGTTTTCCCATGTTTTCTTTTAGCAGTTTTAGTTTCAGGTCTTACATTTAAGCCTTTACTCCTTTTTGAGTTGATTTCATGTATGTATGGCATAAGATAAGGGTCCTATTTCATTTTTTTTTGCATGTAGATATCCACTTTTCCCACCATTTGTTGAAGAGATCATACTTTCCCGATTGTTTATTCTTGGTGCCCAAGTTGAAGATCAGTTGACCTATACGTATAGGTTTATTTCTGGGATCTCTATTCTGTTCCCTTGGTCTATATGATCATTAATTCTGGGTGTCAACTTGGTTAGATTAAGGAATACCAAGAAACCTGGTAAAGCTATGTTTTTTAGGTGTGACCATGGGGGTGTTTCCAGAAGAGATAAACATGAGAGCCTGAGTGGAGTGGGTGGGAAAGGTCCACCCTCAAAGTGGGCAGGAGCCATCCAATCCACTGGCGTCCCAGAGAGAACAAAAAACAGAGAAAAATGGTAAATCTCTCTCTCTCTATCTGCCAGAGCTGGGATACACTCTGCTCTCCTGTTCATGGACATCAGAACTTGAGACTCTTCAGCTTTTGGGTTCCAGGATTTACACCAAAGACATTTATCGGCTTCCCTAGTTCTGAGGTCTTTAGATTTGGACTGGGCCACGCTGCTGGCATCCAGTTTGCAGACGGCCTATCATCGGACTCCTATTCACAATCTCGTGAACCAATTCTCCTAATAAATCTCCTCTTACATATTTATAAACATCCTAGTGGTTCTGTCTCTGTGGAGAACCCTAATACAGTTGATACATCTGACCTTACGCTAATACAATACTGTTTTAATTATTACTGTAACTTGTAATGTGTGTTGAAATCAGGGAGTGTGAGGCCTTCAGCTATGTTCTTCTTTCTCAAGATTGTTTTAAAGTTTCAGGATCCTTTGTGGTTTCATGTAAGTTTTAGGATTGTTGATTCTATTTCTATAAAAAAAATATGCTATTGGGATTTTGATAGCATTGAATATGTAGATTGCTTTGGGTAGCACGGACATTTTAAAAATATTAAGTCTTTCAATCCATGACCATGAAATGTCTTCCCACTCATTTGTGTCTTTTTGAACTTTTTTCAGCAATGTTTTGTAGTTTTCAGTGTAAAGGTCTCTTCTCTCCTTGGTCAAGTTTATTCCTAAGTATTTTATTCTTTTTGATGCTATTATGAATGGGATTACTTTCTTAATTTCCTTTTCAGATTAGTCATTGTTAGTGAATAAAAACACAGATAATTTGTATATGTTGATTCTGTATCTTGCAACTTTACTGAATTTGTTGATTAGTTCTAACAGTCTCTCTCTTTTTTTTTTTTGGTGTGGAATCTTTAGGGTTTTCTACATATAAATCATGTCATCTATGTACAGAGATAATTTTATATCTTGATATCTGATTTGGATGCCTTTTATTTCTTTCTCTTGACTAATCGCTCTGGCTAGAACTTTCAGTACTACATTGAAGAGAAGTGGCAAAAGTATGCATCCTTATCTTGTTCCTGATCTTAGATGAAAGATGTTCAGTTTTTCACCACTGAGTATGATATTAGCTTTGGGTTTGTCATATATAGGCTTTATTGTGTTAAGGTAATTTTTTTCTATTCCCAGTTTGTTGAAAGTTTTTTTATCATGAAAGTGTGCTAAACTTTGTCAGATGCTTTTTCTACATCTATTGAGATATTCATTTGATTTTTTTCCTCTGTTCTTCAAATGTGGTATACCACATTTATTGATTTGTATATGTTGAACCATTTTTGCATCTCAGGGTAAATCCCAGTTTGTCATGGAGTATGATGCTTTTAATGTATTGTTGAATTCTGTTTGCTAGTATTTTATTGAGGATTTTGCATCTATATTCATCAGGGGTATTGGTCTGTAGTTTTCTTTTCTTCTAGTGTCTTTTTCTGACTTTGGTATCTCGGTAATGCTAATCTCATAAAATGAGTTTGGAAGTGTTCCTTCCCTTCAATTTTTTGAAAGTGTTTGAGATGGATTGGCATTAATTCTTTTGAAAATATTTGGTAGAATTTGCCAGTGCTGCTATCTGGTCCTGGGCTTTTTTTTGTTGTTGTTGGAAGGTTTTAATTACCAATTCACCTCCTTACTTGTTACAGGTCTGTTCAGATTTTCTGTTTCTTCATGATTCAGAATGGTAGGTTGCAATTTCTGAGAGCTTATCCATTTTTCTAGGTTATTTAATTTATTTGCATGTAATTGTTCATAGTAGTCTTTTATAATCTTATTTATTTCTGTGACTTCAGTTGTAATGTCTCCTCTTTCTGATTTTGTTTGAGTCTTCTCTCTCTTTTTTTAGTTAGTTTAGCTAAAAGTTTGTTAATGTGGTTGATCTTTTCAAAATACCATTTCTTAGTTTTATTGATTTTTAAAATTGTTTTTCTATTCTCTATTTCATTTATTTATACTCTAATCTTTCTTATTTTCTTCCTTCTCATAACTTTGTTTTTTTTCTTTTTTCTCCTTACTTCCTTAAGGTGTAGAGTTAGGTTGTTCATTTGAGATCTTTCTTCGATTTTAGTGTAGGCATTTATCATTATAAACTTCTCTCTTAGAACTGCCTTTCCTGTATCCCATAAGCTTTCGTATGTTGTGTTTTCATTTTCATTTGTCTTGAGGTATTTTCTGATTTTCCTTTTGATTTTTTTCTTTGTCACATCAGTTATTTAACAGTGTGTTGTTTAATTTCAAAATATTTGTGAATTTTCTAGTTTTCCTTCTGCTATTAATTTCTAGTTTTATTCCATTGTAGTTAGAAAATATACATGGTATAATTTCAATATTTGTAAATTTGTTAAGACTTCTTTTGTGACCTCATAGATGATCTATCTTGGAGAATGCTTTATGTGTGCTTGAGAAGAATGTACATTCTGTTGCCATTGGGTAGAATGTTCTATATATGTCTGTTATGTCCACTTGGTTTATAGTGGTGTTCAAGTTCTATGTTTCCTTTTGATCTTCTGTCTGGATGTTCTATCCGTTACTGGAATGTGGAGCATTAAAATCTCCTGCTATTATTGTGTTGCTGTCTACTTCTCTCTTAAATTCTGTCAGTGTTTGCTTCATATATTTAGGTGCTGTAATGTTGGGTCCATATCTATTTATAATTGTTTATTTTCACGGTAAATGGACTATCTTACCCTAATATAATGTGCTTCTTTGTCTTTGCCTCATTTTTTGACTTAAAGTTTATTTTGTCTGATATAAATGCTTACTTTTGGATAGCATTTGCATGGAACGTTTTTTCCCATCCTTTGTCTTCAGCCTATTTGTGTTCTCAAATCTAAAGTAAGTCTTTTGTAGAGAGCATATAATTGGATCTTTTTTTTTTCTTTTAAATCCATTTAACTACTCTTTTTGATGAGGGAGTTTAATCCATTTACATTTGAAGTAATTATTGATAATGGAAAAACTTACTATTGCCATTTTATTCATTGTTTTCTACTGTCTGGCGGCTCTTTTGCTTCTCTTTTCCTCTCTTGCTGTCTTTCTTTGTGTTTTGCTGGGTTTTTTTGTAGTGAGATCCTTTGATTCCTTTCTTATTTATTTATTTTTTTGTGTGGATGATTTATTGGTATTTTCCATATGGTTATCATGGGTTTACATAAAACATCTCAGAGTTATGGCAACCTATTTTAAACTGAAAACAAATTAAATTCAGTCACATACAAAAACTCTACACTTTTACTCTTCCCTTGCCCCAACTTTATGTTATTGATACCACAAATTACTTATTTTTATATTGTCTCCACTCACATATTTTTATACTTATAGTTATTTTTTATACTTTTGTTTTTTAACTTTCATACCAGAATTAAAAACCTTTTACACAATGCTGTTACATATTATAGCATTCTGTGTTTGTCTATATCTTTACCTTTACATCATGCTTTATACTTTCATAGGCTTTTGTGTTGATTAGCATCTTTTGGTTTTAGCTTGAAAGACTCTCTTAAGCATTTCTTATAAGTAGTGATGAACTCCCTCAGCTTTTGTTTATCTGGGAAAGTCTTTATCTCTCCTTCATTTTTGATAGACAATTTTGCTGGATATAGTGTGCTTTGTTGGAATTTTTTTTTTCTTTCAGCACTTTGAATACATAACCCCACTTCCTTCTGGCCTGCAGTGACTCTGCTGAGAAATTTGCTGACAGTCTTATGGAGTTTCCTTGTGTGTAATGAGTTTTTTTTTTTTTTTTTTTTTTTTTGCTACCTTCAAAATTCCTTCTGCATCTCTGAATTTTAACAGTTTGATTATACTATGTCTCAGTATTAACTTTTTTGGGTTTATCCTATTTGGGGTCCACTGGGATTCTTGAGCCTGGAAGTCAGTTTCTTTTCCCCAAATTTGGGAAATGTTTAAACAATTTTAATGTAAGTTTTCTTCCCCTTTCTCTCTTTTCCTTCTGGAACTTCCATAATGCACATATTGGTCTGCTTGCTGGTATCCCATATGTCCCTTAGGTTTTTCTTCACTTTTTTATTCTTTTTTTCTTTTTGTAACTTTGACTGTATAATTTCAAGTGACCTGTCTTTGAGTTTGCTAGTTCTTTCTACTACTTTATCAAGTCTGCTGTTGAACTCCTCTACTGAATTTTTTCAGTTCAGTTATTGCATTTTTCAGCTCCATTTTGTTTGCTCCTTTTTAAAAAAATATAATATCTCTTTCCTGTTAAAATTCTCATTTGTTCATGAGTTATTTTTTTCTGAACTCTTTGAACATCTTTATGAAAGTTATTTTGAAATCCCCTCAGGTAATATATATTTATTTCTTTAGGGATGGTGTTTGGAGATTTTTTAATCCCTTAGTTAGTCCATTTAACCCTGTTTCTTCATTGTCCATAGCTTTGTGCTGATATCCCACATTTGAAAAATAGCAGCCTCTTCCAGTCTTTATGAACTGGCTTCACGCAGGGAAAGAGCTTCACCAATGAGCCTGACTAGACATTTGAGTTTGTCTCAAATCTTTCTGTAGAGGTGTCTTTAGATGTGTAGATTTCAAATTTGAGGTATTAGCTAGTTTCTTTTTTGTGGAGGGGGCTTGTAATCTCTTACTTTCTCTGGTGTCTGTCTGCTGTACCACGGGTCCTCTGAAGCAGCAACATGACTTCCAGCTCTTTTTTGTTCTTAGTGGCGTGGCCCTGAAGCATCTAGAGTATGTAGGTCCCATCAGCACATTGAATTGTACTAGGCAGGAAACAGCTTCTTGGGCAGTCCCTAAAAAGCTGGAACATTAGAAGAATGCTTTACTCTTCTCCTTCTCTCTGAAGGAGAGGCTATTGAGCTGTATTGGACTCCATCTGCTATACTGTGGGTCCTCTGGAGCCGCAGCTCATCACCTAGCTCTTTTGTTCTCAGTGGCTCCTAGGCATCTAGAATATGCTGGGTTTTATCAGCATTCCCAGATAAGTGAGAGAAGCCAGTCCCTTGTGCAGCTCCCCCAAAGTCAGAACATTAGATGTATAGTTCAGTATTCTGTTTTCTTCTCCAGGAAGAAGCTTGGGGATGGGAGTCTATTCTGTTTTCTTCTCCAGGAAGAAGCTTGGGGATGGGAGTTTCCTCCTGATCACATGGCACTGTGCAAAGGGCAGGGACTGTAGTGAGATGGTGCCACGAATTTTCCTACTTGCTTTAATATGGCTGATTTCACACTCATCTGGAGTGCAAGAGCCTCTTAACTCATTTATGAGTATTACGAAGAGGGAATTGGTAATGTTTTCTTGTTGAATTGGTGTTTCTCTGAGAAGAAGTGTCTAGGTCTTCCTATTACACCACCTCGCTGATGTCACTCTTCAACATACCTACTTTGAATGTATTTAGTGCTCTGCTCTGTATTTAGGCCAAATGAATGCAAAACATCATATTCAAAGTAAATGAATGATTTCCCATTGTGCTTATATCAGTCAGGGTTCTCCAGAAAAACAAAAACAATAGTATGTATATATATCTATACTTACAGGAACTGTCACTGGCAAGTCTGACATCTATAGAGCAGGCCAGCATACTGAAAATGCAGGTAAGAGTTGAGGGAAATTTACTTTTTTTCAGAAAACCTCAGATTTTGCTCTTAAGACTTTTATCTGACTGAATGAGGCCCACCGACATTATTGAGAATAATTTCCTTTACTTAAAGGCAACTGATTGTAAATGTGAATCACATTTAAGAAATACATTCACTATATCATCTAGACTTGTGTTTGACTAAACAAGTGGGTACCATAGCTTAGCCAAGTTAACACATACAATTAATCATCAAATTACTGTACATAATATAAATTATCTAAGGTCACAGAGAGTCAAAGATTGTCAGGGCAAGAAAAGACATGGGAGACCATCTAGCTAAGGTCTTCATTTTACAGATGAGAAAGCTGAGGGAAGGGAGGGTGACTTAGCAGAGGCAATACTGATTAGTAGATAGAATTTTGGAGTCAGAAAGATATAAATATCACAGTCAGATGTATCTTTTATCAGCTGTGTATCCTTGGACAAGACACTTAATCTCTCTGCCTCAGATTCATCATCTGTAATATGGGAATTTTATCTACCATCCTTATGGTAACATTTTGTAAGAACAGCCTCTGACAGAGAGTAATTTGCTCAATAAATGGAAATTAATTATTATCATTATTGACAACATTATGGGCACTCAGAATGTAGATTTTAACTTACTCAAGAACTCACTGGGAAGTGATTAAGAATGTCACCATCCTAATTTTTCATTCTCTATCACAATAGTGCTGACACTAATAATCTAGAATTATGTTAAATGTGATATACTATTCAATCTACTGCATATACTTTTTATCCACTTTTCCTCACTTATCTATACTGAAATAAAATCAGGGGATATTCTGTCAGTTGCTGATTCTTATCAGGATTAGAGGGTTCAGTAAGGTATTTCCAGGAAGATTTTGAGAGGTATTTGAGGGCTGTTGTGGGTAGACCTGGGTCCAAATTGGATGAACTTTTGAGGTCTTGATCCAGGGATGTTTGTTTCATGGCTCTTATTTTGTCATTTTGAATGCCCCTTTGCAGGCATGGGCCTTAAAGATCACCTTACTGTCCTCTCTGTGCTTGGAAACAGAATGTCTGGTTTTGCTGCCTTAAGCTGCAGGCTCACCAGCTTAGAAGCTTTCCCATGCTTGCTGGTGTTATGCAGAGAATACTTGTGTTGGAAGAGCCCAAACTAACCCTTACTTGCAGGAAATTCTCCATCTTTTGATCCTTTGCTATGTTGTTGCTTCCGATGTCAAGAGCCTGAAAGCTTTTGTTTGAATGGTGGCAAAATTCAAAGACATTCAGAACTGAGTTTGATCCTTAATCCACAAAATCAAAGGTTCTTCTCTCTCAGCTACAGGTCCTGATTGTTGCTTCATAAAGCATTACTACTGTTACTAGAGCACTGCCTTTTCCTTTTATCCATCATTTTAAAAGCTTGACGACAGGTGTGCTAATAAAATAATGAGATAGCCCCATCCTCCTCAAACATAGCAGAAAAACTCTCAACTGAGTTTGTCTTTGGAAGTCATTTTTCTTGGAACATTTTTGAAACTCACTTTTTAGAACTGTTTTTAAAATGCCTTCTAGTGACAGTTTTACCAAAAGAAAAAAAATTAGTCTTGCTATATTGTAGTCATAGGGCATTCTTCCAGGCTCTGCTATATTTTTTCCCCTTCATCTTTTTTCTTTCCTTCTTTTCTTCTTGAAGGATGAGAAGTGGGGCATGACGGATGGGGTTAATGCTAAGAAGTCAAAAAGAAGCTTGGGGGACCTGGACAGGGAGCATTCCAGGAGGATTACACAGGGTAAAGCTTCTGAAACTTTCATGTACATCGAAATCTTTAAGGATCATGTCAGTATGCAGATTCTGATTCAGTAGGTCCAGGCTGAGGCCTGAGAGTACACTTCTAACACATTTCCTGGTGAGGCCGCTGCTGGTCCATGCAGCACACTGTGAGTAACAAAGTCTTAGGAAGAGAAGGAAGCCAAGATATAAGGTGCAATCTGGATGGGACATTTTACAACTTTTCTTAGTCACTCCTCAAAATAGCCCTGTAAGATTACCCTTTTTGTATTATAAGTTTGCAGATTCAAAGAGTTTAGGAAAGTCAACTGAGCTGGGGTACGAATGTGGTTCTTGGCAGCATCAAGGACCATAGGTGGCTTCCTCTCTGTACCGCCTCCTGTTAGTATGTGTGCTGCCCTTCATCAGGCTCCAGGCAAGGTGCCTATATTTGGCTCCAGAGAGGCTTTTCAAGACAACTGTCCTTTTCCACTTTCAGTCCCTTAGGGGCTTTGGATTGACTATAGCCCTCTTCACTGGCCCCATTCTCTTTTCTCTTCTGAGTACCCTCCATGGTGCTGCAGAGTGATTTTTAAAGTAAAGCTCTAATTAAATGTTCTCTTGTTCCAAAAGCTTCTGAATATATGTTATCTTCCTTAGCTTCACATTCAAGGCTTTCAATAATGTTATGTCCCTTCCCCAGGTCTCTCCTGCTTTTCCCTTGGGCTGCAATCAACCATGTGGGCTGCTCCTGTTTGTTAGAATAGATCTTGAACTTCCCTGCCTTCCCACCTTTGCTTATTTGATCTGTCTCCTGCAATGTTCAACCTTCCATTTCAGCACAGTAAGATCCTTCCCATTCCTTATCTGTCCCCTTCAGCCAGATACCAGTGTTTCCTTCTTTGGAAATTCTCAGAGACCTTTCCTGGTAGCATGTTTCTTATTCCATTTTACATGGTATCAACACATTTATGTGTACTGTTGCTTTGCCTCCCATGGATTTGTCACCCCCTTTCCCCTGGGTGATGGAGCTGCCAAAGATTACTCAAAGCCCATCTCTTCTGAGCAGTGAGAAGCCCCGAAAAGGGGTTAATCTCCCAGAACCCTCAAGAGAGAGGCATTCCTTCCATTTGGGAAATTAACCACGAATTGGGTTCTCTTCCCACATTTATTCTCCAGACCAGGAAGTTTCAGGAAGAGAACATAAGTGGGTTTTTTGCTAAGTATAATTTAACAAGTTTAACAATAGGCATTCCATAATGCAATTTTCAAGAAGTTAAGTTGATCCACCAACAAAAGCTTGATCTTAGCAAACATTCTCTTCTTACAGCAATTTCCCAGTATCTTTACAAATCAATCGGTAACCTGTCTGTCTTTGAGCCAGCAACCTTGCTGTGTTACAATTCTTTATCTTACAACAGAGACGATATAGCCTGGGGAAAATTTCCTGTCCTTTGCAAGGTCAGTATTTGCAAGGCTTTGGAAAACCAGGCCCTGTGAAGTACATTTGCTTTATGCATAGTCCACATGTACCAACCTCATTCTGAAGAAGAATGTGAGACAGTCTTCATAGACATTATCATCATTTAGTGCTTGTATAACCCTCCTTTGCCCTGCATATAAGGGGCTCAAAGAACAGAGCAAGCTCTGAACAATATGTCATGAATTAAGTTGCATGATACTGCAAGGTAGAGAATCATGAATAATGTTAGATAATGACTGAATTGTAAGTTAATAATCCTAGAGTATTAGTTCTTAAGTTTTTTGTTTTTGCTTTTTTGATATTCTAATGAGCTAACTGAACCCCAAAATAAAACCTATGCATTAAAACAGTAAGTGATTTCTCCAAAACTCATTCTCCTCCTATGATTGCAGTGGAGATTTTCTGAATCAGTACCTGTACAAAACTAGAACATTGTCTCACATAGAGGAAAGACTACTAAATGTTAATTTTCATTATTTTTCTCCCTAACTTAATTTTATAAGACTGCTGAAGGGATTTCTTTGATGTAGAAAGCTTGCACAGCAGTAAGTAAAAAGCATTTGGTTTTCAGCATTTTGTTTAACTGCCACATGCAGAAACATCTTGTGAAGTAGAAAGTAGGAGGCCACATCTCTTTGGAAACCTTTTTGGGATTCTTAGACATATCAGAAGAGCAATGAATAGCCAACTGATAGTAACAATAACCCAGTAGGCACCATGCTCCTTTGTCTTGACAGAATGGTTTGGTATGGTTGCCAGTCTTGGCAGTTCTCCTATAAAGCAATCCTCCTGCTATGATTCAGTTTAAGGAAAGGCTACCACTTCATCATCCATGACGGAGACTAAAGAAGGAAGACAAAACACAGTACAGATGTCAACTTACGAAGATTATTCAAATCACTATACCTCTGCATTACTAGAACTAACGCTTATGTCACTAGCATTGATGTCAAGCTAGAAAAGATTGTCCCCTATATTTATTGAATATAGTAACCCTTAAATGAAAATGTGACCCCAAATCATTGGGATCCAGCCTAGGTCTTTTGATGCCAATCCTTGGTTATTTCCTCTAACTCAGAGCTACTTCCAATTATCGAGAGAGATACACCTCAAAAATTAATGTACACATGAATGAACTGAAACATTCGTCAAAATGTGGATTCTGAGACAGTGGGTCTCAGGAGGGGCTGGAGATTTAGCATTTCTAAGAGGCCCCTGGGTGATGCTGCTGCTGCTGGTTTGTGGACCACATTTTGAGTATCCAGGTTCTAGGACATCACTGAGCATGGATTGAAGCACTTAAGGAAACAAGAACTGTCCACAGAACTTAAATAAATTGGCCTTTTGTGGTTTTGTATCCCTTACTGTGGATAACACAGGACCGAGCACATGGAAGGCTGTAGATAAATAAGAACACAATCTAGCTGCTGAAAGGCCTATGGAAATCAGCGAGCCTAAAATCAGGTGGTGGCCCCAGATGATACGTGCCTTGTCTATTTTCCTTTTTGGTATAGTTTTCATGATGATTTATGTCTCTGGGAAGTTACCGAGAGAGTCTGATGAAGGCAGATGCTTATTCCTAGAGCTATGGGCAAAGTAGCAGGAAATGGAGAAGATATATGGCAGAAAAAGAAATAGAACAGAAAACTCGGCTGGGGTTCATGTGGATTTTTACATTATGAAATGATCTAAAAACAAAAATCAAATAAGAAAAACATTTAAGTGTGTTCATTAGTATAGTTAACAGAGTTTTAAAAAATATCATAAAATTAGGTTATGGAATTGAGATTATTTAACCAGGAAAAGAAAAATATGCATGTAAAATCAGTGCAATTTTTTTTTAATGAAAATTTCAAGACTAGTTGTACACCTCCTTAGAAAGGAGAAAAGGAATAAGAATTTGCATTGCAGTGGAATTATTTCATTTGGCATAGTAGAGAAGTTCAGAGTCTCTAAAGTCTGAAGATTGTGTTTAGGGAAGAAATATTTCAAAAATGAAGCTTCTCTTCTGAAGAACTTTAATCAATTTAGGTTTGAGTTCTGGTTATGTTCTAAGCACTGGGATGGGTACTGGGGATGCTGTAATGATAATATATGGTAGATGCACACAAGACAGGAGTACAAAAATAGATAGCATAATACAATGGAATGAGCCCAACAGTGGAATTGTGATATCAAAATGTGAGAAGTCAGAGGAAGAGCTCGCTTTGTCCGAGAGAGTTAGTAAAATCTTCGGAAAAGATGTACTATTTAATATGAGCATTGAAGGATGAGTAAGAGATAAAAGTTAGTAAACATTCACTTTAGCAAGTATTATTTATCATTACATAATATGGATAAAAAACGAACATGCCCTGTGGAAACTGATAGTCCTGAGCTCAAATCCCAGCCCCACTGCTTTTTTTTTTTTTTTTTTAAGTTTTATTTTGTCGATATACATTGTGGCTGATTATTGCTCCCCATCACCAAAACCTCCCTCCCTTCTCCCTCCCCCCTCCCCCCCAACAATGTCCTTTCTGTTTGCTTGTCGTATCAACTTCAAGTAATTGTGGTTGTTATATCTTCTTCCCTCCCCCCAGTTTTTTTTTTTTTTTTTTTTTGTGTGTGTGTGTGTGTGTGTGTGTGTGTGTGTGTGTGTGTGTGAATTTATATATTAATTTTTAGCTCCCACCAATAAGTGAGAACATGTGGTATTTCTCTTTCTGTGCCTGACTTGTTTCACTTAATATAATTCTCTCAAGGTCCATCCATGTTGTTGCAAATGGCAGTATTTCATTCGTTTTTATAGCTGAGTAGTATTCCATTGTGTAGATGGACCACATTTTCCGTATCCACTCATCTGATGATGGACATTTGGCAGCCCCACTGCTTTCTGATTGTATAGTTTGGGCATATTATTGAATCTCTCTGAGCACAGATTTTCTCTTTTGAATGACAATGTGGTATGCCCCATAAGGAAATAAATTAGATAAATGAGAAAACAATAAATGCATGCCTTTTAGTTGTCTAGATATTCCTGCATTTCAATGTCAACAGATTTAGGCTCCAAATGGTATCATGACTACACTCCTGAACATGTAATTCTTTGGAACAAAGTGGCTTCTTTGCTTGAATCCTCTGTTCTAAACTTTTCATTCATTTCCTGTTCTAGATTTTCCCTTGTAACACTTGTATGGGTTAGATAGTGTTCCCCACAAAATTCATGCATATGCAGAACCTCAGAATATGACTGAATTTAGAAATAGGGTTTTTGTAGATGTAATTAGTTACATTAAGATAAGGTCATCCTGAATCAGGGTGGGCCCTAAATCTACTATGACTGTGTCCTTATAAGAAGAGACGACACACAGAGTAAGAGGAAAAAGGGCCATGTAAAGACAGAGGCAGAGGTTGAATGTATGCTGCCACAAGCCCAGGAACACCAAGGATTGCTGGCAACCACTAGAAACTAGAAGAGGCAAGGAAGGAGTCTTCTCTGGGCTCTTAAGCGCCTTTGGAAGAAGCATGGTCCTTCTGACATTTTGATTTTGGATTTCTAGTTTCTCATACTGTGAGAGAATAAATTTCTGTTGTTTTAAGCTACCCAGTTTGTGGTACTCTGTTACAGTAGCCCTCAGAAACTAATACAACACCTGCTGCCATCTACCTTCCATTTAAAGTCATGAAGTTAATTTTGAAGGCACAAGGTGGCTTTGCAACATGTTGACCTGACTAGGCTGTGTTGCATGTTCTAGAATTCCCTTCCCTGTCTGTTTTGATTAAGGTATGCCAAAAGAGGCATTTTTGTATAAGTTTGGGGGCACAACTGTAGCAGCAGCTGTATTGTTTTTATGCTCAGAAGGTCGGTGCTTTTGTGGCTTAGACACATTGTGGCTCATCTGCCAGCAGTTGGACCTGCAATCCCTCTACCTTCCCTTGGATTCTCCTTCAGTTTCTCTGCCTCCTGGCCCAGGTATGAAGGGGGATTCTCCTTCAGTTTCTCTGTCTCCAAGAAGAAGGGTCCATCTTTTCCTGCAGGAGGCAGTGAGAGACTGACATTGCTTCCAGCTTGTCCTAGTTCTCTCCTCTTTATATCCAGCTTCCCTCTGGACTTCCTGCCCTGCAGACATCAAACTCCAGCATTAGATGCAAAGACATCAGCCTTGCAAAGACTTGACCAGCTCCTACTATTTTGTAAAGTCAAATCTCTATAATAAATTGCTTCTCTGATTGGACCCTTGCAGGTAGAGGCACCCAGGTCCCCATGGCTTAGTCCCAAGTGTTCAGGCAAGATTCTCTCTCCCTGTCTACACATGTGACAGCTATAATTTAAACATCCTTGCACCCAAGGTTCTTGAACAAACTAGGTGAAATGACAAGTGATGTTTTATGTGAACTTGTTTTGTGGTGTTCAGCCTCCTGTGAATTTAGTGGCCCAGCATAAAGATCTCTCATTTGCTCTCCCTCGTGTTTGTGACACTTCTTTCTCTTGCAAAGACATAGAAAATTGCACTCAGCTCCTACTGTTCCCTTCTTTGACTCCTGCCAGGAGCAGTAGGCACCAGGGTTTGTATTCTGTTTTACAAAGGCATTTCCAGCCACCGTTCGGGAAGACCTTGGCTTGCTTGTCAGCATGCAGCGTGGCTGTCTGTAGCTGGAGCCTCAGAGGAGAGGCCCTGACTCCACAGCAGCAACCCTTCTCTTCAACCTTGTTCTCGTTCTCTTTCCCAAGAGCCAGACAATGTAATCTGAGATATCCTGGTGCTGATGGGAAGAAGATGAATCACAATGATGATGAGCATTGGATTTTTTTAAAAGCTTTCATTTCCTTTGTGCTTTTGTAAAAGCTGGACTTGACACTTGCTGCTGGCTCTACCGGGCCGTTCTCCTTGTGCCAGCACTGTGTATACTCTCATAATATGGCCCACAGAGAAAGCTTCATGCAATTGTAATGAAGATCCTGTGGCCAGAATGAATGACTCCATTCACTGCAAACAGAACTTGCGATGGATGTTCAATTACATTTGATGCCTCCTGGATAGTGTGGAAGGGGAGGTGAATGGTGATGTCAGCTTGGGTGAGGACCTGTTAGAATAAGCAAAAAGGAGCCTTGCTGTTCTCATTTCTGGTCAGCATGCCAGTGGAATGGTGTGTGCAACCGGGCACTCTGCTCTTAATAGGTTCTTAATAACAGTCTTTACTCACTATTTTTGGAGGATCCTTCTATAGCTCCTGTTGGCCCAAAGGGTTAAGCCCCAATTTATCACCCTGGCATATAAGCCCCTCCACCACCCAGCCCCAACTTAGGGTCTCTAAACTGCTGACCATTCCTTTAGAATGCCACTTGCCTGCATATTTCTGTGCCTTTATTTACCCTATTCATTCCACAAAGATATTCCTTGTCTCCTCTCTACTTCAAGAACTCCTACTTACGTTTTAAGAACTAGCTCAAACACTGCTCCCTTTGACATTCTCAAACAAAATTAAGTTTTTTCTACTGTGTTCCCACCGCATCTTTTACAAGCCTCTGTTATAATCCACAGTACAAATCACGTAATCGTTTACTTTCCTGCCTAACATTTAAATTTCTTGTGAACTTGACTGATTCATCAGAATCTAGAACAGTTCCTGGAACTAAAGTGGAATTAATAGAGTTTCTTTTTGAAGGGAACTGAATAGTATTGGGAAAGGAGTGATTGGCTTGGGCAAAGAGCATTAAATGAGGGGTTTGAACACCTGGATTCTATTCCCAATTTTGTTAATCTCCATATGACCTTAAAGATTTTTAATGGCTGGTCATAGTTGAGTGACACTGACCAGAGGGAAAAATCTCCATTTCTTCTTGTCTTGGTTTCTTCATCTGCTAATTGGTGACTATGATAATCACCCTGACTAAGTCACAGGTGTGTCTTAAGAATCAAATGAGATAAAGAACATAAAAATACCTGCCCTTTCCCCATCAACAGATCATAGAGCAAAGCTAGTTATTTTCTTTAACTCTTTCATAATATCTCCAGAGGTGCAGGGATGGACATGTGCCTGGTGGCCTAGGTCTCCTTTCTCTGATGCTGAGCTGTTAGGACAGGCTGACCCAGATTGAGGGCTTGTTTCTCTGACACCTGTGATTGGTATGAAGGCGTCCCAGTGGAGGGCAGTGACTTCCAAAATTTAGAAGAATAAACTTTGTTGTGTGGCTTGTTTGTTGTGGGCTTTCTAGCACCCTTAGGCTTGTCACATGTGCCAGACATTTGGTAAAAATAGCAGTGATCAAGAGGAAAACATGAGTTTGAAATCCCAAGTTGACTAATGGGCCGAAATTCCCAGAAACAGCTATTCAATGAATGGATATTTCTTGGGAGGCTCTGGCGAGAGCTACTGACATACACCATGGACTCTTCAGAGGTCTTTACAAGAAATGAGATTCTTATTGGCCCAAGAGGGCCCAGGGCTCTTCTTATTTGAGACTATTTCTTCCTCTTTCTCAGGTGTGAACTGGCATAACCATTTTCCTTGGCAACTGGGTTCACTCTAATCCAGGCAAACCCCAAAACCAGGTAAAAATGGCTTTTGGTGTCTTCACGTCTCCCTGACACACTCTGCCCTCCTTCCTCACAGGCTCCTTTTCTAACCTCTCAGTGTGCATGGGCCTCATTTTGCTCCTTAGCTGTCGAAAAATTACTGCTTTTTTTTGCCTTATTGTCGCTTATTCTTCTAATTATAAAAAAACAAAACAAAACACTCCTTTATGGATTGATATATATTTCTTCCTTGTGTCTCCAGGCTTTTATTTGGACAATAAGCTTTACAATACAATTCCAAAATAGGCTATAGTGATACAAGCTACAGAGGGACATTGTTCTCAGATAATCTCAATACTTTTGCTAATTAATAGTTATGGACATCTGCACATTTGATTCCGATGTTTATTGTCAGAGTTTAAGTGATCTCTCCTGTGTCTATAGAGAAAAGGCAAACTTCAGAAGCTCTCAAAATGGGTATTCTAAAAATCAAAAACAGTTCATGCCTCTGGGGCAAGTCAAATTAAGATGATCATTGGATTTGGGGAGGGGGGTGGAAGTAAGATAAAAGGAGCAGATTTTGTTTTGCTTTTGCATTAGTAATACAGATGGTTATACTACTGAAGACAATCACATCTTAATAAATTATAGTTACACTAGCAGCAACAAAGAAATCAGAAACGAATACAACGTAAAAACATTGAACTTCTCATGAAGTTTAGTGATAAGAGTTGCCATTAACTGTGTGTCCAACAGGTCAGGTAAAAATAAAATTTGCTAATGAAATATGATAGCCTAAAACAACGCATATGGAAAGAATTCACATATTAGGTACAGAAAAAAATGAGTTTTCTTGTTATAAGCACAAGATATTTGTATCTCATTAGCAAAGAATAAAACTTACTAAGAGATGATAGCCTTGTTGTTATCAGTGACGTCAGGAATGCCTTAGTAGTGAAAATTCTGTAGAAGTGTCTTCTATGCACCAAAAATATCCTCTTGTGAAAATGAATGATTTATTGCTGTTCCCGAGACAGGAATGGTTTCATTTTAAGCAGTAATAAACACCTGGCATTTGCTCATCTCTGCCTTCTCTTTTTGTCCAGCTTTTCTCTCCATTTCATCGACTCTTAGTTGGGAAGGAACAGCAAATGTCACCTTGGTCATCACTCATCTGATGCTTGGATCTTTTCCAAAGAAGAATACACAGAAGGGCTTGAACTGCTCTGGTGAGTGACTCCTGAGGTCGCCCCCTCTGCCCTTGGACGCCGCTAACTGCTCAGAAGTCTCTCCTCTGTGCATCTCCTTCACACTGGCCCTGGCTCTGCTCTCTGGGACTACACAGAATAGTGCCAACTGTTCCTGAAAATGACAGCTCTTTAGATAGTCATCAGGTCACCCAGGGCATTTTTTTTTTTTTCTCAGACTAAACATTCTACATCCTATCATTCCTTACATGACAAAGTGCAGATCCTCTTCCCTGTTCTGGCCACTTTCTTCTGAACATAGGAGGGTACTTCCAGAAGTTCATGAAAAGATTTGTATTATCTTTTAATTTTATTTTCCCAGGAACTTTCTGAAGTACCCTCGTATTTCCTGTCGTCCACATGCCTCTCAAATGTGGCATCAAAACAGAACACAACACTCTAGGTGTGGCTAACAAAACAGGACTATAATTTGCCTTCATCTGTATTAAAATGAACATATATCAATACTGCTTGAACTCAAATGAACCCTTTCAAAGTCCTATAAAATTTTGATCAGAATCAATGATTTTTTAAAAAATCATACAGCTGCTAACCTATGTCTTCACTGTTAGGTTGGTGAGACAAACAGAATAAAAGACTCCGAGCCAGACGTTATCAAGCAAGGGAGTTTACTCCGGTGAACCTGGAGGGGAAACTGAAAGATCAGTGTTCTGCCCTCGTACAGACTAGCAGAGGCTTTATAGGGTTTGTTGGGGGGCGGTGGGGGCGGGTGTTGGGCAACTACTCTGAGCACTCAGCATTCCATAGCAGCTTCATTTTTTTTTGTTTGTTTGTTTCGTATAAGATGTTTTTTATCTGAATGCACCAGCCTGAGAGAAAGGGAGGAGGTAGGGGGACAGGGTGAGTTGTACGAGATGTCCTTATTGAAATGTGTGAGCCTTGAGGGGACAAGGCTAGGGCATAAGCTGACTTATGTATATTAAGCTGACTGCGAGGCCTAATATTCACCCCGTTCTGTCCTTGTACAGTTTGCACGGATCCACATGTCAGACCTTTTATTTATTCCTAATAAACTTAGTTTTAGGTTTGGTTCATTATTACCTCCCATCACTATTTTTCAAAGAACTTTCAGAATATGAGGAAAACGAGAGATCATCTAGTCCAATTTGAGCCAAAGGTGTAAAGTTGTTGGCCCAGTGAGTGACAGGGTCACATCTCCTGAGAGTTCACTGCACCCTCTTCATTGATCTCTTGGTCTTTTGTCCCTTGTTATAATCTCTGTGCTCTCAGCAATATTGTCTTTCCCTTTTGGGTTGTTGATTTGTTGATTTTGTTTAAAAGCCTACTAGCTTTGGCTCAGATAACTACTGTAAAGCATTACTGTGAGATACTTTCTTTCAGAAGGAACTCTGACATGACATTCATTCCCTGTCTGAGAGCTGGCCTGCCCTTGACCTTTTGGGAGACAATCATTGTGCTGATTACCTCAAACTGCAGTAGCTTTTATAATAATAAAAATTAAAAAGATGATCCTCCTTAGGGTGTTGAGATTCAGGAAATATTAGTTCTAATCCTACCAGCATCTACTTGGGAAAGTGAATTAATCTCTCTAGGCCTCAGTTGTTGAAATGAAAAGACAGGGATTGTGCTTTGTGGTCTTATGAGCAGGGCTTCAGCTATTTATAGAGATGCCACATTACCTTATTAGGGAAACCACTTTAAAATATCATCATTAGAAATTAAGTCCTCTGTGCCGAGGAAAGAGTTTCCCATTTAAATACAAAAACTCCATGGGAAGTTTAGTGCATTTAAATTAGCTACGGGGTACATCTTTTTGGAAGGTGGTCAATGGGACAGCTAGCTGAAGGAGGCTCTGAATCAATGAGCTTCACAGTAGGAAAGTGTAGGTAGGAGATAGCTGAGAAGTCCAACTCTGGGGAACTATCTGGAATAAGAGGCCTAATAGGCTAAATTAGGTATAGGTACTTGGCAGCTGGACGTGGACTTAGAAGTTGTAAACCCAAGTGTGGAAGGATGATGACAAATTGTTGTAAGAACTGGAAAGGAATTAGAAAACAGTGCAATTCAATCCTTTTATTTTTGGGATGAGGAGACTGAAGCTTAAGTGCCTTGCCCAAGGTCATGTGGCTGGTTAGTGATGGGGTCAGGTCTCTGATTCCCTTGTGGTGGTTTTTGTCTACATTATGAAGACAAATGACACAATTTTGCCTAAAATGGTACTGCTCTCAGGTTCCAGCACCATGCAAAGTGAGCAAGATTGATGAGCTGGTTGAAGCAGTCTGTTTGGGAGTAGAAAATACCTGTCCCTGAGGCTGCACGGCCATCCTCTCAGTAATGTTTGGATAAATGGATCAGTGTGGTCTGTCTCTGTATGGACTGGCAGAGACCCCAAAATAGAGTCCTCTTGTACTGTTATTTTGTGGAGGAAGATTGGACTTATTAATTGGATGCAGAGTCCTGGTTGAGGACATCCACAGATTGATTTTGCTGCTGATCGTGTAGTCACAGGTGAAGATAAACATCATGAGTCATGTAGATACTAAGTGGGTGGAGAATGTTCCTGTAGCAATGAGTGAAAGATGCAACTGTGGAATCTTTAGGGGAGATGCCAGCTGCATCATTTCTGCTCTCTCTTAGTATGCATGCTGAGTAATTTCAGTATCAGCATTTTTAGGATTTGCTCATGAAAAGTTGACTGTTTGTCCTCTTAAAAGCTCACATTGGAACTTAGTCTCCAATATGATATTTGAAAGGTGGGGTCTTTAAGAGTTGATTGGATTGTGAGGACTGTACCTCATTAATGGATTAATCTATTCATGGATTGATGGGTTAATGGTTTAATGGATTATCAGGGAATAGACTGGAGGCTCTGTAAGCAGAAGAAAAAACCATGTGGAAATGCTGTCACCCAGCCCTTGCCATGTGATTACCTGGGTCACCATAGGACTTTGTAAAGACTCCGCATCCAGAGGAAGGCCCTCACCAGATGTGCCCCCTTGACTTTGGAAGTCCCAGCCTCCAAAGTGTAAGAAATAAATTCTGTCTCTTTATAAATTACCCAGTTTCAGGTATTCTGTTATGAGCAACAGAAAACTGACTAATACATACATTATGGCCAATGTTGGTCATATAACTGTTGGTCATCTCTCTTCCACCAGCCTTGCTCTCATTTGAAAGGAAAGTTTCCAAGGACAGTCCCCACACAGACTTAGCTCTGCATAGTTGGACACCAAGAGCAGTCTTGTTTCTTGAGCAGCCTTCTAAGGAGGTGCTCCTCAAATGCAAAGATCCCTATGAGTCACTAAGGCATCTTGTCATAATGCAGATTCTAATTCAGTAGATCTGGGATAGGACCCAAGATTCTGCCTTTCAAACAAGCTCCCAGAGGAAGCTAATGCTGCTGATCCACAGACTGAACTTTGAGTAGCAAGGTAAAGTTCCAGGTTAGCCTTCAGCCTGGTGTGGGAAGAGGCTGGTAAGGTTTGGTTAGGCAGGCTTTTCTCCACTCCAGACCTAGAAGAGTGTTTAACCAGAACCTTCCTAGGCCCAGAGGGAAAATTATTGAGCCTATTAGGCATCAGCAGTGAACGTGCATCTTTGCACCTAAGCCTTCTTAATCAAATCTGCAATATTTGTGGGTGGGACTGTTTGCTTGCACAAATACCCTACACTTGCCCACAGTAATTAGGTAATTGAATTGCAAACAGTAATTAGCTGCCTAACTGCCTGCTTGTTCATGCAGGTATCCAATTTGCTTTTGAAATGTGGGCTTATATTGGTGAAAATGGAAGCTGCAGTTAAAGACTGCAGACACAATTAAGGCCTGTTGAAAATCTGGCCCCAAGTGAGTGGCTGGTGTAAATTTCTTCCTTATACATATATATATTTCTTTGTTTCAGCTACTCCGATTTCATTTTCTCTCTGACTCAGAGAATCTCAGTTCTATTGTGTTACCTAAGAGAAATGAGAGGTGGTATTGGACACCTGTTTTCATGTCTTTGGAATAAAATTAAAAACTAAGTGTTGTGCAATAGAGTGACAGCTGGTCTGCTACTTCCTCAGTGAACTGACAAGCTGGTTTGCTTCCTGAGAACTTGGCTCTCGGTGTAGCCCATCACAGGAACAGGTGAAGGCTTCTGATACTTTCACTCCAGTGGAATGTGTACTATAAATTGTGGCCCAACAAATGCAGTTCTCTTTTAACCCACGATCATTTTCTTAACCAAGAGAGAAACTAGAAATCAGAAGCATGTGCTTCTCTGATGAAGTGCATTTGTGTCCAAGCTTCCCAAGAAGCATTGGTGAGGATATTAGATGATTTCTCTCATTCTTTGGGAACTGCTACTTCTTTTAAAACATGTCTCAGAGTCTCCTCTTCCTACCTAGCTCAGGTGTGTAAGATCCTAACTCTCCTGTATCCCTGGCTGTGGGTACCTGAGCACCAGTGCATCGAGCTCTGCTGAGGTCAGGATGTGTTTAACTCACATCATGCCCTGGGACTCTTCTGAAGCTGCTTCTAAAGGGTATCTTTGAACCTACTGACCTACAAAACAGTGTTCAGTCGAGCTGGCTCACCCTTTCTAACAGGCGAAAATTTTGGAACACACAATTATCCCAAGTTGGGTCAAGGAGAGTTTTTGTTAGCATAGTAAAATCTTTGTAAATTGTATGATGCTAGGGTTCATTTGTTAATCCTGAATGCTGAGTCATGGTTTTTTTTTTTTTTTTTTTTTTTAAGTTCTTTCCCATAACAATAGTTTTGACTGGACTGTAACATAAGGGCTACATTTTTAGGGGAAAAGAGTATCTTGCAAAATCTCCCCCCGCCCCCACCCTCCTTTAAAAAAGAAATAACGGCCACAAAGACCATTGTGTCCAACATTAAAGAATGTTCATACAAGAGGACTTAGAAATATTTAAACTGCGTCATTGAAATCCATTTAGTTATAATTTCATCATGAAGTATACTAAAGGGCTGGTGGTCAAGGCTGTTGTGCTTTCAGAGATGGAGAGCTAAGTCATCATTAGAAAAAAATGAAAGGGAACAAAAGTCAAGGGCATTTTTATATTCAGCATAAAAGGATAATTAAGATGCAAAAAACTATGGTTTTTAAAAGTAATAAGGAAGCAAAGTACATGGTAAGATGAGAACTTATAATATTAAAGACTGTTATCCTATAAGATAAAGAAGTCCAGTTTATAATTTTAAGACCCTCCCTTTTTTATAGTAATCTTTAATAGGTACACTAAAAGTCTCCTTAATAGTGTTCCTCATATATAAAGGGCTGCAAAATTCCAGAGAAGGATTCCTCCGGGAATTTACTTTTCTTTTGTTTCTTTGAAGAGAAGGGACTATGTTTTCCCAGTGTGCAAATCTGACCACAACACTGAAACTTCATCCCTTCTGGAGTTGCCTTAGTTTGGCCTTTATCATCTCTCTGCTGGGCCACTGCAATCTCTCTGAATTAATCTTCCTCTCACCTTTTTTTTTTTTTTTTTTCTCTTCTTGTGCACACTGTCGATACTGTCACCAGAGTTATTTCCTTAAAACAAAAACCATCACAATACTCCAAAGACTTCCTGATGCCCCAAAGATAAGATGCATGCCATGGTATACAAGGCTGTTCACAATCTGGCTCCTTTCCCTTTAGGCAGATCTCTCGGCAACCCCCTGCCTACCTGGCCATGCACCCAGCACCTTGTCATGTTAAACTTCTAAACATTCCCTGAATGTCATGTTTTTTCACTACCCTGTCACTTGGTCCAGTGGATGAGGAAAAAGATTTGAGAAAAAACAGGGACCAGTTGTAGGATACGTCCAAAACTCAGATAGGAAGAGAAGAACTCATGGACAGATTATTGGGAGTGATTGTACTTTAATTCTTTCAGAGGTTTATTGAGTAGAAAGAACACTTGTCTAAGTAAGCTCAGTGCATACCAGTCACCCATATCGCATTGCTTTATAACCAACATTCAAGCAATTATATTAGCCTCTGGGCTACAGAACATATGGAAGTCCAGATGGGTGTAGGTTTTTTTCTTTTCATTTTGTTCCACTTGTGCTGATGGTATCAGATTTTCCATCTCCAGAGTCACAGTTTGTACTTGTAAACACAGTGAGTTCAGTGGAAGAGTGAGAGGAAAGGCAACAATGACTTTTATGAGGAGAGGACAGAGTTCACCTTCCTTCTTAATGTTTGGTAATAGACAGGTATCTGTGAAGATCAGCTCCTCTCTAGCAGGAAAAATTCAAGCTTTGGTGCTCTTTACGAAAGAGTCAGTTTATAACATCTTTAGTTTCATGGAGCTGAACAAATTTTTTGGTTGAGTTAAATTTTCCTTTTAGATAATCTATAACCTGAGAATGAGAGCAAAACTTTTGGAAACAGCGCCTGATCTCTCCTTTTGCTGCTTATTCCTCCTTCTGCACCCTGGTGCCCCACAGAACAAGTCAGGGACCCTTGGTCTTCTAGTAAAGAGGGATGACCTTCATTTCCAGGAGTCTGGGGAGAGGAGGAAGAGAGGGGACAGAGATGGTACTGAGCTTCCTCTTGCATTGTGTGATGTCTCTCATCCCTGTTCCAGCCTTCTTTCCTGGGAATCTTGGCACATGAAGGGAATAGAGGAATCCTCACACTAGAAAATAGAACCATGCAGGTATACAGATTTTACATTTGCATAGACCACAAGAAAATTACATATGGACATGGTCTCCTTTCAGTTACACAATATGAGTGAGCACATGTTCACTCACCAATTAGGAAGACACTTTGTGTTTGGATCGCATCACTGAGAAATTTAATGAAATGGATAATGTCAGATATTTAATTAGAAAAATCAGAAATGATTCTGCACTATGTAAAATGTAAAAAGCACCATTGCTTCAGTACATGCACCCTTACCACCAGCAACCATCTTGTGAAGGCTCTTTCCTGATTGGGATACAGACCATTCAAACCAAAGCAAATGCAATCAATAGAAAGTCAATCATATTTAGACTTGTCTCCTTTAGCTAGATGAAAAGGCCTTATGACTAGACCGCATAGAGTAATGGGAAAAAAAGTAAGATACCCAGGATTTATGACAAGATCAAATTGCCTTTCTCCTAGTTAGAATGGGCAGAAAGTCTGATTCAGATTACTCAGAAAAGTCAAAGGCAGTGATTTTGGAATCGTGCAACTTGCCTCATCTAGCTAGTTCTGTGCTAGCTCTAGAACTCCTTTAAAGGAGACGATACATTCATTCATTACACAGGTTCTAACTGGGTGATTACTATGTATCCACTGCTGCGCTGGAAACTGGGGAACCCCTGAGAATATGTGACAAATCCCTGCTCTTTTAAGGGTCACTGTCTGGTAAGAGATGCAAACAAGGTGGAGATTGATGGCAGCCAACATACTAAGAGATACACTATTCAGATAGCTCCTGATTGCACTAGACACTGTGCTAGACAAGGCTTTGGAATCTGCTAGTAGGTCCCATGTTCTAGTCTGAGGTTTCTCAAGCTTTGACTCTTATAACCCACACTGTATTAATTTATATAGACATTTCCTCTTTGTTCCCAGAGCAGAAGGGAGAGGCTGACAACCTTCAGATACCGAAGGGGGTTATGCTACCTGAGCAGCCCAGGTTGTTTTGCTAATTCTCCTTCCATTTGGGCAGATCACAGAGTTGCAGCTTTTACAGTTAAATAAGACAAAGCCTCCATTCATCCTGAAAGCAGGAAGAATGTGAAAAGCTTTATGAGCAGGAGAGTCATGGCCACTGAGCCCAACGATGATTCTCACCTTGCTTGCTGTTGTGGGCTGACATATGTCTCCCCGTCACCTCCTCTCCCCTCCCTCATTCATATGTTGAAGCCCGACCCCCCAGTATCTCAAAATGTGACTATATTTGGTGCTTTAAAGAGTTAATTAGGTTAAAATGAGGGTGTTAGGGAGGGTCCTATCCCGTCTGACCAGTGCCCTTGTATGAAGAGGAGTTAAGGACAGAGAGAGAGACACTGGGGATACGCACACACAGAGGCAAGACTGTCCTCACAGTGAGAAGATGGCCATCTACAAGCAAGGGAGAGGCCTGGAACAGATTGTTCTCTTATGGCCCTCTGAGGAAACCAACTCTACTGGCAGCTTGATCTTGGACTTCTGGCCTCCAGACTGCGGGAAAATAAATGTCTGTCATTTAAGCCATCCAGTCTGTATTATTTTGTTATGGCAGCCCAAGCAAACTAATATGTGCCTTTGCATTTTCTGAATATTCTGTGGTCCAATAACTTGATGGATTCATGTCCCCAAAGAGAGGAACTCTACCTCTCCTTAGTTCACATTCAGACAAGGAAAGGTGCTTAATGATTCTTTTACAGCTTCCTGTAGCCACCAAACTAGACACTTAGAAATACTTTATTTACTATTTGTTAATCTCTTGAGTCCACGAAGACATTATTAACTTTGTCTCATATGGATTGAGTTCTTTAAGAATAGGACCTGAAAGCCCTCCCAATATTTGATATTTTAATGTTGACATGCTTGGAGGGCTCAGAGATAAATAACCTCTCCAAAAGAGAGGGCTCAGAGATAAATGTTCTGGCTCAGTGATAAACAAGCATACCTTGAAAGGACTTTGATCTTCTTGAAGGCTTTAATATAAATTCAAAGTAGTTAGTATTTCTAAAATATCATCTGCGATTGAAATGTTTTTCTATTGGATGCGGTTGAAAATCACACAGATAATATTTAATAATCAGGTGATTGACATGTAAATCACCATTGTTTGAAAAAGCTCACTGATGCAAAGATGTAATTTTCTCTCTCCTCCCCAAACCAGTAAGAAAGCAAATAACAACCTTCTTGTAGTCCTGTGGTTAATAGATTGAAGATTTGTGTTGGGAGATGTTAGAAATGTTTTTTTTCTGGAGCTTTCTGGTTGATAAAGTGCTAGATAAAGCAGGCTTTTTACTGAAATTCATTTCCTCTGCTTAATGACTAATTGCAGTGAAATAGACATGACTTCAAAATCATGTCTTTCCTATTTGCATTTTTTCCTTCTGATTCTTAGATTTAAAATTCCAGTTGTGCTAGAAATCATGATATGTCTAACACTTTTTGAAAATTATATAGATCAAAAGAGAAAGTATGTTCATAAAAAGCTTTGATAGTCTCCTTCTAATAAACCCCCCTTTAGATATTTTTAATTTATACAGAAAAGTAATGTTCAGTTGGGAAATGCTCAGATATTATGCTTTAAAGCCTTAATTTATGTGATCAGCTTGATCCACATGGTGCACATTATCCCTAACTTGTTGGCAGAGGGAAAAATTTAGCTTGATGGTATTTTCTACCCTTTGTGAAAATAAAGTATGCTTATTAAGGAACCAGGAAGCCTATGTGGGCTGCTACTGGGATGGGTGCAAGCCTGTGTAGGCAGAGTTGCTCCGGGTGGACTAAGGAGACCTTTGCCTGTCTAATTTTCTGTTGCTCTGGTCCCTGAGAGATTACTAACTCACTTCTTATTTTACAAGCAAATCTAATAGCAGCAGAAGACAACATCTGTGTTCAATAGGTGTCTTTTTGCCAGCTTACGTTCAATAACTCATCACGAATGCTTGTAGCACGGAGATTAGCCTTTATCAAATATAGAAGCAGGCCTCACCACCGTTCTCTGACAAGCACAATCAACCCCTTTAACCATTCCTCTCTCTAAGTGGTGTTGTCAGGACTTGCAATTTTTTTTCAGCATTTCTTATTCACCGACTGTTATGGGTTGAATTGTGTCCCCACAAAAGATGTTGAAGTCCTAATCTCCAGTACCTGTGAATGTGACCTTATGTGGAAATAGGGTATTTATAATGATCAAGTTAAGATGAGGTCATTGGAGGGGGGGTCCTAATCCAGTATGACTCATGAACTTACAAAAAGGGGAAATTTGGGTACAGAGACAGATATGCACAGAGGTACATCAGGGAGAACGCTATCTACAGCTAAGGACAGCCTGAAGCTACCGGATGCTGGGAGAGAGGCATGGAGGGGATTTTCTCTCACAGCCCTCAGAAGGAACCAGCCCTGCTGACATCTTGATTTCAGATTTCTAGTCTCCAGAACTGTGAGACAACAACTTTCTGTTGTTTAAAATACCAGTTTGTGATGCTTTGTTACAGCATCCCCAGGAAACTAATGCACTGACTAAGTCTACTGTATTAGGGTTAGGATATTTCCACCAATTTGAAGACTTTCTATGGATTACATAGGCTCCCGTGTTAAATAATCACCTTATTTAAAATTGTACCCCCAGAAACTTTTTATCTCCCTCTGTTTTATTTTTCTCCTTATTCAGTTATTATTAACACGTGCTATATCTTATTTATTTATCTTTTTGCCATCTTTTTCTCTTACTAGAATGTGAGCTCCACACAGCCAGGAATTGTTGACTGTTTTGCTTAATATGCCCCAGCAGTGCACAAAGTAGATACTCGGATATTTGTGAAATGAATGAATTCAAGAACTGATTTTTTCCTTTTCTTTGTCATCACACTCATTCCACATACACCTCAACACCTTTCTTACTCTGAACACAATCACTCTACAGAGATCACTTCAAGGGGGAATAAAAAAAAAAAAAAGAATGAAAGGGTGTTGCATATAAGATGCTGGGAAATTTGCCCAATCTAGGATGTATTTCATTTGAAGCTAACAAGTAGTAGGAGAGTGAGATTACTATTCTTTAGAACCCATCTTTTCATCTTTCATTTCTATTCATCCCTCTACCTTGGTGTCAGCTCATTTCAAGTCTGTAAGACTTTGGTAGTTTTTGAATAAGTGATTTTTGAATAAATTTTTGAATTTTATTTCCTAAAGGATAGCACAGCAATTTTGAATGTCTGTATACATTTTCTTGAAATCTCTGATTTTAGATTAACTGCTCATAGAGGAAAGTCGTGGATTTATAATATGCTTGGGTTCAGGTTTTCATCCAGTACACTTCAGTAGGCACTATGCATGAGTGGACGAATCATTAAGGCCCACAGTAAGGTTCTGAGGTGGTTTTCATGCCTGTGAAATTACTGTCTCTGGAAAGAATGGGTAAAGCTCCATAATACAACCCCTTTGGGCAGGTATTCTATTATTTGTATGAGGTATGCTGTCCCGGGCTGGACCCCCTTCCTTAACTTCTTCTAATGTAGAATAGTATGGTCTGGGCTTCCCAGAGGTTTTTCTTCAATTTCTCTCAGGATTAGCCCAGTTTATAGTTACTACCCAGTTGATCACCATGTTCGTATGTTGCTGAAATTGAAATGCATAATTCACTCATGGGTTGTATTTCTAATCCCAGAGCAGAGAAGAGTGATAGTCTGGGATCAGAAAGTTTTACCACTTGCTGTACATGTGGCCTTGGTCAGATTGTTTAGCGTTTTGAAGCCTATGGAAAAAGAATAAGGAGAGCGAACCCTACAGGATTATTGTTTAGAAATAAAAGAATGTGAGGCTTTTGAACATGATAGGTGTTCTGCAAATAGCAGAGATTGTTATTTCCCCTTAGGCTGGCAATTCTAATGCAGTATTTACTTAACCTACAGACTCCAGGCTGCTCAGACTTCAGCAGAATTACTAACAGTGGAGCCTTTCCCCGTGGGTGTGGGCAGTGAGGAAGCTTCTGATTCAATGTGTCTCTTCCACATTGTAGAGATGGATGTGATTCTGTGCAGGAAATTCAGGTTGTAGGTGCTGACAGGATGTGTGTGAATGCTCACAGAGAGCCTCAAGGACTGTCTGACGGAGTCTTCCGTAAAATTCCACTTGGAAAACACCCCGATGGCCAAACCCCTCTTGCTTTGATAGTTGCTGCCGTTGTCCCAATCCCACCAGGAGATTTGTGAGTTCACTGATGTATCCCTTGGGCAGTAACACTTAGTATATCCTTGAGCAATGACAACTCACCTGGTTTTCATGAATAACACTGACTCCCAAATCTACTGAGGTGGTGTATATGTTCATTAAAGAATTTCACTAGCATACAGAGAAAAAGGAAAGCAACTTGAAAGATAATTTATGGACAATCTTTTTCAGCATACCTAGCAGAAGCCACTCAGGTTTTTATAGATTTTTTTGTTATTGTTGTTTGTCATTTTAGTATGATAACCACCTGCAGTCATTAACACTCCCTATGTCTAGCACAGGGTCTCAAACATCTGCTGCTGCAGCCAAAATGTCCCTCAACAGATTTAAACTTTATGTTTCTGGAATGGGGATTTCACGTCCCATTGCTGGAATTACGTACACTTTTTCTTTAGCCCACAGACTGGTGATTCTTAGCTCCAGTTCTGCATTCCTAAAGCAGTTGGCACCAACCTGCTCAGCCTTATAACGGTGCTTTTCTTTTCCAGATATTTGCACAAGTCTCTTGTCTCTCCTGCTGGATTTCAGGCTCACTGAGGGCAAATATGATGTCTCCAACAATTTTATGTCTCATTCTGTATGTAGCAGAGTGAGGGCTCCGTAAATGCTTATTGCATATATTTTGTAGCAGTTCTATAGACATCATAATACCACACCGCCAACAGAAAGAAAAAAAAAGACGGGGGAAGAGGGAGAGGAAACTTAAATAAATTGCTTTGGTTGTTTCTTTCACCGAAATGATTTTATATAGTCATAAATGGGCCAAAGTCCTAAATTATCCCAACAACTTAAAATAGCCATACTTATAATTAAGGCAAAAACTCCACATTTATATATGTTGGAGGTATTTTTCTTCCACCCTAAACATAGTTTCTGAAAATAAAACATGCTAGATTGAATTTTCACTGCAAATGGTTTATCCTGGAAATCCTTTTCTCCTAAGCACAACTCTGGGTATTAAACGGCTGCTGCAGCTCATCAGTTTCATCTTCAGTAAATTATCCTGAGAAATCACAGGATTGAGTCTCAGAGGTTTTAAAGATATTAACATTCTAGTATGATGCTATTTTTTTTTTTACTGGAAAGAAACTGATGTAATTTGACCTTAAAATATGAAAATGTGATCTTCCAACCAGACAAAACAGAGGCTTCGTATCTCATGAACCACATTTCCTGTAAATGCCCTGTGTGTGTTCTAAAGGATGTAGTTTTCACAGTCCCTAAGTGAAATTCAAATCGTGTATGCTCAAAAATGTTGTGCTTTCAAAAATTTTGTGATGCCTTAAAAATAATTTACAACTATGAACCCCAATATGAATATAATTTACCTTGTAGATGGCAGTTATTTTAAATAAAGAATAAATATTTACATTTTGTTTAGATACAGGTATATTATTCTTATAAATGATGGATACTATAGTTGTGTATTTATGATACAAAGAAATGTAGAAAATGAGACATTCGTATAGAGGCAAAAGCATCATAATGTCCACATGTAGCTCTGTGGGATTCTCTGTCTGGCTGAAGCCACTATCTCAGTCTGGACACTGACTTTGTCCAGGCTTTATACAGGTAATTTCTAAATAGGAAGCCAGAAAAAACTAAGGAACTCAAAATGTATTGTTTTTCCTAATTTAATCATAAGTGACCAGGGTGTCATCTGCAGTGCTACCCAAGGCTCCTTTTAGGCCTTTCAAGATAGCTCCCCTGGCAGGCTTACTGAGTCAAGAAAAAATGCAAATTAATCCAGAGAAGGAAAAGTCTTCCTAATATCAGGTCATTAGAAATGGAAGACGAAGGAGAATGCAGCATTCCTTTCCTGCAGATTCAGGATTCCAGACAATATCCAGTCTGCATTTGAGGGGGCAGAAAATGAAAGATATAAAGAAATCTTAGTGAACACTGCCGTCTGAGCTCATTTGCCGCATGATTGGGGCCAGGGAATACATGTGTGTGTGTCAGTGTGTGTGTGTGTGAATGCAAATGTGTGTGTGAGTGGTGTATGTGGTGTTATGTGTGAGAGGTGTCTGTGTGTGTGCGTGTGTGTGCGTGTGGTGTATGTATGTGGTGTTATGTGTGGTGTGCGCGTGTATGTGTGAGTGTGGCCTAGGTATGTGGCATGTGTGAGTATATATGTACATATGTGTGTTGAGTGTGAGTGCATGTCATGTATGGATGTGTGTATGGGTGGCGTGTGTGTGCCTGATGTGTTTGTGTGTATACGTGTGTATGTGTCTATGGTGTATGTTTGATGCATATGTGTGTGTCATGTATATATTTGTGTGTGTGTATTTGGGGTGTGTGTGGTGAATGCGTGTTTATGTGTACTGTGTGTGTGGTATGTATGTGCGTGGAGGGTTACCTGTAAGCATGTTTTTATTGGAAGAAAAGTGCCTCCAACTCTCATCCCTTCCAGTGTATGCTCTTCTTTGCTCCGGGGTTATCTTTCTAAAACACAAAGCTGAGCTTATCTATCCTAGCTCAAAAGAAAAAAAGAAAAAAAAAGTGGCTCCCCATAGGCTGGGAAAGGCAGTTCAGGCAGGGCCCCTCTCAGCCTGGCCCCAAGCTCCTTTTGTCCCTGTCAGCTGCTGGCTGGCCCGGCCCCACCCTCCTATGTTTCATCTGCAGTCTCTAGGGAGGTAAGTGAGTGCAGGTGTCAGGAAAGTGCAGGAACACTGGCCCTGGAGCCAGATCACTAGGGTCATCTTTGCCGTTTCCTAGCTGATTAACTTTGGGCTAGTTGCTTGATCTCTCTGAGTCTTACTTTCCTCATTTATGGCATGGCAATGAGATTAGGATGTCTTTTCGTTAGAGAATGAGGAGTCATTGCGAGCATGACATACCTTAATATGCGGGAAGCACTTAGAATGGTGTCAGGCTCACCAAGGGAGTGCTGTGTAAGGCTTCGCTGTTATTTACCTTGTCTCAAGGAATCATGCACTGGCTTCCGTGTATACTTTTGTTCCACAGAAATGCCTTTCTCCCTCTTTCACATGTTAAAATCCTTCCTGATCCAGCTTAAATGTCATCATTGAAGCCAATATAATACTTGAACTAAGGAAGCATTACAGGCGAGTTGTTTAGTGCCTGGGGTAGGAATCAGAGACAGCTGGGGTCAATTCCAGGCTCTGCTTACATCACTCCTTTTTAAAGTGTAGCTTTCTTGTTAATGAAGCGGAGGCAGTAGGAGGCCCTTCCTTTTCAGAGTACTGTCAGTGTTAGATGGGCTAATGTATGTGAGGTGAGTCATGGAGCAGTCCCCTCCTCTTTGGATTCCTGGCATTTGTTGTCTGCTGGATGCATACACTCAATTATCTGCTCTGTGTTATGCTGACCCTGGTGCCTATAGAGATTGCATCAAGTATTTCTCTCTCCTCCATTGCCTAGTACAGTGCTATGTTCGTAATATGTCTTCAAAAAATATTTGTGGAGTAAACAAACAAGAATGAAAGAAGAATCAGAAAGTGAATCAGGAGCTTCTAAGGTCAGCTTGAAAACCATTAACTGTAAGAACACACAACAATATTGATAAACATTCAAAGAGCTGCCTTTAAAAGTTTCATAGTTCAAAAATACCCTGAAATCTTTGGAAGGCAAAAAAGACTTTTAAGAACCTACTTTAATTTGTTTTCATCCCCCATTTCTTTTGTTGTCATGTGGTGAGGAAGGCTGATTCTCAGGGTCATTGCAAATTGATTTTGTGCTGTGCACTTAAAAGCACTGAAGTAGGTTCTTAGAGTTTTGTTCACTATTATTTCTCCGAAGGATTCTTATTCTGGTCATTGATTTAATATTTTTTCTTTTCGTAATAGCTTTTTGAACTACCGCAAAAAATTATTTTTGCAAAATATTAGCCTTGTGGATAATTGGTATAGGAATTTTTTGGTGTTGTAAAATATGTCTAGCAATACCAGGACTCATATGATTCTCAAAGATTAAGTACACCAAATATGCAGTGTTTCTGGTAGTTATGTTTTAAAATGCCATTAAAGGTCTTTGGATAATTTGTTATGGAAATTTTCATGATCTGTAGTGGTAGACAAAATGTGGAAGGTAAAAGGGAATGAGTATGAAATATGTTTTATTTTTTTTTATTTGTATGCCTTAAAGAGGGTGTTTTAAAAACTGAAATTCTTTCTTAATTTTTTTCATTGTATTTGAAAAGGCTTTGAGGTTGCCTGTTTTAACAGTTTATAGCACAGTTCAACAATCACCTTTGTACATATCAGAATAGGCACATACACTTCAGAGGGACCCAATCTTTAGCAGCCCGTGTTTGTCACTGGGAGATTGATTTTATGAATTGGTATTTGAGGTGTTTCTTGCATCCTTGAATAGGGTTCTACAATCCACCATTTTCTCAGATTCTTCAGCTGTTTTTTCAGTTAACATTCTGCTGGGGTACTGTGTCCAACCATTCTACAAAATAGTAATAAATAGACTGCTTGCCCTTTGCTGTGGTTTTAGGCAGCACCTTGGACAACAGAGGTTAAACCATAAAAAAGGAAGTGATGGAAAATAAAAAAGAAAATTTCATAAAGTGATAAAAAAATCATTCCAATTATAAGTGGGAAATATATACAAATGCTCCATTGATGAAATTGTTTTCCTAACTGTGTGAAAATTAAAGAATCTCTGGACCCAGACCCCTTTAATATCCCCAAACAAGACTCCTGCCATGACAGGAAGTCAATTATCTCCATGGCAACTAAAACAAATAGTGAATATTGCCTTGGCAGACAAGATGGATAAAAGGTGCACGTAAAATTAATTTATGTCTTGGGATCAGACACTTGAGATGAGAGAACTGGTCCATAAAGTACCCAAGAGAAGCTATTAAAAGGGAAACAAAATAAGTCCCTTGTTGAGTTCCCAAGGGGGCTGTGGTTGCAGCCTATAAATCCTGTTTGCCTCTGCCTTTAAGGGGGAAAGTTGTCAATATGTCCCCATTTACATGGAGGCTTGATGATGGCCACCTGTAAATCTCAGGCCTGCCAAAGAATGTTTATTAAGAATTGCCTTCAAGAGTGATCTCTTAATCCATCCTCTTGTGCAGTTGGGGACGTGTTTTAAAAATTATTATTATACGTATCAATCCTGAGATGCAGAGATGCCCCAAAGATTAAAGTTCAGAAGATTTTGAGTCTATGAAAATCTTGCATTAAAAAAAAAAATAGGAAGAAAGAAAAAAGATAACACACTCATGAACACACAGTATCCTCAGAAGCAATCGTGGAGCTGTAAATTTTTCATTAAGTATAGAAATTAAAAACACTAATTAAACCACTATTTGGAAAATAACTCCAAATATTAAAAGGAACTTTTCAGGGGGAAAAAAGTGTATCTGCTTTTCAGTGCCTGGAGATGTGGCGTTTGAAGCTGGGAGATTCCAGCAGCGAGCCTGCTTTGTAGGAGAGTCCATTTCTTACCCTAAATAGGAAGATGATGGCACATGAAGGCTAACCAGGAAGCAGACCCCAGCCGTTCCTTGCTAGGGCAGAACCGTTCTCTCCAGACTGGAATCACATTTAATGCTTCACCTGACTCAGGTTTCCTCTTTGTAGCAGATTCCACCTCATCTCTCTTCATCCCTCTTTCTCCAAGATCACAGTCTCCTCTTTCACTTGCAACATTCAATCAATCCCACAGTCCAGCTGTTTCTTTCTTCCTGGGATCTCTCGCCGATTTCCCTTTCTTTCAATCAAACTTCTTATTGCATGGCTGGATGACTGTAATAGCCCCCTAATTTTCCTGGCTCTCTTCTTGCCTTCCTCACTTGTTTCTTTCCTATATATTGGTTGGATTTATTTTTCAAGAAGATCATTTTAATTTTTTACTCTTTTACTCAAAAACTTGATTACTTGTTGCCTGTAGAATAAACTCCAAATTCCTCTATGTGGTGTTTATGGTTCTCTACCAGCAAACCTTATCTCCATGCTGACATATCTCTCCACCAATTGCTCCCCCAAATCCATCATTCTAATCATTGTGACTTACCACAAATACCTTACACTTTCCTGTGTGTCCTGATTTCTGCAATTCTTGTTGTTTATCTGGAATAGCTTCGCTTCTAGGCATTTACTTCTTTCTCCCAAACACAAAGAGCACCTAGTGATAGCTTATGCATTTCTTAAAATCCAATTTTATCTCCATGAATACTTTCTAACCTCCCAGCTCTCAAGATCTTCTTTTCCTCTGAACTTCAATAGTACTTAATATCTGTAGTAGGCAGAGTGGCCTCCAAAGATGTCCATGACCTAATCCCTGGAAACTGTGATATTCTACAATACAAGGTAACAGGGAATTTACAGGTGTAAGTAAGATTATAAATAAAATAATAAATAGGGAGGTTGACCTGAATTATCTCTCTGATCCCAATTGATCACATGAGCCCTTAAAAGCAAAGAGATTTCTCTGGCATCAGTCAAAGAGATGGGGGCAGACGAGGAAGCAGAAGGGATGCAGCAGAAGGGAAATTTGGACAGAGTCTAAGTGTGAGAAAGATTTGATGCACTGTTGCTGGCTTTATAGGAATCCACAGTCAGGCCTCTAGGAGCTGAGGGTGGCCCCAGCAGATAGCCAATAAGAGAATGGGTCCTCAGTCCTTCAGCTGCAAGGAACTTAATTTTGCCAGCAAACTGCATGAACCTGGAAGTGGGTTCTTCCCAGAGCCTCCAATAACAGCTCAGGCTTGATTTGGGCTTTGTGAAGACTGAAGCAGAGAAATCAGCCAAGCCAACTGTATTAGCCCATTTCTGTTGCTTCTAACAGAATACCTGAAACTGGGTAATGGAAAAAGAAAATGAAATTTATTTCTTACAGTTTGGAGGCTAGAAGTCCGAGTCCAAGGAACTCAGCAGGTAAGTGCCGCCTTCTGGCTGGTAGGTCTCTACAGCAACTCAGGTTATCATATGGCAAGAAAGAACTCAGGAAGAGAGAGCTAAACTTCTCACTTGCTTTCCTTATAAAGCTATCAGAACCATACCCATTACTCCATGATTGGATCCATCCATTCACAAGAGCACAGTCCTTTCAATCTAATCACCTCTTCAAAGTCCACCTTCCAAATACCATAGTCAGATTTCCCACCCTCTTAACACTGTTACAACGGAAATCAAGTTTCCAATACATGAACTTTTGGGGGACACATTTGACCCATAGCACACACCCAATCTCCTGACCTACAGAGTCCCAAGGGGGACTTGCAGCTTTGTTTTTGCTTCTGCAGTCATGAGAAGAAGCTTAGGATGAATGACCAAGTGGTAAGAGGCCAGGACATCTCTGTCACTTTAGAAGTCCCAATTTAGGCCCCAGATGTGTGATATATCCAGGCCGTCAGAGCATCCAGCACCAGCCAAGCCACCAGCTTACTGAAGCCAAGAGTCCAGGTGAGACTGGTGGAAGAGCTGTCCAGTCAGCCCACAAAATCTAGAAATATAATAAATTGTTGTTTAACCAGCTGTTTTATTTTGCTTTTGCTGCAGTACATAGCTGATACCTGAGACTGTTTTAATTTTTTTTGCATTTTGCATTTTACCAGCATCCTCCTTAGAATTTAGCCTAGAGGTGTGTGCATTGAAAACACTCAAATATTTTAATGCAAGTATTACCCACTTCTTTCTTGATTATTTAACACCTTAATCTAGTTATAAAGAAACCCAAACACATATTTGAAAACTAGTTTTATAAACTGGGTAAAAATGCACTTTTCTAAAATGGGCTAGTCAGGGTAAGGCAAGTAAGAAAGGTGTCACTGCCTAAAATAACTGGAAAAATGTGTGAGTAATACGTCCTTGACTCGTTACACTGGTTTTGTGCAGGTCATTTAGCTTCTATGGACCTTGGTTAGATCATCTGTAAATTGGGAGTATTGTATTAGATGAACTTGAGTCTTTTCCAAACCTCATCCACATTCTACCATAAAACCCCCTGTAAAGACCAGGCTTAAACAGCTGTGGGGGCAGGAGCTGCTGAATTCATTCTAAGTTTCAAACTTCGTCAGAAAAGAAAAACTGTTGCTTCTGTGGTAGAAGCCAAGACCCCGTGGTCACTGGTTTAAGTGATTCCGTTTCATGATATGTTTTGTCATTTGTTGGGAAGGAAATTAATTGGCGATCTTTGTCTAGCTCCCTGTGTCCATATCATAAAATACATCACGATTGGCAGGTGGCTGGCAGCCTCAGCAGGGAGAAAATATGGAATCATTTTAAGAATGAGTGGGCCTCTTATGCCTTGCCTAATGGCACTTTCTTTCACATTTGTGTTGCAGTAAATGCATGTTGCAATGCTAGAAGATGCTTCCAGACTGTTCTGCATTGGGTCAGTAAGGGGAAGAAAGAAGATAATTTTCTTAGTCTAAACTAATCTAAATAATGTCTTATGCCTCTAGGGAGAATAGATTTATGAATAGAAATCATTTTTTGTTATACAATTATTGCTCTCTCTTAGTAAATGCATGCCCCTGATCACAACAAAATGAAAATGATCTCTTCCTCTAGACAAAACATCCAAATGCCCACTCACGGAGGGTCAGTCGTTGTTGGGTTACACTGATGCAGTGAGGGTGTTCCATCTTCTCACAGGCCTAAGGATATACACAGCTGCTGCCTCTACCTGCCTGCTTTCTGCTCCAGACCCTCTTACTGTGGCTGAGAGCACCTGACCTCTCACGTCTGGGTTAGTCCAAGCTCTTGAAATCTGTACTTTATTCCTGGAATGGGAAATAAAGACGAAACATATTTCAAGGTTTCTGTGGCAATAGAAAAAAGTACACTGAATCTCTCAAAAGTTCTCTAGCCTCCTTCATGCAAAGAGAATAGACCTCCAGAAATCAAAGGGATAAAAATAATTTCATTATAATCCCAAGTAACCAGCAACTTCCTGCATCTTTAATCATGAAACATGTTACAGATAGTCATGTGTCACACACTAGCACATAGTCTATAACTTCAGTCCAGCGCACTTCACAGAGCCAAGTTACAAATCATTACTAAATATTTTAGAACTTTTTTTCCCCCAAAAAAGCAGAGCGATAAAATAAATGGTCACCAGATCACCTGCAATATGATAGTATAAGGAATATTGTACCTTTAGAAAAATTCCGGTAACCCTCTCTTGTAATCCGGTATAAATTAAGGTACATGAAAAAGCTTGCCATATTCACTGAGCTTTAAAGATACAAACACGAGATATAAAAATACACTTCAAAATTCTTACAAGTACTTCTTCTTCCAGCTATAGTGGAGTACGGGGACCAGAACTACGCTCCTTCCTTAAATAACTGGAAAATGACAAACATACAAAACAATGATGTTCAGCCATTGAACCGTAGCTACAACATGACAGCGATTCCTGAGAGAAGGAAAACAAATGAGGTGAGCCCGATGATTGTCCCAGGATACTGACTGGAGAGAGGTTTCAGGCGACAGAGCAGAGAGGGAAAACCAGAACAGAGCCTGCAGGTCCCACTAAGTTGAGGATATAAAGTTCAGAATTTAGGAAGGACGTGATCAGGACTAGGATGAGGGGAATGAGCCACTTTCCTCTAGCACAAACTTTAATGGGATGCCAAAAAAAACCTCCCCTCAGATATCCAAATAAATAACATTTTAATGCAATATTTGAAAAATAAAAATTAATGTAAAAATATAGTGAGGGACAAAATATCAAACCTTTATTTTATTTTACATTTTTATTTTTTTGGTGGCTGGCCAGAAAGGAAATCTGAACCTTTGACCTTGGTGTTATAACACTGTGCTCTAACCAGCCAGCCCTCAAACCTTTAAATAAACAGAATCTGACAATGCACCTCCACAAATTTGGCTTCGTTTGCTTTACCCTAATCCTGTTCTGGCCTTGCCAGAGGTTTTTAATTTTGATGAAGTTCAATTTATCAATTGTTTTTATGGCTAGCGCTTTTTGTATCCTGCTTAATTGCCTATATCAAGTTTACAAAGATTTTATTCTATATGTTCTTCTAGAAGTTCTACTGTTTCCAGTTTTAAATTTATGTATGATTAATATCAAATTAATTTCTGTGTATGGTGTAAGAGAGGGATCAAGATTCATTTTTTTTCCATAGTAGATATCTCGTAGTTTCACCATTTGACGAAACGAATATGTTTCTTTATTAGATTACACTGGGGCTTTTGTCGAAAATCAATTGGTTGTATAAATGTGGAGGTAATTTGGACTCTATTTTGTCCGTATGATCTATTTGTCCATCATTCCTCCATTATCACATTGTCTTGATCTCTGTAACTTTGTAGTAAGTCTTGAAATCAGATGGTATAATTATTCTGGCTTGTTCTTTGGTTTCAAAATAGTTTTGGCTGGTTTGGTCTTTTAATTTGTGAATCAATTTTAGGGTGATCCTATTAATTTCTACTGTGATTTTTAAATTGTGATTTTGACTAGGATTGCTTGAATCTGTAGGTCAAATTTGAGGATAATGGACACCTTAATATCAAGCCTTCCAGTTTATGAACATTGTATATTTCCAATTAATCAGATCCTTTTTAATTTCTCTCAGCAATGCTTTGTAGTTTTGGCATAGAAATTTTGCACTTTTTAAAATGAAATGTATTTCTAAACATCATTTTGATGCTATTATAAATAATATTCATTTATTTTAAATGTCATTTCCAATTTATCACAAGTATATAGAAACACAATTAATTTTTAAATTGGACTTGTATCCCATAAACTAGCTAAATTCACTTATTAATTTCAGAATTACTTTTTTGTGTGAGTTTTTCTTAGGATTTCTATGTAAAGAAATCATATGGTCTAAAAATGGAGATAATTCCATTTCCCCATTTTTCTTTTTAATTTTTCCATCTTTCTTTCTTTCATCTATCTATCTATCTATCTATCTATCTATCTATCTATCTATCTATCTATCTATCTAATCTCTATGTATCTCCCAGTTGCAATATTTGGGACCTCTTGGGCCTCTGTTCATTTTGCTTCAATATTTCCTTTTCTGCTTTTCACATTGGATGACTTCTCTTCATATATCTTCAAGTTCACTCTTTCTTCTGCCATCTCTAATAGCTCCATTTTCTCATTTCAGTTTTACTCTTGGTCATAGACTTTACATTTTGTTTATTTTTATCTCTTTGCTGAGATTTCTTATATATCACTTATTATAACCATGCTTTTCTTTAGCTCTTTGAACATATTTATAGTAGCTGCTTTATAGTCTTTTTTGCTAAATTTGACATATGGACAATCTTGGGGATAGCTTGTTTTGATAGGTGTTTACTGAATACCACTTATATTTTCTTGTTTCTTTACAGATTTAATTATACACCAGTCATTTTGGATAATACAATGCAGATATTCAGAAGAATGTTGATTTTGTTTTTGATACTAAACTGCTAGTATGCAATTCAGTTATTGTCCGATCACTTTGCATTGTTTAACTTTAGCTGTAGTTACAGATGCTTCTCGAGTTATGATATGGTTACATCCAGGAAAACCCACTGTAAGTTGAAAATATTGCAGGTTGAAAATACATCTAATATACCTAACTACCGAATGAACATCATAGCTTAGCCTAGTCTATCTTAAATATACTTGAACACATACCTTAGCCTACAGTTGCACAAAATCATTTAGCACAGAGCCTATTTTAAAATAAAGTGTTGAACATCTCATGTAATTTATTGAATACTGTACTGAAGGTGAAAAAATGATGGAATGGGTACTCAAAGTAGTTTCTACTGAATGAGTATGGTTTTCACACCATCCTAAAGTCAAAACATTTTAAGTCCAACCATCCCATTTAAGAAGCTATCTGAATATACTTTCTTAGGGTAGGTGTTTAGAAAAACCAAGGTGTTTTCTAGACCCCTCTAACTTGATGGGACTGAACCTCTAAACTCTGACTTTCTACAGATCTTGTCAGGCTTTGTTAGGTGGGTATGGAATAAGGCATTGTCCTTACTTCTAAAAAGTAGCCTTTTGTTGTCTCTAGGGGACATCCAAGGTGTTTCAACAAGCAGCGCTTGACCACTAATATTTCTTTTCCATGTTGAACCCTGTGGCAGCTGCTCTGACCATGCATAAGCTCAGCCCTTGGCCAAAGACGCATGAGGAACCCTATCACAAAACTTTTGGAGCCCCTTCTCTGTGCAGCTTCCTCCTTTGGGAAGGAAGCCCTATAGATTCCAGCTGCTTTACCTGCCTCAACTCTAATCCTCTTCCTCCTCAGTTGAGATAGACTATGGTGATCTGCTTGGACTCCAGCTCACTGCATTCTAGTCAGGAATTTGTCCCCAGTTAGACATCTAGGCACTTGTGAGGCTCATGAGTTCCTTTTCTTGGGGATCACAGTCTTGCACTGCTTGTGGTCCAGTGCCTGAGTATAGTTACCTCATATATTTGACCTGCTATTTATTATGCTTCTTTATGACAGGAGCACTATATTGGTACCAGTTACCCTAATATTGTCAGAAATCACTGTAATTTTTATGTAATATTAATAAAAGAGCTCTTTTATATTTATTTGTTATGATATTTTAATCAAACATTATTCCTGTGCATAAATGAAAAGCAAAAATATAAGTGAAATGAATTAGTCAGGTATTTCTAAAACTTCACATTCTCTTGAATTACTTCAATTCAAAGTTGTTGATGCTTGTATTTTTCCATGCAATAGTGCTCTCTGTGCCATTGAGATCATTAATGCAGCACTCCTTAAAAGAGTGATACACTATTGATTCTGTGATTCTCTTTCATGTTGCTGTCACTTCTGATTTTGATGTTGGCATTTTTAAGGAGTGTCAATGTGTAGACAGTGTCACTGTGTTACGACTGCCACCTGGCCCACTGTAATTATAAGATGTCATGGACAGTAACAAGGCATTCGGATTTCAAAGACATTAAAATGTAGGAAAATGTGCATCTTAGAATCGGTGAAATACAGTATTTGACTTTTAAACTATATGCATCATAATTCTGAGAGAAATGGAAATATACTACTAAAAAACAAAACTACTTTTCTTATATTATAAAGACTATATTTAGCATGATTCTAGACTTGATTGCCATTCTTTACTATTGTAACAAACACAGGGTATGTAATTTAATCTGCTGGTAATTCTTATTAATGCAGTTAGGAGATAAAAGTTAATTATGAATGTCAATGTAAAAACATGAGCAGAAGAAAAAATAGTATCTATCTACAAGTATCTATCTATCGCCTGACAAGAAGTCAGGAGAAATGAGTTTTAACCTCGTATATTAATAGCTAACATTTGTTGGGTGCTTTATATGTGTTGGCATTGTTCTGTGAGCTTTCAGTAGAAACTTTCTTAACCATTTGAATTTAAAAGATTACTTGGCTTTCTTCATTCTGTCTGAAAAGCACACTGACATACTTACAGCACATTGACAGCCCTGGAGAGCAGGCCCTTCTCCAGGAAGCTGATCACTTTTGCTCCGGCAAGTTGAGGTGCAAGTTATCAAGATTCAGGGGTGTTTGGATCCAGTCTCATTATACTAATTGCACTTAATGCAGTTACATATTTTTAGAAAGTATAATGTGATTTGGTGAAATAAGAATTACAATAGAATAAAGGTTGTTTTTATAAAGACTAAGTTGAATAAATTGGAAGGATTCAATCAATATAATTTCTTTTTAAAAATGTTGTTGAATTAAATACAAGTGTGCTATGGCCTGAATATTTGTGTGCCCCCCAAATTCATAGTTGAAACCTAATTATCAATGTGCTGTTGTTAGGAGTTGGGGCCTTTGGGAGGTGATTAGGTCATGAAGGGGGGCCCATCATGAATGAGATTAGTGTCCTAATAAAAGAGGACCCAGAGAGCTGCCTTGCCCATTTCACCATCTGAGGACACAGCTAGAAGGTGTGATCTGGGAGCCAGAAAATGGGCCCTCACTAGACACGAAATCTGTTTGCTCCTTGGTCTCGAACCTCCCAGCCTCCAGAATTATGAGAAATAAATTTATACTTTTAATAAGCTGCCCTGTTTATGGCATTTTGTGGTAGCAGCCTGAACAGACTAAGACAATGTGAGACAACCACTACAAATTTGGAAATTGTGAAAACCTAAAAGAATTCTGTACTTAGAGTGACTCATAATTGTGTTTAAAAATTTTCTTCCAATTTAAAGGAATGGAACCTTTAAGATTGTGGTTTATGTGAAGAAAGATGACTGAAAACCCAATCAGAGGGTCTATACTCAAAGGAAAGGCCTTGGCCTTACACAGAAATGGATAAATTATATATATACGTGTGTGCACATATATATGTATATGTGTATGCTATATATATGCTTTAGGTTAAAAATAAATAATTTATTGTTTATATGTTCTAATGAATTTCTCCTTACACTGGCATTTTGATACCCTTGCCTTTATTACTATGTCTATTTCACAGATAAAAAAAATCAAAACCAAGAAAGAGTAAGAAACATGCATTTGGTCACACAGGTAACAAGTGCTGGAGATGGACAGATACCCAGGCAGTACAATTCCAGAACCCTCCACTCTAAAGCTCCCTCTAACTTGCTGTGCGTCCTTAGAGAAAACATTTAGCTTCCCCAAATTTGTTTTCTTTTTTTTTATCTGTAAAATAAGGTAGTTATATCAAGTATTTTAGGTCCCTTTTTAATTCTAAAAAACTTAACTTCTATGACTTCATTCTCTGTCAAATAAGTATGACTCTGATACCTAGTTTCTTTGAATACTTTTACTGGTCAGTTTCCTAATGAGTAGGTGAGGAAAAAGGCCTTCACTCTGTATTTGAATTATCAGTACCTCATACCAATTACAATAGGCTTCAACTGGGACAATACTATGAAGAGACATCAAGCTTCTCTTTGATGATTTTACACTCATTCTAAGGTTCAAAGTATTTTTTTAAGAGCTAAAAAATCAAGATGATGATAGGGTAAACCAGCTGGAATCTTATCAGTGGCAGATTTGAGATACATCTCTGAGGTTCTGAGTACAAATTACTCTTGCCCAGGATGGCCCGTGTTAATATTTGGTCTCTCCTGAGGGCACTTCTCACACTAAAGCTTGCTTCAAAATTCCCTGTTAGATGTTCTACAACTAATGTCATCCAAGTTTTTGATTCCTAGATTCAAATGTATATAAAATAAATAGTGTTGATTAGAATGGAGAATAATTAAGATTTTATATAACACTTGTCTTAATTTGTTTTGTGTTGCTATAGCAGAATGTCACAGGCTGGGTAATATTTAAACGAAAGAGATTTATTTCTGGAGGCTGGGAAGTCCAAGGTCAAGAGGCCCACATCTGGTGAGGGCCTTCTTGCTGTGTCAGCACACTGCAGAAGGCAGAAGGGTGAGAGAGCAAGAGAGGGCCAAATTTGCTTTCATAATAACCCACTCTGGCAATAACAAACCCACTCTGTGGTAATGGCATTCATCCATTTATGAGGGCAGAGCACTTATGACCCAATCACCTCTTAAAGGTCCTACCTCTCAACCTTATTGTATTGGGGATTATGTTTCCAACACACGAACTTTGGGGAACACATTCAAATAGCATACTACATAATAAAACTATACATAGTAACACTACATAATAATACAGATATCACCAGGAAAGTACGGTCTTGCAATGTGTGAAAAAAATTCTATTTTCTCATAATTTATCATTTGATTTAGGTCATAGAATTTTCTAATTAATTCCCAATCAATTTTTGGCAGTGTTTGTTGCTTTTCCTTCTAGAAGATAAAGCACACAGCAAGAATAAGCTATTTCTGAATTTTTCCACATTCTTATATTCTATTACCTTAGCCTTGCATTTATCTCTAGGTGTTCATGTACAACGATCTAAATGAAATTTCTGAGATGAATATTAGTTTTTCACAACAAATCAACATCTGTTCCCAATCAAGGTAATAGGGTTATAGTCAACGGGATATAAACAACTCATAGAAATATTCATGTTGAGAAAGAACCTTCTGGGACAATGAAAAGATGGATTTTCTCTTTCCTAGGTGAGTGCCTTCCATTTGAGGGCTGGTGAAGCATTGCGACTGGAAGACAACACAGATTAGGGCTGATACAAAGATGGATCTCAGGCACAATCTAAGATCAGCCACCCACAGAGCTTTGTTTATTTTTAAAATGGATTGTTCAGATGTGGTGTCCCTTGCATGGAAAAAATTGCAATAAATGAAAAGACAGGGGTCGAGGAGTGACTTTTCTCAGATAAGCCTGAAAAATTTATTAAACATTGTCTGACCTTAAACATTTCACCAGGAGACTATAAGTGTAACACAGACTTCATTTCAGGGTGGAGACTGGAGAAACTAAACAATCGTATCTCGGTATTTCAGAATATTTGTCTTTAAATGGATTCTTTGGAGATACATATATGACTTTGTTTTGATCCATAGGAAAAATTTAAGTTTCAGGAACAAAGGGAACAATATAGGATAAGTTACTAGCAAAGGGAACAGAAGTAATTATATGTCTCCTTGCCTTTTCCATGTTTATTAGTCTTGTTCAATTTAATTTTGAAGAGCTTTTGTGTCCAATGGTACACAGGTAATCATTTTCAATGTAAAAACTTAAGCAACATGAGGCAATGTGTTCTAAGATGCTTTTGGTCTCAGAGACTTGTTTCCTTCCCATCCTGAGACAAACACCATAGGAATATTTGCTGTGTCTCTTTCCCCAGGACCCTAGCTTCCTAACAGAGAGCACAAACTATGCCTGAGGATCTTGTAAATACACACTTGCCCAGGTCTCGGTGAGCTTCCTTTGCCACAGCTGCTCTGACAGTGTGACTGGCTCAATTTCCTCATTATGTGAAAGAACAAAATGTTTAGTCTATACTTCCTGAAGCGTGCATAGCCTCTGGAAATAATGTTGAATAAACACTGTTTTCAGTCAGATGACTTATCTCCCTTCAGCTCTCTGTAATTCTAGGGGATTGATATTACAAAAGGCTTTGGCTCTTCTGTGCAAGCACTCAGGCAATGCCACCTACTTTAGGTGACTCTTCCAGGGACAGCTCCTGCTTTCTTGGGGTAAGTTCCTTGGCCATTTATTTTGGCTATTTATTTAACATCCTCTAACTCAGTCACTACTGAAAACCTCCCCTCCATATTAAACATACACAAGTTTTTAGAAAATAAATACTCCTTCCTTCTGCCTTTAGCCATTCCTGTCTAAACTTACAGATCACATCCTAAGTGAAAATAATCTTCAGTTTTGAGACAGCACCTCCTGAGCTGCTCTCCTCTTTATTTCTCTCAATGCCTTAAACCAGAAAGTCCCTTTTGAGGCTGGGATTGTCCTTAACCAGAAACCTCAAAAGTGAACTCTACAAAGAAAGCGAGGATCTGTATGCGTGTGTTTGGGGATGGAAGGTGAATAAAACCTTTTAAGAATTTCTTAGAATAAACTGTTAATTAGAAAATTTCAGAGTTCACTTAGGTCCTATGGGAAAGTACCTGAACAAAAGCAGGCCCGAAATAGTTGGATTTTTCTAGAAGCTAAATTATTCTTAGGGTTTTATCAAATGATTTTATCCCTTAATTATAAGAACAATTTTTGAACATGGGGTAAATTCCATGAGGTGCCACTTAGTTCAGTGTAGTAGGAATTTCAAAAATGGCACCCTGATGACTTGACAGATCTCACATTTTCCAAAGTGCCAAGCTTATACTCAGACACAGGAAAAATCCGGAATGTTATCTGCATATACCTTAATCAGCTACTTCCTCACAAAGAGACTGCAATTTACAATCCACTACAAAATCAGGGTTTCTATAGGTGTTGTCAATGCCACCTCACTGAGCTCTCAAGAGCAGTGACCTCTGCTCACCTGAAAACTATTATGCCTTAGCTTTGTGTTTTACAAGGGCTTTACCTCCACTGTGCTATTTCACTGCCAGGCTCTTATCTCAGCAGAGAGAGTCCGTGCCAATGCCCCCACTAACATTTCAAGAGGGTAAAGGAAAGAACTCTCAGCTCAGGTCAGAGATGTCAGGATTCAGAGACCTTAACACCAGGCTCAAGGTTGGAAATCTGGAATGAACATGACAAATGAAGACAAAATGGTCAAGAATTGCAATACGATCACCTACCAAGTCATTGCTACACAAAAAGCCTTTTCGAGAACATATCGGCATAACATGGAATAGGAAAACATCAGGTTTGTGGAGAAAGTATAGAGAGGGCAACTGTCGCTTTTCAGAATTTTTGGCATAAATTTTAAAAACTTAAAGGTTCTGAACTCTAATTCTAATACCTTCTAAGTTTTCTTATTTCTTACCATTTTGTTTCCTCATTTATTGTAACAGCCTCCTTATGGGATTATGGTGATGATACCAGAGGAGAGGATTTGGGGAGGCCTGATAGCCAGCCTTAATTTACCCCATCCTCTTACCAGGTCGTTGACTCCACCACAAGAAAGAATTAAAGGGCAGAGTCACAGTAGAAAGTGAGAACAGTTTTGATGTAACGAATAAGAAATACAGATTTCACAGAGAAAGTGTGGTCTAGCTTCAGAGACGGAGCAGGGCACACACCAAATATAACACAGAAGTAAGAATTACACACTTCAAGTTCAGTACAGAGTGCAGGCTGGCTCAAGAGAGTAAGCAGCAACTTTCTGAAGGTAAGCTTGATACAAAAAGAAAGAAATACACACTCCACAGACAGAGTACGGGCTGGCTGCAGAGGGAGTGAGCAACAGCCCCACTTTCTGCTGGGATTCAGCTTTCATAGTTTCACGGTCTAATACATATTCATGCTGCCTAATGAATATTCAACTAACGGGTGGTTCCCTGTGATGTAACATAGTCATGCACATCCTTGGTTGGTCTCCTTTTAGGACATGTTTGTTCATTGATCAAATTCTATCACACGCACTGAACATATTCAAGAATATTCTGCGCTCTTTAGCACTCCTAATGGAAGGTCATTCAAAGCATAAACTCCCTTCCACTGAACATGCTTGATCACTGGGTTCGTATAAGCTTGTATAAATTCTTCTTACTGGGAATGCTCAGCCACTGGATTTGCATAATTCCACCCCTTGTGGTCTCAATCTCCCCATGTTGGAGCCAAAAATAGATCCAACAAAGAATAGTAACTCTCCTTTAGGGCAGGGCTTAGAGGAGGGGTTTGAGACCTCAGGGAGTGGCTTGAAACCCAGAGGTATGTCTGGTAACCTGAACCCATGGACGCTGAGCACCTCCTATCTCAGTTAGAAATAGTATAAATGTGTTTAGATGCTTTTTTTTCTTTTGAACAAAAACATTGTTATTTCAATGTGAAGTAAGAGTTCCTTGTTTCAGAATTTATTTTTCTCCATCTAAGATGTTGAATGAGTTGGCAAAAAAACTATCAACTCACTAAAGATCTTACTGAATTACATTCATTGTTCAGCCTGGGTTGCAAGAAGTGTATCCACAGCTAAAGCCCAAGGGATGTTCAGTAGCGATAGTCATGCTTCAGAGTGTGTGACAAACTGCTAGTGATCAAACATTTTTTAAAGCAGTAACTGAAAGAGATATTGATTATAGCAGATATTTTATCCCCTTACATTGGGTATTCCTAGCAGACCTTTAGATTGGTAAATTTCCAGAAAGAATGACCTCGGTAGACTTACAATGTGCTTGGGAATGGGATACACACAGAATCAATGAGTTCAACCCCAGAGGATGAACATGCATCATGTTACTTTCGTACATTATATCCCCAACTCCCACTGCCTACTTATACACAACAAATGTTTCAGCAATTTGGCTTTCCTCCCCCCATCCCAATAAAAAAGAGAGCATACATTTTCTAGAGTTATTAGCATGCTCCCTGATCTTTCTGAACGTTCATTTATGGGATTTTCTGGTCCCAGGACAGACCCCATCCAAATCCCTGTAGACAAGAGCTTGATGATGAAATCTCAGAGGGAAATTGTTTTTGACTGGAGCTTTGTCACAGGACCACAGGACTCTTTGGGAGTCTAGGTACTCAGGGGGTCTAAGTATTGGGGGTCCATACTGGCTGGACCTGTCTTCTTCCCTGGGAAAATAGACAGCCATTGTTTAGGATGATTTTTGAGTATTAGATTTACTATTGAGTAGGATAATTCTTTGTCATGGGGGGTTGCCTGTGCCTTGTAGGACATTTAGCAACATCCCTGGCCATCATCCAGTAGATGCCAGTAGTACTCTCCCTGCCTCCAGTTCTGACAATTGAAAATGTTCCTAGACATTACCAGACAACCCCTGGGTGGGGAGGCAAAATCTCTCCTACCCCCACACTGAAAACCAATGGATTAAAGGAATGCTACACAGCATCCTGCTGTTAGTATTTGTAATTTCAATATCACCTGAGTTAACACATTAGTAACAGTGTGTTGCATTTGTAATTTGCAAAGTGCTTTTCACATAGAGCACTATATTTAACTCACACAACAGCCCTAACATGCATTTGTTAATATCCTTCTTTTAAAGACACAGACTAGCTCAGGGCTGGTAGGTGACAACTCTTAAAGTGACAGGTGACAAAACACTTAAGGTGGAATTTCTGGGATGTTCACCTTCAGCCCCCACATTCCTTTAGTTTAGTTTATCTGATATTACTATGCATTGGACTCTCCTTTTAATTTCTCTTCTGTTAGGACTGGAAGGCATCTTAGAGGTTTTCTCTTAGTCTTATAGAGGAGAAAATTGGGTTACAAAAAATGTAAGTGACTAGCCCAGGTAACAAATGTGGCAAAATCAGGACTAGTTAAAGAGAAATGATTAATGATACTTGTTAGAGAATGGTAAGGCAGACTTACTCAGGACCATCACAATAGGTGTAGGGATGACTGCAATGGGGTTTTACAGTAAGGGAGAGAGATTAGGGTCAACTCTGAAAACAAGAAGGAAGAGTGGGAATTTAGAGCCAAGGAACAGGTAAAGGTCAACAGATGGAATATCACTAAGAGGAAACATGGAGGGTGCAGGGGAATTCTGGCTAAACTGGATTGAAAGGGTGATCAGATATCAATTGGGGGTTGGTAGAGGATTAGGAACTTGATCAGATATCAAGGGTGATCAGATACCAAGGATGAGGATTCTGGCTAGACTGACTTAGCAGGATTCTTGATAAAATTAAACAATGCAGAGACTAACACTGAAGCCCAAAAGTCAGGGCCTAGTTGAGAAGAGAGTTCAGAGGAGCCTGAGCAGAGTTTGGTCAAGGAGGGTATATTTATCTGACTGAAACCCAAGTCTCCAAATTTCCTAGCCAGTGTTCTCTTTATTAGGTGCTGCTCAATCAGGATGACGTGAATGAATGAAGAAACCAAATAAAAATAAAGACATGTTGCAGTGTGTATGTGTTTGTGTTTCAGGGAGCAGATTTAGGGGAAAAGTGAGTTGAGAGCAAAAGGTGTCTTCAGAATAATTACAGAGTAACATCGGTAGGCCAGATAATCAGGAAAGAGACAGTATGAGTTGGAAAGACAGGGTATTCCTTAAAAAGGTTCCCCTGCTCAGTTATAACAATGGAAGTAACCAGTGTTGTGAGAGGGAGCTGGGATGAAGGAGGGGGCGATTAGAGTCTGCAAGGAGTCAAAACCACGGCCAAAGTGTAAGAGTCGGGCAGGGTTAGGGTAGCCCTGTCCAGTCCTATTTACCTCGCTTTTTCCTACAGATCTTTTAGTCGGGGTGTCCTGGCTTAGGCATCCCCTCCCCAGGAGGTGCTGTCCCTGACTACCCACTGGCCGCTGGCTTAGTTCTCCTTCATTATTCTCTCAGTGCTCCATTGTAGCACTAAACACACTGCACTCTAATTTTGTTTCTCCCACTAGATTGGGAGCTCCTTGATGGCAGGGACCTTGTTTTATTCATTTTTATAACTATATAACCTCAACTCTTGTGGGCATGGAGGGGTCAAGGAAGTGAAGGAGCGCAGAGAAGCAACTCATCCCGGTGCCCTCGACTGAGGGGAAGGACCCGTGAGGACTTCGGACGACGCCATTGTTCTGATTCTGTGCTCGTGGAGCAATCTCCGCATTCTAACCTGGACTCCTGTGGGGAGTTTCCACACTAAGGAAGCACAGCCTGCAAAATCACCAGTGGCGTGTGGCTTAAGTTCAAGAGGAATCAGCCTACATGGCTCTAAGGGCCATTCAGAAGAGGACTGGAAGGGGGTAACTAAAGAAAAGCTTCACTAGTTTTATAATTTTGCTAAAGGCCAGCCCAGAAGCTGGAGCCCAAAGTGCTTTTGTGAGAGAAGACGAGGGACCTTAATGTTCCCCAGGACATTTTAGTATGAAGATTAGTGGTGTCTGTGTGCGTGTGTGTGCGTGTGTGCGCGTGTGTGTGCGTGTGTACACGTGTGCGTGTGTGCGTGTGTGTGCGCGTGTGTGTGCGTGCGCGTGTGCGTGTGCGCGCGTGTGTGTGCGTGTGTGTGTGTGTGTGCACGTGTACTGATGAGCCGAGTTCTCTCCCATTCAGAAATGGTTGTACCTGGGCTCTTCCAGTATTATCAGGCAGAATGATTCTGCCTTGGAATAAATATCAGAAGGAAAAAAAAAGTGATTGGAGGAGGGGAGCCCTTTAAGGAAAGACTAATTATTGTGCTTAAGAAGACAGCCTTTCTAGTAAACCTCTTTCCACACCCCAACTCCCTAACCTCTTTCCTTGTCATAGATGAGAAATTGTCAGATCCTATAAATTCCACGCGTGCGGTGAAGGTGCTGGATTGTTCGCCAGGCCTGGCTGTCTGAAAATCTGAATGTTCTATGCTAATATACTCTTGTCATGCACACTGACGCTTTGTTTCCATGCCCCCAAAGTCTTTGCTATGCAAATCAAACCACAGGGGCACTTTAACATGTAAATCACATAATCTCCCTCACGTGGGATGAATTGACGGATTTTAAACTCCTTGACTGTTGGGAGGTAATGAATGGTACTTATTTAACCAGCATTATTGCACTGGGCACATCTCCTACATAGGGCTTTACTCAGTGGTGCAGCCGTGCCAGGGGAGAGCTGGTGTGATTATTAATATCGCTGTCAAAAGAATAAGGGGCTCAAACCTGGGAAATTCTGACCGCTTCTATGTTGGGGAAAAGGAGGTCCTCCTTGGAAACTGTGCTGAGTTCTGTGTTCCCCTTGAGGGGTGGCGGGTTTTTCTTCGATTAGTGAATGAACACTGAATCTTCCTGGCAAAGGCTGTGCTCAGCCTGTTTCAAGGTGAAAGGAGCCAAGGAGAGTTAGAGGGACATTTTAGGCCCTGCGGCTGGGAGGGGATCCAGGCTTAGGCGAAAAGCCAGAGCGAACCCGTGCGAAGGCTGTGGAGGGCTGCCTGCTGCTGCAGTCCTGATCCTAGTTTGGGGCTAAAGTCACTTAAGCACCTCACGCCAGCTTCCTTTTCAGTAAACCAGGGATCATGCTAGGGATAGAGGGAGCAGTGACGAGATCCTGTTTGTAATGACAACTGAGCGGCTTGGGCAAAGATGTGCTTGTCCCAGAAATGAACTGTGATTCCATTAAAATGTGTGATCTCTTGAAATAGCCTACCTTGTTTTGGAGTATGTGGTACTGGATTTATCTGTTGGGAACAAATTGATGAGAACCATGTTTTGACCCTACGGTGTCAGTTTAAGCAAGTCACAGTTAAAAGGCAATGTCAGCTCTTAATGGGCTTTTGCTCTCCCTATGTATGTTTGAAGGGTTTGACAATTGTAACATGCTCATTTCAGCCATTACCTGTGTGCCGTCCCCACCTGGGCACTGTTCCAAAACTTCTTTTGAGCTGAGCGTTTGGAACTCAATATACATTTTCCCATAGAAACAATGGCTGTAAGGCTTCTTGGATGGTGGACAAAAATTGATCTAACCCAAATGTGGCTGAAATACTGTGCTTTTACAGTGAAAGGCTAGCAAGAGAAATTAGAAGTATGTATTAGAAATTCCCCCTTTAAAGAAATATCACACGATGTATTTGAACTCATGAAAACTCTTCAAAACTTAAAAGCATCAGACCCTAGGCTTAAGCTGCCTGTCTTAGCCTGACACTTTTGGAGGAGAAGCAGGAATCCCCGTGGGGTATGCCCCTGACATTTGGGAGAAAGGAGAAATAACAGGGAGATGCTGATCTAAATGGAGAGAAGAGAAAAAGTGGCCGAATCCCCTAAACCGTTCCTCTCATTATGGAGGTGAGAAGGCACGGTGGGTGCTCTAGGTCCACATTCCCCTTCCGGTCCAAGACTTCCACCCCCCACACTGGGAGAGTTGCTGCTGAGGGCTGTCAGTTGAGGGCCTCCCCAGGAATTGCCCTCTGCCTGCTGGAGCTGCCTTGTCCATGGTTATAACCCTTTCCTGGAACAGCCCTCACGAACAGCCTATGGATTTGGGAATATAAAGCCCTGGCCACCTTGCCTTAATTTGGGACAACTCTGAAGGAACATGCTAGCTTCAGAGATTCCTGTAGGATCAGTGTCTGTTGTGACTACATCCCAGTTCCACTTCTTCCTCTACCCCAAGCTCTTTTCCTTTACTTCCTTGCACATGTTGGTCCCAAGTGCATTCCCCAATAAATCTGCATGTAAATCTTTCTCTGAGTGTGTTTGCAGTGAACCTGGTCTCAGACAGACAAGCAGAAAAGTGGGAGAAGAAATGAAGAGGTAATCAGTAGAGACTGTCTATTATTGGTGGCAGAGGGGCTAAAAGCTGATCTAGAGAAAAGGCGAGTACTGATAAAGACACTATCAGACAGGATATTATGTTGGTAATGATAATAGCTATTGTGGTGGGGTAGGTATTTAGTATTACTTCTATGTGAAACAGATCCAATGACTTGGCCAAAGACACTAAAGAAGTTCAGTCCATACGCAAAGAGTAGTCAAGAATTCAAGTGAGCTGGTCCTTTAGGCCTATGCTCTTGATCTTCCTCCAGAGTTTCTGCTAGGTTGAATAACGCAGCTCTGTTGCTGAAGCAACTTGGAAGCCTTGCTTTCTCAGGAAGACTTTCTTGTTGAGTTTCAAGCATGGCATTTCTGAATAGGATGTTCAATGATTATTGATTACAAAAACCTCTCTCCTCCAAATGATTTCTTGCTGCCAGCTGCAATCAGTTATGGTGCCAGGTTGGGGATAAGGTTTGTTACCTTGTCAGTCTTAGGCTTGGGTTAGGGTATTACTCATTCCACAGCTACAGTTCTAGTTTCATCACACTGAACTTTTTCCTGTGCACCAGATATGCATTAAAAAATGGATAGTACGGAAAAGCATTTTAAAGATTTCTAAGAGCTAGCCATCTTCCTCAAATGGTAAGATGAAGGAATGTCCAGAAAATGGTGGACTTTAAACAGCTGTGGGAGGACATGGGAGGTAGGGCTAGGATCCTGAGGTCAAGGTGTAACTATCTTCCATGCTTGGCTGCCTAGAAGGAAAAATCTAAGAAACTGGCTGTCAGAGTCCATCAACTCTTGTTTTCCAAGTCTGTTTTCCTAAAGACGAAATTGATGCAATGCTATTATGGGATCTCACAAAACAATTTGAAGTCCCCCCAAAAAGAGGATTTGACCTGACATGCTTGGCAGACCCCAGGACAAAACATTATTTCATGCTCTGATGTTTAGCTATTGTTTTCTGGAAGGATGAAAAATGTAAAATTGCAGTAGTGATACCCATCCAAGGATCAGCAGCTTGCAGGAGGTGCCAGAATACACAGAATTGTTCTGGGAGCCAGAGTGGGTGGTTTAAACTTGATCTTAACAAGTGCAGCACTGTGCTGGCTAGTCTGAGGATAACAGATGCAAGGGCTGAATCTCAGGAGGCAACCCAAATGGAACCTGGGTTGTAGAGTAGGGTTATTACATGGATTGCTACAGAGAAAGTAAGAGAAAGTAAGAGAAAGGCTCTCTTACCATGTTAATAAGAAATCATTAAAAATCCTCTGATTTGGAATCATGGATATACTGCAATAGTAAGATGAGGATGGTAATATCCTCAGAAAAGGCCTAAACCAATCATTTATTAAACAAATGTCACTTAGTGTCAACCATGTGGTGCTGAGCAAATCTTCAAAAAGCTGAAAAAGTGGAAATTTCCTTCCAGATTGTTTGCAAATTATTTTACATAGAACAAATGATTCCAATTATTAATTTTAATATCTTAGGAATATTATATCAGTTTTGTAGATCTCAGAGTAAAATCCCTGCTAATCTTTTTACAGACTGTGCCCCTCAACTTTGTGATCCATTCAATGTGGACTGTGAATGTCTTATTCTCTTTTGTACCTGACTCTTCTCTTTGTCTGGGAAACCATTTTCACTCAACATCTTCCCCTACCCACTCTACGAATTCTCCATTTGACCTGCTAACTCTTACTCATCCTTTGAATTTAATGCTAAATTTTGTTTTCTCTTAGGAGGCCTTCTATGAACCCCTGGGTAGGTGCTCCTACAATGCTCTGTACTAGTGTACTCAGGCAGCCTTAACAAAATACAATTGACTCAGTGTCCTAAAGAACAGAAATTTATTTTCTCACAGTTCTGGGTGCTAGAAGTACAAGATCAAGGTGTCAGCAGGTTTGATTTCTTCTGAGGCCTCTGTCCTTGCTTGTAGATGGCTGCTTTCTCCCTGTATCCTCATGTGGTCACCAGTCAGACTGGATGAGGGCCCACCCTGACGGCCTCATTTTAACTTAATCACTTTTTAAAAGATCCTATCTCCAAATACAGTCATGTTCTGAGATACTGGGGGTTAAGGCTTCAACATATGAATTTTGTGGGGACATAATTCAGCCCATAACAAACATAGTTGAAGATCCCAATGTAGGTGGACTTCAGGCAAGGCTCGACCCAGGTCTTCAATATGGTCATCAGGAGCCTGGTTTCTTCCTGTGTTCACAGTCTGCCTGTCAAGGTGTCAGGTTTGTTCTAAGGCAGTCCTTCCTCTCAGTCAAAATGCTCCCTGTACAATTGTGTCATCATCCTCAACAACACTTCTGGGTTTCTTTCTGCTCAAACAATCCCTAGAACCATGTAAATCTCCAAATGGAAACTGGAGGCTGATGGGAAGTAGAGAAGATATGCTAAAGCAGCAACCACATATTTGCACTAAAGCGCTTTATTGTTGTGAGAATGAAATACAAATTATTTGGCATGATTTATAAGGCCCTTTACCATGTGGTCTCTTTTTATCTTTACAATTTCATTCTTTTGTCATGTATACATTCCATCTACTATGGTAATGGTGGCTTTGCAATTTCATATTCATTTCATACATTTTCATTTACTTTTCCCCTTTTCTGGAGTGACTTAGATTAAATATCACCTCTATGAAGGCTTTATTAACCTTTCTCTGTAACCAGCAGGGCTGCTGTGTATGGCTTCTCAGGTTGTGCATTACACGACTCCAGGACTGTCATCACACACATATACACACATGAATGTGTCCCCCTGGATTGTGCAATGTAAAACCTTCACAACTGTACATGGTGGCCTCAGTCTGCTTTCCTTAACACTACACTGTAATAGTTTACTTAAATGTCTGCCATCCTTCTAGTCTGTGAGGTTCATAAAGGCCAGCACTCTACCTTAATAGTAGTTATATTACTTGTTACCTCTAGATCTGTATCTTTCTCATCTGTAAACTGCTAAAAACAACAAAATATTTGTTAAGAGTAAATCAATAAATAGTTATCATTTTTGAGTGCTAAGTATTTCTTTTAAATTAATTTAACTATCACTTCATTCTTAAGATGTTGGTATTATTTTCTTTATTTTGCAGCTTAGGAAACTGAGATTCAGAGAACTTTGGTCATTTGTCCAGGGTCATGCAACTAGTAAGTGACAGAACTGAGTGGTGCTCTCCCCCCGCCCCCCCTCAAGTCAGAGTTTTCCAGTTCTGATAAATGGTGGACATAAAGTTTTAACATTTAGAATGATCATGTCTTGTTCAGTTGCTTTAACTATATAATGAAAAGATTAACCACACAGTCTATCTCCCAGAGTTCCCAGGATTAAGGGAGATTACGCATGAGACTGTGCTCTGAAGCACAGAAGTACATATACTATGCAAATATAAGGTATTTTATAACACTAGCTTGCTTGCTATTAATAGCTTCCTATTCCCTAATTAGTCTAAGATGCATATTTTAAAGAGATGCATATTTTAATATTTTTATCGATGCAAAAAAGGAATCTTAAAGTGCATTTTCAGATCAGTTCTGTGGCCCCAAAGGGAAGCAGGCAGCCTTGTTTTGTGACCTGTGTAGGGGCCAAGATGAAGCAGCCTCGCAAGGCCTCCTTTTGCTGTTAGTTCTCATTTGCTGAATTCAAATTCCAGTGGTGATAACGTATAATTCTTCAACTGCATATAGATTCTGTCTCTATAAAAGGAAAAAAAAATCTATAAATGTGATCATTTCTCCCTTGTCAGCTAATGTAATACAGTAGTAACTATAAAACAGTTTTCTTTAGGTGCTTTTGTGCGATTTATTCCTCCTGGCATGGATTGGGATGTGAGCAGCATTTTGTTTCAATAGAGCCTTTCTGGAGCTTTTAACCAGTCACAAAGAGTGTCTGTCTATACCTGGACACAATCTTGCAACTGAAATGAAACAGGCTTTTAAGACTTGAAAAAAAGGAAAATAGAAGGCCAGGGGCAAATTGTCATTTCATCATTCTGTAAAGCAAATATTATATATCTGGGAAAAAGATTTTTAAAATGTATATAATTTAGAAGTGTCTAAGGTGTTTTTTTAGGTCAATTGTGTATCAGGAATTTAAAAGGAAGGGATCTATAGATCTTTAAATGCCCCCCAGATAAGGTGAGCTTAATCTATTGTAAATTATACTTCCCACTCCCTGATCTGGGAGAAGGGTTTTCTGTCTTGCATTCAGTATTTAAAATCTGAAGTAATATAGACCTGACTACATAGGGATCTGCCTCTTGGCCTGGTGCTTTGTCATCACAATTGAGATGGACAGTCTGGAACCAGCGGCATGTCTCCCAGCATAATTCACAGGAGTGGGAGGCAGTGTTGTCTGCCTTTTTTTCCAGAGGCTGGCTGGAACGATACTCCCCTTGAGTTTCTGCCAAGGCACATCAATAAATAAGAAGGAGGTAAAATAAGGATGAGATTTAACTGCTTCTTTCCAGGGAAGCTTGGAGATAGTAACACTTTCTTTTTTAAAGTTGGAGGCTGTTTTATTTGTTGGGTAAATCCTGTGGGAAATGAATAAGTAAAGTATCAACTGATGTGCTTCAGTAGGCTGAAAACAGATCCCAGTACAAGATTTCTTTTTTATTTATCAACCATATGTATTATTCCAGGTTTCCTTCTCACAAGCACCCAGACTGGGAGAATCAGAGAGAGTAATAGCTAAGAGGAACTGATCTTTTTTAGTTTGTTTGTTTTGGGGTGTTACTTCTACAACTTTCTGTTTCAAAAAATTTCAAATCTACAGAATATTTGAGAGAGTAACACAAGGCACAATTTGCAGATTTGCTTTCTCTCTCTCTCTCTGCCTATTTTTCTTTTTACTGCACATTTGAAAGTGAGTTTCATGCAGAATCATAATACTTTCTCAAAATACTTGAGCATACATGTCCTAAGAACAAGGACATTTCCCTATCATGATCATACCCAAGGCATTTAACATTGATACAATAATAAATAGATTGCAACATGCAGTTCCTTTTCAAATTTCCCCCAGTTACCCCAGGAATGTCCTTTATAGTTATTCTGTTAAATCCAAGATCCAAGGAAGGCTGACACATTGCATTTAGTTGTCTTTCTGGTCTCTGTTAACCTAGAACAGTCCCCCCTTGCCTAGTTAGTCATTTGCAACATTAATAGTTTTGAAGATTCCAGGACAGATGTCCATAGAAAGTCCCACAATTTGAATGTGTCTGATAAAATGCCACCAAGTGTCTTTAGTCAGACCACTGTGTTCAAAACGTACTTCATTACTTTTGTGTGTGTGTGGTTATATTATCAAGTTGGTATGTAGTTAGGTTCATTTGTTTCTGTTTGATTTCAATTTTAGAGTTTGCTTTTGGTAAATCCTTTTTAATATAAATTAAAATTTTGAATATGTAAAACATTTGCATGGTTCACAAGGCAAAACTATATTTAAAAAGTCTACTCGAAGTTTACTCCTGTTTCTATCTTTTTCCCAATTTCTATCCACCCTTTATGGGTAACAATTTTCATTAGTTTCTGACTTATCTTTTCTATATTTCATTTTTCAAAATTAAGCAGATAAATTACATATGAATATATATACATAGGTATATATGTATACATATGTGTGTCTGTATGTATATAGAGATAACAGTCATGCACTGCATGATGATATTTGTCGATGACTGAGATCCCATAAGATCATAATGGAGCTTAAAAATTCCTACCATCTAGTGACAGTGTAGCCATCATAACGTTGTACCACATTACTTTATTTTTTGGAAATCTAGTATAGCCCATGTACAGTGTTTATAAACTGTATAGGAGTGTACAGTAGTGTCCTAGACCTTCACATTCACTCACCACTCACTCACTGACTCACCCAGAGCAACTTCCAGTCCTGCAGGCTCCATTCATGGTAAGTGGTCTAAACGGGTGTATCATGTTTTACCTTTTATACTGTATTTTTACTGTACCTTTTCTAGTTTTAGAGGTTTTTAGTTACACAAATACTTACCACTGTGTGACAATTGCCTACAATATTCAGTACAGCAACATGCTGTACAGGTTTGTAGCCTAGGAGCAATCAGCTGTACCATATAGCCTGGGTGTGTAGTAGGCTATACCATCTAGGTTTGTGTAAGTACACTCTGATGTTCCCACAATGACAAAATTGCCTAACAATGCATTTCTCAGAACATATCCCCATTGTTAAGTGATGCATGACTCTCCATATATATTCTTATTTTCTGTCTTGTGAGAAAAATATATACATATCTTCTCTGGCTGGGCATAAGTTTTTCCCTATATTTTCCTATTATAAGGAAACCCTTGACAAATAATCTTGTGCCTATGTTGAACTTGTGAAGGTATAAACTGTAGGTGCAATGCTGGGCCAAAAGGTAAGTGCATATGCAGTTTTGTTTCATATTGCAAATTCCCTTCCCTAGGATTGTATCATTCTTCACCTCTGTAAGCAATGCATAAATATTTCTGGCACAGATCTAAACACTTTACATTGTCTCACTGAGTCCCCACAGTGACCTTTCCAACCTTTTATAACCCTTATTGTGTACTCAGGAGGCTAAGGCTTAGAGATCTTGACCAATGTCTTTAGGGTCATGGGGCTAGTAAGGGGCATAGCTAGGATTTCAACCCAAACTTTGACTCCAGACTCATGCAACTAACCACCTCACTATATCATGTGTTGCCTACATTAAGCTATCTGAATCAATTTTGGTGTCCTAATAGGATTAACAGGAAACCATTTATTCCCAGAGATGACATTCCTGAAAATATCAAGGAATGCTGGGAAATCAAAAGAAATTGCTATCCTAGGGAATGACAGAGGAGCAAGAGAAGAGTCTTCATATTCATCCTGTTTGTTAGGGAGGTCAGTGTTCGATCAAAGTTCCTAGGACCAATCCAAAGACAGCAAGAATCTTTTAAAGATGAGAAGTTTCAGGAATGCCTCTCTGTGGAAACAAGGCTTGAGGGGGTAGGGAGCTGGGTCTAGTTCTGAGGCAAAGGGGGCTTGTAGGAGGAAGACAGTTGATCAGAGCCAAGGTAAACAGCTCAGGATTTTGGGCAAGTCCCAGTCCCAGTGGAGAACTGGAGAACAAATCAGGAACTTGAATAATCCCTTAGGACCAGATGTAGATGGTCAGGGTTGAGGAGAATGACCCACGGAGAGGGAGGCTACCTGGGGACTCTCCCCATGGCAGACAAAAAGTAAATAATTTCAGATACAGATAAATGCTATGACCCAAGGCAATGGAATAGAGAGGAGTTAGGCTATCTAGGGGAAGACATCTCTGAGGAGGTGGCATTTGAGGTAAGACAGGAATGACGAGAAGGAGCTGGCTGTCCCAAGACATGGGGGAGCAGCCTTCCAGGCAGAGGGAACAGCAAACACAAGAGTCTTGAAGAGAAAGTGACCTTGGAAAAGTAAGTAACATAAAGACTGATATGGCTGGAATATGTTAAATAAGGGAGGAGTAACAGATGAGATCAAAGGCAGGGCCAGGCCAGGCAGGGCCTTGTGGGAAAGGGTAAAAGAGTTTGGATTTTATTCTAAGTGTATCTGCACATGCCTGGGGGAGACAGGTTCTGCTGGGCATCTGGAATGAATTGCAACTGAGTCATCAGGGAATGTATTTAAATTCAGTTTCTGAGGTATGATGAGTTACAAGGAGAAGAGATTTAAAGAGAAACAACCACAATTGATTATATATATTTATTTAAGTAACAGTTATGCTATGGTCTGAATCTTTGTGTTTGTCCCCCCACCCCACTCCAAATTCATAGGTTGGAACCCTAATCCCCAGTGGAATGGTATTTGGAGACAGGGCCTTTGGGAGGGAAATAGGTCATGAGGGTGGAGGCCTCACGAGGGTGGGATTAGTGCTCTTCTAAGGAGAGACCTGAGGGAGCTTCCCCATGTGAGGATACAAGGAGACAGCCATCCGCAAACCAGGAAGAAGGGCCTCACCAGACACCAGACATGCCAACACTTCGGTCTTAGACTTCCCAGACTCCAAAACTGACAGAAATAAATTTCTGTTGTTTAAGCTTCCCAGTCTATGATATTTTTGTTATAACAGCCTGAACTGACTAAGACAGGTTATTGTTTAAGGCAGGGTATAAAATGAGGCTGAACACAGAGTTTGGCCAGCAGTGTGGGTTAAAGGACATTTACACAAAAATGGGTACATTGCTACTTATGTTTACCACTCCCAGCTGATTCATCAAGAGAAGCATGTTCTTCACATCCAAGTATGAATAAAATAGTTTTTTAGTGAAATATGCATAGTAAACCTATTTCATTTCATGGAAAGAAGAGGGAATTTAAAAATATCTTGTGTATCTTGTAATGTGCAAATGTGAAACTCAGAATGAGTGTCACTGATTGATGTAAATAGGCAGGATTACTCTCTCTCCATCCTGTTCATCAGATTTTCATTTTTTTTGTGACATCAGGTAACATAAATTTTCTTTTGATTATATCTGTCATTTTGCACTCAGTATTTTTGAAGACTCCTGAAATCGGAGAAGTTTAACATTAAGTAAGAAATCAAGCTAAGTTAAAGGCATAAATCTTCGAGAAAGAAAGAGAGCAAAAAACATTGCAGCAAGCCATATCCTAATCATCAAACAGCTAAAATAGAGTAAATGGCTAGAGAGTAACTTAGAAGTAAGAAACATTGAAATGAAATGAACGGCGGTAAATATATTTAAAAAGTCATGACAGATACGTCAAAAATAAGGATAATTTAGCACTAAGTCATCTTATAAGAAAAAAACCCCAAACATAATATTTAACATTTAAGCAAAATTATAATTATCCAAGTAAAAATTCAGTAGAAACACTAAAAACATGTAAATACGCTTCACCTGAACTTTCTTTTTTTCCTGGGCTCATCTATAAGGTATGTCAATGACCCAGATATTTTAAAATATCAAGCTATTTGATATTATGTAGACCCAAAATGCAGACATTTGGATGAATTTTCTATTTTTAGCTGGCTATTTAGGATCATATAGAACTGGACCAGCTCTTCAAATTCTATAAATTACACACAGATAATTTTTCTTTTAGGCAATTTATAATAAAACCAGAAGAGTGACCATACAATCAATCAAGGATTGTAGCTGTTTGATTATGGAAGATAATCATTTATTGGAAGATAGTTATTGTTTAGTAAACATTTTTAAAATGCGCTTTGGTGGAATTTATCTGGTAGATATTTGTGGCTGTCAAAAAGGTGATAATATTTGGGGGACTCGTTCAAGATGGTGGCGGCTGCGGCGGCTGGCGCAGAGTAGCTGAGGTGTAAAAGGCGGCCACTGGGCCTCAGGCAGCCAGGAAACTTGTGGACCTTCCTCTCACCATCTCTTAAGGGAGGACTACAGCTGCTGGCCGGTCGTGGGGGCTCAACGCCACTTTGCCCCCGGCAGGAGAGGCTACCTCATTTACAGGCAACAGCTTTGAAGTGTGGAGCAGGAAAAGAACTGATTCTTAGCTGCAAAAGCGAGTCTCGAAACAGGGAACACGGCGCCAGGGCTGCTGTGGATGCAGCCAGGATCCCGGAGGCTGGGGCCGCGCTGAAGGCGGCCAGCTGCCCTATTCAGGATTCGAGGTTTCAGACCGGCATTAAAGAAGATTCCTGGGAGCGCCCGAGCTGTGCCGCGACTGAACAGCCTGAGGCGGCAGCGCTGAGAACACGGAAGGCGACAAACCAGAGACAGAGAGCGAGCACCCGACCTGGCACAGCACTGTGAGTGATCCCTGGCACAGCTCTGTTCGGGGGGTGGATGCCCACGCGGCTCCCGCCTGCACCACCAGGCCACTCACCGCCCCGGTGCTGCCTCCATTTTCCCAGGTGCGGGCAGCTCCGCCATGCTCGGCCATCACTGAGCCCATTTGCTTGGCCTGGCGCGGGGCTTTCCGGAGCCTGCGGGCCAGCCTCCTCTCCCACTCCCTCCGCGGTTCTCTGGCGGGGCTGGGGGCGTGGGGCGTCCTGACCAGTGTTGGGAGGGCAAGGAAGTACGGGCGGGCCGACTGTCACTCCACCACACCCTGGACTCCGGCCCCGGTAAACTTCCTGTTACTGGGAGGCAGATACCATCTCTGCGACCACCAGTTTGGAAAAAAGCCTAATGAATTTCTGGTTGGGAATAGTGTGGTAGGAGAATTCCCAGGTCCGCTTGAACCTGCTGGAGAGCAGGCTGCAGGCGGGCACTAGACTCGGTTTATACCCGGGGGTTACAAAGGTGAACAAGACCCGAGAAAGATCTACACAGTGCTACAAAGGCACCCAGAGAGACCGGTCGTCTGTGCCTAGCAGAAACCTGGTAGACTTCCTGGGCGAGGCAGTGCTGAGCAGGGTCTTGAAGGCCCAGCTGATAGACGAGGGGTGCAGAAGACACACCCCAGCCCAGCACAGTGTGCACAGAGGGGGGAGACGTGCGGCCAGGGAGGCGGAGACTCGACAGAAACCACACACCCGGTGGGGTCGCCACTGCACGATCTAACAGCCTGGGCCAGAGCACACGGAATGGGGAGAAGTCCTGTACAGGAAGTGAAAGCTCAACAGAGATCACACACCCTGTGGTACGTGATCCACCAGCCCAGCAGAGTCCAAGCTGACCAGAAAGGTGGATCCCCGGAGAAGCCCAAGACCCGAGGCAACCACACACACAAGACACTAGAGGCCAACTGAGCAGTCACGGCGGGAGCCATACCAAATTGGCAACCACAGCAACATCCTAGTTAGTCATTAGTCTCAAACTGGTGGACTGTGAAACCCCCTGCCACAATGAATAAACACCAAAAAAAAGACACCAGAAATACAAAAAATCAAGAAAGTACACCACCAAAAGTTAATAAATCTCATACTCTAGATCCTATAGAACAAGAAGCCCTTGAAATAACTGACAAGGAATTTCGAGTGATAATTCTAAGGAAACTGAATGAGATACAAGAAAACTCAGCTAGACATCATGATGAAATGAGGAAAAGTATACAGGATCTGAAAGAGGAGATATACAAGGAAATCAATGTCCTGAAAAAAAATGTAGCAGAACTTGCTGAACTGAAGAAGTTATTCAGCGAAATAAAAAACACAACGGAGAGTTTAACCAGCAGGCTTGTCGAAGTTGAAGAGAGAACCTCTGAACTTGAAGATGGGCTGTTTGAAATAACACAAGCAGACAAAAAGAAAGAAAAAAGAATCAAGGACATGGAAGAAAATCTGAGAGAGATATCAGACAACCTCAAGCGCTCAAATATCCGAGTCATGGGTATTCCAGAAGGGGAGGAAAATGGAGATTCCATTGAAAACATATTCAACAAAATAGTGGCAGAAAACTTCCCAGGTATAGGAAAAATCACAGATCTTCAGATCCAGGAAGCTCAACGATCTCCAAACGTATTCAACCCAAAAAGGCCTTCTCCAAGACATGTCATAGTCAAATTGGCAGAACTCAGAGACAAAGAGAGAATCTTAAAAGCTGCAAGAGAGAAGCGTCAAATCACCTATAAGGGAGCCCCAATCAGGTTAACATCAGACTTTTCATCACAAACCCTAAAAGCTAGAAAGGAATGGGATGATATTTTCAAAATACTAAAAGACAAAGATTGCCAGCCAAGAATACTCTACCCTGCAAGGCTATCCTTCCGAAATGAGGGGCAAATAGTATATTTCTCAGACAAACAAAAACTGTGGGAGTTCACTACCACAAGACCACCCTTACAAGAAATCCTCAAGGGAGTACTGGGTTTGGTTCCTGAAAAATAACTACCACTGCCATAAAAACCTAAGAAAAATCTAAACCCGCTAGTACAATAAAAATGGCATTCATGAAGAGAAAACAAGCTAACAAAAACACTATCTACAACCTAAGGAACCAACAAACAAAGAAACCAAACAGTAAATCAGAAAGCAAGGAACAAAAGACACCTAAGACAACCAAACAACCAATAAAATGCTAGGAATAAATCAACACCTTTCAATAACAACTCTTACTGTTAAAGGCTTAAATTCCCCAATTAAAAGACACAGACTGGCTGACTGGATCAAAAAGCAGGACCCAACTATATGCTGCCTACAAGAGACCCACCTCACCCATAAAGATTCACACAGACTAAGAGTGAAAGGATGGAAAAAGATTTACCATGCAAACAGAAAAGAAAAACGAGCTGGAGTAGCTATTCTTATATCTGACAAAATAGACTTTAAACTAAAAACCATAAAAAGAGACAATGAGGGACACTACTTAATGATAAAAGGACTGATCCATCAAGAAGACATAACAGTCATAAATATGTACGCACCAAATGTTGGAGCAGCCAGATTTATAAAACAAACTCTATTAGACCTAAAGAAGGAAATAGACACTAATACCATAATAGCAGGGGACCTGAACACTCCACGGTCAATATTAGACAGATCATCTAGGCAAAGAATCAGTAGAGAAACACAAGATCTAAACAAGACTCTAGACCAATTGGAATTGGCAGATATCTACAGAACATTCCACCCAACAACCTCAGAATATTCATTCTTCTCATCAGCACATGGATCATTCTCCAGGATAGATCACATATTAGATCACAAATGAAGTCTCAATAAATTCAAAAAAATTGGAATTATCCCATGTATCTTCTCAGACCACAATGGATTAAAACTAGAAATTAATAACAAACAAAACTCTGGAAACTATACAAACACATGGAAATTAAACAGCATTCTACTTAATGACATATGGGTCCAAGAAGAAATCAAGCAGGAAATCAAAAAGTTTATTGAAACTAATGAAAACAATGATACATCATACCAAAACCTGTGGGATACTGCAAAAGCAGTATTGAGGGGAAAATTTATTGCATTAAATGCTCACTTCAGAAGAATAGAAAGATGGCAAGTGAACAACCTAACACTTCACCTTAAAGAACTAGAAAAACAAGAACAATCCAAACCTAAAGTTAGCAGATGGAAAGAAATCATTAAGATCAGAGCAGAACTGAATGAAATTGAAAACCAAAAAACAATTCAAAAGATCAACGAATCAAAAAGTTGGTTTTTTGAAAAGATATATAAAATAGACAAACCATTAGCATGGCTAACAAAAAAAAAGAAGAGAGAAGACTCAAATAACAAAAATTAGAAATGAAAAAGGCAATATTACAACTGATTCATCTGAAATACAAGGAATCATTCGAGACTACTATAAACAACTATACGCCAACAAATTTGAAAATCTGGAGGAAATGGATAAATTTCTGGACACACACAAGCTCCCAAAACTGAACCGTGAAGACGTAGAAAATTTGAACAGACCAATAACAATAAAGGAGATTGAAGCTGTTATCAGAAGGCTCCCAACAAAGAAAAGCCCAGGACCAGATGGATTCACAGCAGAATTTTACCAAACATTCAAAGAGGAATTGACACCGATTCTTTACAAACCATTCCAAAAGATTGAAACGGACGCAAATCTCCCAAACTCATTCTATGAAGCAAACATCATCCTGATACCAAAACCAGGTAAAGATATAACCAAAAAAGAAAACTACAGGCCGATATCCTTGATGAATATAGATGCAAAAATCCTCACTAAAATACTAGCAAACAGAATACAGCAACACATACGAAAAATTATTCATCACGATCAAGTGGGATTCATCCCAGGGATGCAAGGTTGGTTCAACATACGTAAATCAATAAATGTGATACACCATATTAATAAACTCAAACACAAGGACCATATGATCATCTCTATAGATGCTGAAAAAGCATTTGATAAAGTTCAGCACTCATTCTTGACAAAGACCCTCTATAAGTTAGGTATAGAGGGAAAGTATCTCAACATAATTAAAGCCATATATGCCAAACCCACTGCCAATATCATCCTGAATGGGGAAAAGCTGAAAGCTTTTCCTTTAAGAACAGGAACTAGACAAGGATGCCCACTCTCACCACTCCTATTCAACATAGTGTTGGAAGTACTAGCCAGAGCAATCAGAGAAGAGAAGGAAATAAAGGGCATCCAGATAGGAAAAGATGAAGTCAAACTCTCCCTGTTTGCAGATGACATGATCCTATATATCGAACAGCCTAAAACCTCTACAAAAAAACTGTTGGAATTGATAAATGATTTCAGCACAGTAGCAGGATACAAAATCAACACACAAAAATCAGTAGCATTTCTTTTCTCCAATAGTGAACATGCAGAAGGAGAAATCAAGAAAGCCTGCCCATTTACAATAGCCACCAAAAAAATAAAATACTTAGGAATTGAGTTAACCAAGGATGTGAAAAATCTCTATAATGAGAACTACAAACCACTGCTGAGAGAAATTAGAGAGGATACAAGAAGATGGAAAGATATTCCATGCTCTTGGATTGGAAGAATCAACATAGTGAAAATGTCCATACTACCCAAAGTGATATACAAAGTCAACGCAATCCCCATCAAAATTCCAAAGACATTTTTCTCAGAAATGGAAAAAACTATTCAGACATTTATATGGAACAATAAAAGACCACGAATAGCCAAAGCAATGCTCAGCAAAAAAAATAAAGCTGGAGGCATAACACTACCTGACTTTAAGCTATACTACAAAGCTATAATAACCAAAACAGTATGGTACTGGCATAAAAACAGACACACTGACCAATGGAATAGAATAGAGAATCCAGAAATCAACCCACACACTTACTGCCATCTGATCTTTGACAAAGGCACCAAGCCTATTCACTGGGGAAGGGACTGCCTCTTCAGCAAGTGGTGCTGGGATAACTGGATATCGATATGCAGGAGAATGAAACTAGATCCATACCTCTCACTGTATACTAAAATCAACTCAAAATGGATTAAGGATTTAAATATACACCCTGAGACAATAAAACTTCTTAAAGAAAACATAGGAGAAACACTTCAGGAAATAGGACTGGGCACAGACTTCATGAATATGACCCCAAAAGCACGGGCAACCAAAGGAAAAATAAACAAATGGGATTATATCAAACTAAAAAGCTTCTGCACAGCAAAAGAAACAATTAAAAGAGTTAAAAGACAACCAACAGAGTGGGAGAAAATATTTGCAAAATATACATCTGACAAAGGATTAATATCCAGAATATATAAGGAACTCAAACAACTTTACAAGAAGAAAACAAGCAACCCAATTAAAAAATGGGCAAAAGAGCTAAGTAGGCATTTCTCTAAGGAAGATATACAAATGGCCAACAGACATATGAAAAAATGCTCAACATCACTCAGCATCCGGGAAATGCAAATCAAAACCACATTGAGATACCATCTAACCCCAGTTAGGATGGCTAAAATCCAAAAGACTATGAACGATAAATGCTGGCGAGGCTGCGGAGAAAAAGGAACTCTCATACATTGTTGGTGGGACTGCAAAATGGTGCAGCCTCTATGGAAAATGGTATGGAGGTTCCTTAAACAATTGCAAATAGATCTACCATACGACCCAGCCATCCCACTGTTGGGAATATACCCAGAGGAATGGAAATCATCAAGTCGAAGGTATACCTGTTCCCCAATGTTCATCGCAGCACTCTTTACAATAGCCAAGAGTTGGAACCAGCCCAAATGCCCATCATCAGATGAGTGGATACGGAAAATGTGGTACATCTACACAATGGAATACTACTCAGCTATAAAAACGAATGAAATACTGCCATTTGCAACAACATGGATGGACCTTGAGAGAATTATATTAAGTGAAACAAGTCAGGCACAGAAAGAGAAATACCACATGTTCTCACTTATTGGAGGGAGCTAAAAATTAATATATAAATTCACACACACACACACACACACACACACACACACAAACCAGGGGGGGGAAGAAGATATAACAACCACAATTATTTGAAGTTGATAGGACAAGCAAACAGAAAGGACATTGTTGGGAGGGAGGGAGGGAGGGGGAAGGGAGGGAAGTTTTGGGGATGGGGAGCAATAATCAGCTACAATGTATATCGACAAAATAAAATTTAAAAAAAAAAAAAAAGGTGATAATATTTGGGTGATGGAAATGCCCATGAGACAGGTAAAATACACAAGTTCCTTTAACACAGGTAAATGATACAATTTATTGTACACAAATGGCCTCCTATTCTAGGGGCACAGCAACCCTCAGGGCTGGAGAATGATTTCTTGACCTTAAAATCCTCCTGAGGATGCCTGGTTGCTCTGGCAGCATGTAACTGGGGTAAGGAGCACTTCAAGCCTGTCCAAGAAGTTTGCTTCGTTTCTGAAGGGATTCCCTCTCGGTTTTTGCCAAGTTTTTTTTTTTTTTCTTCTTTTTTAAAAATTGAAACATAATTGATTATACATAGTCAGAGCTGAGTATCAATAGCTAGGTACAGTATGGGATGATCCAATCAGGTTAATTAGTAAATTCATCGTTACAAAATGTACTTATTCATTGTGTCCATAGCTCCCTGTCCGCCTTTCCCCAGGGTTCCACTTCCCTGTGTGTTTGCTGTGAGACTGGCCGAACCATAGACCAGATTCCCAGGCATCCTATTCCCCTAGCAGGTCTACTCCTACAGGATGTTACTAGTTCCTTCTTATGGGGGTGGTGTGGGATGGGGAGGGACAGGCCTAGAAGCATTTGAGTTTGTCACCGAAACCAGATACAAAATGGAAAAGTCAGTCTAAGACAATACAATGCAGTCAATTTAACTGGCTGAAGCCATCCTGATGATACCCAGGGTCACTCTGGCCTTAGATTTGATACAATGGGCAATAGGGAGTCATTGTACATTCCTGAGGAAGGGAGTGCTAAGACAAAAATGGTATCTGAGAAAAATACTGATGAACTCTTTAAGGAGACCCGGAGATGGGAGAAATGGAAGAGAGGCTGAAGGAGTGATACAGGTATGATAAGCATAGGTCTGTCTTTCTTTCTCTACTACTTTGGTTTCAACAATTGCCTTTCACAGGTGATCTCGCCAGGAGGTAAGATGTGAAGGGAAACGATGGATGGCAGCCAGGTATAGCAAACCTGTCTGTTCCCTAAGGGGCCAGCAGACATGAATGGAAAAGATCAGATGTGCGGACAAGTGTTTCTTCGACAGAGAACTGGAGTCAGCCTGAACAATGGTTGTAGTGAGCAGGCCTTGTTGGGACCTAAAACTGCCTGGACGTAGAAACATTTTAAAAGACAGTTTTTACTCTTAGCAAGCATTTCTCTGAGTTGCCTCTTTTCCCATGGTTATTTGGTATTTTGAAGCTTGATTATAGGGCAAGATGACATAATTTACATAAATGCAAAGTTGTTTTCCACTCAGCCTGGAGCTGCAAACTTGCATGAGACACATGCTATCCAGACCCTGAGAAACCAAGAAAGACATCAATAAAGCTGTGTGGATTCCACCCCGAAGTGGGACACTTAGATAACATCAAGGACAGGAACAGAAGCCAGATGGAGCCTTGGCAGGAATTTGCACAAAGCCTCTTAAGCGACCTCTTCCTTTCTGCTTTCCATTTTCCACCTTCCTTTCCCTACATTTCCTCCTTAAAAACCTCTCAGTAAATCTGAGTCTTTAAGATGATTTTAGTCTGGTCAATCTCCTTCAGATTTACCAGAGAGGTGGGTTACCTAATGTCTCTCCTCAGGTCACCAGTATTCCTGAATAAAAGCTGACTTCCTGTTCCAGCAACAATTTGACTTTTGAGTTTTTTTTTTTCCTGTTTGGGCAGCAGGCAGCCAGACTTGGGTTTGGTAACATAACCAAAAAGATCAAAGTTATCTTGAAAGGTATCTTGAAAGCCTTGCTCAAGAATTTGATAATCATTGGTTGATCATTCCTGCTTTGGTGTGAGGCACTAATAACTTGATAGAACCCATGTTTGTTGTTAGAGCTCATTGACTGGGGTCTTGTGGTGGCTATCGAATTTTTCTTTGGGCAATCCCTAAATATCAGTATCTGTAGGCATTTTCTCTGGTACAAGTTCCTATTTATATATTTTAAATGTTTTGATTTGAAAAAAATTTAAATTTACAGAAAAAATTTAAGAATAATGCAAATATACCTATTTTATTCTGAACCATTTGAGAGTAAGTGGCTAACATAATATTTTTATGTGTATTTCCTATATAAAAGGACTTCCCCCTATACATAAGGACCTCCCCCTATACAACCAAATTGTACCCATCAAAATCAGGAAATTAACATTGATATCCATTGCCACCATCTAAACCTCAGACCTCATTTAAGTTTCCCCCAAATGCCCTTTACGGGAAGAATCTAGGGCAGAATCATGTGATGCATTTTGCTGTCGTGTCTCCTATTCACCTTCAGTTTAGAAAATTTCTCCAGTTCTTCCTCAACTTTTATGACCTTAACATTTTTGAAGGTCAATTATTTTGTGGAATGTTCCTCAATTTTGTGTTTTATTGATGTTTTCCTCATGATTATTATTAAGATTATGCATCTTTTTCAGGAACACCACTGCAGCAAAACTTGTTGCATCCCATTAGGTGGTAGTACACAATTTTGATTTGTCCCATTAGTAATCATATTAAGTTTGATCACTTGAATCAGGTGGTACCTTTCAGGGTTTTCCATAGTGAAGTTACTTTATTTTGTGGGGGAGGTACTTCAAGAGTTTTTAAATATCCTGTTTTTCATCAAATTAAATTAAATTAATTAGCATCAGTATGAACTGCCATTTCTCTTTTACTCAATGGTTATCATTTGTTACTATTATTATTTGCTTTTATGTGAAAATTGTCTTAGGTTTGACCAGCAGGAGCCCTGGCAGAATGACTTTTGACACTTCTTTTGGCATATCCCCATCATTCTTTGAGCACTTTCTTTCATTCTGGCACAGCCAGATGCTCCAGGCTCATCTTGAACTTTCCTAGTTCCAACTTAAGAATCAGTCCGGGGTTCCTTTTGGTAACAAATAGTATTTAGAGACCACGATCTGCACAGTAGGTATGCCTGACCCAGCTCTTAACATGCCATGCTAGGTACCCACCCCCTTAGCTCTCTTCCCCCTCCCAGGTTCTGATACCCCATGGGCTGCTGCTGTGGCCCTTCTTCCTTCCCCCAACACAGATGCCTGTCTGGCTTGACCCCAACTGCTGGCTTTTGAGGTAAATTTTTCAAGAAGAGAACAGAAGAGGTAGCTGTAGTACTTACACTCTAAAGGAATCTCTCAGAGGAATGGAGAAACTTCTCGAAATTGAAGTGGGAAGGAAGAGTCACATTGCTGAGCCCCACCATGGTTTCAACGCTAAGGAGATACACACACATACGTTCACATATTCATGCTGATGGCCTCTACACCAAGTCAATTGCTTTGCCAAGTCCTCAACCAAAAAGAAATAATTTATTTCCACATTTGCTGGATGAAAACATGGCAATAATGGATTTATGGGGAAGTGGTGTCTTGGTTTGAATTCCCCAGAAGCTGGCTCTGAGACAAGGATCAGTGTAAGTAACGTATTTGAGGTCATCCCAGGAAACACCAGGGGAGGGAGAAGTGAATCAAGGAAGGGAAGGAAGACAATAAAAGGTGTGTTTGGAGATAACAATCTCTGGGGACATCTGGAGCTCAGTCCTTCTAGGGAACTCTGAGAGACAGTGAGAACACATTTCATTTGTCCCAGCTGACGGCCAAGGAAACGGTGATATTTATCTACCAACTCCTTGTTTGTCATTGGTTGAGGGTTCTGAGAGGCATTTGCTCTGCAGACTTCCTGCTGACCCTGACTGTGGGCTGAAGGGGCTCCCACAGCCACACGAAAACCCCTCAGGCAGAGAGTAGCAGGAGTTTGTATGCACTAAGTGGCCTGAGAAACACAGAAAGGATTTCTGTTCACTACAGATGCTATGTCTTTTCAAGGCTATGCGCCCAAAAGAGGACATACTACTTTAGGGTGATTTTTAAGGGTATGTTAGATTATACTATAATTTTGGGGTTAAACCCTGAAGAGACCCCAGTGAACTGGGGGAAAAAACCTAATTATATATATATTATACACAATATATAATGTATTTATATTATACATGTAATAATATAATATTCCACATTTTGAGTGCTCACTACATTGTTGTAATTTTTAATACAGATTAGTGAATTTAACCCTCAGAGCATCTCTTTAAGGCTGGCATTGTATTTACATTGAATGTATGGGGAAACTGAGGCTTTGAGGGTTAGCAACTTGCTCCAGGTGGCAGCAGTGGTAAGTGGTGCTCCTGGGTTATAATGGAAGCAGGATGTCTTCAGAGCACATGCTTATAGCCATTTGTTCTGTTTGCTAAAGCAAAGCTGTCGGAGCTTGGGGAAGCAAAATAGTAGAAAGAAGGCCTCAGAGAAAGACCCACTGAAAGGCTCCCACAATCAATCATCTAGTGAAGAAGCATTGATCTTGTGACGAGAAAAGCTAGGATTTAGAAAGGAGGCTATAAATGCAAGTAATCAGACTTAGGTTCTAATTGGAACCCTGGTGCAAGATTTTACCTTGAAGAAACCTACTGAGTCCAAAGCATTAGTCCCTTTTGTGAGATTCACCTCCAGCTCTGGGAGCTGCTGTTGAAAGGATCCCAGCAAATGTAAATGGGAACTAGAGGCTGGGAAAACACCATTTTGTGTTAAACCCTGATGAGACTCCAGTGAACCAGAAAAAACTAATTATATATATTATACATAATATATACATAATGTATTTATATTCTATATGTAATAATCATAGCTTATAATAGCCCACATTTTGAATGCTTACTACACTCTTGTAATTTTTTACTACAGTGTTACAGGACTCTGAAATGAGACTTGATATATACAAGTCATACACTTAGATCTTTCATTCCATTCAGTAAAAAAAAAAAAAAAAGTTACCACACTTGCTCTTTTGGGCCCTGATTCTGACAGAGTGGAGACTCTAATCTGCAACATAGAGAAATACTTCCTGTCTCTCAAAAATCCAGGAAAAAAGAAAGATAATTAATGAATTGTAAAGTCAATCTAAGTTTAATTCTGAATGGAAGTGATTGAAATCCATGTTAAGACATTATACAATAACTTATATTGCTTTTTAAAATGTCTTTAAGAAATTAGGAAACTGCCTTTGGAACATACTCATAAGTGCAGTACAGTGACACTATGTTTTGGCTGAAAGTAGGTCACTTCTTTTTCTTACTAGGAAACTTTTGTTTCAGCTTTAGTGTATTTTGAAGTATTATAGTGAAGAAGTAGCATTGTTCAGAGGCATTATTTATATCTGAGCTGATGACCTCTTTAAGTATGTAGTGTGTAGGACAATGGGTAGAGCTATGAATCTGTTTAATGTGAATCTGAATTGAAAAGGTTTATTAATGTGAGTCTAGAGAAATTATTCAACAAGGGGAACTAGACAGAAATTACCAGGGAGTTATGAGGCAAAAAAACCACTGTTCACAAGACTTTTCTGGCTATAAAGATACCAAGAGATATCTAACTTTTCAAGCCCTCAAAGAATCTGGTCTGGGCTGGTATCTAAGTCATGTAGTTTTGATTGTAGCTAGGACCTGCGTGGATCAGGAAGGCATCTTTTGGTTATACTCTGTCTTAGTCATGTGTTCTGTAAGAAAAAAAATAATCAAATGTGTCTACCTTTTCTTTTCTTCTGAAAGATGGATACATTTTGGAAGAGCAGATCTTGGCTTTCCTGCAACATATAGGAGGATAATTCAAAAAGTTCCTGAACTTACTGAAGTACTCTTGTACTGCAGGAATTCAAATGATTAAATGTTAAAACTTCCCCACTTTCCTCTAAAGATTTTGAGCAACTGACTTAGCTTCCTTTTTAGTCTTGTACAAGGAAACTTTCAAACAATAACTACCAAAATCCAAATAAAGATATAATAAAAGAAAGAAAATATTTCCATCTGGAATCTCTTCATATTTCAGTGTGAATAAATTGGCATATACCTGGTGGAGCCCTGGGGCCAAAAACTGAGCTTATGTTGTTTCCGTTTTCATTTTTCCTTCTTCTTTGTCAGTTGAATTACATCTCTGATGATTTTTTGGAGACTGGAGCCTTCCTGATGGCCTCAGCTTCCATGGCCGCTGGCAATGGGTACTAAAAAAGCATCAAGGTGCAGAAGATAAATCGGGAAGTGATTTTTATCTGAATAGTCTCTTCCAGAATTTCAATTAAATTTGGAAACCTAAGCCAAGTAGCAAAGTAAAGATTTTCTTTCCATGGATCATCTAATTGTCCCAAAAAGGCAGCCGCTGGGAGCACTGAAGATTTTAAGCATTCAAGGTGTGTGATTGTAAGCTGGTAGTCATCAGGCAGATGGCAGGGAATCTGCTGGAAGGCTGAATTCTCACTGGTGCCAAATAGGGCTGACTGCACAGTAGTTAAGTGGGGTAGCTGTCAAGGAAAGAGACTCTTTCCCTCCCCTACAGGGACAGTTGAACCACACACTTCCCTCCATCTCTGGTTCCTGGTTGCCCTGGGCATTTTTCTGTTACAGCATTTCACTCTGAAAATGAATGGCACTTAGCAGGGAAGGTGTCTTTAGTAAGTATTTTACAACAGTGCAGGAGTTAACAGTTTCTTTTTTTCATTAAAAGTGCGTTTTTGGTGGCTTTGTGACTGGCAGCCTGGAAACTTCTTACTTCCCTTTGATCCAGTGATCTCATAAAGAGCCTTCTTTTCCCAGACATCTGCCAAAAGGAAGGTTATGCTCCTTTCCTCACTGCCTTCCGCCTTTGTTCCCTACTTCCTTCCCTCTCAAGAGTCATAAGAGAGATTTTTACAAGATCCCTGTGAATACTCATAGTGATGGATGCCAGATAACACTAAAAACTACCGCAACGAATGGTTTATTAACTAAGGAGTGTGTGTGCGTGTGTGTGTGCGCGCGCGCGTGTGCGCTTGAGTAACATGGAAGGTAGCGATAGCTCATTTAAAAAGACAGCATATGGGAAGTTATTGCTCAGTGGGTACAGAGTTTATGTTTAGGATGCCAAAAAAGTTTTGAAAATAGATAGAGGTGGTGATCACACAGCATTGTGAATGTGATTAATTCCACACGATTGATTCTTTAAAAATGCTTAAAGTGGCGACACTTATGTTATATATATTTTACCACAATAAAAGAAAATTTTTAAAAAGGCAGCATAAAGGAGAGAAGAGAAAAAATAGTATTTAGTCACTTTACAACATCAGTGGACACACCAATTATAATTTTTAAACATGTAGATCTGTTGCTGTTAATATTCCACTTACAGCCAATTAAATATTGACAAGGCAATTCTGTTGCAAGGGGAATAATGTAGTGTTCAAAGGCAAAATGTGTCCTCCTTAAGGACAGGTATTATATCACACTTATTACTGCTGCTCAGACCTTACCAAGGGGCTTGGCACAAAGAAGGCACTAGATAAAGATTTGTTAACTTGAATTGAAAAAAAGTTAGTAGATCACTACATCATGAACTCTGCAAAAGTATTTATGAGAATTAGGGTAGTGATTATATGTAAGTGGAAGCTGATTTATCTGTTATTCTTCTGACCTACACTTCATTAGCACAATCATTCTTCTGCAGGATGATGCACCTGAGACATTATAAGGGCTTAAAGTATCATCTGAAGCATCCAAGGAAAATTTGATTATATTCTGTAGAATTTTAGTACTTTCAGCCTTAAGGGTATTTTACTGTACTTTAATTCTTTGAAAATTAGCAATCCATCTATGATATATAAGATAAATTGCTATAATCAGAGTCTATAATTAACCAGAATACCGAATGTGTAGTGATAAAAAATGTTTTTAGGTGGACAGAGCTTGGTTGGAATTCTAATTTGCCTTTGCTAGCTTTGTGATCTTGGGCAGATTCTTTAATCTGTCTAAACTTTGGACCCTTTATCTCTGTAAAATGAGAATAATAATACCTCTTCCCTCCAGGGCTGTTGTGAGGAGGAAAGGAGGTAGTGTATGTAGAGAGCTCAGCACAGTGTCAGGACTTGGTAGTCCTTCATTAGGCAGCAGGACAGGAACAGTAGCCACCCTGGTGTCTGTATGGGACTCTCCATTTGTTGTGCCCTGTAATTATTGCATGGAGAAGATATTGGGAGAGAGGAAACCCTGGGTGTGTACATTGGGCAGCCTATGTTCCAGCTGTAGGGCTTGGAACCTTAAACTCAGAAGGAAAGTCAGAGGTGCTGGAAAAGCACTCAGCGTTTGGCGCATGTCGTTAATATCATGGGTGGAATTAGTCTAGATGTATATTCTTCTGAATATAATTTTACTTTCTAAGGTGAATCTGTACACATACCCGTGTTTTTCCTCCAGTCCCACAGGCAATTTGAAATCAGTTCACTGAAAAACGCCATCTGTTCTTTGTAGTGGGAAATGAAAAGAAACCGTGTTTTCAGCACCACTGTGAGATTGCATTTGAATAATAGGTGTCAAATACGTTGGTACCCATTTCTTGTAAGTGTGAAGCTAAATGCTTGTGACTTCACTAAGTGTTTGGAAGCAAGACGTTAATATCATAATTATCTTTCTCCTTAATGAGATGATATTGAGAAGCAACTTTAGAAAAATTTACTGAATAAGATGCTGAGAGTAAAAGACAAGTTGGCTGGCTTTCCTGTCTTTCAGGTGGGGCCCTGGTTGGAGAGATGGGGAAGTACCCATGTGTTGTTGCTTGGAAGCTTGGACTACCCTTCTTGAATGTCCCAGACCACTTTCTGTGAACTGGATGAGGGCTGAAAGTCTGAGGATACTCTGTTTTTGGACAACAGTCAACTTCTTTAGGGACAGGATAATCAGGAAGTCACTGCAGAATTTCTGGAGAATTACAGATTCTCCTCCAACCCTCCACACATCTCCATCTGTGATTTCAGGAATCCCCAAGACCACTCTCTCTTCTGAAACCAACTGCAAGTTCAGGGCTCCCCAGACCCTTATTGAGACCCCTATTGAGAGACCCCTATTGTTCAGGTTTAATAATTCGCTAGTTGGACTCATGGAACTCAGAAAAGCTGTTATACTCATGGTTACTGTTTATTACAGTGAAAGGATTCAGGTTAAATTCGGCAGAGGAGAGAGGAGCAGAGGGCAGGGTCCAGTCGACAGGACATGGAGCTTCCACTTGTCCTCGCCCAGTGGAGTTGTGTGGACAACGTCTCTTTCTCTCAAAAACAATGTGTGACAGTCCACGTGGAGGATTGCCAACCTCGGAAGCTTACTGATCCTTGGTGTCCAGAGTTTTATTGGGACTTGGTCACACAGACATGGTTGACCACTGCATGGCTGACCTTAGTCTCCAGCCCCACCCTCCTAAAGCCCCCCACCTTGAATTCTCACAGATTGAACTTATAGCATGAGGACTAAGCCTCCCTCCCCCCAAGTCAATTGTTAGCTTAAACTATCTGGCATGGCCCAAGTCACTCAGGCAAACAAAGACACTCTGATCAGAGAGGACAGTCCATGGGTTTAAAGGTTACCTCCCAGGAGCTGAGGGCAAGGACCAAACCTCAATCTGAGCAAGGCTAATCCTTTACTACACATGGCCCTGCCCTTCCCCAACACAGATACACAGATTAAGATCCTGGTGTAGAATTAAAGTGAGCTGGCCACACAGAGTATGTAGAGAAGAAGTGTATCTAGTCTAGGTACCACTAATTCCTGGCCCCTTAATTTCCTGAAGTCGCTTGCAATTGTCAGTGACACTTTCTATGTAGGTAGGATCCTGCCAGAATTAAAGAAATGGACAAATTCCTGTAATCCCACTGCACTTTCCTACTTAAGCATTACCTCATCGCAACATAAAAGGTAGTCTAATAATCTATGCAGTTTTGTTTAAGAGATCACTTAGAAATATTATTTTCCTGATCCTCGAACCAAACTTAGCACTGGCAAAGCACCATCTTCATCCCTGGAAACAAGTGCATATCCCTACTAGTATAGGGGGGATGGTTCTCATAAGTATGCAGGCTTACTCATTCCACACACTGCAAAAGGCTCTCTTGGGAATGATTAAGAAGTAGAATGGCTTCTTTCCTTTGTTTCTCTCACACATTTATTCTTATAAAGAAGGTGTGGGAGCATGAGGCTTAATCAAAGTGTGCATTTTCTGACTACATTTCCAACAAACCTATTGTTGGGATGTTTTCAGTTATCATCAAAAGTTCATGTACCTCCACATCTCACCTCCTATGTGGGCGAGATACACTCAACTCAGGAATCAGAGACTGAAATGCCTGTGGAACTAGGTGAACAATGTAAATGTGTGAAGTGGAACAAGTGTGTGACAATAGACATTACTCGAGAGTGTGGCCAAGTGTACATTGCCAGCCTGTCTAGAAAATTTATATTCATATTTAAAAAACACTTTGCAGGCAAATAAAACACATCTTTTGGCATGGTCCATGCACCACCAGTTTGGGACTCCTATACTAAAGGGGTAGATGAGCAAATGACCAAGTATTAGTAGGATGAAGACAGAACTTAACCTTTAGTTCAACATTTCAAATATTTTTATATTATGGACTCTTACTTGAGGTTGACTGTAAATATTCAGTTTTCTAGTTTCTTCAAGTAATGTAAAAATAACAGCTAAACAAAGAAATGTTTGTGGGACATTAAATATTGAGTGGGGAAATTAAGCAAAAGAATTACGTTTGTTATCTTATGTATCTCTGTTCTTTGTAGTACAGACTCATAATGCTGGTTGCACTTGACCTGAAAAGGGAGAGTCAGTGAAAACTTTTGATTTAAAAGCACCTATACTGCTCTGTGATAGGAATAACAGAAATAAATATTCTCAGATTATAGGAAGTTAATAACAATATCTAGTCTTTAAATTCTAGACAGTGACACAAGGGTGGTAGAGAGACTCATGCAGTAACATTTTTGACATTTCCTATCTAGTTTAAGGTCACACAAAGTTGATGTAGTCTATAAAGTATACTTATGAAAAGCAAATCTATAATTATTTCATGCAGATTGAAGTAAAGTCCAGCTTCCTGAACTTCCAGCACATAGTAGGCATCAATAAATCTTTCTGAATGAATGAATAAATGAATGAATGCTTGCTTGAGTTTCTTCCAGTGCCAACCACACTGGGGTTTCAAATCATGTATAACTCACATCAAGTGAGAGAAGATGAACTATTCATTCATAGTCAGCAATGGCCATCTTTTCACCTTGCCAAAAATAAGTAGCAGAAAGGCCATTGTTGGAGGGGAAATGATTCTCTTGCTAAAACTCCAAGTACTTGAACTTTTAAAAGGCCAAACTTCCAAGTGAGATTTTGGATCCAAAGAGTTTCAGGAAAGGATTGGCATAAGTACTTACAAGTTTGGGTGCTTTTCCAAACCAAAATTAATCTCTGAACCTTTTGAGGTTTTCTGACTTCTAAAGAAAGTGGAGGAAGCCAGAGAGGGCAGAGAAATCACAGAGAAAAACTGAGGAGAGTGATCATAGGAAAAGCTACAGAGGCTGGAGAGATCACAAGGGCTGGGAGAGCAGAGAAGGGCACAGAAGGGGTTACAGAAATAGAAGAGAAAGATAACAGAGGAGCAGAGGTAGCTTGGAGAAGCCAAAGAGGCCAGAACAATCACAGAAGAGACACAGAGGGCAGGGAGAGCGCTGAGAAAACAGAGCTGAGTGAGAGATTAGGGAGGAGCAGGGGTGAAAGTGTGGACCGAGAGCAATCAGTGCAGAGGAGGAGGGGACAGGAAACAGGCTCTCAAGAAGGGCCAGACTCCAAACTCCAACTGCTCTAAGGGAAGAATGTTTGTAAGCTCTTTCCTTTTGATTGTGATAGTTTGAAACCTGGAAAAGATTATTCTCTCCTTTCCTTCCCTCTCCTTTCTCCATCCCTCCCCTCATCTCTTCTAAAGATGTGGGTAGAAGAGGAGAGAAAGAAGGTGATTTGAATTTTTTCTAGGTATTTTGCAGTTTGATTACCAATATGTCATGCAAAATGAATGTGAGACTTAAAAGATGAAAGTGGCTTGAAATAGGATATAAGCTGTCTTCTCAAAATTCAGTCTAAAGGAACTACTGTATTTGGTGAGAAGGAAAAAGTATGCTTCTTAAAAAGTGAACAAAATGCTAGTAATAACAGTAAAATCAGTGTTTATTAAACAGTAGTATTATTGACTGGACAAAATCCCCATTACATGATGAATGAGTAGCTTGAATGAATCACGTCAGTGTAATGCAGAGTGTTGCAGACCATATATGTGAGGTCACAGTGATCTCCTTGCAGGTCATACTGCTTCTCAATCCAACCTCACCTTTTGCAGATGAAGAGATAGACATCCAGACAAATTGGCTGCTGTCTCTAGGCCATGCACCTACTTAATCGTAAGACTTTAACGTTCATCTGTACTAAACAAAATTCTGATCAGATGTGTAACTTGCTACATTTTGTCAGGTTCTGAATCATAATTTACTATGGAGTATGTTGAGGTAAAATATCATATGTAATTGAAATTAAAAGCAGAAAAGCAACTGAAATAACCCCTTGGCCTAGCTTTCTGGGTACCTGAGTCCATTGTAATATGTTGGTAAGGGCCAGCTCTCTTTATTTTCCCCAGACAGCTCTCACATACAGGCCCTAACACAGTCCCTCTGGGTGTTTTTTGTCCTACTACTGTAAATGTGTGCTGTTTATTCAGGGATGGGGCGGGCTGGGGAAAAGGTCAAGTTCGAGAGCAGATGAATAAGCCATATGTGCTACCGGTATAAAAACATGCAACTAAAATCATAAAATCAGGCAAAGTCAGTTATCCTCATATTCAAAATACAACACGTATTTATTATTACAAAGCTTTTCTTTTCTCCAGCCCTGTCTTACTACTGAACAAGAACCAGAAGACCACAGTCCTTACTGCTTCTAACTTCTTAACCTTTCTGGGGAAGAACGTGCTACTCTCAAACACCATAACTAATTTTCATTTCAAACCTTGGGACTGATATAATACAATGAAAACTGTTTAAATGTCTTCTAACTTTTGGGAGCAACTGGATTACAATGGCTCCTCAAACGTCAGCATTATTCATCATCAAAACAACGGCCTTTGATGTGTTTCAAAAATCTTACCCTATGACTTCATTATGCTATTTATTCATCTTCTTCCAGAATAATTTTATTTTCTTTATCAGTAATCATGTGCTGGTTATCTACTGAAGCAGAGGGATACAAAAAAATGAGAAGACAGTCCCTATGTTCAACTGTCTTACTGGGAGATATGATAGATCTATGTGAAATCCTGTTCTTATTTACATTGACTTACGGGCATCTGTCTCTCCTTCCAATTGTAAGCTCTTTAACATTAGAGAGTTTGGCTTCTCCTCCTTATCCAACGCCTCATAGTTGACGGTATGGTATTCATAACCCAGGAACTGTAATTTTTTGGCTAATAGATCTCTCCTCAGCCTCGCCGGGGTCTTGAGCGGTATGTCTGATGTGTCCACCAGTTGGTATGGGCAAGCCAGCGTGGCTCTCTTTAGTCACAGGTGCCATCGTTTTCCTTCTTCCTCCCCAATCTTTTCAGAGCCGATTCTATTGACTATTGTCTTTGATGTTGCCATGCCTGGTTGTTTGCTTTTTCACTCAGAAAATAACACCTACACGGCTTCATGGACTTGCTGTGAGGACCAAGTGAAGGGCTGTACACATTTGGAAGGTAGGTATGGAAAGTTTAACAAATAGATGTGATTTTTACAGAGCTGATGACTTCAGTGTGAAAGTACAGGATATAGTTAATTTACTTGTGAGCAGGGTATAAATATATTATAAATAAATTTGGTACATAGAATCTTAGTAATTCTGTAACATTTAGTGACAATTAGAAAGGTTTTTTTTTTTAATCTAACTATCACTAGTAGTAATCATGAAAAACAACAGGTAATAGAAATTCAGTTTTGTTTCATTGTTCAGTAGACCAGAGATCTGCAATTAGATGTGAGCACATAGATGTGCATGATACACAATCATATGCACACTCAGTTACCATCATAGGTTCTGTAAATGTTGTCAGGCCCGAATGTGGACTATGGAACAAGATTGCCTAGGTCTGAATCTGGCTCTTCTACTCAACAGCTGAGGGACCACCTTCCCCTCTTGTTGCCTATGTGTAGGATGGGGCTGATGGAAATAAGACTATCTTTTTGGGTTATTGTGACAAATAAATAAGTCACTATTTATAAAATGATTAGAAAAGTGTCTGACATACAGAAAAAAATATATAGTTGTTAGCTGGAATTATTCTATTATAACAAACATCTGAATTAAAAAAGACAAGTATAGCTAAGCACTCTTGTATGCCAAGACATTTAACATCAGGCTGTTTTTGAATACATTGATGGTAGGCATTGGTGGTAACAATGCCTGTCTGAGCTTTTCTGGTACTCAGATTCAGCTGAATGAGGTGGGTTAGGTGCACCTAACAGTAGACTGATTTAGTAAGTGACAGTTGTACAAGATGAAACCAAACTAGATAACCTGCCATAGCCAAATGGTCAAGGGCACAGGCACTGGGTAAGTCTTGGGTCCTTTCCCAGCTCTGGCCTTGGCCAGTAGTACTTATTGCATCTCCCAAACTGGGGAGCTGTGTTGCTGTGGCTGGGAAGTGAGATAGTGCACCAACAGCTCTGAACACAGTGCTTGGCAGTAGGGCACACTGCGTAGATGTTAGTTTCTGTTCAGTTTGGCCAACTACACATGGTTCTGTTTTGTTTCAACTATCTGGCTTTGCTTTAATGACTTGGAAGGAACAGCAGATTTCTATTTCTTTTTGCAGATATTTTAGCACTTAAGCATTGTCATTCACATAGTTGTTACATCGATAACAAAGCAAGCCTGAACCCTGCTTGAGCAGAGTCTGTTCCTGGGGAAATAGCCTGTCTGTTTCCATTCTGCCTCATCTGCCATATTTCAGTTGTTAATTGGAGATGGAAATGTTTCCAAATTTCCTTCTTCCCTAAGTATTGACCTTTCGGGTGAACATAAAGCCTTAACCCCTTAAGCTTTATCACCATGCTTTCTCTACCATATCAATTCAAATGGATTTAGCATGTATTATCAGTATTTAGATCTTGATTTTCTTTCTGCTTCTCTCTCCTTTAAAGCAATCTGTCTAGCTGAAAACCTCTTGTTAGAAGAGATTATATGATTGTTTTTTGGTTTTATAATCTGTTTGAAGAAGAAGTGGCTGCACACTTGAGGATTTAAAATGATGTCTCAACAGGAAACGGCTTCTCTTTTGAAAACCTGATTTCTCACAGAGCTGCTTTTTCTTTCTTTATAAAAAATTTTTCAGATTCGATCACATCGCTGCCAGGACATTTTGTTTTATTTAAATGCAACAACACAAACATCACTAATCTGGTTTCCCCAAATTCATTTGTGCACTCCCTGTCAACAATGGTTTTATCAGCCATCAAAATCTAATTGAAATGGCAATGCAGCATGTAGTTATCCAATAATTATAAAATAAACAGACTGAAAATTTAGATGCATTTGAACAAAAGCCATCAAAGTACCATAAACAGGAGAAAAGGTAATTAAAGAGCTTTCTCTCTTCAACTTTCAATATTACAGATTTATTTAAATCAGCTTTAGCAAGAGTCCAGAGGTGGATTGATTGGCCAAATTCCTTGGCTGACGCTATTCTGAAATGTGTCCCATTAAAAATGCAGTAAAGAAATTTAAAAAGCACAACAATCGTGGCACTTCAAAAACTCACTTTACTTATTTCTCTGAGAAATTCTGTGGTAATGTGCACATGTGACAATTAATAATAGAGGACAAAAAGCACTGCCCTTTATCATTTAAACACTAGATCTTCAGAAGCTTGGGCAAATAGAACAGTCTGGTTTCTGACTATAAAATTGTGACATCAGAAGGTAGCTCGGTGTAGACTGCGAATCTCCACTTAGGTTTTTCACCTGCTGGAAAAAAGGAAGCTGTCTTACTATCAGCGACTGTAATGCATGAATGCAAGCAGTTTAGCAATAAGAGATTCAAACTTTTGAAAGAGAGGTAACAAAGCCCTAAGAATGAGCTCTGGTCATGAATGTATATATAGCCCTGGGGCTGGTTGGCATAGCAACTATTTCTGAGAACCCTGCTGCTGCTTAAGTAAACAGCTGAAGCACAGAGCCTGCCTCAGCTAAGCTGGGTCCATCTGTAGTGTCAGCGTGTGAGGATCAGAACAGGAACATTTTCTCCAGAGAATCAATGATATTTTGGTATCTCCTCCTAATAACTCCATTGTTCTCAGCACTTCATGGCAAGCCTCTGGTTCTCTCTGTTTTTCTGTATAGCCATTTTGTTAAACTATTCCCACATAGATAAATCTGACTAAGTTGGTTTTGGAGTAACTCAAAAGGGTCTAAGTTAAGTATTTTTCATCAGTTATTTGCCAAGAACTTCCAAAGAAAATGAATCGATGATTTAACTCATTATGACAATCCAACAGAAAGGATAGCTGCTGAAGTTTTCACTTCAAAGTTCAGCACACAGGGTAATTGCAAGGGTTTTGGCCATGATTTTATCCATGGTTTGTGGCTCCACCATGAACAGTGGTGTGACATTGGGCATGTTACTGTTCCTCTCTGCAGCTGTTTTCTCACATGTACAATGACATCAGTAATAAATACCTCATGGGTATTTGAGGATTGAATAAAATAATGTATTTAAAATGCTACGTACAGTACTCAAGAAGTGGCAATGCTAACAGACCCTGTTGGGTTCCTACCCAATGGCTTCAGAACCAGCTGTGTTCAGTATCCACCCTTTTCCAGATGATCCAGCAATAAATCCTAACTTGTCTAAGCCAAATGTGGTAGTCTAATTCCCTTCACTAGTGACTGATTTACTGTGGATGTGTGACCTAGTTCTTGAAAGGATGAGGCACAAACGCAAGGCAGCTCGCCGGAGAAGTTCTGATTTTATTTAGCGAGTACATCTGTTTTATAGGGTTAGAAGAGAGTTGATAGGTTTACAGGGGACACGGGGCGTTTGGGGATTGGATGGATTACGTTGCTAAGGGGCCAGGAGCAGGGAGCCTGCGCTGATTGGCGCGCGATTCGCGCCGGCGGGAAGGTATTGTGGCGCAAGGAAAAAGGCGGAAGAGAAGGGTAGCCAGTGCCATGATGGGGCGCGGCCGAAAAAGGGTTGTCATACGACCTAATAGTTCTGGCCACTGAGATAGGAGGGGAGGTCTTGGCAGGTGGGTTAGTGGTAAGAGATTAGATGTACTTGGAGGGTAGTAGGGAATTTCAAGGTAACAGTGTACAAGAAAACATACTGTTAGAGTTTCTATGTACAAATATTTGGAGTGTATGGACACTCCAAATATTTGAGATTTTTGAGAAGTGATCAAAAAATTGGGGGGGGGGTGGCGCTGGGCTTCGTTATATGTAATACTTTGGAATTGGACTGTGTAGGCTATTGAATTTTAAAAATATTAAACATCCTTAAAGTATACAATATAATTCTTTGAAAAAATAGGTAGTTGAATAATTCACCTGTGTCTTGTTTCTGTGGGGAAAGGATATAAGAAAAGAGCTCTATCTCCTAGAAACTTTTGAGTTCTTCCTGGAAAGCTCTTTGCAGATGTGTGAAAACCCAAGGAAGGGCTGTAACTGAGAGGTCCCTTCCTTTCCTGGGGAGTCTGCTCTAGACCACCCATTTCTGACAGGAAAGGAACTTTAATGAGAAAGAAACAGTGTTGAGGCCAATTTGAGTCTCTTTTATTGACATCAAAAGAACTGTGCTTCCTGAGAAACATGAACTGAGAAATGAGAACTTCTGAATGTCTGGAAGAGAATTCTGAATGTTTTATAGTTAGACTTTCATGCCTTGATCCCCCTTATAAATTTTTGCTCAAAAAGTAGTCTTTCTAAGTCCAGAATGATTTATTTTTATCTTGCTTTTACTCCTGATAATTTCAATGTTTTGTGTTTCTAAGAATTTGGAGTGTTTTCATGAATCATATCTTTTCCTGATTATTATAAGTTAAGATTCTTCTTACTCTGTAAAACTCAGGACTTTACAAAGAAGGATGAGATAACAAAGAACGAAACCTAGCGTCTGTCTGAGAGCTGCTAGTTCCTCTCCTTGGGAGTTTCACTGAATAATCTGCCACTAATATGATGCATGATATTGTTTTGGCAGTTTATTATTTTGAGGCAATAGAAAAGATCACATTGAAAGGAGCTATCTTGATGTATTATATCAAGAATCCACAATTTATAGCTCTGTCTATTTGGTACTAAAAAGTCACTCCCTGAGAGCTAGAAAGTTTGTGTGTGTATCTGTAGTGATAAGAATGCAGTCCTTTAAAAACATCTCCATATCATTACGTTACATTTGCATGATATCTGTGATGAGGGTGAAAATTCCTTGTTTACAATTTTATATATCATATAAACATGTGAAATCTGTGTATTTGTTAATATACATCATTATATTTAATCTCCACAATAATCCTGTGAGGTAAGTTATGTGAATTCCCGATTCTTAGATAAAGAGCCTGAGCTACAGAGGAAGTTAGATAACTTGCCTGAAATCACAGAGCAAATGAGTGGCAGAAAGACTCACCCTTAGGTCTTGTTGATTAACTGTACTGACTAATCTTTTTTGTTTTGTTTCTGGTTTTGTTTTTTTGAAGCTGCTTCTCTGAGTATCTGTCGTAAGGGGGAGGGCTAACACTACTTATTCAGAACCACTTGTAATACAATTTGGGGGGATGCTCTATACCCAGTTTTAAGGCCATGACTAAAGTATGGCGAGCTCTCTTTCTTTGACAAGGTTAAGGTCATACCCTAACCATTTCCTTTACGGAGTTCCTACACTCCCGGGCTACCATGCATCCGCCCTAATCACCACAGGGCCAGATACCAGACAACTAGGCAGCCCCTCTGTCCTAGAGCCAGAGCCCAAGCCCTAGAATTATTCAAATTATCCAACTGGAAGCCTGTAAAACCTAGCTAACCTCACCTCGATTGCCATTTCAAGAGACCTCCTACATCTCTTGCTTGCTGTTACCCTTCCTTGGTCCAGCTCCCTGTGTGGCTTCCCTGACAGCCTTCTCTCGTTTGGAGCTGTAAGAAACAAAAAGCTCTGCCTTTCATCGAGTTGTGTTTCACCCTCAAAAGAATCTATAACTCTTATTTTTATTCTTATTTTATTTATTTTTTATTGGTTATGAATATTCATGAGGTCGTGCCCAAGATGTGATGGCCAGATCCATACTGGCAACATGCCCATTACCACAAATTGCGATTATGCCCCATGTCCCCCACCCAATTAATCCCTGACCTCCTTTTCCTTCCACCTTCCCCCACCCCACTTTGTATCCCTAGGTATGCTCTCTCCCTCTGCAAGTCCAACACACCACTGTGGTCTTTCTTTCCTTCCTTCGTTCTCTCTTAGCTTTCACGTATGAGTGAGGACATGTGGTATTTTTCCCTCTGTGCTTTGCTTATTTTGCTCAACCTAAGTTTCTCCAAGCTCATCCATGTTGTTGCGAATGGCAGAATTTCATTCTTTTTTATGGCACAGTAGTATTCCATGGTGATGGATACGTTTCCTTATCCAGTCATCCCTAATACCACTTTGGAGTTTAGATTTGTCTCTAACCTTTTTAGCTGAACTATGGTATAACTGGAAAAGCTTTGGATAGGAAGACAGGGGCAGAGCTTTTACAATAGACTTTGCATGGCCTTAAGTAGGTTTATTTACCCTCTCTGAATCTCAGCTTCCTCCCTTGTAAAATGAGCAATAACCCTAAATGCAATGGTTCCTATTCTGGGTTGGAGTTCTATCATTTTGTGGTATCAATTGGTGGTGTCAAAATACCAGGGTTCCCTGAGGGAGAATTGAAAGAGAAATATTGGGCTGGAAGGCAGTGCCTATATTCTATAAATGTAAATCTTTTAGTATGGTTTATCCACATGTAAGTCATGATAATATGACAAATTATGAAAAAATCCTTTCATCAAAATTATTTTTAAAAAGCACGTAAAACTAGACACTAGCTAATAAAATAATAAAGATCATTACTTATCTAGGCTGCTTGGTAGCCCATTATTATAGCACCAGAAACTTGCTTGTTATGGGGTTCTGAAAGTCACCTTTCCAGAGAGTAACCTATGAATTCTGAGACAGTTTGTTAAAGTTCCTTTGAGATTGTGTGTTTTTTACATGCTGGTTTTTTTTTTTTTTGGTTAAGAACTTCAGAAGCTGCTGAAGCTGCAGATTTTGGTACCATTGACCTGCCTTCTGCCTTTTTGTTTGGCAGTTGATAAATCCTTGGGGAGAGGTGTCTGTAACCCTGATAGAGAGCCAGAAAATAGAGCTTCTGTGAATGGCAGCCCCTAGATGCTTGATTTTTCTGAAAGATGGGCTCTTGATCAGGTAAGCAGGGGCTTAATGATTTATGCCCATATGTCTAACTCTAGACAAAGGGAGACTACATCCTAAAGTGTGCGTAGGAGGAAAAGCTATTACTGCACTTTGCTTGTTGGTGATAAATTCTACAAAAAAAAAAAAAAGAAAGAAAGAAAAAGAAAAAAAGAAAAAAGAAAGAAAGAAAGAAAAGAAAAGAAAAGACATGTTATTAAATAGTTTGTATTTGAAATGGTCTCCGAATTTTAGCGATCCAGGGATAATCATAATAATAGAATAGGGAATCTTAAAACACTTGGGTGGGTCTTATCCTTTTCCCACCAGGTTTTCTCTTTATTTAGGATTGAGGTCAGGGTTTTATGCAGTACCTGCATTTTAGAACCAGAACAGATGAAAAATAGCATTGATAAGGTTTTGGAAAAGCAAGGATTTTTTTTTTTTTTAAATTTACTTCCCCTCACTCTTTTTCTAAAGACAAATGACTGTGCATTAATAACCCAAATAAGAGATGGGTTTGAGATCCCTTCTTGGGATTATAAATAGAATTAAGAGTCCAGGTTATAATTTCCCATCATTCTGGAGTGCCTTGGAGGTTCTGCTAGTTTTATAATTGGTTAGTTTTCTCATTGTAGATTATGTAAAATACTTTATCTCCTCTATGTCTATACTAATTCTACCTGTCCTGTAAGGCTCAGTGCAGGTGGAGAGCCATTTCCTTCAATGGCATTTTCCCCAGTAGTACAGACCTTGGTACTCTACCCAGATGCCCTCAGATCCTTTTGCCATTTCTGTTTGTTCTCTTGGCTTTGTGTTCTCTTTCTCCTCACCAAAGGCACCTGGAACTCTCTTCAGAGGACTTCCTTAGGCCACTGCAGCCACTTTGCCTACAAATCATCCAGAAAGACCCGCAGAGAGCTGGAGTGCTTGGGAACTTACCTCCCCCTAAGAGGCCCTTTGCCAATGGGTGATTGGTGCAGAAGTTTGGAAGCTCATTTCCTCTGCCTCAGGACAATCTCTGAGGCATTAACTTACATTTCACATTTCCCATGGAGGATCAGGCTGAGGAAATCATCTGTGAGACTTTGAAATATTACTCGTGCTTGGCTTCTTTTATCCTGTCCTGGTTTCCCCATTCCTTTAGCAGTTTATTTAAGAGCACTTTCATAATGCAAATCCTATCTCAAGTCTGCTTCTGAACTTGACCTAAAACACAACTTTTCTGGTATCCCTTTTCTTTGAATTCTAATAGCACTTGCTAGTGAGTTGAACACTAGTGATAAGCTGTGCTGTCTCACCTGCTGTCTTTTCACTCCAATGAGATCGTGATCTCTTTGACAGTGGCTGGAATCGTACCTAATGTGTACCATTTTTACTATGCTGTCTTATCCCTCGTCTATTTCCACAAAAGATATTTAGGAACTTACCATAAATGAGTAGGTGGAACAGATCTGAAATCAGTAGATGGAAGATGAAGTATGAGAACCAAAAAATAAAGGGAGGGTGGGGGGAGGAGGAAAAATCAACAACTCTAGACCAAGAGAAGCAACCGAAATCGAGAATAATATTTAGTTTGTACTTCTTAGCAGCTAGGGCAAAGATGGAAACATGATTTCCTAGCTAATATTTGATGTTTAGTAGTATGAAGTTGTTTGAGTTATCTATTGCTGTGTAACGAATTATGCCAAGATTTAGCAGCTTGAAATAACAAAAGTTTCTTACCTCACACAGTTCCTGAGGGGCAGAAGCCGAGGAGCAGCTTACTGGGTCTGGCTTGTGGTCTCGAGGTAGCAGTCAAGCTGTTGGCAGCGGCTACTGTCATATCAAGGCTTGTCTGGGGTTGGAGGATCCACTTGCAGGCTCACTCGTGTGGTTGTTGGCAGGCCTTGGGTCCTCACCAGCTGTTGTCCAGAGGCCTCTCTTCCTTGTCACATGCATCTCTCTGCAGGCTGCCCGAGTGTCCTCATGACAGAGCAGCTGGCTTCCCCCAGAGTGAGTCTCTGGGAGAAAGAGAGAAAGCCAGGACAGGAGCTGTAGTCTTTTATACCTCATCTGGGAAATGATAAATCCTCACTTCTGCTGGGTGTTATTGGTCTCATGGGCCAGTCCCAGTACAATGTGGGAGGGGACCACACACTGCATCATGCCAGGAGGTGGGGGTCACTAGGGGTTATTCTGGAGGATGATAACCATAGATGTATGTCATATTTATTAACTTCTCCTGAAATCTACTAAGGGTGAAAAAGATAGTTCAAAGGAGGACCATGTGTACCTTTTTTGGTTTGCTTCTTGTACTTGTCATGTAGAGGGTTCTCAATAAATTTTTATGAATATTCAGAGTCTACAAGTCTTCCAGGATGTTTTCTCCATAAAGAAGAATAGGTCAACTATAAGTAACAAGGACAAAGTATCCTGTACTGGGTACTGCAGTAGATGCTAATTTGGGTACTTTTAAGTCAATCTTCTTTCAAAAAAGTGTCATAGGTATGTCATTTTCTCTTTATTGCTAATGCTAACACTCTAAAGCAAGTGCTTAGGTTTCTGCAGCAGCTTCTCAATGTACCTTGCCTTTGTCTAGATTCTCTTCATCCTAATCTCACTTTCATCATGTTATTATTGCTTAATGACTCATTACTAATAGAATAAAGTCCAATAGTAGAACTTTTTGAAAGCAGAACTCATCTATCCAAGTCTCTCTTCCACTGCTTCCATCATGAGCCCTTTACTTCAATCTGGAAGTTTTCTCACTGTTTTCAGATATCCATGCTAATTTTTAACTCTTAATGTGTTCTTGTTGCTGTTTCCCCTACCGGGGATTTCGTATTCAGTTATTTGAGAGCTCCAAGTACTCGGTGAGTCAGCCTTCCCAGTATTTTCTTATCTTCACCACCTCTGCCTTAGTTCAAGTCCTCAATATTTCTTAGGTGGATTAATATCTTAACTATTTTTTCAATCTCAATCTTCCTTCTGCTCCAATCCATACTATATTGCTCCACTGTTATTTTTACAACACATCACACTGATTGTATCATTTTGCTTCAAACAAACCGAAAACTTTGAGGGTTTGGCACTTAGCAGGTACCCAGTACTTGTTAATTGCATGAGTAAAAGGTCCAGGTAAAGTTCTACTCTGCATTTCCATGAAATCTTCCCTAATTCTGCCTCTCACTCCTTTGATCTTTCCTCTTTTGAAGTCCTGATACTTATTGTCTGTATCACTCTTTTTGATGTTCTATAATGTGCTTTCTCCTATTATCACTTAAACTTTCTCTTGTCTTTCAGTTATTCATTCATTTACTTATTCATTCAACACCTTTCTTGAGTGCCTGCTATATGCCACACACCATGCTAGGTCTTGGGGGATACAATGATTAGCAAAAACAGACACGTTTTCTGTTTTCATGGCCCTTACACTCTTGTTGTAAACAGAGATAATAATTAATAATCACACCAAGAGGGTATAATTACAGATTGAGAAGAGTGCCAGGAAGGAAGAGAACATAGTTTGCATAAAGGCATGTAACATAGGAACCAGCCACAGACTCAGACTTCAGAGAGGCTCCTCTGAGGAAGTGGCCTTCAGGCTGGGATCTGAGCAAGGAGTAGAAATCACTTAGCAAAGCGGGCTGGGGGAAGGAGTGAGGGTAAGGAGGCAAACACAATGACCCTGTGGTGGGATAAAGATTTTTAAAAAGGCCAAGGTAATTAGATCCAGGAACAGAAAGGGGCATTAATGGAAAAATTGGTGAAATCTGAATAATGCACAAAATTTAGTTTCTAGTGATGTATTAATGTTGGTTTCTAAGTTTTGAGAAACATATCATGAGAATGGAAGATGGTAAGATTAGGGGAAACTGAAACTGGGTGAGGGTTATACGGGAACTTTCTATCATTTACGCGCCTTTTCTGTAAATCTAAAATTGTTCTAAATTAAAAGTTTATCTTTTAAAAAAATAAGGCCAGAATGAAAGAGGCTCAGTGCATCAAGGAAGAATGATACAAGATAAGGCTGAAAATGAAGTCCAGTCCAAGACTTCCAGAGGCCTTGAACACCATCTTAAAAATGTTGATCTTCATCTTGGAGTGAGGGGAAGGCTGTGGTGGTTTTGAATAGTGAGTGACACGGCAGAGTTGCATTTGATAATACCACTAACCTGGGCACAGCATGGAGAGTGGGTTGGAGGGGTACGTGGTGGGTGAAGGAGGCCAGGTCAGATACTCTTGTAGTTTCTAGACTAAATGTGAGTTAGGTTAAGGTGAGGACAGACTCTCTTTAACATGATATATAGTTTTGGATGCATTTATCTTTTATTTCACTTTAGTATCTATCAAGAATTCTGCACATAATATCTACATGATACATATTCCTTGAACAAATAAATGAATAGACAAATAGAAGAATTAACAAAAAAGGATGAAATCAAGTTAAACAGCCCCTCGAGTCAGCAGCCTTCTGGAAGTATCGTGGTAGCCCTGTCCAAGACTCTAGAACCAGGACAGGTGATTTCAGACAGAATTGCAGATAACCGCACAGTTTCCCCCCTTGATTTTAAGGATCCTCACTCCAGAAATGAGCGATTGCTTGTCTTATTTTTGGAATGCCACAGATTCAGGGAGAAGCACTGGGTAGAAAAACAGTAGCTCAAGAGACACTTTGAAAGAAAACTTGAAAGCATTCAATACTTGGAAATGAAGGAAGCAAGTTAAAGTGCAGGGACCCATCTGCACAATGGCTTCCTCTTCAGAGCAAATCATTCTGCATATTATTTGTATTTTGTCCTTTTGGCAATACAAGTAATCTGCTCTTTCTTAGAGATGTCTGTAATTAGAGGCTCTTCACCTGCTGGAGAAGGTGTTCTAATTTCCCAATGGATCAGGGAAGCCTAGGGAAAGGCTGCAGAGTGAGCAAGAGGAAGGGACAGGACCGCGAGTTCTGTTTGCTTACTTCAGTTGAGATCTAACAGTTCAGACAGTGGCAGGTCTGTGTTTTCTGCAAGCTTTTTTTATTTGAAAAGATAATGCAGGTCTTTCAAGAACCATCTCTTGGGCTAATTAGTGTGAAGATCAGGAGGAGTCTGCTGGGCTGCTTTCAACCTAGAGAAAGAAGAAAATGAGAATGATTAGCATTCCAAGATTATTTCAGCAAGGTGACCACAAAGATCCCAGTTTCTGTCCTAGAATCTTTGTTCTAACATTTGTGCTCAGTGTTCAGACAGGGCAATCGCCACCCATGTTTGTTTTCTAACACATGACTAAGTTTAGCCAATGGAGTTTATATCACGGATCTCGGAGGTTAATCTTTTACTTTCTTGTCTCCTCTCCTTCCCAGACATGCATTCATTTGACTGGCAGCCTGGAAAATTGAAAAATGCCACAGGGGTTATTAAGGTGGAAATCGTTTCTGCTCTTCGAAGCTCTGCAAGCTAGTTCTTGCTGCACCTGTAATATCCAGGCATCAGAATAGCACGCATTGTTCTTAGCTTGCCTGACACAGGCCCATATCAGCTGTAACACCCAGAGAGAATGAAGGGGTCTCAAGATGTCATTTCTCCATTCTGAAATATATCCCTTTAGTCGATTAAAACCGAATCCCTGAACTTATTAGAATGTATTCTGTGTCTGTGCACACACATTTGATTTACTTTTGTTCTTATTAAAAGAGTAAGCCTAAAGAAAAGGGGAACAGAGAATCTTCCATAATCCATATTTTAATAATTGCCTGAGTGCACATTTACTCTACAGAGACTTCCCTGTTTCAGTAACTATTTACTTGGCTCCTTTACGAAATGTGTATTAGTTACCTGGCCTGGTAGACCATGACACAACCTGTGGCCTATCATGTAATCCTGCATCTGGTTCCCTCTGAGCCATTATGGCATGTTGAGTCTGTCTGTAGGATAGAGATATTATTTTAATGGATCTTTTTTACAGTATTGGATCTATATTGTATAAATTGTATTGAGTCATTATGATGTTAATATATAAATATTAAGAAAACCATTGGGAAAAGTTAATGTGTAATTGAGATAGCCTATTTTCCAATGTTAATACCTTCTCCATTAGTTTTTTTCTCCATAAAAATATTGAGGGAGTTTAATTCACATTAAAAACTTATAAGCATATGTTTTAAAAAAAATCATTTTACACCCCACCTCAATAACAGGAAACAATACCACCCATCAACTGGAAAACCTGTGTGCAACATTAGAATGAGAGGAAAAAAGAAAAGAAAGACATCCCAAAGCAAGGCACCCTGTGGTAACGAGAAACTTCAGAGAGATTCGTCAGGAGAGAGACTTTGTTTGTTTCTATTTAGCTTTAGGGCAATAATCTTTTTTATCATGCTGCCCCAGGCAAAAGATTCAATATTAGCATTAATGCCTGCTTTTGATGAAGAATAGGAGAATGGAAAATAATGTACAATAACACAAAACCCTAATCATAAAAGGAAACTCAAATTCCTGTCCTGCTTCAAAAATTCCATGCATGCTGTTGGCCTACTGTATTGGTATATTAATCAGGGTCCTGGCAGAAAACAGAATTCATTCCAGATGGTTCAGACAAGACTTTAATAAAAGAAGTACTTATGGGGATGTAGGCTGGAATCAAACAGGAGAATGCACAAAAGATGGTGAGGTGCTCTACCCAGGGACTGAAAAGCAGGAAGCTGTTGTCACACCTAAAGCTGAAGGTGGGAGGGGAGGAAGGAGTATAACTGAAACCAGAGAGCACTGGGACTGTGCAGGGATGACTGCTGGCATCATGAATGGGACTCAGTTGCTGCCAGATGTATGATATGAAAACAGAATGAGTGGGGAAGAAATACCCTGACCCTTCTCCTCCTGCCATCCATCTCCTGCTGGTGCCTCTGTTGGCCAAACCCACCCAGAAGGCAGCCCACAAGGGAGCCCATGAGAGGTAGTCTGCAGGACATGTCACCTGAGAATTAAAGTAGGGCAGATGAAGGAAGGAAGGGGATGCAAAAATGGCAAATATCCAGAACAGTTTCTATCTGGATCACTAAAGAGTTGGCATGATTGATGTCTAAAGAACTAAATTACCATTAAGGAATTATACATTTTACCCTTTGTGAGAAAGAAGCTAGAAGTTCCACATTTTACTTTATATGAGTTAAGGATTTCAAAATGGCTGTTAGCAGGTTTTCCTTCTTGCTTGGCAAAAATATTCAGAACTTTACTGATAGTCTAATATCCCTGTAAAAAATTAGTTTCCAAAGGACTTTTCACAGACGGTATCTCATTGAACCCTAACTAAAGCCCTAAGAAGGTGGTATTATTTTATTCATTTTGCAGGTGAGGACACTGAGGCTCAGAGGCTAAAATGACTTTCCCAATATTCTAAGTTAGAATGAGCAGCATCAAGATGCAAACCTAGGTCTCCTTATTCGGGATCCCAGGTTCTTTACATAACACCATCTCTGCCTTTCTGAAAATGAGAATATAATAAACTTTTGATAGCAGATATGCTGAAAGAAGAACAGAACTCTTCCGTATCTTGCAGAAAATTGTGGTTACAGGGGGCACTAGACTCTCTACATCAGGTCAGCTCAGTTCCAGGAAGCAAAGGACAGTCCAAAGCATCAAGTCTATTGGAATGAGATGATACAGGGACAGAGGCAAAGAGATTTGGGAGTGGAGACTGGAAAGATACTCCAGGTAATGGTACGAAGCGAGGAGGAGCCTTTTATGAGGAGCACGAATACCTGAGAGTAGTTGGGAAGAGAGTACCAAGGATGTAAAGCGAGGTTTCTCAAGAGTTAAGCAGAAGGCTACAATATTGCTCAAAGTATTGTTCATGGACCCCTTGCATCAGAATCACCTGGGTTCCTTGTTGAAAAGGTCAGTCCTGGATTGATCTCTCTCTGGTTATGGAGTCAGAGTTTGTATGAGAATTATGCAGTTTCGTATTTTGACAGGTTTTATACATTATCCCCCTTCTCCCCCAACCCCCACCACACACACACACACACACACACACACACATACACACACACACACACGTTGAGAATTGCTGACAGAGAGCAAATTTGGGGAGCTTGACTAACAAGAGCTTTGTAACAGATCTATAAATACTTGTTCACAGCTCAGTTTTCTGGCATGGTTGAACAGAAGCCTTCTGATTACCCATCTATCTTCCCAACTTCTGTTTCTTTGCTTCAATCATACCTTTTGAATAATCTTTTGAAAATGTGTTTTCTAATTTTATGCTTTAATAGACAAGGTGCATTAAACACAAATTGACTCTTCAGATTCTTATAATGCCTTGAGTTAAATATTTTAAACATCAATTATGGTAAACATTAAAGATGTAAATGTAGTAAATTGGGAAACTGGGTTCAAACTGTTTGGATGCTGAGATTGCTTTTAAAAACGAATCCCTAATACCAGCCTGTGTTTTTGTCATTTCATCTCGTTTTCATAAAAGTAGTGTGAGGGGTGGGCAACTGAGGGACCTCTAAGTTGAGATAACGTGGCTGCCTGTTTTTGCAAAATTAATTAACAACAACAAATGAAGTCATCTTCAAGATGTTTTCTAATCAACACTAAGAGCATCTTTTCTGTGTTTGTCATGATCCTTTTGCAGCATTCAAAACATTAAGGATTGTTTCAGCATCAATAACACAGTATCTCACTTCAGCTTCCTTTCAGCTGGCTTTAAGATTCAAATTTGTGGGTGCCAGATATCTGGGGTAATAGTGTTTATGGTATGGAACAGAATGTTGACTTTTATTGTTTTCACTGAAGGTTTCATTGGTCATTCAGAACCCCATTCCGTAGAATGTGGATGTTCCAGCTTCCTACACTATTGTAACTTCTTTCCGGTTGGAACCCTGTCTTGTAAGTCATCGCTCAAATAGCATTTAAAATATTGTTTACTAACAGTTTTAACACAGGGCCCAAGACTGGCTCTAATTATTTGTGAAGCGGTAGTCATGTCCACAGATTGGCCTTGCTGATTTATAGATAGGTACAGATACTTTGTAACTAGTAATCTTAGGTTGGGTTTGAGCCAACTGTAGAATTTTCCTTTGCTTATTGTGTTCAGAATGGCGCATATATTGTTTACTTTCCCTAAATGAAGGTGGAATTATTGATTAACCACAAAACAAGGCATATTGGTTGATTCCTCCCATTAACAGGTCATGTTTTAGGTTGGATCTATAAACTTTGAGTTGTTTTACCAGTAATGGCCATGGGTTTGAGCTGATCCATATATACACTAGAGAGTCCGTCTTGGATGAACATCTGCAGTTTTGATTTTGGCTGGCCTGGGTTGAAGCTACAGTCCATAGTCATGGAAGTAAACCAAAATAAACAGCTTATGACAGAATTAATCTGACAGTTTGACCTTACTTGCAACATTCTCTATAGCAGAGTTCATTGGTATTAACCAAATGGCTATTTTTAAATAAGTCCTTATTTTGGGGGGCTTTTCCAGGAAATCCAGCAATTACTTTTTCAAATATCCATTATTTCCTCAAAGACATATTTTATAAGAGACTGAAGAAAATATAAGCATGATGTATTTTGGTATGAAGATAGCACACAGCAATCTTTGTAGTAATTTCCTGTAAGTTCTTATCAAAGCAATTGAAGGCAAACAATTGGAAAGTGAAAATAAAATGTGATCACCTTTTTTGGAGAAGTGTGTTCACAATGCCAAATAATCAATTTTATTGAATTTGTCCCCTCTGAATTGACCAGTTGTTTTGTTTCCCTGTAATGTCACCTACATGTGCCCCAGAGAGCTCTCTATAACCTGAGAAGTCTTAACAAGTGTTACACTGGACTAGGCTATTATACTTAAGTCAGTATTTTTATAGGACCTGACACTGACTTGGGTGTTATTAATTCTTAAACTGGTATGAAAAAAAAGCATTTAACTATTCTTTAAAAATTTAATTACGTACATATATGAGTGTATGTTGTTTCTCACACCCAATTTTCTGTGCCTTCTGTTAGGCTATTACTGAAAAGCAGATGTTTATTATAAACTATATTTCTTTAATATGTGACTAAGTAAAGAAATGGGGTTGAATTATTTCTTTTTTGAACTTCTGCCTAAAACATTAAACTATACTAATATCAACTCTGCAGAATCTGTTTAAAAATAGGAGCAACTGGGGTGCAGTATTTCATGACTGAATGCTGAAGCTTTCATATTGAAAGAAAGCCGGGAGGTAGGAACAATTGAAAGACTCCAAATGCATCATGTCTAAAAAAGGCAAAAGACAAGCAAAGGCTATAAAAACTTCTTGTCATATCCATTTTTTCTTTCTATCTATACAGTAAGGGTTTTGAGTTCTTTCCAAGCTCTTGATGGAAATTTGTTTTCAAGCTATTAGGAATTTTTCTATTTTTAAAATAGTGTATATTCTTAATTTGGTCATATTCTGAAATTAAATAAAATTAAATTATAGTCAAAGACTTTTCCCAAAGTTACCTTTACTTGCACCATTGCATAGAACAACAAAGAACTGTGGACTTCCATCCCCTTAGTTGACAGTCATTGTGATTTTTCTTCTTCTGTTTACCATTTGAAATTTTGGCAATTTCTTCTCTATATTGATATGAAACAGAAAAGCTTGACATGACAGGAAATTGAAACTATTTATATATTTCTTTCCTGGTGGTTTAAAACATACACAGATCTCTGTATTCTAAAGTAGTGTTTTTCAGCTGAGGGTGATTTTGCTGCATCTTCTTTCTCTCCACACCAGGATATTTGGCAATGTCTGGAGACATTTTTGATTGTCACCACTTGTGGGCTGGAGAAGCTACCAGCGTTCAGTGGGTAGAGGCCAGGGATGCTGCTATGTGCTTAAATACCTACAATGCACAGAACAGTCTCCATAACAAAGAATTATCTGGCCCAAAATGTCAATAGTACTGAGGCTGAATCATTCTGTTCTAAAACAACCCCCTCCCAAGCCTTGTTTGACCCTTCTACATCCATTCTGTCTGAATTTCCACTGCCCAGCTTTCATGGCTTCTGCACCCATTTCCTAGTTACCACTGGCAATTCCGCTCCACTCCACTCCTGGCAGTAACATAGCCTAGTGAAATTCAAAGACTATAAATTTTTTTTTAAATCTTACCTTCTTCAATTGTGGGGTATTTGATTCTTCTGGCACATCTTTTTTTTTTTTTTTCCTGATATTCTTCATGCTTTCCCCACCACTCCATTTTTATGTTCTTTTGTGTCTCCTCTTCATCTTTCCATTCTCTAAATGGTTCTAATCTTTGACATCTTCTCTCTATGGTGTTCACTATGTGCTCAAACCCTCCTGACTCTGTTATTAGTTTGTGCTTTTTATTAGGCAGTGCTGAGTCCTGTTTGCACTGTTCTGAGCTTGTAGGGGCCTGCAAACTCTCCTGCCCACTGTTTCCTTTATCTCACTTCAGGAATGCACTGTGAGAGTGCTCAGTCCTGAGCCCTTAGAGTGTCATCACATGGAGACCATGCTGCTAGCAGGGGCCCACATCACTAATGTTGGCTGCCCTTCACAGAGCACCTGTGTGAGGTGTCTTTCACACATTATCTCTACTAGTAGACATTATTAACCCTACTATACATAAGAGGCAAACAAGGCTCAGAGAGTTTCAGCAACTCATCCAAGGACAGTGGCTAGCAATGGGTGGAACTAGGTGTTGGACCCATGACTGCTTGGTTTAAAGCCTTCACTCTTTCCACAGGATTATGTTGCCTCTGAGTGCTGCAAATAGTTAGGAACATCCAACACACCCTGGCTTATCCTGGATCTTGGTGACTTTCTCTACACCATGGAATGGCTTTCAGATGACCAGATTGGCTTGAGTCAAATTGACCTGGTGTTCTCAAATCTAAAGAATGTTTCATTGCTTCCTCTTCCTCCTCTGCTCCTCCTCCTCCTTCTCCTTTTGTGGTCAGGGTATGATTGGTTCCATTCATTTATCCAACTTCTAACATAATACAGCAATTATGCTAGTTGCTGGAGTCCTTGGCTAGTCATGTAGAATCGTGGAGTCAGGATGGTGCCCTTGGGCTCTGCAGTGTGACTGGCTTGGTTTTGTGCCACACTGCTTCTCCATGACGCACTCCTTCTCAGCCATCTAACTTTACTTCTCTAGCCCTCAGACCTTTCACTTTTCAAATCGGGATAGTGTGCGAAGGCTCAAAAGACCCTATGCACTGACATGGAGTAAGCAGAGAATTAGACCCCCCCGCTGCCTTTTGCCCTCATTCAAGGGAACAGGGACATGGTAACAGAATATCTAGCAGGGTGTGCCTGCAAATACATGAAACATCCATAAACCAGACAAATTGCCTTGGTGCTATATAAAACAGATGTCACTTTGATAACAGACCAGAGAAGAGATAAGGTGAAATGTGGAACATTGGTAGGAGATTCTTTAAGCAGATATATTCTGTTCTTACAATTTGTTTTTGTAGGTTGGCTCCAGTGAAAGTGGTTTCTATTTCCTTGCTTAACCTGTATCAGAGAATTCCTGTGTGCAGCATGGCAAATTACTGCCATATCCTGTTTCAGAGATGGCTGCTCTTCTGTCACGGGTAGAAATTTTCCAGTGCATAAAAGTGTGAAAGTTTATTATAAGGGTGTGAATGTTTTTGTAAACAAGATATCCTAGCTGTTATTTCTACCCACAATTTACTTTGATGCTGTTTTGTGTGTGCATGCTTTGAAAAATCTTTCAAAATAACATCCAGATAGTTTCAGTCCTTCAGACTAATCTCACAATTGTCTATATTTTCCCACATTCATCTGTACGATTGTGGCAGACACTTTTCCTTAGCAGATCATCAGGTGTTCCCAATCTCTTTTTGCCAGCCATTCTGGAGACTGAAAAAACTCAGGACTCAACTTATCAGACTCTATGTTTGGACATGAGAAATAGTTCTGGCAAGGATACAAGTAAAAGCCTGCAGGGGAAGTGAGGGCTCTGCAAAGGCTTTTACTCTTCCTAATAAAAGGGGCTCACTTCTCTTTTCATTCCCTATTTTGTCCCCTCCCTTCCTTTTTTCTTTCTTTCTTTCTCTCTTTTCCTCCCCCCCGCCCCCCCAAATGAAGGTGTGATGACTGGAGCTGCCATAGCCATCCTGTAATCAAGAGGCAGGGCCAAGAAAATCACAGAAATTCCAGCTGTCATCTTTTGAGACTACGATTCTCCAGACTACTTGTTGTGTGAGACAAAGAAATCTTCCTTGCTTTGGATTGCTGTCAGTCACATTTTTCTGTTACTTGTAGCTGATTACATTCTGATATGATACTTCTGAACCACACATTTCAGTCACCTGTGAATATTCATAGATCTTCTTCATCAATTCCTCTTCTGCTGCAAACTCTCTTCTTCATGGAAGGTATAAATGATTGAACCCATATCTTCATTCCAAGTATATTCTCTTTCTTTTCATGGTGCGTATTGAACCCTATCATTGAGTATCCCTTTACTTCTTGATTTTGCAGTATTAATACATTGCAGTTTGCAATATTACTATGTGCTGTGTGTTGCTATGTTATGCTATAGAGATATTCTTCTTTTGATGTTTTATGTTTTGTCTTTCCAGATTTTTTTTGTATTCCTTTAAAATTAGTAATACAGAGCGCTCTTCTCATTAGATACTTTAGTGGGTTTGATGGATAAACACACCACACATTGAATTGTGCCAGCTGCTACTAGTAACCAGACAGGGAGTCAGTGCTCAGCTGTGTTCACACACACAGAGCTAGGCCTAGACATACTTTCATTGTGTTACTTACTTCAGCTGGGCAAGAACCAGACTTGTAACCAGCCCTCCCCAACCCCCCTTTTCTTTTGCTTAGAACTGCTTTCCTCAATAGCTCCCCGCTGCAGGATTCCTTTCAGAGCTCAAGCCCTGAGCGTTTATGTGGCATGTACGTTAAGAGAGTTCTTTTTATCAAAGTGCAGATCTTTTCTTCTTGATTTGGCATCTGACTGTGGTTATTTCTATTATTAAACATTCATATTATATAACAGTAGTTATTCAGAATGAGAAGGTATAATATAAAGTAATAAGGTACCTTCAACTATGCATTGCTTTATGGCACCTGGATGATTTAATTTTTTTTCTTGTATTTCATTTCTAGCTGTCCCTATCATTTCCATTGAATTGCACACACAGTATTTCCCTTACATAAAAATTTATCATTTTTTTCTTAAAGAAAAACATTGAAAAGGGCAATAGATTCCAACCCCTTGAATATTGACTTTTTTTTCTTTACACAAATACTTGAAAATCCTTGTTAATTAGAAACAAAACAGCACCTCCCACATTCATCTTGCTTTTTTTATGTCATCTCTGACAGTTACGAGAGACAAATATGTTTCCCCTCATTACTGGCACCGTTCAAGCAGTAAAGCTCAAAGAGAAGAAAATGTGAACAAACTCAAGGACATAGGAAATCAGTTAAATATGGTCATAGGCTAACAAGTACAATGACTCATCTTGGATGGAGAGAGGAAACACCCAACATCCTTCTGTTTTTTCAAGTCATCAAGAATTTGAAGTCTTAAATAGCTTGCCTATGTCATTTCTTCAGGAATTGATTTAATATCCTTGTTTCTGATTTGAAAGTGATAAGAGACAGAGACTGCATTTTTCTTTTTCAGATTCAAAAGGAATGAAGCTGGTAAAGACTAGTTGATTGGAATGAATTGTTCAGGCACATGATGAAGACACTAACACACCTTTAAAAACTCTGAAGCCTTCTTTGTGCACTTGGCACAGGGCTATTCCACTCTCGTCCTGATGGCATATACAAAAATCTAACTTCCTGATATCTCCCTTTTTGCAGTCTTCCAATTAGATTCCCGTTTGAAAGGCAGGAACGCTGCTGGCAAATACACTCGATGCACAAGTGTACTATGTGATGAAGGTGTTACGGTTACAGAACTGTTATCACACCCCTCATAGAGTCTTATTTTCACCTGCTCCTCAGCTATACACTCCTGGCTTCCTGACAACCCATTTGACTCCAGTGTGGAAATGTCTAGGTCCAAAGTCAGGCTCACATCTCGATCTACTCGTGGAGCTTGTTTTTCTTCCCTCTCTCTCTACTGCTTTGTTTTGACCTCTTTTAATTAAAGAAGCAGGATCTTTTGTCTTCTGAGTTCTGTATTCCACTCACTTTTGTTGTTGATAAATGCAAACACTTTAGCAAGGCTGCCTGGAAATGTGTTGCTAAAGAGAAAACACTGCTGACTGGAAGACACATCTGGATACATCTGCCTTAGACATCTGTCTGGAGCTCAGAGTATGGCAGTTCATAGCAGCCAAGCCAGAAGCTGCCACCATTCACCTGTTACTGCTTAAGCAACATTTTAACCGATCCTTGCCCGGTCCTGCTATTTTCATTTTGCTACACTCCTCCATCATCCCAAAGTTTGTCATCAGGGCAGGGGCACGGTGACCTGCTGACCAGCTCAGTGCACTTGCAGATCACTAGGGGGATGGTGCTCTAGAGTGAGTGGGTGTGTCTACTGAGTTAGTTGTGGGAGAAGGCTTTTGCGAAGTCATTTGGTAATAGCTGTCACTAATATCTGGAGGCTCTTTACAAGTACAGAGTACCATTTCGCACAGCATCTCATCTGACCGTTAACACAGTCCTTCTCAGGAAATGGTCTTATTAAAGTAGTGTTCTTACCCCCACTTTAAAGAGGAGTCATGTTTAGATACATCACAGAACAGGTGAAGTCAGGACTGGAATTCAAGCCTGTTGTTGCTACATGCTCCTGCCCATCCCATCCTGCTTCATTTAGAGTAGTGATTAATCACGTTTCTAAGGCCATCAAAGCCTTTGAAATCTAATCTGATAAAAAATACAAACATTTCCTAAGAAATATGAACATATGATATTTTCATACAAGATTAAGGGGTTATGATCACCTGTACCCATAATAAGACAACAGCCATATTTTGGGATGGCAAAGTGGAAATAGGGATGGGACCACCCAGGCCACCAATAAAGCCTATCAGGCCAGGGGAGCCACTCCAAAACGTACCAACTGCCTGTGTATTTCAGAATGATTACAATGATGTAATTATTTCTTTTCCTGAGTGCTTATTTGAATTAGGTATTCTTCTAAGTGCTTTGCCACTACTGTTTCATCTCATGCTCATTACAACTCTGTAAGTTAGGTACCTTATTATCCCATTTCCCAAACGAGAATTAAGATTTGAGCAACATACCTACTCACATAATTACTGAGCTTCTGAGTGATTGAGCTGGGATTTGAACTTAGGCAGTTTCCCTCAGAGCCTGACCCTTTATCCAGTATACAAACCTTCTCTTCGAGTTATGATAAGAAGCTAACCACAAGACTTTTGCTGTGGTATGTCTTCATTATGGTTTAAACACGGTGTGCTGGGCAGGGAGCTTACCACCAGCTTTTGCAGTCAGCACCTTTGTTGAGGGCTCTGCGTTCTCTACTCTACCTAAGAAGAGCTCCTTGTAATATTGCATGATTTTATTCTCCATGGTTTCTAACTTACAATGTCTAATGCTGGCCTTCCTTTGCATTGGTCTTGCTTTTATAACGTTAATCTATTGTTTTATGATTGGGATGATTTTTCTCTCTAACTCAAATTGAGTCCCTTGTGTGGAAACTGCATTTAAGGACACACATTATATGCTAGAGTAGTGTTTCTCCAACTGAGCCGTGTACACTAGTCACTTGGGGGTCTTGATAAAATGCAGATTCTGATTTAGTAGGTATGGGATGGGGCCTGGGATTCTGCATTTCCATCAGGCTCCCTGGTGATGTGGATGCTGCTGGTCCATGGACCAAAATTTGGGTAGCAAAATTCTAGAGCATACAATGCTCACTGTCAACCTATGCAGACAGCCAAGAAGACATGAAGCAGGGACTACCTTTATGCCAGGACCAAGCTTATTTATTCAACAAACATTTATTGAGCATCTACTGGGTGCCAGGTAGGCATAAGAAAGAATAGATTCAAACACTATTTCTCTCACTATCCTAATTCAGAGGTGACAGAATTGATAACCTTATTTCTACTTTATGGGTGGGGTAAGGACATCAATCCATGATTATCTGGGATACAGTATGGTACACTGTGTTTCAATCCTTCTACTGTCCATGATTTCATAGCCACACAATATATATTTATTCCTGAGTTAGTCAACAAAGTTTTATTAAACACCTTTGAAGGGTCAGGCAAAGGACTATGCACTGGGAATATAAGGGGCTTGTGGGCTTATGCTGGACGTTTGTGGAAAGACAACCAAGTAAATCAAGCACTGCAGAGGAGTGTGATAAGTGCTGCAATAGAGTAAAAGGCAGGCTGTTTAGAGAAAACAGGGAGCCGCACCTAAATCAAATCATGGAGTGTGAGTTAGCTAAACAGAGGGTAGCAGGTGGCATGCTACACGATAAGATAGACTTTGGAGGCAGGTTGCAGGGCTTTTGCTCTCAATTCAACTTCTTATGGCTGTGGATTATTGGGTAAGTTACTTAACTCTTTAAGCTTCAGTTTCCTTGTCTATAAAAATAGTAATAACCATTGTAGCTTCTTCATGAGGATTGGGTGAGTCATTCGCATTGAGCACTTGGCACAATGCCTGGTGCATGTGAGAGCTCATCAAACAGAAGAGTGGATAGAAACATGTAAGTGTAAAAAAGCATGTTGCATGTGTGGGTCTGAAATTGGTTCATCTTGCTGGGTGAAGACTGAGAGCAGAGAAAAGGCATAAGTGATTGGAAGGAATGCTCTTGGAAGTCTTTTTGTACTAAGATAAGGGATTTGGGCTGAAACTTACTAAGATGAGAGTAAACATGGATGATAGTATGGTGATATGGGGGCTGATAGGGAAATAAACAAGATTGTATATGATTTGATCAGCCTCAGTTTCCCCTTCTGTGATATGAGAGCTTTTCTTAATTTAGATTGAGCAGCTCTCTGCCAAGCTAGGTGGCTCCAGGAGCCTGAGGGCCCGGATTCGTTCTTGGCTTTATTACACCGCCCAGGTATCAGATCCTTCTCTTTGTTCTCCTTAGCCTGTATTTCTGATTCCTGTTGCTTGACTCCCAGATGTGTCAGCTTTGACTTCCTGGACAAGGTCATCTGTGAACTCACTGAAAGCAAGGCTTGAACTTGGACTGTTGTGGCAGCTCACTAAATGGTTATGAATGTTGAATGGATGAAGAGTAGATATTTCATAAGTTCTTGCTGAAAAAAGTGAATAGACAGCTGTCTGCACCCTGTCTTGGCTGACCTTCCTTAATTTGACCCACTGCTTGATTTATGCTCCATATTTCACCATTTCTAATTCCATGAGACTCACACAGCTCTACTCCAAAAGTTTTTTTCCCCACTTCTGACATGAAACTTTTTTTCCTGAATGGAATATATTCTTATTTAGTAATTATTAAGTAATTAAGCATTGCAAAGAATTAAAAAAAAAAGTATTGTTCATCTCTTTGGGGCTCTCTCTTTGTGGATTTTATTATATGTTTCTTTTCTCTCTCTTTTACACATGTGCGAGCACAAGTATGTACGTGCCAGCACGTGTTTATATGCCAGGCTTAATGAGAAAAGTTTGACAAATTCTGAATTTGCTAATGTGTGCACGTGTGTGTTTGGGTGAAGTCCAATATGCTTCCACACACACAAGAATACGTAATTTATTTGAACTTGGTCTCAATGCAACATGGAATTTCGTCTTCTCCATGTTTTCAAAGTGACTGGTTCCTGAGGCTTCAATTGTCTGCTTGCTAAGATTTACTGTAAACGTTTTCTGTTTAAATTGTGAAAACAGACGTCCCTGCAGAAGGAAGTCAGAAATGAAGGGAGGGTATGAATGCAGAGAGTAGTTTGTGTAAAATGAGAAACCCCAGAGAAAGGAAGTAATTCTTATGTTTAGTTTATCCTCTCTGGCTGTTTGGCTGATTGCTGCTCCTGGGGACAAGGTTGCTTCCTACTCGTCCGTTGCTGGACCGGTCGACACATTCCCTCCAACTATGAGAGAGAAATATCTCTATTGTAGGTTTCGTTGTCTCTGATAACTGAACAGCCTGGGTTTTCTTCTTTCCAACTTTCTTTAGCAGAAAAGACCAGGTAAAGGTTACTGTTCTCAGCTGACTGCTGAAATCTTTAAATGGCGTTATTCCATTCATAGAGTTTCAAAGTGGGTGTATGAATGGAAAAAGAAAGGCAGATACAGGGAATTCTAAGAAACCTAAATTAGGCCTTAATATAGAAATGATTTTAGTGGTTGGGTAACCTGAGGCTTGCAGTTACCTTTCCCTTTCGGGTTGCTAACAGAGCGTCCTGTCAGCTCTGTAGCTTTCTCCCCACTGCTTATACAAACATTAAATGAGAAATTTGCACTGTTAAGGTGACAAATTCAACTCCGTTTTTTTGCTTTAACTTTTCCATATTATCATTGACTCCAATGTATTTTAACAACTTCTAAAACATACATGTTAGAAATCTTTACGGTAAACGTAGTAAAACAATTCTACATGCCACCTTTAAGGGAAGGTCAGAGCTGCTTTACCTTCTTCCTTCTCTATCCTTTATTTTATTCCTTTCCATAAGCTAGTCCTTAGGTTAGCATTCTTTACTAGATAGATAAAGAATAATTTAAACTCTTATTATTTTAAAATACCATACAAAAGTTACATTCAACAAACTGCTTATGAAGAAAAATGGTAGGTCTTTCTAGATTAACTGACAGCACAACTTGGGATATTTTTTTCTGAACACAAGCCCAGCTCATATATTAGCACCTTGAGTGTGTACTGAAAGTGTCCTGGTGTGGGGTGTGCGTGCATGTGCATGTGCATGTGTGTGTTATGAGAAAACAAACTTTAATTTGTGCTAGGAAAATAAAGATTCTCAACTCAAAACTGCCTAAACTTTTTATGTTTAAATCATTCGATATAGTTGAACCAGATCATTAAGTCACTGTATGAAATTACCTGGTTTGATTTCTCACAGGGCAAAACTCTAGGAGTAGTTCATACAATTTGTTAATGTAGTATACACAGACCTCAAGAAACAAAGGAAAAAAGACTTAATTGTGTGTAATTGATCCCCCCTGCCCTCCTGCCCTGAAACAAGGGTCAGAGTCTTTTTGTGCCCTCATCTTCACTCTTTGAAGAGTAAATAAATATGTTAGTCGGTGAAGTTGGGGGGGAGGAGAAAATTAAGTATAATTTTGATGCATTCCCTGTATTTACACAAACGTGTTTCAAACTTTTCTGAAAATGCATTTGCTTTTCTGAATTGTAATTGCCAATGCTTATGCAAATTTTGCATAAACGTTAATTTCTCTTTTGAATAGTTTCCACATCTGGTCTTTGCCCTTCCGTTTATTATTTTACTTCATAAGCCTTAACCTCAGTACAGACAATATTCTCCCCCAAATTGCTGTGCTGAAGTAGACTGATTATCATTGCATAAATATCATCTCCAAATAAGATTTTTTGACTGCCCACCCGTGGAAGGCATTGAACTAGACCTTGCAATAAATGTTAGTGAATAACTTCCACCTCCGTTCATAAGATTTGTGCTGCTCAAAAGTAAGGCAAAAATTACCTCATATCTTCTTTCCCCTGCTGTACTGTGAATATAGATTTATACTTGGATTTCTTCTTTCTACTTTGTGATCTGGAAACTCTCATTATGAAGTAGTTGTTCTTTCCATAAACTTTTTAGATCTCCGTGAGCTCTCTTTTATTACTTTTTCATGCTGATAGGCTCTGGCATCAAGGAGTCCTTACGTGGGATATCTATGGGCCTATTCCTTGGTCATTATAAAAAAAACAAGACCCCTTTCCCCCATAGAATAAGAATTTAGTACAAATGTGAATCATATGCTAAAGTTCCATTCATTCAATGGAAAGTTCATCACTGTCTATTTGGTAATGTTTTAGGTACTTTTGATTTTAAAAATTTACGTTATGTATGGATACATGATGAGATTTTTAAATTTTTAATTGAAAGAATAATAATTTTATCTATTTATGGGGTACAATGTGATGTTTTGAGATATATATATATATATACACATACATACATACACACACATTATGGAATGATTAAATCAAGCTAACATATCCATCACCTCATGTACTTACTATTTTTGTGGTGCAAACATTTAAAATCTGCTCTCAGCATTTTTGAAATATACATTACATTATTATTAATTGTCATCATGCTGTACATTTCTAAAACTTATTCCTTCTATCTAACTAACATTTTGTACCCTTAACCAACATCTCTCTGTCCTCCTCTCCCTAGCCTCTGGTAACCACCATTCTACTCTCTACTTCTTTAGTTCAACTTCTTGGATTCCACATACAGGTGAGATCATGTGGTATTTGTTTTTCTGTGCCTGGCTTATTTCACTTAGTGTAATGTCCTCCAGGTTCATCCATGTTGTCTCAAATGACAGATTTCCTTCTTTGTGAAAGCTGAATAGTCTCCCATTGTGTATATATGAGAGTACTTCAGAAAGTTCATGGAAAAATTCATATTAAATTTTAATTCTATTTTTCTGTGAACTTTTTGGACTTCCCTCATATGCCACATTTTCTTTATCCATTCATCTGTTGATGGACACTTAGGTTGATTCCATACCCTTGCTGTTGTGAAGGATGCTGCAATGAACATGGGAGTGATTAGATTTTTAAAAACAGTTAAATAAATTGGTTTTTTTTAAAAAATAAAAAAGTTTGATAACATTAATTGCTTTCTTGAGTTTAGCACCATTTAGAAAATACATTAAGTACTTTGTATGTGGATTTTGGAGGTGTAAGCAAGTAATAATTATATTCATAAATTTGTATCTTAGAGGAGAACATCAGCTCATCTGCTCTTCTGCTTTTAAGTAGTATTGCATTCAGTATTGCACTCGAGGTATAGCACTGAACAGACTGGAATTCAAATCATGGCTTTGTCTTGCTTTATTGCATGACTTTGGGCAATTCAACCTTTTTGACCTTCAATTTCCTTACCTGTAAAATTGGATCAGCAATATCTATTTAGCAAGGTGGTTGTTATGAGTATTATAGATAATTTAATGTAAAATGCCTTATACATAGTCAGTGTTAGATATATGGTAACTATTAGTACAGCTTTTAGCAGGCCTTGAAAATGTGTTCAAAAAATCATTTAGGCCTCTGAAATTACATTTGGTCTGTAAATTTTATTAAACCTATCATGTTTAGAGTGATGTCCTTCCTGCTTTTCCCTTAGTATTCCCATTGCCTTATATTGCTTCCTTAACCAATTAGTTTATGGAAAATGTACAATGTATAACCACAAATGAATTTTTTAAAAACCTATATAGCAGGACTTAAACATCCAAATGAGTCTTTTTAAGTGCCCCCATAGGAAAGCTCTATATTATACCAACATTACTGCCATTGTTTAAGATCATGTTAGAGCTTCCCTTTGAAAATTGCCTTCAAAGTTATTTGCAAGTCACCGGAAAAAATTGATTTCATTTCTTTCGAGTCACTCCTTACTGTATTTAAAAGAAAAAAGTGTCACCTAGTTTTGACTATCCATTTTTTAAAAAATAAAATTTACCCTGAATTACTTTTAGATTTTGCCCTTTCCTTTCTGTTTTCTCCCCCCCCCTTTTTTTTTGGCCTACACAATTCAGTTTGATTTAACAAATATTTATTAAGCACCTACTGTATGTTTCATTGGTGAACAAAAAAGATAAAGATTCCTGCCCCCGTGCAGATTGCATTCTAGCTTTCAGTTCTCTTTTTCCTAAGAGCACCTTAACTTTCCCTTGGCAATCCCCTCCCTTCATCCTGTGCCAACTCAGTGGGAAGGTAACCTCATGTGCTTGCCTTCACACTGGAGAGACCAAAAAGGCCTGTAGGTCCCTTACTCCAGGTCCTTCTTCTCAATTGCAGTACTGCCAAAGTAAGCTTGACCAGTGGACACTTTCTCCTGGGAAAATTGAATCTCAAATGGGAGGAGGCAAGAAAAAATAGGTTTTATTCATTTTTATTGCAGCAGGTCCAGAGCGAGACTTCCAGTGTTTCCTGTTACTAAGATAAGAGCTGCCTTCTGCCTGTTCCCATCCTGACTTCCTTTTGATCCTGTGAATACCCCCATATTTTTCTGATAAATTATTATTTTTTTTACCTAGGCTGGCTAGCTAGAGTTGATTTCTTCTGCTGGTGTACAGACAATATACATATTATCTGACATATACAGATAATATATCAGCTATCATTTCAGCTTTGATGGTAAGGATAGGTTTGTGTTAATAGAGTGTTTGTGCAATTATTTAAATATTTTATTGAATTTTGTCCTCACTATTCCCCCCAAAATATGTTAGAAAATGATAAAAAGGAAAATGCTGATACAAGTAATGAGAAGCAAATCTCTCAAGTGAATATAGTTGAGATAAAAATGGAAATTTGGTATACAAACAATGGAGAATCATTAGACTTAAGCTAATTAACTGCTTGTGCAATTATGAAAAATAAGAAGAAAATCAAAGATATGTATTAAATACTTAAAATATTCAACCAAAGGTTATATCCCTGTGGAGAAAGGGAACAGAAAAGATTTTTAAGAATAAGAAATAATATTTTAACTCCATAGGAACTTTCCTGTAATACATATTTTTAAGTTATATTTTATTCTGTTGGCACATACATGTTTTTAGGCATTAATTATGTAGTTATGTACTAACAAGCAATCAGAAAACTTAAATATTTAACCATAGGAAATAGTTAAATAAATTAGGGTGCCTTTATGCAATGAAATATTATATAGCCATCAAAACTATTTCCCATGAATGTTTATAGATTCGGGAAAATGTCCACAAAATAAAGTTATCTGCGGAGGAAAGAATACTACATAATTATGAGGTATCTAAAATAGTCAAACTCACAGAAGCAGAGAGTGGAATGGGGGTTGCTAGGGGGTGTGGGTGGGGGAATGGGTGTTCAGTGAGTACAAAGTCTCAGTTATGCAGGATGAAAAAACTCTGGAGATCTGCTGTACAACATCATGCCTGTCATTAACGATACTTTATTGTATGCTTAAACATTTGTTAAGAGAGTAGCTCTCATGTTAAATGTTTTTACCATACACAAAAAATAAACTAGATAAAAAGTATAATCCCAAGTTTGCTTTTAAAAATCTGCTTATACTATACACAGAAAAACCTGAAGAGAAATATACCAAAGTGTTCACTCTGGGTGGCAAATTTGTGGGAAGTTTTTTTTTTTTTTTTAAGTATTCTTTTATTTTCACAGTTTAATATAAAGATAAATTTGTAAAATCTGCAAGAATTATTTTAACAGCAGAAAAAACAATAAATATTTACATTTAGAATTAAATACTTAAAAGTAAACTAATAAAATATTTAAAGATAAGATCAAATGGGTAGGACAAGAAGTTACCGATAGGATTAACATTCTTTAATAGATTATATATCTTCAAATTCTACAAAATCTCATGGTATACTCTGTTGTGTTTAAGTAATTCTTATTTGTCATTTGTTGTTATTGTTGTTGTTGTTGTTGCTGTTTTTTCTGTGAGTTGTCCCCAAATGTTAAAAATTCAGAGGGTTTGAGAAACTACCCAGCGAATTAAACAAATTTAGAAAGCATGGCTGGAAACTTCAGCGGCTTAAATTGATTTTTTTGCTTTAATATTGCCATTCCACCTTATTCCACCCTCAATCTCATAAATAATCAGTTATCAAATTGACCTAAATTAATTTTACTTATGGGAGCAACCAAAAATTTCAGATGCCTTAAACCATTAAAGTAAGCCCTTAAAAGAATAAATGCAGTGAAATCTCCCATTTGTAAGTTTGTAACATTGGTTACAAACTTAGAAATAATTACAACCCAATAGAGCCCAGTATTGCTTATACACAGTATTTTTAAAAATTTTAATCAGCACATTTTTATATATTTCCCAAAGTTCTTCTTAATATTATAAACTCCTGCTATTGCTATGATTTCTATCCAGATACAATAATAAGCTGGGAAAAAAATGAATGTAATCTGTTGTAGTAAATTCTTCCTTTGTTCTCTGATTGTACCTGCTGTAACCTTGGCTGTGGCATATTGAAACATGTTGGGCAAGTCCATTTTCCCCTAATGAGCAGTAAATATCATGTCATGCAAAATGCATTGGATTGAATCTTGTATGTTTTGTGTTGAACAGTTAAAAGAACACTAAAGGGCACCAAGTACCTTAACAAGGTGGACCATGAAATGTTTTTCTGAATAACTTGACATGCCTCATAGAATGTCAAAACTTCCAAAATAACTCACAATTAAACCATAGCTCCTTTCAGGCAGGAATAGTACCAAGAAATATCTGAAAAATTTGGCTTTGGAACTTTTGGTAGCACATTTAATTTCTCTAGTCTTCAGAAATATGCTTGACTAGACAGTAGACATTCAGCTTCATTTTTCATCAGAGCAAGCTGTTAAATGTGAATTTGTTGATGCCTTTGGGGGCAAGTTTGTATGCAGAAGAGAACATTAAGGAGTTAACTTGCTTTTAAAGAATAATCCTCAATCTATTAAAGTTATATATTTTAAAACCTAGTTCTTGCTTAAGTTTTTAACAGAATCTGAAATTTTCCTTCTTGAAACTCCCTCCATCACCACAGAAGTCCTAGAGGCAAAAAGGAGTCCACAAGAATAGAAGATTTGCAGAGATCTTTCCAATCCCAATTCTCAGATTTTTTGTGCAAGAATCTACTGCCTTCTTTTGTTCTCTTCTTTGGCTTTTCAATGTCCACTAGTATTCTTTGAACTATAAACAATCTTAAGAGCTACCATTCATTGGGTACCTGTTATGTGCAAGACACCATAGTAATTTGATTGGACCTTTAATCTTTCATAGTCACCCTGCATCATCAATAAAATTATTCCCGTTAAACATGCAGAAACAGGTGCAAAATTAAGATGCCAGTTTATACAGCTAGGACCAATATTTAACATTGTCTGTTCTAAATCTGCCTGGGTTTGGACCATGTTTTGTCATTAGTGGATACAATGAAGAACAATAAAGAACCAGCATTTAATGTAAACAATAACACTGGGCTTGTTTTTGTTTGTTTTTATTTTTGTTTTGAGAAGGCCCAAAGTTTAAAATCCAGAAAAAGCACTTTATTTTTTGATTCTTGTGTTAAATCATAAATTCACCACTAAATTAAAAATTGTATTGGACAAAGTTTTTATCTCCAATGTAGAAGTTTTAATGGGAGAATTCCTTGGTCAGAAAGAGAGTGATAATTTATCTCTGCAATTTTATCCACAAAGGGCAGATAAATGAACCCCTTATGTAAGAATGGGATGTTGTTCCAAATGCCCTTACAGTTCCTTAACAGTGGGAAAGAACAGAATAATGGGGCGGGTGGGGAAATATCCCCACTAGCACTATGCTATTGTAGACATGTTCAAAGTGGTAACAGATGAGAGTTGAAGGACGAAGTGCTATGTCAACTCTAACATCTTGATTTTGTCATTTATTCCTATTGTTTTTGCCAGAAATAGAATATGCGTTCAATGAGACCAGTTCAGGTAAGGGGAAAAAAGAAGAGAGATAGAGTACCAAGGTATATTGAAATATCTAGAAGCTATAAGGACAGGAGGGAATTAGTTATAATCATTGTATTTGCATAGGAAGCAATATGAATGCAATATGTTTTGCAGCTATATATTCTTTCTTATATAATGAATATGTATTTAAATAATGTTTCTGAATTGAGTATGCTTATACCATAAGTGATACAATTTAAGTAATTGTCATAATCATGACCATGTTCTAGATTTTTTTCTGATTCCCATTTCTAACTGCCTGTTCTTTCCATGGGACTCAAGAGATGAAAAATTTGGGGTTGTAATGTTTGTAGCCAGCTGCTTTATTAATGAGATTAATTTAGATTAGAAATTAAATTTTAAATTAATCTATATTAAACAGAAATGAAATATTCCTTTTGAAGTCCCCTAGTGTGATGCTTCTAAAGCAATGTTATGACTTATGTGAATTATATGTTGTAAAAGAGTTTAGAGGACTCTACATTCAGAAAAAGTTTCACAAAATCATTACAGAAAGATGAAAATCTAAACTATTTAGAATTTTTAAAACTCTTCAGAGAGAATATTCTTTAGCCTTTCGCAATATGTTTTTTAATGTTAATGTTATTCATTAAGTGCAAAATTTTCTTATTCCTATTCTAATTGTTTCTCTAGCCATCAACTGTCTTTATCTACTGGTATATATTTAAGCTGTCATTCTAGCCCATCCTATTTACTTGCTTTAGTCTCTGTGTATATTCCTAGGTGGCTGAGAGACAGTGTAGCCTGCTAGTCCCTTCAGCTAGACTGCTAGAGTTCAAAATCCTGACTGTGGGAACTTGTGGGCAAAATTACTTAACTTTCCTATACCTTGGTTTCTCATTTGTGAAATGGAGATAATAATAGTATACAGCTCTTAACATTGTTTGAGTACTAAATGGGATTTTATAAAAATATTTAAAAATATACGATGTTGCTTGGTATATAGTAAGTTCTCAATAAAATTAGCTAATTTTAAAAATCTCTTTATTCTAAGACACTTTATGTTTAACACAGTGAAGATTCCATGACCCCTGAAGTCTGTAACTTCAAGCCGAATTTTCCCAGATGTTTCTTCCAATTTTGCTCATTTAGTAATCTGACCAGATGTCATGTTGTATAGACCAGGAAATAACGATAGATGCTTAAAAGTGTCTTCAGCCATGTGCTCGTTAATTCAAGTCAATTTTGAAGGCCTGAGTATACTGATTATTTTGAGTATATCCAGTGACTGGGATCCTGAACATACCATTGAATCATTGCATGACTGTCTGCATTCATGAAATTTTTCTTTCTTAATGCAAGTCATTGTCTGAAACAACTGGAATCCATTTATTGTTGGTTCTATCACTACCTAAGAAAAGTGACTTGTTCTTACCTTTTTTTTTAGACCTCGTTCCCTTTATGCATTTGGTCTTACAGAAATTAAGTACTGTGACTACTGCCTTAGTTGCCTTTGCTTTTGACTGAACATAGATTTACTTCTGCTGATTTCTGAAAACACATCTGGTTTTCTAAACTTTATGCTTGATAGGTTTTTTTTTTTTTTTTTGGTCTATTTATCTATCTTTATTTATTTTTCTTTGTGTTTGTTTTTGTTCTCCTGTGAGCTTTATACAACTTCCTGTGCAATGTTTGTATCCCAAAGTACAGGTGCTTTTCCAATTTTGGCCTAACCAATAGGGTTGAGAAATGCTGCTGCTGAAAAATTACCTTGCTTGTTTTTTATGATATGTCTATTAATGCAATCCGATATAGCATTTGCCTTTTGGTGACAGTGTTACACTGCTGAATAATATTCAATTTTTCATCCATTATTTTTTCCCTGGTGAATCACAGAGCATTTGTCTTTATTAGCCCTCACAATATTGATTTCTGCCCTTCCCTTCTTCTATTGATATCAAACCACATTTTAATCATATTTTCTAAGCTAGATTTTTGTGTCTTAACATAAAAAATGTCCAAGTGGGAAAAAAATTTTTTAATGAATTTAAACAGGCTATGTTCTGTTGCATTACATTGTGAATTAGTGGACATGGAGAATCTTGAGAGACAGCAGGAAGAATTCAATAAATGATGGATATTAATTTTCTTTTGCCTTGAAGAGGATTTTATAGCTATAAATTACCAATGACAATTGGTTTAGGCTAATTTGGCATAGAAAACTAAGTGAGAATTTTATGCTTACAAAGTCTATAGAATGGGCAGAATGGTGCTTACCCTCAATCAACATTTACCGAATGTCTATTTTATTCAGGGCTCCATCCTAGAAGTGATCTTGAATAGAATCATTTTCTTTTATGATGATTTAAAAACATACCCCCAGATTATATGAGTGTAATGGTGGCAATTTTGATATGTACTTTCAACCAGAGAAATATTGTAAGTGTGCAATAATTAGGGAATGTAACACTTTTGCAAAATACAAATACAATAATGTTATATTAATACTCCAAATCATTTTCCTTTAGTCTCCATATTTTAGAAATTAATTCCTTTCCCATTTTTAATGAAACAGTTGGCTATTTGTAACTTGACCATTATAAACCTTCAAAAATTAGTCTTGTACAAAAAAATTTACTTTTAAAAAATTAATGTAACATTAAATAACTGTGTAGGCTTCAAATACCAGCTAGCGGTTTACATCTCAAAAGAAACAAAACATTAGAAAGTTTCATGACAGAATTACTACAAAGAATGATTAATTGGATCAGGTTTCTTTGACATATGACTTTGCTTTCTTTATGGCCTCATTTATTTGTGGCTCTAAAGGGGTGTTTTAGTCACAGTAGCTATAGGCAATTCATTATTCCTTTTAAGAAAAAAAAGTCAAAATGACAACCCTTTATTTTTAAACGATCAACTGCATTGTCCTTGCTATTTCTAATGATAGCTATTTATTGAAAGTGACTGTAAAAGCTGGCATAACCTAAAAAGAATATTGGTTGTATCTATTCCAGCTGTGAAGACTTTTCAACTAAAAAAAGCCTACTTTAATTTTGTTCTCCATTTTTTATATCAAAATTCACAGGACTCCACAATAGTCTCAGGTGGGCTTAATCAAGGTGCACTAGCTTGATGCATCATTATAAAATCTGACACCATCTCACAGGGCTGCACAGTGCAGCCAGTCTGCACTTCACAGACAGGAAATGTAAGGCAAAAATCTATGTTTCTTTTGAGTATAATTTACGGTGCAACTTAAACTCTGGACCTGTTTAATGGTCCTAACAGCAGAGTTTCTAGGCCAATGACTAAATCAGCTGCAGTGCTCTGCATTTGCAGACAAGCTTTATGATTTACAAAATTTAATAAGCTGGGGTCTCATGACATTTCTCCCCAAGATCCTGCTTTTATAATCGCTTCCATGAAGGTTGTCAAAGGAGCATATACCCATTGGTATAATGAAACCTGACTTTTACGCAAAACCTTATAAATATACTCCTATAATTTTTAATTCATTAACAACGAATAAATTCTAGTGCATTCCCTTTGCTGGGTATAGTAATACATTAGTGACTTTTTTTGCATTGCTTTATGGACATGATATTTCTTGGGTAGTATTTTTGTGAGTGTCTTTCAAATACAGTACAGAAGAAGGTCTGATGACAACAGTTTCTCATCTGTACCCTGATATTTTAAGTCAAAGTTTGCAGTAAGTCAAAGTCCCTTGCCACAACTTGAAAGTTTATCTTTTGTGCTGAGGGAACATGCAGTGTTCTGATTTTGTTTTCTTTCTTTGTCTCTGTTTTCTTTAAAAGATACAACTATTGAGCAGCTTTGCCTCAGAGGCTAGTATTGTACTAGCCTGGGTTGTATTGTTTTGTTATATCAAGATGGCTCTTGGAGGTCAAATTTGGTGTTTGAATAGAAGAAAGAAAGGCACTGGAAAGATTCAATTTTGTTAAAATAGGCACTACTCTCACCAACCATGCTTTGGTGGCACTGGTGCAACAGCTTACCCATTGTATGATGTTGCTAAGTGAAAAGCTTGCAAAAATGACAACTTGATTTACTTGGAATACATGGCTTGATTAACAGTCTCTCAGTAACTGACACACCTGGAGGTAATATTATCTATTAAATAAAATTATGCTATTTGTTAAATGTGAATTAAAAGTAACCCCGAGGTTACTCTTTTGAAGGGGTGGTGTTCCTGTTGAGATTGTTTAAAAAAAATAATGCGTCTTCCATTGTTTTAGGCTTATTCACCTTCCTTTTAAAGACAGATTTCCTGATACCAAAATAGTCGTGTACTCCAAATCTTTAAATCAGTTTGTCTTCCATGTACTGTTTCCTGTCTCCCACTGTTCTTGTCTTTTCTATTTCTTCCAACCAAAGTCTTATTGTCTCCAATACATGACTCAGGTTCATGTAGATTAATTCTGCCGTTGGGTTTTTTTTTTTTTTTCCATTCAACTAAGTCCTGGAGAAAGAGTGTACTTATTAGAAATGTATATATTTCACACTGTTTGGGAAGATTAGCTTAAAGATAATGACAAATGTGAGAAAAATAGGTATATTCTATTATCATAACTGGCTTGCTCAATTTTCTTTCCAATACAGGGAGTTTTCATGGGTGCATGAAAAACAAGTCTTAGTCACCTGGGTATTTTCCACTTTGGTCTGTCATTCTGAATGATAAATGTATTTATTCTTTAGCTGAGAATTAATATATCTATACATCTACCTATTTATATATGTACAACTATATCTTTCTATATGCACAGATAGACGATAAGCAACCACTAAAGAGAACAGATAGAAAATACTTTTTTATGGCATTGGTGAAAAAATGTTTTATGTTCATATTTAAACGTTTAAGGCCTGGTGTAAGACAGCTTTTAAGGTCAACCAGAAAGGAAGATTTTCCTCTCTTAAGCATCTATCAACAGTCCTTGGAAGAGCAGTCAGCACTAGCATAATTTAGTATGGCTTCTCTGTGAAAAGAATGCCTTTTTGACATCGTGTCACGACTTGTGCTTCAACTGAAGATTTTCAGGTGGTCTATGTTTTGTTGCATTGATTTCTTTTTATTATTTTGGTCACAGTTTCAAATCCCTTTTTTCTTATGTGTTGTAGAAACAAGAAAAATAAAGACTCATAAAAATTACGCATTCCTCTGGCATTCTTTTTTCACACTGAAAACAAGGAACAGTTGCTACCCTGCAGATGGTAGGCAGACCCAATTCCAGGATGTGCCGAGTCTGCAGGTCGCTTGTGGCCAGACTGGGGCATGACTCTTTGAGGATTAAGCACCAGGATTGACAAGCACAGCTGAAAAAAGACAGATAAATGGGATAGTGTCTTTTACCAGCAGGGGCTGCTGCAGAGCAATAATAGTTGGGGATGTTTCTTCATCTTGTTAATTCAAAACAGAATGTGTAAGAATGCTAGTTTTGTTGAGGAAAGAGATTTGGGATTTGGGATTTGGGAGAGCAAAAATGACAGGACATAATAAATACAATTGAAATCAGTCAGGGAAATAAAGTAAGTTTGTAAAGAGTTTTAAAATAACTATATGAAGGGTCTTCAAAAAGTTCATGGAAAGATACATATTATCTTTCAATTCAATTTTTCCACAAACTTTTTGAAAGACCCTCATATATTGAGATAAGAATGCAGATTTCGTGTGTGTGCACACACGCATGTGTGGACAGATATATACAAAACAAAATTCTTGGGAGAAGAAGAAGTAATATTAGTGGAGTTCAAAATTAGTTCATAGCAAATCTAACTTTAAAAAAATTGAATATCATAAATATTTCTGTAAACAGAACTAACCAGAACAGTTAAGACTGTAGAAAAATGACTACCCCTTCACCTTCCTCACCCTTCATTTGCAAAGACAAACCAGTGCTTTGAAAATTTTGCAGTACATTTTTTTTTTCTGGGAAGATCCTTACTCAGAGAAATAAATCAAACATTTGTGTACTTTTTCCATTGTTCATTTCTTTAAGACATTTTTCTGTGAATTGTGGTGCTTAAAGATATATGGAAACTTCACATATGGGTAGCACAAGTTATATACTTACTGAAGAAAGTTATCAGGAATATAAAGACTCATACTGTTATATATTTTTTGGAAGGGGCAAATTAAGCTACATTTTCTTAGAGTGGGATATTTCCTCTATATTTGGAATACTGAGAGTTGTGAATATAAATGTGTGTTCCTAAGATGTCTTTTTTTTCCTCCAGAATTGAAGAGCTGAGTGAAGTTGGAGGGAAGAAAACACCAGGATACTGTCTGTTGACCTTACATCACACAATGCTGGGGAACAATTGGTCCCCAAATATTAATTTTATATGTAATGCAGAAAGGCCTTATTGATTTAAATAGATCCAGCCTTATCAGCAATCACAGTAAATTATTTTGTTCTAGTAATAAAACAAGTAAAGGGAAAGTGTACATAGAAAAAAGAAACTGGAACACCTGTTGGCAGAATCCCATGGGGGAATACTGGCTCTAATAGAAATGCATTTTCTCTATCCAGCAGTTCAGGAATATCAGCTAAAATGTCATGCTAAATGAAGGAGAGGAAATGGAAGAAACTGTTGAGTTTAGCTTTATATAAAAGCAGCAAACACTTATGTATGCATTGGATTTTCTGATATCTAATTTAAACTAGTATTGATCAGAATTCCTTTAAAATGACATTTGGTACCTTGAAAGTGGCCCAGAAAGTCTTTATAAAATGATATGTTATCATTCCTTCCAGGTATGAACACGGATTAGTTGAAAAACTGTCTGAAAGCTAATGCATGAGTGAATCAGGTTATAAAATTGATACCATCTATGAGTCTTCAGGAATTCAGTTCACTTTGACGAAAACTTATTTAGCATCTACTAAATGCCAGATACTATGTTAGGAATTAGCAATTACTAGAAGAATAAGACCATGTTACTGTCCTAAAGGAATTTAGGGACTGGCAGGAGAGATATCAGTGGATTTCAAAACAATGGGGAAAGTGTTATGAAAGAGATATTCCCACAGTGCTACAGAAGTTCAGGGGTGTGTGTGCGTGTGTGTGTGTGTGTGTGTGTGTGTGTGTGTGTGTGTGTGTGTGTGTGTGTGTGTGTGTGTGTGAGATGAGTACTTAACTGGGGAGTTAAGATAGGCTTTCTGGTGCAGATGATACTTGAGTTGATTTTCAAGGATTAAAAGCAATTAACTAGGGAAATGAGACTTGAAATCATCTTAAAGGGGTTATTTTGCATGTTCTACTACCTTAGTCTTAAAAAAACATTTTATACATGAGACTCTAATTTTTCAGAATCTGTGATTTAAATCCTTCTAAGGACAGTCTGGCATTTCAAAAACTAGGATTTAATCATTCAGCAAATGTAGTCAAGAAATTCTTTCGTTAACTCATTTTAATAATCGGGATATCCATTTATTCATTGGCGATCAAATAGTGAGCATTTACGATGTGCCCGGCACTGTTCTAGGCACTTGTGTTAGAGCCAGGAGTAAAAATCTTTCCGTGTCCTCATCAATCTTATATCACATTACATAAGCTTACACAAAATTTCTGAACAACAGCTTTTCCAGCTTCTAAAACATTTTCACGGGCCTCGTTTTATTTAACTTTTATGTAAGTCATGTGAGATGGTGACACTCTCTGCCTTTCTCCCCTCCTTTGAGGCAGTGACTCACCTGCACATCCATGACATGACATGTTAAACGTGAGGGACAGAGCCCCACAACCACCTCTCCTCTAGCTTGACTCCAAAGGACCCTAAACTTTGATTTTTTGAACTTTAAATTAAATCCTTTCTGTGCCCTCTTGGTCAAATTTAATAGGTCACATTCAGTAAATATTTGTTGTTACCATGGGCCAAGCCCTGTTTAATATTAGGAAAACTACTTCAGGGAGCTTACAGTATACCCAGGGAGGAAAAGAGTCATATAAATAAATAAACGTGTGATTACATACTGACAACACTGAAAAGGAAAGACACATTTGGAGATGTAATGGGGGGCGGGGGGTGGAGGTGAGGGAAGGTTCCCAAATAGAAAGAGGCAGGTTATGAAGATTTCCAGTAAGAATTTGTTTATGTGGGTATTTAGGAGGAGTGTGTTTGAGTCAACTAAGAGAAGTTGCGTGTGTATGTGAGAGAGAGTAGAGAGAGAGAGAGAGAGAGCGTGAGAGCGAGAGAGATTGATTCCAGGAGGAGGAGAGAGTGCAGGCACAAGTATAGCAGTAGGAGGAGCAGGGCCAGTGCATGGAACAATCAAAGGGAGGGTGTGTGGATGCAAGCGAGCCTGGAGAGGTGGACAGGGACCAGATCAGGCCGGGCCTTGTAAGATCTTAAGAGCCATGGGAAGCACTAAAGGGTTTAAGTTAGAGGGTGATAAGATCAGATTTGAAATATAATGCTGGTTGCAGTGTAGAGAACCGATTGGAAAGAGTCAAGAACAGAAGCAGAGAGAGCAGGTAGAGGATGGGGGCTGCAGGGATGAAGAGAAATGGATGAACGTCAGAGATATTCAGGACTTAGAATCTCAGGGCTTACAGATGAGTTGGATATGGAGGCATGAAGATGACTCACACATTTCTGTATTGTATAAACTCCATTCATTGAGAAAAGGAACACTGTAAAGAAAAGCAGGTTTGGGGTGAGAAAAGATCTTGAGTTCATTTTGGTATGTAACAAGTTTGAAGTGTCTTTATACTAATAGAGATTTTAAGGTAGAAGTTTGGGTTTGTAGGACTGGGGACAAAAGGAGAAGACTGGAGTGATGATGTACGTTGGGGAGCCATTAATATATAAATGGTCACTGAAGCTACAGTCATGGGAAGGAGCACTTGCAGAGAGAACAGACTGAGAAAAGGGCTTGGAAATGATGCCAAATATTGATATCCAAGTAGAGCAGGATGGGTCAGGAAAGAAAATTGAGAAGGAATAAACAAAATGACACAACACAGGACAATGTGGGTCCTGTCACTTGAGCGGGGGAAGAGTTTCTAGAATGAGGGAGTGGCCACTCTTAGGAGTGATCTTAAGAGGTCAAGGAGGGTGAAATCTGAAAATGCCAATTGAGTCTGACCCAAAGTTTGGTGACCATCATGAGAACAGAGCACCTTCAGCAGGGTGATGGGCTGGGAGCAAGCTGGAGAGCCTGACAGCACCATAGGGACGACGCGGCTGGACCTATTGACTGAGAAATCTGCCTTTGAAGAAAAGGCGGGAGACACATGGTAACCCAGGGAGATGCGGGCAGAGGGAGGCTTTTTAAAATTAAGAAAGCCTTGGGCATTTTTAGGGATGAACAGCATCCAGTTGAGAGGAGGAAGATGAAGACACAGGAAAGAGAGGAGATAATCAGTTCAAGTTAGAAGAAAGAGCAGGGTTCCTGGACAGGAGGGACAGAATCCGAAGTGTACACACAGGGATTGACCTAAAAGAGAAGAAAGGACCCTCCTGTATTGTAGGAGAGGGGAGCAGGGCAGGAGGGTGGGTGGGTTTCGGGCAGTGGACATTATAAAGTCCCCATGTGGTGCTTGCTTTTCTCTCTGTGAAATGCGAGAGGAGGCTGTTCATTAAAACCAAAGTGGTGGTAGACGCTGGTACACAGTCTCTATGTTGTTCGAACCTTGGTTTTCCCCTGTGGAGTGTGACTTGGTTGTTCGTCCTGCTCGACACATTGTGTGCTGCTTTCCCCTGTCCAAATCTGGCCTTGGAAGCTGGGGTAGGTGTGATGTGGCCAGATGGTCAGGAGCCTGCAAAATATCTGAATCCTACTCCAAACCAAAGTTGACTTTCTCATAGAGGGAGATATGCAAGTGAGGAGTAATGGAAAGAAAAAAAGAAGAAAAAAAGCGACATTATATTGCTAACTTGACTTGGGATCCAGACCTCATTAGGAATAATTCTGGTAGGCTGGACTGCGGCACATGACCCGCAGTCCAAAGCCCTGTGTCTGTCAACCCTCAAACAAAAAGCAAAGTTGAATTTCAGAACGTTCCTCATTCCAGCTGATCACGGGTAAAGAAGAGGGACATATGACATACTGCTTGTGTCCTCAGTGCCTTGGACAAGCTGGCCTCAGGCCCAATATGAGGCCAAAGTCTTGGCTTAGCTGCTAGAGCATAAATAGTTAAGCTCTTTTGTTCCAAGACAGCTCTGTGCGCTGGAACAGCATCCAGAGGGTGGAGCCCTGATCAGCTGTGCTGGACAGCCTCAAAGAGGAAATCAATCCTTTCTTCCTGGCACACACACCCAGACCTTTTTCCTGCAAATGCAGTGCCCTTCCCTCAATGACACAGAGACAAACTGCCCACGAAACCTGAGTTTGGTGGACATTTCTGGGTTTGGAGTAAATTCTTTCATAGTTAAAGTAAGTTATTACGCTTTTACACTTAGTGCTGGCCAAATACTGCCAGCACAAAAATGACATCAGCAATTAAAACCTTTGCTGTTGACCTTGCTGATCCAGGTGCCACCAGTTTTTCTTCTCTTTCTTTTATTGCAAACTTGTTTGAGTCTTATACCTCCTGCCTTCCTTTTCTCACAGTTTGTATTGACTTCCTATCATTTACTTTCTACACTGGGTAATACTCTCAGAATTCATCAGTAACTTTCCAATAATTAAATCCAAAATTTTTATTAGTGTCTATTACCCGTGATGGTTATAGAATCGGATTCCATCTATTTGGCTTCTGTGGTACCACATCCTCCTGGTTCCTGTTCCCATTCCACCTCCATGGATATTTACTGAAGCTCTTCCCTCAGCCTCTATTTCTTTTCTTCCTGGAAGACCTTTCGTGATCCCAACTAGCATCTCCATGCAGAAACTCCAAAATTTATTCCTCTAGTCCTGCCATTTTTCTAGCTCTGGTTTCATCGTTCCAGACAAATTATTCATTGAGCCTACTGGATGCCCTGCTAGTATTTCAAATTCAATAAGTCTGATGCTGAATTAATCATCTCTTGGATTTAGGTTTTTTTTTTTTCCCCACTAGAATGACTAGATGATCATCTGGATTGCAGCAGAAATTTTTTATTCTCTTTTTTCAAAACAAAATTGATTACACATATTTGTGGGGTGCAGAGCCGACAATCAGTATTTGTGTACAACATGTAAGGACCAGATCAGGATAATTCAGTAGACATTTTCTAACCAGACTGATCATCAGAATAATTTTGGGGTGGAATGCTGCACTTGGTATCATAAACTGATCTTCAGGTGGTTCCAGGGATCAGCCAAGTTGGAAGCACTGGTCTACAGAGGGGATTATTACAGTAATTGATCTAAGGTCTCTTATAGTCATAGGATGTTATAAATTGATCCTGTACACTCTCTTCCTAAATTGGTATTGATATTTAATAGCAACGTGATACTGGAAAAGCTGTTTTATTTCCTTGAGCCTCAGTTCTCTCATGTGTCAAATGAGTATCAGAACATCTGTGTCATTATTGCTGTGCTGAGTAAGTAAGGTTAGAGGTGTAAAATACAGTGTTTAGTGACATATACATAGCAGGAACTTTCTAATTCCCTTGCCTCCACCTCTATCTTTTCTGGTCCGTTCTCCACACCACTAAAAAATTGATTTTCTGCGTCACTTTTATTTTGTCACTCTTGCTCATAACCTCGGTGGTTTTCCATTACCTTCAGCAATGATACTCAGACCCTTGCTCCAGATGCAAAAGTGTCTTTTCAAGAGCAATTTGTGCTGTTTAAATACCTGTAATTTCTAATTTAGCATCCGTGTAATTTGAAGTTTTGAAACAGATTGCTTTCTAAAAGTATGGATGTCAGTGGTTTTGAAATTTAGGTCATATCCCACCATTGAATGATATTAAAAAAAATAATTGTTATCTTTCATCGTAGTCCACAAAAATGCATTTGGCCCTTTATAGCAGAAAACCATATATTTATAATAAAAATATTAAAAATAGTGGGAAATAGCAGAAAGCAATTCCACTGTACAAGTATATGAAATACTTTATCTACATATATTTCTCTAAACCAGTAACTTCTGGGAATAGACCCTTGAGCGATTCAGCCAGGTCTACATTGGCTGTGAAACATATTCCCACTAAGCTGTAAAAGATTGATTTTAGATCAGTCTTTGAGCTGATAGCAGGAAGAGAGAGAGAGCATGAAAATTTTGGATGCCTGGATGGAGTCAGAGGTAGTAGCAAAAATAACTTAAATGTCTTCCTAGCATGGTTTTATTGTGCTGGCCTCCTTCAATCCCTACAGGTCATTTAGTTTTTATATTGTAAGGTGCATTTTTACTCTGCTTTATCCAGTTTCCTTTGATGATCAGGATTGACGAGTACCGTTATTAGCTGTTTTGGGTATAAAGAGCAAAAAGGCTTTTCCTAGAACTCTTTAAACCTGAGCTCCCTCCCAGACAGGCACCAAGATCTTAAAGAGGAAGGGATGGTAGTCAGTTATTTTTAAACATTCCTTTCTTACATCTACCTTCTTATTTTTAATTTCTATAGATTGTTCAAGGTATGGCTCCTCCATTATTTATTTAAGAATACTCCTATTGATGGGCCTTAAAATTTTTTCTATTATTATTACCAACAATGCTATAATAAACATCCATATATGTGATGTACCTGTGTACACTTATGAGCATTTGTTTAAAATTTATCCCTGGAAGTAGGGAAGGGAGGCTGTGTTCTGGACATGGGTCTTCTCAGTGAGTCAGGAGCAGTACCAATGTTTTCCAGAGTCACTTTTAGAAAAAAGATGCAGATAGAGTGGGGAAGAAATTGGAGGTGAGAGTTTCCTTTTCCTTGTTGTTATCTACTTCTGCAAGAATTTTATATTTTAAAGTAGAAATGAGTTGAGTTTTTAAATTAAAAATTAGCAATATAGGAAGCTAACCACGTACTTTGGCAGGAAGATGGTGAAAATACACTGGCCTGTGCTTACCCCTGAGTGGCCAGGATGGCCACTGACCCGACCTCACAGCACAGAGGCAGGGGTTTTAGGGTTCCCTCTCTCAGCAAGAGTGGGCCTGTGTACACACAGACAATCTCTTGTATTAACCACAAATTTGCTTCCAAAAGGAGTGTTCACCTTCAAATTTGATTTTGTAAAGAAGTGTTTGGTTGGGCCTCAACGCTTTTCCTGCTACTTACCCCTTGGAAAGTCTCCTTCTATGTTTTTGTGTTCCTTCAGCTCTTCCTCCCCCTCTCCTTCATTCGCCCTCTCCCTTGCAGATCTGGAGTACATCTGGATTGTTTCTGTAAATTTTCATTTCAGAACTTATAGAGAAAGCTGGTTAAGAAACCTGATGTGCCACTTAATGTGAGTCATACTGATCTGAGCAAGGGATTTGATTTTCCAGAGCCTCAGTCTCCCTACCTATAAAGTGGTGATAAAGAAATCCTCATTGTAATGGGTTGTTGAAGGAACCAGACATGAGATCCTTTATGAGATGATAGTGATATCGAAAGCTCCTGCTATGGCTCCTGGTGCATGCTAGGTACTGGGAACATATTTTTATCATTTCTTATAGGTATGTGTGATAGTCAATACCAAATTACTTTCCATGGGTATAACACATGCTGCTGAAGGAGGAGAAAAGAAAGCAGAAGATAACAGAGAATATTGAAGATTTCTCCTAATTCCCTGAGGTCTGCTTTGATCTCTTTCCTTTGTTGAGGACTCTTTTCTGCTGTTATCCTACAGGCAGAAGAAATAGATTCTATTCGTAAAATATTTGAGTTCCTCCATGCCTTTATAATATTTTCTTTCACCACTTTTCTGCCGGAAAGAACATAGCAGTGGTCAGAGAGGCTGGCACGAAAGGAAACTATCAGTGGGAGAGGACCCATGGCTGGTAGCTCACCCAGAAAGGGTCTGTCTTGTCAAGGAATTGTTCTTTAAGGGGATTTTGTTTGGTCTGTTCAGTCTAAGCATCAAATTCTTCCTCCTAAGGTAAAAATGTTTTCATTAATTTTTCTCTAATAGACATACTACATGTTTTTTTTTAAAAAATTGAGAACTGAGAGTAAAGTCTAAGAAACCATTCACAAAACCTTTAAGATTCTTTTATTTAGTGGAAAGTACTTCCTCTGAGTATACCATAATATTTCTTACCAGATGCCTATTGATGGATATTTGGGCTATTTACATTTTAAAAAAAATTTAATGCACAGTTCAGTGATGCATATTCCTGTACAACAAGTTTTGCCTGTAAATCTACGTTTTCCATTAGATAAACCCTTACATGTGTAATTTCCCAATAAAAGTATGCATTTTTGAAATACTTTTAATACATTTTTAAACTTGCTTTCCACGTTACAAGGTGCCAGATCACAAAAGACCTGTAAGTCACATAAATGCATTTTAGATTTAATGTGAAAACAATGGTGAACCAATGAATTCTTTAAAGCAGGAATGTGATATAGTCACAGTTGGATTTTAAATGGCTGTGTTGGTCAGGGTTCAGTAGGAGACAACAGAACACTCAGTACAGTTTTATCAGAAAGGGATTTATTACAGGGTATTAAGCAGCTTACAGACTTGTTGGAAGGGCTGGAGAAATCAGCTCTAGGCTGAGTTTCCAGAAACAATGATTGCAGAAGTCACACTGCCATGCAGATGGGCCGAAGACCTGCTGCATCTGCAGCTACCACTTCCTACTCAAGAATCACACTGCCTTGGCCACACACAGAAAAACTGCTAAATCAGGAGTTGCTGCTACTACCATGGCTTAGGCTTGGCAACCAGGAAGTTAGGGACCAGCTGGACATCAGAGTAATGTTCCCCAGTCCTGGCTGCACATCAGAATTACCTGGAGTGCTTTACAAAAGTACCCATACTTGGTCGGCACCCCCAGAGACTGTATTTAATTGATCTGGAGCAGGGCCCAGCCATAGTACTGAAAACAAAACAAACTCTGGGTAATGCTTGTGCAAAGTTGAGGTTGAGAACCATTGCAGAGGACCTCCACAAGCTGTCACAGGATAACCAAATTGCTTCCCTGCTGATGCTTTCGGGAGACCGGTGTGGCTACCACTTCACCATACTCACTCTGTCCTCTAACCTGGAGGATAAATCTGCCTGGAAATTCTGTTTTAAAAATGAGGAGGGAATGTAGATTGAAAATATAGTTCTTAAGCATGTCAGCCTCTGTTCAAGCTGGCAGGCTGAAGTGGAATTAAGGGAACCAGTCTGCAGATTTTCCACAATAATTTAGTGTGAAGATTATGAGGGATATTAACTCAAAGGATATAACACTTGATATAAGAAGACCAGTGGGGGATGGAGTAGAGGACTTTGCTACTAGTTCAGGTAATTACTGAATGAATAACTAAGGATAATGAAGACAGGGATTAGGAACCTATTAAGAGAAGAATTTAAGAGGTGGAAGAGGGTGAACCTGGTCTTTTTAGATGTGCAATAAATTGAAAGGGAAAAGGGAGATAGCTAGAAATTGGGGTTGGATCAGTTGTTGAATGGTTGGGCCATTATCTCGGAAGGGATGCATTGGGGTTTAGGTGGAGAACAATGAATTTAGATTTAATCATGTTCAGGAGACAGTTCAGTAGCCAAAACTGGATATCAGGAGAGAGAACTGAACTGGAGGTGGATATTTAGAAATAATTGCCTCTGAAATTTTAACAAATGCCTGGGAGTGAGTGAAGTCATCCAGGGATAGGATCTGGGGCACAGTAATGAGAAACACCAATATTTAAAGGAAGGGCAAAGAAGAGCCCACACAGGACATGGGAGAAAACCAGCAAAGTATGATATCAAAAGTTAAGGGAAGGATAGACATTTCTCCAAAGAAAAGATGTTCAACATCATTAGTCATTAAGGAAATCAAATCAAAACCACAATGAGATACCACTTCTTGCCCACTAGGATGGCTATCATTAAAGAGATGGACAGTAGCGTGTGTCCATGAAGATGTAGAGGAACTAGAACCCTCACACATTGCTGGTGTAGCCACTTTAAAAAACGATTTGGCAGTTCCTCACAAAGTTAAACATAGAGTGATCACATGACTCAATAATTCCACTCCTAGGTATATCCCAAAGAAAACTGAAAATGTGAACCTGTCCCTACAAAAACTTGAACATTAATGTTCATTGCAGTGTTGTTTGTAATAGCCAAAAAGTGGAAACAACTCAAACACCCATCAATTGATTAACAGATAAACAATATGTGATATAGACACACAATGGAATATTATTTATCCCTCAAAAGGAATGAAGTTCTGATGTATTCTACAACATGAATGAACTTTCAAAACATGCTAAGTTAAAGTAGCCATATACAAAAGGCCACATATTATATGATTCCATTTACATGAAATGTGCAGAATAGGCAAATTTTTAGAGACAGAGTAGATTAGTGTTTGCCAGAGGAGGGGAAAACAGGGAGTGACTGTTAATAGGTACAGGGTTTCTTTCCGGTGTAATAAAATATTCTGAAACTAGATAGTGTTGATTGATGCAAAACTTTGTGACCACACTAAAACCCACTAAATTGTACCCTTTAAAAGGGTGAATTTCATGGTATGTGAATTACATCTCAGTTTAAAAAGAAACCTCAAAATATCAATTGCTGCCAAAATGCCAAGCTTCTATTGCAAGAAGTAACACTGACAAGAGCAATTTCAGCTGTGTGGTACAGTTGCAAATCATATTGAGGAGTAAGCAGGAGGTGAGAAAGTATAGACTGAATACACACAATACTTTCAAGAAATTTTGATGGGAAAAGGAGGAGAAAAATAGAGCAATAATTGGTAAGAATATGAGGAAGAAAGATTCTTTGCGGTGTTGTTTCATTTTTATTTGGGCAGGAGAGTGACTCATGCATCAGGTAATGTTGGTAGAGAAGACTCAGTAGCATAACAACAGGAGTGACAGGAAAATACATAGATTGCAAACCCCTGAGAAGTCAGGTCACAGGGCTTGGAGTTTGAGAAGGGTAGAGAGCATCTGAATTAACTATGTTGGAAAAAAAAGGATAGAGGTGACTAGTAAATAAAGCTGCTGGGCAGCTCTGAAGGTCCCATTGACTATGGTAGCATTCGTTCATTCATTTGCTCATGATACTCATCACTGAACACCTACTCTGTCCCAAGGACAGCATACCGTGTGTGTGTGTGTGTGTGTGTGTGTGTGTGTGTGTGTGTGTGTGTGTGTGTGTGTGTGTGTGTGTGTGTGTGTGTGTGTGTGTGTGTGTGTGACAGAGACAATCTAGGGTTGGGATTTTGCAGAGACAATGCGTTGCAAGTCCAGCAGTGTGAGAATTGAGGGAGTTGGTAGGAGAGTGACTTAAGTGAAAGCCCACATTGGCTGGGACAGACAGGGAGGGACGTGAGTTTAGAAATGGGCTAATAAAGAAGAAAGTAGAAGAGTGACTTGACTACAGTTCTCAGGGAGGTCAATGAATATGAAATATGAAAATATGAAAAGGATCACGATTGATGCATGTTTCCTCAGTACTGCCTTGCTGAATGTTATAGGTTACAGTATCCTCCCAACAGCAACTATTATTTTCATAAGAAGAAACAGAGGCTTAGATTAAGAAACTTGCTCACAGTTCACACATCCTGAACATGGCAGCATTGCTACTAGCTTTGGGCACCTGACTCCAGAGCACTTTCTCTAACCATTGAGATACTTTGCAGCTCCAGGTACTGTATACATAGCTGAGTGAGAGATTTGGAAGGATAGGAGTTGTGGTTATTAGATTGTAATGTTTTAATCTGGGAGATCAGGCACAAGCATTTCAAGGGATGACAAAGAACCAGGGCCTCTCCATGGCATGGGTAGCAAAAATAGAATGGTGAGAAAGGTCATTGAAATTATGGAAATAAAGGAATTTTTTGAGGCCATCTTTTGGATGTATTGTCCACCTATACATTCAACTTCCTGAGAATGATTGCAGAACTTGAAATGGAGAGGAAGACTGTGAATTAAACTGATCTTGGAATTGTTTTCCTTTCTCTTTCCAAAAAAAAAAAAAGGTGAAATATCTGTTCAGACTCTAATCAGATGCTTCAAGATTTTTCCTGTGAAAAATCAGAAAATTCTGGTATAATAGCAAAGAATTTTACCTTCTTGATGAAACCTCAGGAAAAATTGGTCTCCACTGCGTTCAGTTTCTGATGAAGTTAATGACTTTATCAGTGGAAAACAAACTTTGATGCCAATATATACACTGATGAAGATAGCAATGATTCATACAGACATATGGAGCTTCTTTCTCCAGTGGACCATCAAAAATATCAGGTATACTCCGGTCTCAAGTCTTTCCCACTTGTTCCCTTTGTCTAGAACATTCTTCTGTCAGACATTTGTATAGATCACTCACAACTTCCTTCCAATCTCTGCTCAAATGTCATCTTCTTAGAGAGGTCCCTTATCTCCTTTTATGAAATGTCACTGTGCGCTTTCCCCAGAGCTCCTGTCCCCTATACCACACTTTACTTGTTAATTTTCTGTTTCTTCCACAGGGATCTATGCTCCACCAAGGCTGAGACATGGTCAGTTTAGTTCACTTCTGTTATCTCCAGCACCTAGAACAGCGTCAGGCACTGAAAATATAAATTTGTTGAACGAATGCTCCATCTGTGCAGAGTGCAAAATTTTGTCTGAGGATCTCTAGAAAATGAAAGCTTATGTTTTTTTCAGTTGTTTTCTTTCACTGCTCACTCCTAACTAGTGCTTGAGGCTTCCCATGTATACTTCTGGCCATTCTATCACCACTCTGCAAGCTGCTCTCCTTTCCCCACACTGCTTTGCCTCAAGCATAAATAGAGCCTGTTTATTTCATTCTCCAAGGCTGTCCTAACATTTTTACTAAATATGTGAGGCCCTTGCTGCAGTGAATTCTTATAATTTTATGTTGCCTTGGTATTTATTTTGAATACAAGTTTAACTTTCTCATTCTAGAAGCAGGGCTCAGTCACCCATGTCACAATTTCCAGTTCTGCACCACACCCAAATGGCTTGGGTGGTGGCCAGAGATAAGAAGTTAGAGGCATCTCTCTGGCCTAGCAGACTGGGCTCCCCACCCCTCTACTGCTTCTTATAAAAGGGACCATTCAGGTATTTGCCCATGAACTTGAAGTGACCCACATGGTATCCCCTTATATATACTGCTGCATATTTGCCATGTGCTTCTCTCTTTCTGCTGGGATCTTCATTCCTGCCCTCCCAACTCATCACATCCTCCTTGACCAGGGTGTCTAAGTAAAAATCTTTGAACTTGTTTCTTATTGTGGTGGTGGATTGAATTTGCACCTTCCATCTGAAGAGCCAGGGGCTGCCCCAGGCCAGGTTTTCCTGGGACACTGGGGGACACAAAGCCAGGCTCCCAGCATCAGAGCGATGGCCAGGCAGGCATAAACTGGACATGGGTCAGACAAGAGCCACAAGTGTGTCTGCCCATATAAACAAGGATCCCATGTGAGGAACTCCCTGATCCCAGGCTGGACAACTAGGCATTAGGCCTTCCACCAGTTATATTAGTTTCTGTTGCATATAACAGAATATCTGAAAGTGGGTAATTTATAAAGAAATGAAGCTTATTTATTAAAGTTTTGAAGGCTGGGAAGTTCATGGTCCAAGGGGAGCATCTGGTGAGGGCCTTCTTCTGGATGGAAACTCTCTACAGGATCCCATGGGACACAGGGTATCACATGGTGAGAACTGCAAGAGCCCTCTCATGTGCTCCTTATAAAGCCACCAGTCTACATCCATGACAAATCATTACCCCATGAATGGATTAATTTATTCATGAGGGCAAAGTCCTCAGGATCCAGTCACCTCTCAAAAGCTCCACCTTTTGAATGTCATAATTGGATTTCCAAGACTCTTAACACTGTTACAGTGGGGACCAAGTTTCTAACACATAAACTTTCTGGGGACACATTTGACCCATAACACCAAGTAAAAGAAGAATCTGGTGAAAGGCGCACTGTCAACACCCATGTCCAGCTCCTAGTCATTTCCCATCAGGGCAGGGCTGCTAGCTGCCCAGTGCTGGAACCTCAGTTTAGCTCTCAAAACACTCATAACAGGATTACAGAGCAGAAAAAGAAAATTTAGAACTCGGTACATTTGTCATCATCTGTCACAGGGGTTCCTCGCTGGCTACTTCCCTTGGCTCTAGCCGTCCCACAGGTTGCTGAGATCTGTGACCTGTTCTTCCTTGGATCCAAGCTGCTTCGCCCACCTCCTCCTTTTACTGAGCCTCTCCCATCCCATGAATCCCAAACACAGAGAAAGTGATGGAACAATTCCTTTCTCTGACCAGACAGGTGACAAGTTAAAATTTCCTGGCATTAGAAAAACAAACAAACAAGTCAAGAAACTGTCATTGCCCCCCAAAACAAAACACTCCGAAATTTCTTCACTACATTATCTTGTAATTACATTACGAACTAGCTCCAAGGACTTTAGTCTTCCATAAACAAAGTGATCATTTGAGTCTTTCCTCCGCCTCAATACAGTTTCCTCTCCATCACACCTCTCTCTTAGAATTTCCAAATAGTTATAGTTTCAAGAATAACTTCAGTACACACGCACACACACACACTCTCTCTTTCTCTCTCCCCCTTTCTTGACTTGAAATATGAAAATCACCCTGCTTGAGTGTAGGATTGAGATAGTGAGGAGTAACACCAGAGGCACAGAAAAGATTGTAGTAATTGTAATAAACAGGTGATAGATGGCATGGGCTTGGACAAGAGTGATGGCTGTGGGTATGAAGAGAAGTAGATGGATTTGAGCAATATTTAGGAGGTTCAATACACAGGAGTTAGAAAGTGAGTAGACCTGGGGTGAAGGGTGAGGGACACTAAGGAATCAAGGATCTGTCTTGATTCCTGGCTTGGCAAACTTTTGGTATTGCTTTAATCTTTTCAATCCAATTGTTCTCATAAAAAATGTCCAAAAATTCAAGTAAACCTTTATATTTATTGGCTCCATGCTTCTATTCATATAAATCTTTCAATACAGGAAAGATTGTGGCTTCTATATCCCACTTCAAAGATAAAAGCAAAGCCAAAAAGATATAGACGCATCTATAACTTTTGAGACTTTCTGCAGCTTAATCTATGCATCAAAAAAGTACTCATTGATGGCAGAAGGCAGAGACATCTTATTTAATTTTTGGCAATAGAAAACTATACTAGACGTTGTAGTATGGTTCTGATGATGACTGCATCTTACCTGATCACATGCACTAAGCAACCTAGACCACTTGGTGTGAAGCAATATTCTTGTAATACAGCAACACTTTTTATTTCACAAAGACATATTTCAAAATAACAAGAAGAAAGCTTTAAAAAAAATCTTTTTAAGCATTTCACTGACCCCTTGAAACATAGTGCATAGACCTCAAGTTAGAACTTCTGAATTCTATTCTTTTTTTAAAAATTTTATTCTGTCGATATACATTGTGGTTGATTATTGTTGCCCCTTACCAAAACCTCCCTCCCTCCTCCCTCTCCTCCCTCCCCCCCAACAATGTCCTTTCTGTTTGCTTGTCGTATCAACTTCAAGTAACTGTAGTTGTTATATCTTCTCCCCCCCCAGTTTTTTTTTTTTGTGTGTGTGTGTGTGAATTTATATATTCATTTTTAGCTCCCACCAATAAGTGAGAACATGTGGTATTTCTCTTTCTGTGCCTGACTCGTTTCACTTAATATAATTCTCTCAAGGTCCATCCATGTTGTTGCAAATGGCAGTATTTCATTCGCTTTTATAGCTGAGTAGTATTCCATTGTGTAGATGCACCACATTTTCCGTATCCCCTCATCCGATGATGGACGTTTGGGCTGGTTCCAACTCTTGGCTATTGTAAAGAGTGCTGCAATGAACATTGGGGAACAGGTATACCTTCAACTTGATGATTTCCATTCCTCTGGGTATATTCCCAACAGTGGGATAGCTGAGTCATATGGTAGATCTATCTGCAATTGTTTGAGGAACCTCCATACCATTTTCCACAGAGGCAGCACCATTTTGCAGTCCCACCAACAATGTATGAGAGTTCTTTTTTCTCCGCAACCTCGCCAGAATTTATCGTTCAGAGTCTTTTGGATTTTAGCCATCCTAACTGGGGTTAGATGGTATCTCAGTGTGGTTTTGATTTGCATTTCCCGGATGCTGAGTGATGTTGAGCATTTTTTCATATGTCTGTTGGCCATTTGTATATCTTCCTTAGAGAAATGCCTACTTAGCTCTTTTGCCCATTTTTTAATTGGGTTGCTTGTTTTCTTCTTGTAAAGTTGTTTGAGTTCCTTATATATTCTGGATATTAATCCTTTGTCAGATGTATATTTTGCAAATATTTTCTCCCACTCTGTTGGTTGTCTTTGAACTCTGTTAATTGTTTCTTTTGCTGTGCAGAAGCTTTTTAGTTTGATATAATCCCATTTGTTTATTTTTCCTTTGGTTGCCGGTGCTTTTGGGGTCATATTCATGAAGTCTGTGTCCAGTCCTATTTCCTGAAGTGTTTCTCCTATGTTTTCTTTAAGAAGTTTTATTGTTTCAGGGTGTATATTTAAATCCTTAATCCATTTTGAGTTGATTTTAGTATATGGTGAGAGGTCTGGGTCTAGTTTCATTCTCCCCAGTTATCCCAGCACCATTGGCTGAAGAGGCAGTCCCTTCCCCAGTGAATAGGCTTGGTGCCTTTGTCAAAGATCAGATGGCAGTAAGTGTGTGGGTTGATTTCTGGATTCTCTATTCTATTCCACTGATCAGTGTGTCTGTTTTTATGCCAGTACCATACTGTTTTGGTTATTATAGCTTTGTAGTATAGCTTAAAGTCAGGTAGTGTTATGCCTCCAGCTTTATTTTTTTTGCTGAGCATTGCTTTGGCTATGCGTGGTCTTTTATTGTTCCATATAAATGTCTGGATAGTTTTTTCCATTTCTGAGAAAAATGTCTTTGGAATTTTGATTGGGATTGCATTGAATTTGTATATCACTTTGGGTAGTATGGACATTTTCACTATGTTGATTCTTCCAATCCAAGAGCATGGAATATCTTTTCTTCTTGTATCCTCTCTAATTTCTCTCAGCAGTGGTTTGTATAGAGATTTTTCACCTCCTTGGTTAACTCAATTCCTAAGCATTTTATTTTTTTGAAGGCTATTGTAAATGGGCAGGCTTTCTTGATTTCTCGTTCTGCATGTTCACTATTGGAGAAAAGAAATGCTACTGATTTTTGTGTGTTGATTTTGTATCCTGCTACTGTGCTGAAATCATTTATCAATACCAAGAGTTTTTTTGTAGAGGTTTTAGGCTGTTCGATATATAGGATCATGTCATCTGCAAACAGGGACAGTTTGACTTCATCTTTTCCAATCTGGATGCCCTTTATTTCCTTCTCTTCTCTGATTGCTCTGGCTAATACTTCCAACACTATGTTGAATAGGAGTGGTGAGAGTGGGCATCCTTGTCTAATTCCTGTTCTTAAAGGAAAAGCTTTCAGCTTTTCCCCATTCAGGATGATATTGGCAGTGGGTTTGGCATATATGGCTTTAATTATGTTGAGATACTTTCCCTCTATACCTAACTTATAGAGGGTCTTTGTCATGAATGAGTGCTGAACTTTATCAAATGCTTTTTCAGCATCTATAGAGATGATCATATGGTCCTTGTGTTTGAGTTTATTAATATGGTGTATCACATTTATTGATTTGCATATGTTGAACCAACCTTGCATCACTGGGATGAATCCCACTTGATCGTGATGAATAATTTTATGTATGTGTTGCTGTATTCTGTTTGCTAGTATTTTAGTGAGGATTTTTGCATCTTTATTCATCAAGGATATCGGCCTGTAGTTTTCTTTTTTGGTTATATCTTTACCTGGTTTTGGTATCAGGATGATGTTTGCTTCATAGAATGAGTTTGGGAGACTTGCGTCCGTTTCAATCTTTTGGAATAGTTTGTAATGAATCGGTGTCAATTCCTCTTTGAATGTTTGATAAAATTCTGCTATGAATCCATCTGGTCCTGGGCTTTTCTTTGTTGGGAGCCTTCTGATAACAGCTTCAATCTCCTTTATTGTTATTGGTCTGTTCAAATTTTCTACGTCTTCATGGTTCAGTTTTGGGAGCTTGTGTGTGTCCAGAAATTTATCCATTTCCTCCAGATTTTCAAATTTGTTGGTGTGTAGTTGTTTATAGTAGTCTCGAATGATTCCTTGTATTTCTGATGAATCAGTTGTAATATCGCCTTTTTCATTCCTAATTTTTGTTATTTGAATCTTCTCTTCTTTTTTTTTTTAGTTAGCCATGCTAATGGTTTGTCAATTTTATTTATCTTTTCAAAAAACCTTAATCCATTGTGGTCTGAGAAGATACATGGGATAATTCCAATTTTTTTGAATTTATTGAGACTTGATTTGTGACCTAATATGTGATCTATCCTGGAGAATGATCCATGTGCTGATGAGAAGAATGAATATTTTGAGGTTGTTGGATGGAATGTTCTGTAGATATCTGCCATGTCCAATTGGTCTAGAGTATTGTTTAGATCTTGTGTTTCTCTGCTGATTCTTTGCCTAGATGATCTGTCCAATATTGATAGTGGGGTGTTCAGGTCCCCTGCTATTATGGTATTAGTGTCTATTTCCTTCTTTAGGTCTAATAGAGTTTGTTTTATAAATCTGGCTGCTCCAACATTGGGTGCGTACATATTTATGATTGTTATGTCTTCTTGATGGATGAATCCTTTTATCATAAGTAGTGTCCCTCATTGTCTCTTTTTATGGTTTTTAGTTTAAAGTCTATTTTGTCAGATATAAGAATAGCTACTCCAGCTCGTTTTTCTTTTCTGTTTGCATGGTAAATCTTTTTCCATCCTTTCACTCTTAGTCTATGTGAGTCTTTATGGATGAGGTGGGTCTCTTGTAGGCAGCATATAGTTGGGTCCTCCTTTTTGATCCAGTCAGCCAGTCTGTGTCTTTTGAGGGGGGAATTTAAGCCTTTTACATTAAGAGTTGTTATTGAAAGGTGTTGATTTATTCCTAGCATTTTATTGGTTGTTTGGTTGTCTTAAGTGTCTTTTGTTCCTTGCTTTCTGATTTACTGTTTGGTTTCTGTGTTTGTTGGTTCCTTAGGTTGTAGATAGTGTTTTTGTTTGTTTGTTTTCTCTTCATGAATGCCATTTTTATTATACTAGTTGGTTTTGATTTTTCTTGGGTTTTTATGGCAGTGGTAGTTATTTTTCAGGAACCAAACCCAGTACTCCCTTGAGGATTTCTTGTAAGGGTGGTCGTGTGGTAGTGAACCTCCGCAGTTTTTGGTTGTCTAAGAAATATACTACTTGCCCTTCATTTCGGAAGGATAGCCTTGCAGGGTAGAGTATTCTTGGCTGGCAATCTTTGTCTTTTAGTATTTTGAATATATCATCCCATAGAACTTCTGAATTCTAACCAAGACAGAAGATGGATTGTTCAGACAGAGTTTGAAGATGTAATAGTTAATCAGATTGGAGTTCCAGAGAATATTGTTGAAAGATTTGGGAGCGTGGGGAACAGTGGGGCATGGGTTGGTAAGAACAAGTAGCAAGAAGTTTGAGGGTGAGAACACTGGGTGAACAGGAAGACTTGGTTTGGTTGCCAACAAGATGATGGGAGTGTGAAGTGGCTGATTTGAAGACGGCCGCAGACTTCATCCTCTCACTGATGGAGAAATGCACTCTTCTCAGAAGGTTCCAGGGACGTGGATTGATTACAACCCCAAAGGAACCCTAGTCTCTTGTGTATGGGAAGCTCTGGCCCCGTAGAAGGAGTAAGCAGGGTTTCATACTGATTAGTTGGGGTCTTGGGGCAGCTAACACATCTTGGAGGCATTTCAGAATTGTTTAATGCTTATTTCTCTCAGTGTTCCGTCTCGGCCTCAGTTGTCTCTTACAAGGAAATGAAAAGGAAGTACACTGCTCCTTGTTTTCACTAATCTGGAACCAAGAAAGATAGATTTTTGAAAAGAAAATCAACCTGGTTTTTCTTTTCTTTTTTTCCTAGTTTTTTTCCCATTTTATTTGTGTTTATTTTTGTGGGGTACAGTGTGTTGTTTCAATACATGCACGTACTATGCAATGGCTCATTTAGGGTAGATAGCATAGTTTTGTACCCATTTATCCACCCCTTATATTTCCCTCTCCTCACCCTCCCAGCCTCTGTAAACCATTATTCTGTTCTCTACTTCTATGAGAGACCACTTTTTTTTTTTAAGATTGCACATATGAGTGAGACTATGTGGTATTTGTCTGTCTGTGCCTGACTTACTTCACTTAACATGACAGTTTCCAGTTCCATCTATGTTGCTGCAGATGATAAGATATTATTTCTTTTCATAGCTGAATAGTATTCCACTGTGTATACATACCACAGCCTTTTTATCGATTAATCCATAGATGGGCAATTAGGTTGATTCCATCTCTTGGCTACTGTGAATAGCACTGTTATGAACATGGGAGTGCAGGTGTTTTTTTTTTTGATATATTGATTTCATTTCCTTTGGGAATATACCCAGTAGAGGGATAGCTGGGTCATAAGGTGAATCTAATTTTAGTTTTCTGTGAAACGTCTATACTGTTTGCCACAATTGCTGTATCAATTTACATTCCCACCAACAGTGTAGGAGGGTTCCCTTCTCTCCGCATACTCCGCTGGGAGCGCAGCGACGCTCCCGCCGCGGGTTCGGATCCTATGTAGGAATGGCCGGTGCACTCACTGGCTGAGTACCGGTCACGAAAAAGACAAAAAAAAAAAAAAAAAAAAATCCTCTCCGCATACTCAGGTTTCTTTCATATCTGTTACCAAAGTGCCTTATTGTATTTATGTCTCTTTTGAGAATCTGTCTTCATTTCAGACTTCTGGGAAAGATTGCACCTGGTTTGCAGGAAGGATCCAGGCATTTAAAAAAAAAAATATTTCATACATATCATCCACAGTGACACTGGGTCATGTTGTTCCTGTTTTTCTCTCCCATGGGATCATGTTCCTTTCCTCCATATACTTATAGCTTAATACAGTAAAGTTTGAAACTCTGATTAGTATCTGTCTCTCAGTAAACTGTAAGTGCCAAGGGAGCAAAAGTCATAGGTATTCTACTTCCTCTAGTATCCCCAGTACCTAACTCAGTACCTGGCATGGGTAGTTGAACAATAAAATATTTCTTGATTGATTAAATATATGCTTAAAGAAATGTTTTGCATTTTTTATCCTCCTTTGCATATTTTCTATGAGGAAAACCTTTTAATTTGTTTTTAAGGCAGAACATTTTCTCACTTGAGGGGGGAATCTGACCATGTCTACAAAGAACAAATTGTACAAGATTGTTAACAGTGCATGTGTAAATAATTTATGAATTAAAATATCTTTTGGGTGTTCATTATTCGAGTCAGATATTTGCATTGTCTAATTCTCATTGATACTGTTTAGTTTTTTTCTCTTTGGTGGTATAATTGAACTTCTATTCTTCATCGCTGAAAAGAGGAAAGAGTTCGATGTCATTAGGTTTGGCTTTTATTTCTGGCTTTATATGTGACTTTGGGCAAGTCATAAACTGTGAGCCTAAGCCTTATCAGCTGTAAGATGGGGAAAATCTCACTTGGCTATATTGTTTCTCCATAGAATGTTGTGAAGATAAAATGAAATACTTATACAGGAATTTTTTTGGTAAATATATTCAGTATATACGTATGATGACCAAACCTTAGGTTAAATGTTTCACGTATATTTTCATATTTAATTCTCACGAAAACATGTTAATTACCTTTTCTCTCCCCCCTTCCACTCCTGTTGCTCTCTCTAAGCACCCCACTGAACCAGGCGTTTGTGCCCACCACTCCACTGGGTGTTTTCTTCTCAGGGTCAGTACTGGCTTCCACGTTGCCGGTGCCGATGGTCAATACTTCCCTCCTCTCACTCAAGCCCTCTGTAGCACGACAGTACATCACTCCCTCTTTCTGAACCACTTTCTTCCCTTGGCTCTACAACACTACCCTTCCATGAGTTTTCTGCATTGTCCTTATCTTGTATTTATGCCTTCTAAATGTTGGAGATCTCCAGAGCTCAGACCTGGACCACTTCTCTTTTCTATATCAACATACTCCTGCAGGGATCGCATTCAGTCCTCATAGCTTGAATATATTTTATACCCTGATAATGCCCACATTTTAAGTCCATTCTTGACCTCTTTCCTAAGTGCATACTAATATATTCAGTGGCCTACTCGATATTACCACGTTGATGTCTAATCGATATCTGTAACTACACTCATTATAGTTCCTCTCCTTTTTACCTTTTCCTTGTTCTGTCTTCCCCACTTCAGTAAGTAGGACCTCCATTCACCTAGTTACTTAGGCCCCAAACTTTGGAATCATTCTTATCTTATTCCTTACAACTCACCATCTATCAGAAGTTATGCTGAGTCGACATTCCAATTCATCATGAATCTGACTCATAGAACCTTTCTACTTTGAGCCCCCACCATCTCTTGCCTGTACTATTATTGCCTTTACCTGGTCGTTCTTACCCACTACCAGTTCCCTAGAATCTGTTGCCCACATGGGAGCCAAAGTGAACCTTTCAAAACATGAATGGATCATGATACTCCTCTACTCAAAAGTGTTCAATGGCTTCCCATCTAACTTTATTCTCAGTTAGAAAAAAATCCAAAATCCTACTATGGCATATAAATTCCTATAAATACCTATATCCCAGACTACTTTTTAAACTCAATTTCGGTGTTACTGGGCACCAGCCTCACTGATCTTGCTTTTTATCAAATTTGCCAGAATATTCGAGCCTAGGGGTCTTTTATCTGCTTGAAATGCTCTTTCCCAAATATTCACATGTGTCACTGCCACATATCCTTCCTGTCTCTGCTCCAGTGATACCTCCTCAGAGGCCTTACCAGATCCCACTCTTCTCTGATCCCTATTAGCTTATCTAGAATTATTTTCTTTGGAACAATTATTGCTATCTGAGAGTACAATTCATGTTAACCTTTTTTTTATCATAAGCTGCATGAGGGTAGTTCACTGTAGCATCCTTACTGTTTAGAACAGTGCTCAGATACAATAGTGTAAAAAAAAAATATATATATATATATATTTTTTTCTCTCTTTAGTTTTGGAGACCCCCGCTGTGGTCAATCTGAGTCTTCTCTTATAAGAAAGGTAACTGAGATTTAGAGTGGGCAAGTCACTCAAGAATACCTAATTAGTAAATGGTGCAGTCTGGATTTGAAGAGTGATCTGATAGTAAATCTTGCACTTTTAATCACTATGTTATATTGCTTCCCTTTTTATATGACACTTTCTTCACTCAATATGCAATTATATTGAAAATGAAGGACTCCAAAATTTCCATAAGCATTTTGTTAAAATTGTCAGAATATTTGTATATGTGCTCACATTTCAGCATTTGTTGCCTTTCTGGGATTTTTTAAAGTCCACATACATACACACTCAACAGCTTGTGTTTCAGCTCCCCTGAAGGAAGATTTAAAGACGAGAAAAATACCTTCAAAACACATCGATGAAAAAGATTATTAAAAACAATCAATGACCCATCAGTGACAATTGGATAAATGTAGAGATCCTAGGAATTTCAGACTATAAAGTGAAAGTGATATAGTCAGGTGACTTTTATCTCTTTGATCCTATGTTCAAGTTTAGCATAGGCCTGAAGCAGTGCTTAAACCATAACACTGTTACAAGAGGAGCTATTGACTTTGGCATTAGAAGAGACCTAATGCCAGTTTCTAGAAGTCAGGTTTTACTGATTTTTAGCACTGAAAAGATTTCTCTAAAAGAAGATCTGGCAATTGTCTTTTTAAGGTGCTCTTAAGAAATGTTAAAGTTTTTCCTCTTTTAATCATTAGTTTATTTTCATTTTGTCCACATTCAAGGAAAAACTCAAGTATGGAAATCAAAACACACAACATATTATGTTGCCTGGATTATGTCAATGTTTGGGTGGAAGTTAGAAAAATAATCTTTTGTCATTCTGATGCCAAGAGTTGAACATCTGAAGATACTTGAATAATTTCCCACTTTTCCATGAGCTACAATAGCGTTTATGAAATCCAGGTTCTACCACTATTAGTTTTGTGACCCTGTGTGCTTCACTTCTTTTTTGTGTGTCAGTTTCTGAATCTGAAACTAGGGATAATACTAGTAGCAACCTTATGAAATTTTGGTGAAGGTTAGATGAGAAAATGCTAAGCACTTGAATAGTATGATTGCTCGGGAAAGGCCAGCTATTATGATGTATGTATGACTACCAAACCAGGTTTCTCATCCACAGCACTACTGACATTTTGGGTCAGATAATTCTTTATTGTGGGGTGCTGTGCTGTGTATGCAGGATGTTTAGCAGCATCTCTGGCCTCTATCTACTAGATGCCAGTAGCTGTGATAGCCAAAAATGTTTCCAGACAGTGCCAGATGTCCCCCTTGGGGGGACAAAACCACTCCTTGTTGAGAACCACAGTACTAGACTACTGCTTTGTATATGTTATTTAATTTTTACAACAAGCTTATAGGGTAGGTAAAAATGTTATTCCATTTTTACAAATGAGGGAAGTAGGACTTAGGGATGTTAAGCAATTGCCCAAAGACACAGAACTCGTGAAGAATGAGCTGTTACTAGAATCTGACTCTACCTGACAACAAAGCTTTGAGGGCATGTTAGTCGCATTGACCTGAATTTAGATAGTCCTTGGTAATGTCTCTAGTCAATGGGTTGCCCAGCAAAATACCAACAAGTCAAAATTTCCTCACATTTCTGCTACCCCCCTAACTCAGGAGCCTAACCTATCTTTACAGCCCATTTTCCTTCCTTTATACAACTTGCTGCTGTTCTCGTCTGTTGCATTGAAGAATGATACACCTTTCTTTTAGGACCCAGCTGGTGAGTGAGGCTTCCCAACTCTACCGAAACATCAATTGCACTCTCAGCTTGACTTTAAAGCGTAAGTTTTAACACTTAACTGGCAACAGATACAACCTGCACTTCTGGGACTTGTCATTAAGACTAACATTGTCCTCCCCAAGGCTGCTGACCCTGAGCAGTAGAAGGTGGGACTCCTGGGGACTCTGCCAGTTAAGATGGCACAATAGACAGTCCCCAGCATCACTCTCTCCCATAAATCAACCAATTTACAGCTATAAAAAAGTAACAACAACCAAGCTGGGGCCACTAGAGCTCAGGGGAAGAGGATGAGAGACCTACAGAGTGCATGAAGGTGGGAGAAGCCATGATGAGAAAAAGAAATAACTGCTCTGATCATTTTGAGTGTGGCAGCTTTAAGGCTGGAGCTGCTGAGCGCAAGGAGCAGGAACCAGCAAAAGCCACAGTTGTGCCCTTCAGATGAAGTTGCTTGCATGTGGCAGGGGAGAAGAGGGCCTTAGTGGCCCCAGGCCAGCAAGACCACTAATAGGGTCCCTGTGGACTCACATAGGACTGAGGAGCCACAACAACTGAAAAAAAAGGAGCCACTCTGAGGCTGGTAAGTTATTGCAAGGGACTAGTGCACAGCCCATCCCATGGGAAGCGTTTGCAACATGGGCGGTGGGGGAGATGGGCCCACCAGGGTAACACAGGGGCACAGAAAGGACAGCTGACTGGCACCCCAATCAGCAAAGGACCACTCAGAGGAGACTGGTCAGGAATATAGCATTGCATGGAGTGTAGTTTCATGAAAAGTCTCAGGCCCAGACCAGAGTTTCTACACAACCCAGGTACACCAGGTCTCTGGAGAGCCAGAAGTACCTATAAAGTCAACCATTAAAACCCGAGCTGCACAAAAAGCCTTCCCTAGGGAATCAGCAACAAAGCAACAATTTAGCTAAACCACACAGCTCAAATACTGGTTCCCATAGGAAGTTCCTCCATTTTAGAAGTAAGCAAAGGACAAAAAATTTGTTACAGCCTAGGCACACCACGAGCACCTCAGGTTCTGTACTGGAGCTGGGGACTGGACCCCCCTCCCACAACCAGGCCCACTGCCAGCACTTTGGGACCCAACCAGGGACCTGAGGCATGTAGCCAGGGACTGTACCCTCCCCAATGAGGCACACTGCCAGCACCAAGGAGCATGCCAAAAACAACCACACCCACCACAATAACCATGGCTGCCATGAAAGTGGCTAGATGCCATAACCACCATGCAGTTGGCCCAGCAGCCACTGGAGTGCATTGACACAAGGAGAGTCACCAGCAGAGACCAAAGAAAAGAAGATGTCTCTCTCCACAAAGCCCATTGCAGAGTGACAGAAGAAGGATCTGCTTTATGATAATATTGAGGTATCTGAACATACCTCTCAGCATTGGACAGGTCACTTAGGCAACAAATCAAGAGAGTAACCATTATTCTTTCAGAAGGGGAGAGGAAATCTAGGGTTATCAGAGGTGGAGGGGAGAGGGAGAGGGGGATGAAGAGAGACTGGACAAGAGGCATAAAAAATAAGTACGATTTGTAACAAATATATGCTGGTAATATTGATTTGATTAACATATGTCAACGTTGAACCCCCCAAATATGTATAATCAATTGTGATTCAATAAAAAAAAAAAAAAAAAAAAAGACTACCATTGAACTGACTTAACATTGAACTGACTTTTGCTTAAATTTTTTTTTTTGGCAGCTGGCCAGTATGGGGAACCAAATCCTTGACCTGCAGGGCTGTCTAACCAGTTAAATAACCAGCCAGCCCATTGCTTAAAATTTATTACAAGCTTAATTGAGGAGAATTAGTTCAGGAAGCATTACCTAAAAAAATTATAGTACTTTGAGGATGAGATAGAGAATAAACAATTAAACAACGTGAACTGATAGACCTCCCTTGCTTAAAAATTAAGGACAGCTCCTAAATAACGTGAGTGTGCTGATTGTGGCCTTTTCTAGATTTTGCCTGATCTTAGGTTTCTTGATTTTCTATTTTTTAAAAATAAATGTTTATTTTTTAATTCACAAATAAAAATTATATATATTATTGTGTACAACATGATGTTTTAAACTCTGTATGCATTGTGGAATGGCTCCATTGAGCTAATTAACATACGCATCGCTTCACATGTTCTTTCTATGTTTAGTGTTGCAGATTTGTATTCAAGTAGGAGGATACAGAGGGAGAGTAATGTGTGTTTATCCATCCTTATCTTACTGGATCCCTCTGATGCATTTTTTTGCTTTTGTGGTTCCCATTATATTAATACATTATGGGTTCTCTTCCTATGTCTGATCAACTCCTTACTGTTTTCTTTCTTGGCTACTTTTCTTTTGGCAATCTCTTAAGTAATTGTGCCCCTCAGTTGGGTCCTCAATCCACAGCTCATTTTACTTTCTATGTTTTTTGCGCAATCTTATTCAGTCTCATGGTTTCAGATACCATCATTTACCAATGGATTCCAAGTCTATGCCTTTAATTTAGGGCTGTGCTGTGAGCGTCGGACTCATCTATACAACTACTAACTGGGCGTTCCTACAGGAATGCTTCACAGCCACTTTTGTTTCAACATGCTCCCCTTAAATTGGCTTCTTTTCAGTTAGGGGCATCACCATCCATCCAGTTGCTTAAACTGGAACTTGGGCATCATAGGGATTTTGCAATTTCTGACCTCTTCATGTTCAACCTATCACCAAGTTCTGGTAACTCTACTTTTTAAAGATACATTTAATTCATCTTTCTATGCATGTACTGCCACTATCATTATCTCTCATCAGAACTGCTGCCATCACCTCCCAAAAGGTCGTGGTAATGTCCAAGGTGCTAATGATGACTACAAAAGCTTCCTTTATGTGGCTCTTGCCTGTCTTTCTGCTTTGCTACCACTACCTGTCTTACACTGGGCACACAAGCAACACAGAGCTGCTTGTGATTCTCTCTGCCTACTAGACTGATTTTCACTTCTCTGATTTTGCTCAGCTACCGGCTTTGTAGGGAATACCCTTTCCCTAACTATCTCATTCAAAAAGTTTTTGGTAGACCTTACCTATTCTCTTCTGAATAACTCCTTCCCACAATCTTTCAATTTTTCTGAGTGCTTTTCTATCATTACCCTCCATATTTCTTTATTATCATGAGATTCTCTATCTCTATCTCTACCTCTGTATATCTTCTGTATACACACAGCCAACTCTTTGGGGCAAAAATATAGCAAATACTTCATAAATGTTTGTTGAGTGAGTGACTATGTCAGCCACTCACTGAATTGGTAGCAATCTACTTTACTGAAAGGACTTTTTAAAATAATAATCTCTCAATGCAGTTAAAATTTTTATGTGATTTATAGATAGGAATTAGCCCTGACTCATAAATTAAGTAGAAGACTATTACTTTTATCCATCTAACCCTAACCATGCTTAGTAAAGTATCAGATGTTTTCTTTGTGTGTGGTAGAGATACTAGCTCCTGGCTCATCAAACTAGGTGTTTATATAAACCTCTAATGAAGTAGGGAAGAAACATGTAGCCACTGGAATTAGATTCTGGGTAGGAAAGAGATATGTTGGATACAGGATTCTTGATCAAATCTCTTTGCGCCACATGCTGCTCTTGAAGCTATGCCTCTCGGTATTGCCTCTGGGGGAAGAGTGAGGAAAAAAAAATTCCAACAACAAATACAGGTATGTGTGTTAAAAATTTTTATGTTAAATACATGATTTTTAAATTATAGGTATAAAAATATGAAGTTGCAAAGCAGATATAGCGAGGATCGCTTTTCATATTAGTATAACATTTTTGGCTCTACTAAAAGGATCATTGCAAAATTTATTTAAACAATGGTGTCTCAGTGCATTAAAACACTATGTGATTAAACAGATATTTCACACAACTTTTTAGAAACAGATTGCAAATATTAGAAAACAACTGTTCTTTAGATCCATAAACATACATTTCCTTATTAGTGCTTATATTGCTATATGAATATACATTCAATATCCCTTTTCAATGTTATTTAAATGTGACCATATTTATGATACACGTTATATATTTGCATATGTATCATGTACATATATAAAGTAACAAGCCTTTTATTTATTTATTTATTTACTTTTATTTTTTGACTTTCAGATTTATTTTTTTCCTGTGGATAATCACATCACCCCTTTTTCTTTCTGTTTTTTTATTTTTATTTTCTTAAATTTTTATTGAATCAAAATTGATTATACATATTTTTTAGGTTCAGTGTTGAGATATGTTGATCAAATCAATATTACTAGCATATATATGGTTCCAAATCATACTTATTCTTTATGTCCTTTGTCCAATCTCACCCCATCCCCCTCTCCCTCTCACTCCCTCTAATTACCCTAGATTTCCTCTCTCCTTCTGAAAGAGTAATGGTTATTCTGTTGGTTTGTTGCCTAGATGATCTGTCCAACGCTGAGAGGTGTGTTCAGGTCCCCCAATATTATTGTAGAGCGGATGCTTCTTCTGTCACTCTGGAATGGGCTTTGTGGAGAGAGACATCCTCTTCTTATCTTTATCTCTGCTGGTGACTGTCCTTGTGTCAATGCACTCCAGTGGCTGGTGGACCATCTGTGTGGTGGTTGTGGCACTTAGACGCTTTTGTGGCAGCATTGGTTATTGTGGTGGGTGTGGTGGGCCACCCACATGGAAGTGATGTTTTTGGCATGCTCCTTGGTACTAGCAGTGTACCTGGTTGTGTGGGGGGGTCCGGTCCCTGGCTCCATGCCTCAGGTCCCCAGGCAGGCCCCGAGGCCCTGGCATGGTGGGTGTGTCTGGTTGAGAGGAGGGGCATCCGGTCCCCAGTTCCATACCTCAGGACCCTGGGCAGGCCCCGAGGTGCTGGCACAGTGTGCCTGGTCATGAAAGTGGGGTCTGGTCCCCAGCTCTATTCTTTGGGTCCCCGGGTGGGCTCCAAGGCACTGGTATGGTATGCCTGGTCGTGAGAGGGGTCCAGTCCCTGGCTCCATCCCTCAGGTCCCTGGTCGGGTCCCGAGGTGCTGGTGGGTATGCCTGGTTGTGGGATGGGGGTCCAGTCCCCACCTCCATCCCTCGGGTCTGTAAGAAGCCTTTTAGAATGTCATTGTCCTGAATATTTACAAAATGTCCTGTCAGTGTTAAAAACACTTTTAAGTAACAGATGTTCTGTAGCATATGCAGCAGTTGTTGAGTCCATCATTTAATGTGTATTATGAGATAAAATTGTTGGAATTTTTAGGATGATTTGTTATTGACCAGTTTTAACCAAAAACTCAAGAAATTTCATTATTTTCGCTATCAAAAATCTCTCTAAGGGCTAAAGACATTTATCTAAACAGTTATAAGTAGTGTCATAAGATGTCAGGCTTGACTCAAGTGGATCAACAAGCCATTATTCCTCTCATTTGTACTCATTTTTAATGATCAGAAATTGAGCTCCATAGCATTTTTGTGACACTTTCAATCTACAGGACTGAGAGAGCTGCTGTTTATCCTTATCTCACTGGAAACATTAACATTAACAAGCTGACTCCTGCACTACCTGGTACCAACTGTGAGTCACGTTGGTGTGAAGACAGCTGCCTCTTGGAATGCGCCATGCCATCTCTATTTCCTGGACAACAGCTGGCTGAGCGATCTCATACTATTAACATCAATGTGAACTGAATGCCAGCTACTTGCTTTATGGCCTCAGGTCTAGGAAGAGAAGTATGGCACTGTTAGCAGATCCCATGTACCTCACCCAGAAGAAGCAGAGGGAGCCACGAATGGCGGGTTAACAAAAGAAGTCATTAGCCTTCCCCTTGCCCATATCCAGTCAACTAACACTGTTGCCCTCACTACTTTCAATCAAGATGAACAAATTCAGAGGTACCAATACACTGATTTTAGAGTGGCATTTTTTTTCCCTAATGGTTTATAGATGTCTGCTGTAAAACTAGAGTTTATTCATTAAAACAATCACTTTGATTTTCAATCATGTACATTCTCTGAGATCCACTAATATTAATAATATTTTTGTGCATGTGTGTTGAAGAGGGAGGAAAAGAAAATTACCATATTCTTTTCAATGTGAAAGTTCTTTCTGTTCTTGGTAAGGAAATTAAGCTCTCTGAGCAAATATGACCCTGAAAATCTGTTCTTAACAGAAAAATATATTATTGCATTACTATTTATTGAAATTTTTTAAAAAGTAGTTCTGATTGGCAGAACTTTGCATAATAAATGTTAAATACTTTTCTTCTTTACTTCCTGTGAATCTCATGATTCTTTGCAATTTAAGTCTTAGGTTAGAGTAATCTGATCAATTTGTTAATTGTTGGTGGTCCAGAACTTCTCCCAGTGAAATTTCTTCCTGCTTTGAGAAAAGGATGAATAATGTGGAAAAAATGTAAGTATCCTTTCAATTCGTGGCTGCACAATGGTGGAACAAACAGCTGGAAATTGAAAGCTGGTTATTTAAAAAGAAAGAAAAGAAAAAAATCCCATTATTTGAATTTGGTTTTTAAAATGAACTAAATTAGTTACTTGTTGAGATACAAACCAAGCTAGATTGAAAATGCATGCTTTGAGGAAACATTATTCTTACTTCATACCTCAGAAAAATAGTTGCATATCCAATTTTTCCTGGTGCAAATAGATGAGTTCTTGCTATTTTCATCATTTATTAAACAAAACCATCAGAATCACTTTTTTTTTTTCCCCACCAAGGAAATAGTTTTATCCTTAAATTCAGGAAGTGGATAAATGCTGAAATAATATAAACAGATTCCATTGTTTATAAATAAGCCAATTTAAAGTAATTTAGTAAAGGAAACTCTATTGCTTTCTTAATTTTTTTCCTAAACACTTTGTTTCATTATAACATGTACTGGGTCTACATGTTTTAATGTTCTTTTTCTCTTTATGTCCCCTTCTGGGGTTACAGTCCACTAAATTCAAAAATCATTGCCTTTCAGGGATTTATTGGTATTTAAAAGCAGATCTCAACGCCTTACAAATTGCAGCTGTAATCTGTGTAAGGTAATGGTCAATAAATAAGGGAGAATAAGAACACTAAAGCGAGATTGTGAGAAAAGAAAGGGAAAAAAGCTTACTACATTCTTTCTAAACAAACAAAAAGGCATAATTGGAAAAATTCATTTTTATGTTTCCTTGCATTACACGGGACCACTGAGTGAAACATTCACTGATGAATTACTCCTGTAATCTGGTAGGAAAAACAGCTACTGGCAAATTAAAGACTCCTGGAACTGAGCCACGAGAACTAAATGGCTAAAAATGAAAACAGGCAAACATTTGAGAGTATTCTACAGAATACAGATCTTTCAACACCTCCCCCTTTTCACTGGTTAATTCATCGTCATGGAAACAGAATTTATCAAAATGTTCTTGCTCACTCCTAGTGACCCAGTGAGTAGACTTAGAGAGCTGGTGAAAGGTAACTCAGGCTGAAGCAATTTTTACAAATGATATGCTGCAGTTTATAAATTAGTGAATTTTGAATGCTGCTGTTGTGTCAGTTGAACAGGTTTCCAAGTCTCAAAGTGTTCAGTTTTTTGTTTGTTTTTTAAAAATCTGCCAGACAGAGAAACCAGAAACCTTTGCTAATAAGTGAGCACGGATGACTAACCCCATGAAAGTGGCTAATTTTAGGTTTTTACTCACCTTTTCCCCTCAATTTCTTTCCCCCCTTGCCTAAGAGATGTTCCAATTCAAAATTTGGTAGTATTTCTTTGGTTCACTCATCTGCCTCAGCAGCTCTCTCTGCTGTTCTGCAGCTCAATGATGCAAAAATCTTTCACCCCTCATCTCAACCATCTCTTATCTCTAGCAGAAGCTGGGTGTTGGCAATCAAAGCCGGACAGATCTGGATGGCTGCTGACACCTTTGCCAAACCAGAATTAACTCTACATTGGAGTAGATTTTTGGTTTTGGGAAAGTGATTTGAGGGATTCCCTAAGGAAAATAGCCATTTCACTCTTTTTTTAAAAAAATAGGCATCATCTCTGTAGCTGCCAAATTCAGGGAAGGTTGATTTTTTACTTATTTTATGTTCACAATTAGTGACTTGTTGTCATGGAAACCATGCTTCAGATGATTCTTGAACTTAAATGATCAGGCAGAAGCTCTCCTCCTTTTTTAGCCTCACTAGTCAATATCTCTCTCTTTGGTTATTCTGATAACAGAATCACATGAAATATATATAAACATGCAAAATAATAGCATGCGGCAACATCAATTAAAACTGAATATTCAATCATTCCTTCTTTAATTAAGGCTCTTTCCTCTTTTCCTGAAGCTCTAACCTTCCCAGTGTTCCAACAGACATAAGAACTAAATCATTTAGTGAAAGAAATCTTTTCTAATTAGCAGTTTGCAACACCCTAATGAAGAAAACAAGACTTGAAATTCTTTGTTGGTTTTTAACATTTTAATATAAAAAGCAAAAGGAAAGGGCTTCATTTGGAAAGTTATTCAAGGTGAAATAACTATGGTTTGAGGCTGTAGCCTTTGTGTATGTTTCTTGTGTCTCTGAGTGAGGGAGGGTTGAGGTTTTTCATGGAAACAGCATAGCCCACTTATGGTTCCTGGCAGCCAGAAATAATTAATCTATATTGAGACTGCAGGCGAAGTGTCCCTGTTTGCATATGTGACTACTCTGTATTGGAGCTGGTAATGAAAACCTCCAACCATCAGAGCAGCTCATCTTTAAAAAGGAAAAAATCAAACAGTCAGACACTCTGGATTTATTTGCTGACCTCTGTTTGAATACGGAAATGCACTACTCTTCAGAAATAACCATCATGCAGCACGTATGCTGAGCTCTCTATATGTGTGGAGCTTGCTTTACTCTGCAGGTGTGGGGAATTCACTCATCTCGTTACCTTCACTAATGCTAATTCATGACAAGAGACCCTTAGAAGAGGGAACAAAGTTAGCCTGGGCAGTTTCCTTTATTAATTTAGGGGGGGATTTTAGCATATATTTTTTGCTAGTGAAAAATAAAGTTGATTTTGAACATCTTCTCAATTAAAGCAGAGTGTAATTCACAAGAAATTTTATGTAACTGAGGTAAAAGCAAACACCTGCATTATATTACATGGTATCTATCTATTTATCTATCTATCTACCATCTCTCTCTCTTTACATATATACATTATAAGCATGGTAAAGGTAACATTTGTAGCTGTTGTACAAAAATGTAAATGAACTGATCTGGCTGACAATCACTGAGCTCAACTTTTAAAATATGACCTCATTTTTGCAGTTATACTCCATTTTTTAGGTTAGCTAAATCATCTAACCTTGCTAAAACTTTATTTTTTCATCTTTAACATGGGAAAAGTGTCTATTTTAAGTTCTCAGGGACACGTATAAAGGTCATTTGAGTCTTGAGGCAGTCAATACATTTTGGCGAATGAATAAGTAATCTTGATCTCTTTTGCAAATCGAACAGTGACAGATTTCCTTTTTTTTTTTTTTTTTTTTTGGTAAGACAAAGGTGTTATGTTTACCTTTTATTCCCAAAAAATCTACCCTAAGAAACAGATTAGGATGAAATGCCTTTTTTTAAGACAGCAATGTAGCAGTCAGGTTATAAGGTATGTGGGACCAGAGAAGGTGGGCAGAATGGGAATACAGTAGAGCTACACATTTTTTATCTTTCTTAAATACAAATTTCTAGTAGGAAGCAGAGAGTATCACTCTGTTTCTTGCTAGGAAACAGTAGGCATGGGGACAAAGATAATAGAAAAGATGTGATGCATGAGGGCACCTCCTTTGATTCTGAGGCCAGAGAGAGTTAGTTAAACGAGAACAGGGTTTTTATCTAATATCTCGTAGCCTTTACTCGCACATAACCCTCTGTGTGGAGGCAGAGTAAAGCACTCTGTTCCTCCTTAAGAAAGGGGCCCATCAAGGTCAAACACAGTCGAGAACTAAAAAGAATGATTCTGGTGCCCTGGGGCTTCTCCCTCTCTGCTGTGTGTCACATGTGTACAGAGAAGTTAGCTAATGTGAGCCCTTGAAAACTGGCGAAGAGGAAGCACATTCATATTTAACTTGAATTCAAGTGAAAAGTGAGCACTAATAGAATACTGTGCTTTCTTCCTACATTGATTTTATCTGCTTCAGAAAATTAATAGCCTAAACTGAAATCAGGTAGATGAAAAATACATTTCTTCAAACATATCGTGCTCGTGAAGGGAAAATTACACACACATTCTCTCTCTCTCTGTCTCTCTGTCTCTGTCTCTCACTCTCTCTCTCACACGCACGCACACACGCACGCACGCACACACACCCCTAGGTTCTAGCCTGCCTTTTCCTCTCTGCTTCTTCAAGCAACATGTTTAGAAGAGGCATAGTTGAAACTATTTTGGAAAAGCTAACACAGTGAAATAACCTAAGGAATAAGACTATCAAGGAAGTGCAGAGCTGCTCTTGGGGATGCCAAATCAATATCTTTCTACTCTCTTCGTAGCTTCATCCTGGTCTGTTATGAAGGTACGTGGGGTGATCTGGGAGTCTGGCTCTGGTTCTGATGACTCTCAGAGTTCACCTCAGGCTGTCATCATCAGTGTTACATTGTTACATTTCACACAGTCCCCATATTGGTAGGCTGGTATCACTCTGCATTGGGGTATCCATCTCCAATAGTGGATACCATTGGTGATGGATATGTAACATAGTTCCAGTTACAGTGGAACTGTAAGCCAAAAATGAAGCTCAAGAAGAAAGTATATATTGACTCAAAGTTACCACTTTCTTAGAAACTTGTTTGCCTTTTAAATTAAAAAAAATTTTTTTTTATTGATTATACGTATTTATGGGGTACAGAGTTGACTATCAGTATTTGTGTATGATCAAATCAATATTATTAGCATGTTCATTATTACAATTTATAATTATTCTTTGTGTTCCTTTTTGTAACATGTTATCAAATGCCTGGGAATTCATATAAATTCGTAACATACGAGTACTAAGAGGCCACCAACAGGCCCTTCCAAATATGAACTAGGAAGCAACTTCCTGTCCTTAATTCCTTTTATCACATGATGTATCTGCTTAGATCAGAGATGATTGCATCAGGAATTGGCACCTGAGACAAATGCAGTCATCCTATAGACTGGCAGCAGCCTATCAGGTGATTTGATGGATGGATTCTGTCCAGTTGGGATATTTATGCTGGAGAATGATTAACTCAGTCAGATTCTCCTACTGAGTAGAATAGAGACATGAAGAGGGACACAGACACTAAACTGGTGAGAAGGCTAAGAAACACACACACAAAAGGCAGCAGGCGTGAGGTGGCATGAGGCATGAGAAATGTGAACAAGGGCATGAGGTAGAAAAAAGGAAGAAAGTAGTCAGAAAACAGACTGAGCAGCTCAGTAAAAAAATGGGCTGTGGGAATAGTGACGGCTAGATTATGTTGTGTGGAGTTGCTGTGATGTGACAAAAGGCATTCTAATTCTCAGTGAAAGTTGTTCTCTTGACAGCTGAGATGGTTTCCTACACTTCCTAATTTTTCCTTGCATCCTTATAGCAAGGCCCCATCAGTTGAAAATTCTTAGCCATTAATACTTTTAAGTATTTCTTCTGTTCCCTTTTCTGTTTCCTCTCTTTCAGGTATTCCTATTATTGGTATGTTACACCTTTTGTATTTGTCCCACAGTTCTTAAGAAATTATGCACTTTTTTTTTTTCTAAACAAATTTTTCTGCTTTTCAGTTTGGGTAGTTTCTATTGACATGTCTTCAAGCTCACTGATTCTTTCCTTGGCTGTGTCCGGTCCACTGATCTGTTCTTGCATGTTGCTCCCCTTTTCCATTAAAGCCCTTAGCATAATAATCAGATTTAAATTCCAAGCCTGATAATTCCAAAACCTCTGCCATATCTGAGTCTGGCTCTGATGCTTGCCCTGTCTCTTCAGGCTTTTTTTTTTGCTTTTTAGCATGCCTTATAATTTTTTAGTTAGACATGATGTATTAGGTAAAAGGAAGTGAGCTAATTAGATGTTTTGTGTGAGGTTTTATATTTATCTGGTGGCTGTGTATGTAGTTTGCTGTAGCTGTGGATGTCAGAGGTGAAAATTTCTTCTGATGTCCTGGTGTCTTCTCCATTGTCTTAGTGTTTTCCTAAGGGCTCCTTTGTAAGTATTCTGAGCCTTGCAGTTATTTTTAGCTATAATCTGCTGTTATTATTCAGGAGTCTTATTGATGTGGTGGTAAGATGTGTGTGTGGAGGGGTGAGGAAGAATCATTCTATAGTCCTGTGATTATATGTAAGTGTTTTACTGAGCCTGTGCTCTTGGGCTGTGACCTTCACAAGTGCTTCTCAGTTTTGTTTTGTTTTTCCTCCTTAGATGACACAGGAAGGCTAGAGGGGGCTAGAGATGGGTATTTCCCTTTTTCTAGGTCTGTTAGGATCTGGTAAAACCCAATTCAGTTAGGCTCTGGTAAAATAGTCCCCCTTAAGAAAAGCCTTCTTTAAGGAGAATGAAATGCTTTGGGCATATTTCTACATGGTTGTTTCCCCTTCCTCTATCGGAAGCATGAGAAGATTTTTCTCTGAGTTCTCAGTAAGAACCCGGTAGGGCTACTCAAGGAAAAACTCATAAAAGTGTAGGGGTACCTTAAGACTGAGTCCAGGAGTTTTCATTCCTCAAGCTAGTCTGTTCTCACTCATCGACAATTAGTCAACTACCTTTCAATATTCCTAACCAGTGCTGGCTCTAGCTGAAGTCTTTGCCCCTGGTAAGCTGTGATTCTCTGTATCTACTACCTGTCTTTCCTGTTTTGGGGATGGTGCTTTGCCTTGTGACCTCAATTCTCTGATAAATCTAAGAAAAGTTGTTGATTTTCGGTTTGTTCAGCTTTTTTCTTGTGAGGATGGGAGCAATGACTTCCAAAGTCTTCACGTTGAACTAGAAACTGGAAGTGACCCCATCATGAATAACATGAATTCCCCTCTGTCCTTTGCAACCTATAAAAATCTAAAGAAAACATTTTGAAACCCTGCTGAGGTCTGTTTTTTCTTTTCACTTTCTTTTTTTTTCCAAGTTGGTGAGACATGACCCCTCTTATCATATTTGAAAATTCTCTTATTAGATGTTCTTAATCTTGTCTTTATTCAGTATGAGCTGAGACAAGTTACCTGACTTATTTCCTTCTGAATTTCTTCATTGGAAGCATTGGAAGGGGAGAGGAGAGGGGGGAGAGAGAGAGAGAGAAAGAGAGAGAGAGAGAGAAAGAGAGAGAGAGAGAAAGAGAGAGAGAGAGAGAGAGAGAGAGAGAAGAATTTATCTAATTTATAATCAGCTAACCATAGAAGAATATTGCTAGGAATTCATGCATGGGTGGTGTTTGAAAAATATGAAGTGATATAGAAATTTAAATAATGTAATCTTGCCACTCTTTTTGACTCTATTTGGAAGCACCTCATGCAGAATATTTTTTAAAAAAACATTACACCTTATGAAGAATATTTTTTTAAAGAACATTATAAAGTGATATATTTTAGTGTTATTTAATAGGATTTTCTTCTTTTAAGTTTCTCTCCCTGCCTCTTATTTTCTGATATGCCATTATTTCAGGTAACTCATCTATATCTACAATTTTATAGAAATAATATATGGGCAGGTATACTCTTGAGAAAGTATTTTATTATCAGGTTTGACAAGAGACCTATTATATAAAGACAGTTTTTGAAATATAAGCTATAATATCAATAATCCTTTTAACAATGTAATTCATACACTGCAATAGAGACTTCATTGCTTTACATTTTGGTTTGTTTTATACATTTTTGGTACCCATACCATATTAACACCTCTTACTGTTTTATAATTTATTGTTTTAATGAGCTTATCACATTTTATTTCTCTGTGCATTAGAAATATGCTGGGTGAAGAGAGTCAACTTAATCAATTTATTAATTCAAGTTTATAAAGGACAAAGCACTTGCCCTTGAACTTACATCATCACTACTGCTCTGCAGGGTCTTCAAAGAAGAAAAAGAAAGCCTTGCAGAATAGCAATGGTTTTGTTTTTCTTTTTTTATTTATGTAGCTACAAAGTAGCCTTGAAAGATCAGCTATCACAAACAGACATTTTTCTGTTTATTTATTTAATACTTTGGGGGGGGGGAAGGATGTGTGTGAAGAAAAATAATTAGGTGTGACAGGTTACTTGACAGTTTGCTAACACAGATTAACCTTCTTTTAAGACTGGCTGCATGTGAACATCTAGTTTTACTCCCCTGGCTTGTAGGTACAGTCTCTGTTTGTGGGACTGTCCTAAAGAATGTGAAGTCTGGAGGCTGGCAGTGGTGCAGAGCAGTGTCACTTCTGCTCTATTCTGAGCACTGTGAAGCTTTCCATAAACAATGCAATGTTTTTGCTTGGCTTGGGATCTGTCTATTGATGATGAGTACTTTGGGCAAGAATGCCGTTTTTCCCTTCTCATTTAATGGTTGAAGAAGCTAATGTGCAGTGAAATGATGTGGCTAAGACAGGGCAGTAAGATTGAGATCAGCACTCACCGTGCTCACATTTGAATCCTGTGGTTTCGCCATTAGCCCTCTTGCTTGTGGTATTCAGTTCAGAATTAATTTCTTCTTTCTCTGAAACTCTGGGGCTCTTTATCTGTATCTCTCTTAAGGCACACACCACCGTATAGATTATGTATTAGGTACTTATGCTTGTCTTGTCTTCTCTCCATTCTGTGGGAATAGAAGAGAAAACCTATCCTTACTCTTGCATGTAAAAATGTCAACATCAGCCCATAAAGCTAATAATAAAAATAAGTTACCTTCCATACAACAGTTGTATAATTCAAGCGATTATTTATTGCCTATCATGTGAATGAGAACTCCAAATCGTATAGCACTAATACTCTGAAAGGTTTTGTTTGTTTTTAAGAAAAGGAAAAAGAAGAAATGAAAGCCAGTGAAGGACATGAGTAAATTTACAGACCAAACTCATCTTTCCGTCCCGTACATGAAATTGGGCATGAAATTTCTCGGACCAGAAGAAAAGAGTTTTTCCAGGTACATATGATTCAAAACAATCTCTTACAGCAGGTAGCAGAGGAGAATTGAGTCCCAGAGCTTGTAGAGGCTTTATCTCCATTTTGAACATGAATTGCCTAGTCTGCTGTTAGCTAACCCCCTCTAGGCACGTCTTTCTCTAACTTCAACAGCACAAACCTCAGATAACCCAGCTCTCATCCTTTGCTGATCCCATTCCAATTCACACTTATCAGGTGAAAAACTGATGTCACCACCGTGGTCAGCATCAGCTGTCCTTTTATTCAGCATGTCTGCATCTGACCTCTCCCTTCACTGACAGCCTGGTTTGAGTAATTTGCAGTTTTAACTATATTTTATCTCTGTACCTTCCTGATATTGGTAATAGAAGAGGTTGGCTGGAAGACAGATTGTGAATGAGAGACTATGTTTCTCCTAAACTGTGAATGTGGCTTTATATTCTTAAAAATCGCACCTGGAAAATGACTTCTACTTTCCTGGTATGGGGTAACTGCAGCTCCTGACCATTTTCATTTTGCCTCTTGACTTAACACCAGTTGTGGAAGCAGGTAGAAGTAGCAGAAGTTCCTATATAATCTCTGCCCTTAGGTGTCAAACCCAGAGATTAGTTCCAGATTAAATTTACAGTGCCCTTCCTTGCTGGCTAAATTTCAATTTCATTTTTTTCCATTTTAAAAATGGCTATTCTACGTTATATTTATTTTGGTTATTATTATATCCTGTGGGCTCAATAGATTTGATTTGAGCAGGTAACCCAGTGATTTAGATATTGTAACACAGATGGTAAATATCTCGTTGGTGTCGCCAAAGCTTAGTGAGTAGGTTATGTTTGAAATACGGTAATGGGAGAACAGCTCCATTTAGTAGAAACAGATTTTTGTTTAGTGGAAAAGTTACAATCGTATTTTGTGTCAATATCACTTATGCCTTCTCAGAAATCCAAAATCCTAAATGTAGAATTTATTGGAGGTCATTGGAATGTGAACAAAATGTAAAAGAACAGATGTAATATTATTGTGAACATGTACTAAATACACTTGGCTTGATATAAGAAATAAATGATGTAGTTCTGATTTAAGTCACACAAGCTGCACAGTTACAATATATAGGAAGAAGAGAGGAATTTCAAAAATTGGGGGATTAATAATGGAACTGTCATTCACCTAATAGTATATAAGTTCTTTACTTGGTTTGTCTTACAATGTATCTGCCAGAGTTATTGAAAACAGCTGGGAGTAATAATTACTTTGTACCTGTGTTTGAGTAACAAAGAGATAATTGTTGGCAAAACGGAAGTTGCTATATAATTGTGGAGAACATGGCCACATTCTTTGAAGGTATGCCACAGCAAAAAAAGGAGAACAAGTAGGTATAGTCATACATATTCTCTGGATTCTAGAAAAGTAGATTTTTGCTTGTTCTGAATGATTTCATGGCATGAAAATCTGGAAGGGCAGCTATCTTAAGCGGAGCATTGGTAATCAAAGACTTACCGTTTAGAACAGGGATTGAACATGCTGGATATGGCTCTAAAGACCAGAGCTAGCATGAGTGGATAGAAGCTAGAGGAAAACAGACTTCAGCTCAGTGTAAGAAACAACATTCTAATTTTCAGAACGCTCCAAAGATAAAAATGGGCTGGCATGGGAAGTAGTGAGTTATTCATCACTTGATGCAGCAGACCATGAACTGGATAACTTCTTACCTAAATATTTTAGAGAAGGATTGAGCATCAGATGGGTAATCAGACTGGATGATTTACAGTTCTTTTCAAAACAGGAATGTGTCAATTATTGACAAAAGCACTTGCTATGGTATAAACTCTATTGTTTAAACGTGCAGTGGGTAATAGTGCTCTCATAATAAGAATTTTTTTAGTTGTGCCCCATACTTTCTCCTGCCCTGTTAATTATTACTGAAACTGACAATTAAAACTTGTAATTGTTCTCTTCCTTCAAAGGATGCATATTTAGTTTCTGCTGATTCAACTATATACGTACTTCATCTAATGGGGCACAACACTGAAATTGTGCTGGCTACTGACCTACTATAGTCACTTCCCCAAGATGGAAATTTGTGTTTCTGCCACAAAAATTCAAATCTGAAGATAGAAACTCCAGAGCTGGTATGGCAGCTGCAGAAAATCATCAGTGATCCAGTCTTCTAATATCTTTCTGTTTCACCAACCTCAAGATCACAAGATGACTGTTGGAGTGCCAGCCATCATGTTTTCATTCCAGGCAGGAGTAATAAGAAAAGCAAGGAGCAAAAGAATTTCCGTGGAGGTCTCTTACATCTCAGTGGTCACCTGTACTTACAAATGTGCTGGAAAATATCATTCTTTAGGTAGGCCTAGTTCCCTCTTATTAGGTATGAAAGGGAGAAAAGCAACATCTCATCTTTGCCACAGGCAACTTATTTCACATTTTCATAGTTTGGCAAGCATGACTTCTTTTCTTAGTACATATATAATTTTCAGTGTCATACAGCCAAGGTCTAACTGATTTGTAGATGTTCTGAGAAGGTTTATAATTTGACATACTTTTAGAAATAATGATTATTTGTTCAACAAATATTTAGAGAAGACACTGAATACTGAAAAAAACAGCCCTGCATCCTAATTTGTTTACCCTTCTCCTGAAGAGAGAAGACCTGTAAGTAATGGGCTATACCCTCCTTATTAAGGAGCTAAGCTTCTTGATATTTTTAAAAAAATCTTTCAATGTATTCATTTATTTATCCATTAATCTGACAACTATTTATTGAACAGTTACTATATGCTATACAGTGTTTTGGGAATATATAAGTGACCAAAATAGATAAAATGCCTTATCCCCATGGCACGCACATGTAGTACTCCTCCTGAGAGGCATTCTGGGGAAATTTTTCTCCTTATTTCATGCGATGTTTTAGCAGCCTGCCATTACGGATTGCCAGCTGTAGTAACTGCGCAGCTGCCTACCCTTTTATCTAGCTGTCTACTTGATGGTGGCCTCCACAAGGGAAATCAGTCAAGGTGATAGTTCACACATTCTATTTTCCTTTCTTCTCCATCAGAGCCCTTGGGCAACTCCTCTGGCAGTTTCACAACTCCTGTAAACTCCCACAACATCTGATACATTTTAAAGAACCATATCCTCCAAAATTACCTCTCGTGTTTTCCAAAAAATTCCCCTGAAAAGCCAGGTAGTAGGCAGTTCGGTTATAATGGGGGTTTTAAAGCTCATGTTTATTGATTGCTTGTGCCCATGTGCTAAGAGTTCATCGAATCTTCACAAGAAGTCTGTGTAATCAGTATTAATATCTGTGTTTTAAAAAATTAGGAAATTGAACCTTAAGGATACTCAAGGTCCTTGAATGGTTTGCCAGACTCTTAGGTCTGCCTGGCTCCAAAGCCCTGCTCTTAACCGTTAACTTCAAACATATGTTTCAATGTTTCAATACCTGATGAATTTAACCCTCTCCAAGAGCATTTGGATTATGTTTCTTTAAAAAGGTTGCCTCTTGGCCTAAGTACATAAATGATTTGATGTATATGTAGTATACCCTTTTCTTTCACCCATATATTGTTCTGCAACAACCTACTTTCCAGGTGAAGATGAAAGCAGCTGGCGTGTCCTTATTCTTTATGAAACTGAAGGTCAGAAGGTTCAGAGAAAAGATGTCTCTAACCCTGGAATGATCTAGGCAAAAATTACAAATGATTGGAATTTGTAGAGAGGGGGAGCTTTAAATGGGGCGAATTTTAACATCAGGAAGAGTGAGCTGAATTTAAAAGGAGGGAGGATGGGACAGTGGAAAGAGCACGGGTGTTATAGATGGGCAGCTTAGAGTCTCTGTCTTACCTGTACTGTGTAGCAGCTCTACAAATATAAGTTATTATACCATTCTGAGTAGCAATTTCTTTATATTGAATTACAGATAATAATACCTGTGTATTAGCCTTATTGTGAGGACAAGTGATAATATGCTTAGTACATTTTTTAAAAAAATTAATTGTTCTGTAGTGGGGACAAGCTATCACATTTAAAGAAATCTTTTCAGGTGGAATTCCAAATAATAAATGTAGAAGGAAAGAGGGAAACAGAAACACACCATTAGACAAACACCACGGTAATAACTGTTGTAGATAATTCTTTTGATGGATGTTAAAATGAGGTGGGTACAAATGTGAGGAAAAACAGGATTTGCAGAGTTTCAAAGTATTAACCCCACGATATGTATTGACATCAATATCATGAACCCCTCGATATGATACACTGAGAAGAGCACATCACTTTTTTGGTATTTCACAGAAAAATGCATTACTTCATTCTAATAATAAGAAAACACCAGAAAAACCCAAATTGAGGGAAATTCTACAAAATAACTGATCAGTCCTCTAAAAAAGAATCAAGGTTATGAAAGACAAGGAAAGTCTGAGGAACTATCACAGACTGGAACAGGTTAAGAAGAAATATTATTTAAATACAATACTGAATAAAAAAAGGACATTGGTGAGATAACTAGTAAAATTTTATCAGTAATTTAGTTAATAGTATTGTGCCAATGTCAATTTCCTGATGATTGTGCTATGGTCATGTAAGAGGTTAATGTTACAGAAAGCAGGTGAGAGATATACAAGGTTACTACTTCAAAAAGTTCATGGAGAAATAGAATGAAAAGATAATATGAGTATTTCCATGAACTTTTTGAAGTACCCTCATATGAGAACTCTTGGTACTGTTTTTACAACTCTTCTATAACTCTAAAATTAATTCGAAATAAAAAGTTAAAACAAAAATTAAAACATCTTCAGCGATTTTAATATATAACCAAGATTGAGAACATCTGGCTCAGAATGTAGTGAATTCTCAACAAATGATAGTTTCCATATTACCAAACCTGGCTACAATGTCATGCATGACCAATCAGTTTTTCTGTTAGAGAAGCTTGGTTTATTTTTTATTTTTGTCTGACCTGGGTGTGTTTTTTCAGATAGTGATCGTTGAATATGTTCAAACACAACACAATCTTGAGAAATTTAAGTAGTCAAAGAGAATTTTACATGATACAACTTTAGGAATTTTGTGTTTTTCTGGATAACAGGGGAACAAGGGAGCACTGCCCGCTTCCCTGCCAGTCCTTCTGCATCAAGAATGTGAGTGACCCTTGTTTGAAAGCCCAATTCCTCTCAATCCTACCTAATTTTGTGATTTTTCATGAATAGAAAGGGGTGCCTCTTTAAGTCTTCTTTCTCATATGGAAAAAACAATAGTATCTGTTAGTCATTGGGCATTTTCTAAGGCAGAACAATTATCAAGGAAGGAAGGAAGAGGAGATAAAGAGGGGAAACTTTTGTTTATTTTCCAGGCCCAAAGTTAGAAATTTAGATTGTTTCTCTTACGTAGAAAATGTTAGGTAAAGCATAAATATTTTCTTTGGCATTATCGTCCATAAGAGAGTTTAGGAAGGAAGAAGACTGCAGTAGGTATTTACCTGTTTGTAGAGTTTTAATAATTATTTGTATAGGCAAGACTGCTCAATTTGTAAACTTAAATAATTTGGAATAGTAATTTCACTCAATTTTAAAACAGAGCTCAAAGTTCTTACCTCTTCCAAAAGAATCTCTAAATCAAAAGTGGTTGTTTATGCATTAAAGTGAAAATAGGGAAATTTTAAATGTTTTAAGGAAAATTTTAGGTTTCCCCCGCCAAGTGATGAAGACTTTTAACATGTAGAAGGAAGGGCCTGTAAAGTCTGTAGCTTTGAACGTGATATGGTTGCCTGCACAAGTGGCTTAACATCTTTGTACACTTTTCCTCATCTGCAAATAGGGCTGGTAATAACAATTTCCTCATAGCACTGATGAGGTAATAACAATTTCCTCATAGCAAAATGAGATAACGTTTTTAAAAAGTGCCTAGCACTTGGTAAGTACTAAACATATGCTGACATTTGTTGTTGTTGTTTGCTTTTAATAAAGAGTGAAAAGAAAAGAAAAAGGAAGAATAGATTAAAGAAAAAATCTACATCCAGTTCTGATAGAAGCCCTAGACAGTAGCCAACCCCTACTTCCCCCTTTTGCTTACCTGGGTATCTTTGACTAGTTCTTGACATGTACCAGGAGTTCGATGGTTATTGCCGACTAAATTAACGTAGTCATGCTCTTGCAAATGCCCTCAACTCCTTTAGCCCTTCTCCATTTTTCCTCTGTCTTCACCTGCAATAACTGATTTTTGGTTGAATCCACATAGCTTCTCTTTGGCTATCCCTGAGCATCTGTATATTGGTGGAGATGGTTACATGGCTGGGCTAACTGGTTTCACTTTAAATTATCACACATCTCAAATGGACCTTCAGCACTACTCAGAAATTGTTTCCTCAGTAACTCTGCTACTCTACCCAGCAAGATTTTAATTTCAAACTTTCTCTATTCTCACACCTCCCACCCCTCTCATTCTTAGCTGAATTCTTTACTTCATTTTTCATTCAGAAAATAGAAAACAGAGAAGGAAAACTCCATCTGCCTACAACTAAATCTAGAAACCTAAGTTCATTTGTCCCCATCACTGTTGTGTCCCCACCTGTTACTATGGAGCCATCCTCTCCACTGGTGCTCAGAGTCCCATCCACTCAAGGAGACCACCTTTTCTGATATACATACATTTTCCTAAATCCTCAATCTCTCCATCTTCTCTTGATTGTTTCCAAGAATATGTAAACATGCCACACTACTTCCTCTCTTAAATATCATCTTCTGCTAATCTGACATCCCCTTCAAAAAGAGCTGTGGTTCTGTTTCTGCATTTCTCATCAGAGCCCAACTTGATGAATGATCAAGTCTTATTTTCTACCTCTATTTCCTCACCCTCTATCTGCTGTTCATATAGAGCATACCGTTCTAATCTGATTTCCACATTCACCATTCCATTGAAGTGGTGGGTTTGTAGTTTTGTGAATTGAGTTCAATTCAGGAGGACATATGTATTAGGAGAGCCAATGACCTTAAATCCAAGCCACAAGCTCAAGTTTAGATCCATCAGTAAATGATAACTTAATTTCTAATTCAGACTCCTCATTCAGAACTTGAAAAAGGAAGAACGGAAGGTAACTGATGAGTCTCTTGAAACCCCAGCATCTTTATGAATTGGCTGAGAACATTGAAAAATAGAAAAGGATTGGACATTGGGACTCAATATGAAGATACGGTTTTCTGGATGACTGGTTATTTGGCTTTAGTAAGTGTGGATAATGTTGATTTTGACCTTCGTGGGTTATAGCAGCTAAATATGGCTGGTGTCTCAGAAGCAAAGATAATTTTGTTTAGGTGAGGGCCTTGGTAAGCACAGGCTTTAAGGACAGGCTGAAGCAGCAGATGTTGACCTTAGTCAGGCAGATGCAGTTACTACCTACATGGCATAGCCAGTGTGCGGATTAGATTATATGGAAAATAATCTTTTCATCTTAATTAAGATTTGCCTCAACACAAGCAGAGCGTTAACATATGGAGTGAAAGTAATTGGAGTTGAAAAACTCAAGAAATTGACAGAGAATGTGTCAGATGGCAGACAAAAATGGAGAACAGGATCCTGAGTCAAAATAACAATTCGCAAATTTGGGTAGAATTTTATACAGAAGAAGATCAAGGAATGTTTTGCACAATTTTGAATGATTTCCGTGAAAACAAGATTTTTTAAAGAGAATTTGGGTATTTAAAGTGTGTTAACTACTTGGAAGATTTACTCAAGTGAATTACGTGAATCATCCTATTCTCTAATGGTCCTGTTGGTTCAACCTCTAATCCATCTCCTGAATACAGCCACTTCTTCCCATTTTCACTGCCTCCATCACCACCCAGGCATCATCATCTTTCACCTAGGTGATTGCAATTGCTTCCTGCTCTCCTTCATATTCTGTCCTCTCTAGAGTCTTCCTCTACACAGCAGTCAGAATGACCTTTTACAAATGTAAATCAAATCATACCACTCTCCTGCTTAAAATCCTACAGTGGTTCCCATAGCAATTAAGTGCAAATACACATTACTTACCATGACTTACAGGGACCCTACATAATCCTGTCCCAACCATCCTTCATCAGCTTTCCTTCTGACAGTTATGCTCCAGCTACAATCCCAGATCATTCTGTTTTCAGAGATTTGCAAGTTTTATTCCTTTTGCCTTGGAACACTTCCTCTTCCTTCTCCCCGCCCCTCCCCCCCTTTAGACCTTAGTTCAATGTCATGTCCTCAGAAGGATGTTTCCTGACCTCATTATCTAAAGCAGTGCCCAACTTCATCTTCTCATCTTGTCACCTTTTTTAAACATTTAAATTAAAAATAAAATTTTACACTTGGAACACAATTTATTATACATATTTATGGGATACAGAGTTGACTATCAGTATTTGTGTACAGTATGTGATGATGAAAGCATTATTATTAGCATGTTCATCATTACAAATTGTGATTTTTTTTGGTCCCTTGTCCACTGATTAGCTAACCCCCTCCCCCTCCCCCTTTCCCACCTCTAGTGACCATAGATCTGTTCTAAATTTTAAAGTTTGTATTTTTTTTTTATGGTGGACAGTAATTGTTTGCCCCAACAGCCATCTAAAACCAATAGTCTTGAGTATCAAAAATTAATAAGTTGTAAATCTTTCTCCTTCTTTTTGAAAATCATGCTTATTTTCTCTCCATGAAACAGGGCTCTCTGCTAAGCCTTGAACCTACAATGTAATCCATGGAGTTAACTTTGCTTCATCAAAGTAGCAGTAGAACTGTTCCAGGAGGAGATGAATCTTCCCTGGAAGTACGAGGTCAGTGATTATATGGCAACATGCTTTGCCACCGCGTCTTTGGCTGAGGGCAGCAATGGGTTGATATGAAATCATTAGGCTCATTATTTCTGTATGATGCCAAGCCAAAAGAAAACCAAATTTTAATGGCTTCTTTTCTGTGAAGGATCAAGATGTTCTTTCATACTTCTTAGAATCCAGGTTGAACAATAAATCCATCAAATCAATGGGAGCGGCACATTTCATATTGTGCAATGCAGCTCTAAGTTGAATATCCTGAGCATCTCCCCTGTTCCCCAGCCCTAGGGGAGGTAGTTGCTTTTTGCTGTTACTAACTCTGTGATATCTCCATGTTTCCAGTTTTGTAATAACTAATTTAAAATTCTGTGTTAATTCTCTTTATTGAAATAACTGGTGTGGTGTCTATTCCTTAACTGAATCCTATTTGATATTTTTGTTCAATAAACAAATGATGATGCCAGAAAAATGAGATGTTCATATCCTAAAATGCTACACAGAGGATGTGGTAGATATGATTATACACAGTCATGCTTCCTTTAACGATGGGGATGCATTCTGAGAAATGCATTGTTAAGCAATTTTGTCATTAAGTGAACATCACAGTGTGTACTTAAACAAACCTAGATGGTAGAGCCTGCTGCACACCTAGGCTATATGGTATAGCCATTATACTCTTATGGGAACACTTTTGTTGATCAAAATGTTGTTATGCAGCACATGACTGTCTTTAGGACAGAGTAAAAGAACTGAGTACTTCTGCAGAAACAGAGCATGGTAGAATGGATGTATAACCTGAGACCCACACACGCAAGCTAGGGAAATTTTGTCTTTCCTGTGGACTGTGGAGCAAATTCCAGTCTGGTCACTTTCCCTCTCTCCTCCCTGTTTTGCTTCAAATCACAAAGAGAGATGTGATCATCTGATGGCTTTTGGCCAAGGTTTTTACAAAAATACAATGGGTTTGGAATTGCCTATGTACAAAACCACAGTGAGGTATAATATCTTTGTCTCTAACAATTTTCATAAATTTTGAAATGTTTACCTTTTGTAGGCTCTATTGTCAGCTACATCTGTATTAAGTTTAGGCAATTTAGATTAAAAAACAAATGACTGATATGTAAAAAAAGAAAACAAACCGCTTGCTTGATTATAGGGGTCTGGAAACCAACTTAATTATGTTCAACTTTTCAGCTAAATTCTGCCAAACTGCTTTTTTGTATGCAAATACAGCTTTGGTGGTCAGTGTATTTTATATTAGGAGATCTGAATGTGAGTAAAATATATATATATATATATATATATATATATATATATATATATATTTTTTTTTTTTTCTTTTTGCCATATGCCAAGAGGCTAGACCATATCTCCATTTGGTTTGGTGAAATCGTTTTGGTAGGAAGAAGGTGACAGGTTAGGTGTCTGTCTAGGCTAAGGCTTGGAATTCTCACAGCACCAATTATTTAGCTCTTAATCCTGTTCGTGATGCCAATTGTAAAGCTACTTGACCACGACTATGCCAGTTGTCGGGCTCTTTTACCTGTCAGTAATCCTGCATTGACTGGGCTGATAGTTGAGCTAAGGCTGGGTCTGGAGCCCACAGACTCCTCAAGCCCATTCACAGACTGGACCACAAATCCTTCACATGCCAGTCTGGGTCATCAGATCCCTTCATGCAGGTCTATAAGCTAGGTAACTGGCCAAAAGGTCCTTGGAAGCTGTAGGTTGGAAAGCATGGCTGTGCTGGGTGGATGCCCAAGGCTGACGCCCCCGCTCATACTTCACCAAACTCTCTCTCTGTCTTTTTCTCACTCTCTCTGAAGAACACAGGAATAGCAACAAAACTAAAAAGATACATTGGCACACATGCACACTAAGCCCACACACACACACACAATTTGCTTACAATGGATGTGCTGAAACCACACCCAACTGGATCCAAGGCAAGGGCCCTGACCAAACTATTCTATTTTCTCAACAATCCAACCCTTCAGGGTCCCTCACTGTACAATCTACACATTCAGAATCTTCCATGTTCAGAATCTTCGGCAATGTTCCCTTAAGCATTCCATCCCAGTCCCAAAAGTCTTTAGCTTGTTGCAGCCCCAACTCAAAAGTCCAAAGTCCAAAGTCTCATCTGAGACTAAAAGCAAAAGTCCTTCCAGCCGTGAACCTGTAAAGAGTCAAAAACAAGTTAATCTACTTCCAAGATACAGTGGGACAGACATTGCATACCCATTCCCATTCCAGAACGGAGGAATAAAAAGGAAAAATAGACCCCAAATAAATCCAAAACCCAAAGAGGGCAAACGTTAAGCACACTGGGGCACTTGAACCCCTAAAGTGTTGGGCAACCTTGCTCCTACAGCTCTACCAAGTGCAGACCACTGAGCAGCCTGGTGTCTGCAGCTTTTCCAAGCTGGTGCTGCATGCTGCCAGCAGCCCCACGGTCCTGGGCTCCTGATGGCAGTCCCACCATCCTGGCTCCACTAGACATTTTCTTAGTGGGGGTTCTCTGTGGGGACTCCGACCTCACTTTTCTGCTCCATGTTGCTCCATAGATGACCTCCACAGCAGCTCCACCCCTGCAGCAGGTCTGTACCTGAGTTCCCAGGCTTTTTCATACATCTTCTGAAATCTAGGTGGAGGCTGCCACGCCTCCACTGCTCTCACATACTGCTGGCCTGCAAACTTAACACAATGTGAATGCCACTGGGGTTTCAGCTTTTTTCTTCAGAGGTGCTAAGGCAGGATTGTTCCAACCAGAGCAGCTGGGATGCAGGGAGCAGTTTGCTGAGGGCAATGACACCTCACGTCTGCCCTCGAGGACAACTCAGTTCTCCTAGGATGGGAGGGGTGCCTTCCCAAACTTCTCAAACACCCTCAGGGCCTGTGACGGGTGGGGCGCCCATCCAGACTTCTCAAATGCATTTAGGGCTTTTTTCCCCATTGTCTTGGCTCTTAGCATCTGGCTGCTTCACCTCAAAGATAATTAGCAAACAGTTTATCTACTTCACCCTTGCATTTTTCTCCTGCTCTCTACTTCTCTATCACATGGCCAAGCTGCAAATCTTCCAAATCTTTATGCTCTGCCTCCCTTTACATTCTGGTTTTTGAATTACTTCAGTCAGTTCAGCTTATACTGGCTACTCACTTAGTCTCAGGCAGTTCAGCAGCATTTGCCCACACAGTTCAAACAGCTGCATTTTCCCAATCCATCAAGGAGTGGCTGCCTCGCCCTGTGCACATCTGCAGCCATTCTGCAGCTGCTGCCTCAGAGACAGGCACGTAGTAGCAGAGACTAACTTTTCCATCTTTTCACCAGGTGAAAACAGACTTGAAATTCTGCAGGGGCACCTGTGCTCGGGTCATCTGCCCATCTGCATGTGGCACTCTTTTCTTGGGTTTTATGGCACCTGGCTGCCCATCTGGTTTAAGTGGCACCCTCCAAGCCTTTTGCCTTCAGAAAAACACAACATGCATTTACTACATAGTCTCTAGAGCAGATTACACCATCCACCCCTAGGTCTCATAGCTGCAGCAGCCAAGCAGCTTGGGGCTCTCCCTGTTTCTGCTGCTTTACTGTCTCAATTTCTCATGCACAACAGGTTGTGCCTGGAGACGCATGGTTTTCCCCAACTTACCACTGGGTTGGTTGTCTTCCCTGGTGTGAGAGGCAGGAGTGGCCAGTTGCTGCACATCGTCCTCCAGGACAATTATCCATGCTTCCAACAACTCTGCTTTCTGCCGCAAATCTTGATCAGTTTGCAGTGTAGTGAGCAGTAGCCAGACTCCAGTCAGCAGAAAAGTGGCCATTGGGCACCACGTGCTCAAGGACAGCCACATTTCCTCCCCTTCCCAAGGAGTTTTGCATTGTAGTACCTGGTCTATGCTGCCTTGCAGTACATTGTACAGCAACCAGATTTCAGTCAACAGGAAGGTGGCCATAGGGCAGAGCATATTTACAAGTAGCCACATTTCCTCCTTCTTCCAAGGACTTTCAGCTCCTGTACCTGCTCAGAATCCTGCCAACTACACCAATGTGGTGCTACTGCTAATGTCTGGAATCTTGTCAACATTGCCAATTTGCCTAGCTCTTAATCCTGTTCATGATGCCAATTGTAAAGCTACTCGACCATGACTATGCCAGTTGTCAGGCTCTTTTACCTGCCAGTAATCCTGCATTGATTGGGCTGATTGTTGAGCTAAGGCTGGGTCTGGAGCCCACAGACTCCTCAAGCCCATTCACAGACTGGGCCACAAACCCTTCACATGCCAGTCTGGGTCATCAGACCCCTTCATGCAGGTCTATAAGCTAGGTAACTGGCAAAAAGGTCCTTGGAAGTCGTAGGTTGAAAAGCATGGCTGCACCGGGAGGATGCCCAAGGCCGACACCTGCCCGCCTGCTTCACCAAACTCTCTTTTTCTCACTCTCACTCTGAAGAACATAAGAATAGCAACAAAACTAAAAAGATACATTGGCACACATGTGCGCTAATTACACACACACACACACAAACACACAATTTGCTTACAATGGATGTGCTGAAACCATACCCAAATGGACCTGAGGCAAGGGCCCTGATCAAACTATTCTGTTTTCCCAACACTAGGCTAGCTATGATTTCATAAAATCAGGGCAACAATCTTTGCTCTTAAAATGAATGGTAAGTGAAAGGACTCTTCCCATAGATCCTGTTACAGAGCTATAAATTTCACTCTCTGTTGTTTTCTCATGTCCTCTGCCCCTCTTAACCTTTTGTTCTTTGGGTGCTTTTTTCTTCTCATATTCCTTGGTATTCTTCTGCTACTTTTTATCTTTTCTCCACTTTGAATAGTGATTCTTTTGTTGCCTAATGGATATACTTCCCTTTAGGACTTGGGGAGCATACCCCCGCTAACAGAGATGGACAAAGTCTTTTTTTTTTCTTGACAACCTTTCCTATCCCCTACCTTGTATCTGATCTTTCATCTTTTGCTTAGAACTGTTTCATTTTATATTTCTCATTATAACTTTCTGTAACTTTCCATTCCTTTTGCCATTCTCTAGTTTTCCCCCTCCCACTAATATAAATTTTCAGCACTTAAATCAAGACTTTTCTCTTCAAGGCAGTATGTGAACTTTAGGTAATCCTCAGCGCCCGCTCCTTTATTACCACTGCTGCGTAAGGCAGGAAGGAGATTGAGACTTTCCCAGCTCCCAGAGGGGTCAATTTGGTGTCTGAACTAGAAGTCGGAAAGGCCGTATGCTTAGTTCTTTATTAAGACCGGGAGATAAAGGCTCTGTCTCTCTCACATAATAGTTCCCTGGATTTAACAGTGCCCTTTTTCCGAGGATCCAAAAGCATCTGAACACATTTTGCCCAAAGTCTGACAGTGTCCAAGGAAATAAATGCTTGCCAATATATCTGTTTGCCAAACAGAATCAGAATGGGTCAAATAGGATTTACTCAATGGGACCGAAACAAATGTAACTGTCTCCCTCTTCCTTTATTTTTATTTGGATCTTCCAGGGAATCTGCATTTATAAGAGAACTCTGCATGTTTATTCCCTGCAGGCAGATGCTTGCTTCTTTGGCAAGGCTACATGGTATGCAAATCAGTAGCTCTGGGAGGTACAAATCTCACAGACTCAATGGATTTTCTGTGGGCCAAAGGGCATTTACAAATTAATTGCAAAGGGCACTGTTGTGGAGTAGGTTAGCAACTTGCCCAGAGTCACTTTACTTATGAATACCGAGCCTGAAAGAAGAGTACCCTATTCCAGGAGCTTTCTCATCACACTACTGACCTCTGATTTCTCCCTACTAGTCAGTCGTACAAACTGATATGCTCCCAAAGTGTTTCCACTCGCAACTGGCAACAGTAATTTGCATTAAAAGGGATGTAGTTGCTTACCCACCACCTCACTGCACTACCAAGTGGGCTTGGCTCTTCTGATTCCCAAGAAGTTTGAGTTTCCTCTGGTGTGAGGATACTCAGGAGACTGCCTGTGCACAACCACCTTCAGTTCAAGCAGTTACAGCTCTGCCTCTTTTGTGAGGTTCCCTGCCCAAGGCCCCGAGTGCACTGTGTAGAACTGCTGAGCAGCAAAGAGAGTGATGAGAAAATTCTCCATTCTCTGCTACACCCAAAACATCTGTATTAGCTTCCTTTGGCTGCTCTAACAAAATACTACAAACTTGAGAAAGTTATTCTATTATAGTTCTGGAGGCCAGAAGCCCTAAATCAGTATCACTGGGCTAAAAATCAAGATGTGGGCAAGGGCTCTTTTCTCTCTGGAGGATCTAGGGAAGAATCTGTTTCTTGCCTGTTCCAGCTTCTGGTGACTTCAGTGGTTTCTTGGCTTGTGGCTGCATCATTGTAATCTCTGCATCTGTGGTCACATCCTTTCTCCTCTTCCTCTACATCAAATCTCCCTCTGCCTCTCTTGCACAAGGAGACTTGTAATAGCATTTACAGCTTATCTGTATAATCCAGGATCATTTTCCCATCTCAAGATAATTAACTTAATCACGTCTGCAAAGACTCTTTTTCCACATAAGGTGACATTCACAGGCTCCAGAAGTTGGGAACTGATGTCTTTGGGAGCTACTATTCTTCCAAGGTAGGTTTGTTCTTCCAAGGTAGGGTGCTAGATCTAAGTAGGTAGAATTTGTCTAATTTCTAACCTCTCTAAAAATACTTGGAAATTTTTTTCCATTAAAAAATTTTTTTTAATTGAAACATATTGATTGTACATATTTATGTGGTACAGAGTTATATTTCAATACATGTATAAAGTGGGTGATGGTCGAATCAGTGTAATTAGCATATTCATAATCGCAAAACTTATTTGTGATGAGATCATTTGATCTTTTCTAGCCATTTGATGAAAATTTAAGGCAATTTTTTTTTTGTAAGAGTATAGCGCCAGTGGGCCGAGCCCGTGGCGCACTTGGTAGAGTGCTGCGCTGGCAGCGCGGCGACGCTCCCGCCGCGGGTTCGGATCCTATATAGGACTGACCGGTGCACTCACTGGCTGAGTGCCGGTCATGAAAAAACGACAAAAAAAAAAAAAAAAAAGAGTATAGCGCCAGTGAGTCAGGAGAATTTAACATACTCTGGGTGCTTGTTGTGCGGTTCTTTTGAACAATTGGAGAGTTTTCTGGTTTGGCCATATATTTGCTGGGCTATTTCCAAGGGTTGTAATGTTAGGATATTGTTTTTCCCATACGCAAACCTATCAACATGCATTTACTGGATTTGTACTTTGGGCCATCCAGAGAAGGAACAGTAAAAGAATAAAGTTCTCTTGAGTGTTATGTGGCTTGGCTTGTTATGTGGGGTTTGGGGAAGATTTTTGTTTATGAACAACTCCCTGGCCTCCTCTGCCTTCATGTTGTATAACTGATGTTTTTAGTACCCCATGGCATTTGTATCTTCTCAGAAGTCTGTGTTACTTTTATTTCTTTAAAAGAGACTATCAGGGTGGTATGTTTGAATTTTCACTATTATTCCTCTCTGTTTGCTCAAGGCACAAACTACTCCTTTCCTTTATTTTTTGTCTCATGGTTGATGTAGTAAAAAGCAAAGACTGGATGATACTTGGAACATTTTGAAATTTGCTTACATTTGTCTTCAGTTGAGAAGTCTCTTAATAAGGAGCTATACTTACCATATAAATTTTATGCAAATGTGAAAAGGATTTTTAACTATTTTTTAGGGAAAAAAACTCCTAAAGGATCATGATTAGATTTCAGGTTTGCATGAATTCTGGGTTTGAAGAAAGAATCGTGGTATGTGAACTCATGTGAAAAAATACTTATAGAAACTTCTTTTGATTTGAGCAAAAACAGCAACACTAAATTCGGAAACTCACCAGATTCACAGAGCCATTGATAGCTGTTTTTTTAAGCCACTAGTAACAATAATAATCAGAAACTTCACTCATTGTTCTTCTTATCTTCTGAGATATTTTTCGTTGTTTTTTTCCCCCCGCAGTCTACTGTTGAACATCCCATTTTCCCTAGAACAATGAAAAATACCTGTTAATTGGACAGGAAGTTTTATTTCTTTCTATCAGTATTCTCCACCCATCAATATCAGTGACTAGATGGAGCCCATACAGCTGCCTTGAGTGACTTCATGAGATGTTTAGTGATTAGGCTCCATAGAGCATCTAAAAAGAAGATACAATACAAAGAACCTAGAGAGAAATTTCTTCTTTTTTTAAATTCCCACACCTGTATACCAAGTTCTGTAGCTGCTTCCTCCATAATACCACTCCAATTTATCCATGTCTTTCCAAGTCATTACCACTCTCTTGTGTTGGGTGAGTATCACCTCTTACCTGGTTTATCAGGACAATCTCCAAACCGTCTCCAGTCTTGTCTTTTCCCACCATAATAGCCTATGGTCTTTCTAAAACCCCAATTATAGGATTCCTTGCTTAAAGGTCTTCAGTGCAACCCACAGTTCTCAAATAAAGTCAAACTCCTTAACTTGTTCTATCAGACTTTCCATGGTCTCGCCCTAGCTATATTTTCAGCCTCATCTATCTCTTCTTCCGTTAGAGTGTATATTACAAGATACTGAAATGTTAGTAAATCCCTTAAATATATGCTTTTCCTTGCTTTTGCAGGTGCTGTTCCTTCAGAATGGGAAATCCTCTCTCTGTACTCCAATTTCCTTTTCCCATTCCTCTACCACCCTTCTTTACCTGATTAACAATAACCCCCACTTGCAAGTCCTCAGTAAAGCCCCCTCCCCCAGATAAGAATACGTTGTCTTTCTACCTGCCTTCTCAATTTAGCCCTTATCACACCTTGATCTTATTTTTGGTTTTTCTTTTAATCTGCCTGCTAAGCTTCAGGGCAAGGAGTGTATTTTGCTAACCACTGGGTTCATATAATAGGAATGAAATAAACATTTATTGACTGAATGAAGAGCCCTAGTCAAATAGGTTTATCATCTAAATGAGAATAGACAAGAAAAAGACACACTAGATGCTGAATGGAAGTGTCAGCTGTGTTTCATATTTGCTGTCACCGTGAGGAGCCTTAATGCTCTTTGTTCTGCTTTCTTCTCCAAAGAAGCAAAAATGTTAACAGCAGAACTTGCAGACTAAAGCTTCTTGTTTCGTTACAGCTTACATATATAGTACTCTAAACTGGTCTTAATAAATATCTGTTGTCACCATAAACTCTTCCTCCAGCTTTAACTCATGTACATTACTGTAATGGTTTAAGTTTTTGAAAATATTTCAGGTTTTCTTGTTTATTTAAGGATTTTTTAAAGGACATCTGCATTTCATCAGAAAAAAAAAAGAAAAACCCAAAAAACAAAATCCCAAAAAACCAAACCATGAACTATAGTTTAATCTTTGGAACCTTATATTTGTTATTGTGGCCATGGCCATGAAATGCAGCTGCCTGTGAAGAAGGCAGCAACCAGACAATGTATTGAAGACACATGACACTTTTCCAGTGGTAGAGGGAATTGCCAAGCACTTCATGAACATAGTCAAATTTTCCCTTGCTTGCTTTGTATAGTTGCACCTTTAAATTGAGTAGCAGACCTTTTTTGTCACGTACAGCTGCACAGACCTTATGCCAAAGTGAAGGAAATTAAATATTTAATAAAAAATGACTTTTCCTAAAAAATTTGTTTTTACTCTGCCTCCTAATTACTTAAAATGCAATTTACAATGAACCCTCTAGTTACACAATAGTTTCTGAAGGTCTATTACAACAAAGTAATTAGCAGGAAGACAGAGGAATACCCGACCTTCTGTCTATTCCACCCTGTGGATCTGTTGGACATTTCCCAAAAAACGTTCTGTTGAAAAACTTAATATGTAAAAGGCTGAGATCCTTTCTTTCTTCCTTTTTTCTGTCTTTCTTTCTTCTTTCTTTTCTTCCTTCCTTCCTTCCTTCTTTCTTTCATTGAATATTTACCAAATCAGTGTACATGTCATTCAGCCCTATTTTCAGAGATGAAGACCAGTGAAGGAATTTAACATGTATATGGGAAGAAAGAAGGTAAATAATTATCATAAAGCTGTTTCATAAATGCCGTGTGAGAATATGCACAGGTACTATGGGCAGAACCTTCTACTCAGTTTGGGCCCCCTGGTGTGATGAAAAGAAAGGATTAGAATTATGAAAGACTTTTTGGAGAAAGGAGGCATGAGCTGCTATTTTGAAATATGAGGGTACTTCAAAAATTTCATGGAAAAATTTATATTGTTTTAATTCTATTTTTCTCATGGACTTTTTGAAGTAATCTATATCAGAATGTATATATCAGGTAATATATCAGAAATGTATCTAAGTGGAAAAGAACTGAAAGAAGAGGGCAAAGACAGTGTGCAAATGTTTTGAGAAAGAGCAAAGAATACTCAGACATCTGCAAATAGTTTGGTAAACATGGAATTAGAACTCATATGAATGTTAAGTAGGAAATGATGGGCTGTGACAGGACACCAAGAAACAGGCAAGGTCAGATGTGAAAGGGTCTTGTATATGTCAAAATATAGTTTTGAATAAATACCTTGATGCATCGATAGGTATTGGCAATACAAAAACAAGTTAGAAAAAGTCCCTGCAACAAAAGAGTTCGAAATTTAGAGGATAAAAAGCCAAGGTAACAAATAATTGCAACAAATACAATGCTAGCTAGTATTTAAATGTTATCCTGGAGAGGCCTGGGAGCACGAGGCTTTTAAGTAGAAGATAGTGTGATTACGTTGCACTTTATAATCCTTCAGCAATGTGAAGAATGGAATGGAAGGATGTGAAGTCAGAGACCAGGACATCACTTGGAAGATTCTACTGCACCGATCTGGGGAGATGTAAAGAAAATACCCAGGGGATGGTCAAGCGGAGACAGAGTTGTGTTGTGTTCAGAAGACAGAATCAATAGGACTTAAGGATTGCTTGACTATTGTGGGAGAAGGGATGTTGGAGAAGGTAATCTTCAGGTCTGTGCCCTAGTAAGCATAGAAAGGAAATTTTCTCTTTTTATTTGCTCTGTTATAAGTTTGGTCTTTGAAGGGGCTTGCTGGGAAAGTTCTTGCCTCTCTTCCTGTTTGCTTTAAGGAGGAGGTTAACCAGCTTGGTCAGAGTTTGATACTCACTGGACTATGAGTTATTATTAGAGGGAGGAGCTGCTGTCCTTGAAAGAAAGCAGGCAGAGACCTTCTTTTCCTTTGTCTGTGTTTATGTGCAGAGGTTTCCTGGGCCTCCTGTTTCCATGCATCCTGTTTTCTCTGCATCCTGTGTCCGTGTCCAAGAGAGGACAAGGCCTCTATTCTGGGGGGGAAGCACTTGCCATTCTTGCTTTCTCTGTTCCACCTGCATTTGGGTTTGCTGAGCTACTCCTTGATGCTGACTGGGAAGTATATTCAGTGCCCACCCTGTGGACATACTACTCTGTTTTCTAGACACTTGACTAGGGGTGAAAAGTAAGAGTGCTCTAGCTGGATCTCCAGTACAGTGCCCCCAAACTCATTTTTTGTTTTTCTTCACCAGCCATTAATAAAGTTGATGTTTCAGCCCCATTCGCCTCTCATCTTTGCATGTGTGCTTTAAGGGCCAGAAACTTGGAGTAGTCTTAGGTCACTATGTCTAATGAGTGACTGAGTTCCATTCACCAAGACAGGAGAACACAGAGTTAACTCTTGTATCACCTCTAAGTCTCTTTTTCATTCCCACCTTCCTTTCTCTGGTGATGGAGTAATATCCGCCTTCGGGCAGACACATCATCATCTGTAATTCTGCCCTCTCTTTCATCACCAAGTTGCAGCAATTTCATCCTTGAAATGCTTGAATCCATCATTTCCTATTTCACTCATCACAGTTCTGGCTCACTTTACCATAACCTCCAACTCAGAAGATTGCAGAAGCTTTTTAACCAGTCTTTCTCCAGTCCCTTTTCACTGCTTTTAGGGGTTTCTTTAGTGTGATATGCATATCTGATCATATCACTGTTCTCGAAAAACTTCCATCTCGTTACTCCTTATGAGAGCCACCTTCCACAGTGGGATGCCAATCTGCACACAGGACAGTGCAAAGCAAACTGGTTTGGATGGCAGAACACTGGCTATAATCAGTTGTGATCTTTACAAGTCACTCTAGATACTTTTTGTTTCTGCACGTGTAAAACAGCAGAGTGGAACTAGATGTTCTCACAGGTCCTATTCCAATGCATATTTCTAGGTGGCCATGTTTCTACTTTCTAGCCTTATATTCTGCAAATAACTCTTGACTTACAACAGGATACCTGCAGTACCATAAACCCACTCTGCACTTCCTTGTGTACGGTGGCTTTGCTATCACATCTGCTGGACATGTACTTTCATTGCTATCCTTTGCTGATTTCCCCTGTTGAAATTTTACTCATCTCTCAAGGCCCAGATCAAATCAACTTTTTTGACCATCTCTCATGGTTCCTTCATTTGAAATTAGTCTTTCCTTTATAAGTGCTCTCAGAGCACTCTGTTTATAAATCATTTAAGGTGTTCTGGAATTGTCTAAGTATCTGTTTCTCCTCATTAGACTTTAAATTTTTTAAGGGGGAAGGTCCATGTGTATTCTTATTTGTACTTCCCAGTCTCAGCACTTTCACATGGTACTTTCTCAGTCAATAAATGTTTGTTGCTCAGCTGAATAGACATAATAAACAGCTGTTCATAAGGAGTACTGGTTTTCAGAGTTGTCACTGGGAACTCTAATTTGTCAAACTTTACTGATAAATTTCCATATGAATTTTGGAAGTTTTCAAAAACTCAAATTCAGCCTTAAGGGACAAATAGAGACAGAGATGAAATGCACTCTGATCTTTATATTAAAATCTAAAGCAAGGTATCAGAAAAGTGTAGTACAATGGAAGAATGTTTGGATTAAGTACAGCCTCTTACACTAAGACTAATGAACTTGTTTTATAAAATCACTAATAATGTATTTATTTGTACTTTATAATCCTCTAAAGATGATTAAATAACTTTCTTATTTTTAAAAGATTCTTTTACTGAAATTAACTGTTCTTCTGGAGATAGAAAATTGCTTGATCACCACACTCTGCATCAGCTCTTATTTTAATGTTGAAGATGCTGACCATGTTGATGATTCTTTACCCTTAAATATTCATCAAATTGTAGTTAGAATACGAAGCTCTAATTTTGCCTTTGTACACAGAGGAGAGTGATTAATTGCTGCCTATTCAACAAGTCAGTTAATGGAAAGGAAAAGAACCCAGCCGCAGTGTGGGACTGCATCCTCCCTTTCTCGACCAGACATGCTCATAGGGCACTTGTCTGATTTAGGCTCTTCAGATGTGGAGATGAAAACTTCAGCTAATTGTATCTTTAGAATGGAATAAACACTTGGATCTTCCTCTGAGCTTCAGCAGAGAGGTTCAGTATCGTCGATGATGCTTGCCATCTGAAATTGCACTGTCACAATCAGAGTAATTTTCCATTTAGGAGCCTCCTGCAGCAGCTGAACACAGACAGAGCACTCCAGTCTGCTGCGCTTGATAACTTCATGGCCTTTGCAGCACTGGGGGTGAGGAAGAGGGTAGAGCAAATCTTCTTATATCTTAGCAACTAATTGATTTAGTAGGATTCATGACATTCAACAGACATCCTTATTACTTGCCTTGTCTTGTCCTAAATCCATCTCAGGCCACCGTGACATGGAAATGCAATTTCATTCTATGGAGCTACTTAAGTAATCCCACAGTGTCTAATAATGTCCAGTGTTCAGTCTGTCTTCCCGGCACACTACTTCAGTTGTGTGACCAGATTTGAGAGGATGACATGCATTTTTGGGGAGGAGGGCTGATGTGTGGATGATTTTTTAAAAAAATGAATTTTCAAAAGGAGATTTTATTTTAAAATGGGAGAAATGATTCAGTACCAAGAAGATTTTGATATGCAAATCAACCAAAATAAACAGAGCTGTAAGGTGTTTGACATGCACAATGTCATTTAATGAGGCACAGTTATCCTAGTTATTTGAACTGTTTAAAAATCATTGTTAGCATCTGGCGAGAGACTGCCAGGTTTTACGGTTAATCTCCACATGCACAGAACTGCATATTGCTTACAAGACAGAATAGAGTCCACTTGTTCATTTTCTTACTTAGAGTTCTTCCTCTCTTTCTCCATCAATTTTAAATTCAATTCTCAATGGTCATTTTCTGTTTCAGGAACTAGGACTTTGTGCCAAAGCCCATTTTACTTATGGTCTTATGTTTAAATATTGGGAAATGGGATGTGTAAGTACCTGAGAGAAAGCTGTCTTGAGACGGATTTAAGTAAATGGTGAGTAGGCGGGAAAAATAAAAGAGAATCAGATTTATCCAGCGGGATGAGAGGAGGTCATTGAGAGATTTGGGAACAAACAAACACTGCATGAGACATTAGCTATTAGTTATGCAATAACCATCCTGGCTACAATGTTGGGTGGAGTAAGATTCTAGGGGTTGGAGGAGGATACAATTGTTCTAGACTCAGGACTTATAGAGGACACTGTGTCCAATAATTCATTCACATGGAAAACACATTTCCAAATTGATATTTTATAGGCACATTTTGGGGATTTGCCACAATAATCTAAAAATACAAATATCTGTATACCCCCATCTGTGCAAGAATCTTGATTTCCTTTTCTATATAAATTTCTTTTCTTTTCTTTTTTTCTTTCTTGCCACATTGCCAAACCAATGTTATCTTTCCTGGAACACATAAAATGGTTTCCTAGAGGTTCCCACAAGTGGAGTTTGTTTGCAAACATCACTCTTTTGTCCTATTGGCTGGCCTTAATTATTTTTTATTTACCTCTGGGGGATCAGGAGATCTGGCTGCTTTTTCTCCTTGAGGATGAAGCAGAAACTTCCAAATGCCCAGAAAAACAAATGTGTTCCTGACTAGTTGCCCAGTAGAATAATGTAGCTGAAATTATTGTTTTTTTATGGTTATTAATACTGAATTATGGCGGTAAAATAGTCTAAGTTTCTATGACGAGAGGAGCTGTGTAAATATGAAATCAGTGTTAAACAACAGCTGTATCCTCAAAGGATATTGGAAATTCACTTATCTAGATTTAAATATGAGAAAGAGCATGAAATGTGTTAGCTTTTGAGATAGGGATCTGGATAAATTTGCAGGTTTCTATATAGTGATTATTTGAAGCCTATTCTGATTTATCCCGCTGACTCTTCCCTCCTGGATTGATAGTAGCTTTTAATATACTGCACGTCTTTCATGTTTCAGCCACCCACGTGACTTATGCCCTTAGGCAGGATGACACAGGGTGTGCCCTAACTAACTGCTGACCTTCAATAATCAGGGAACATCATCTTTGCTCTAAGTAAATAGAATGCAAGTGGCAGACTTAATGTGCTGTTCTAAACCCTTTATGTTTAAATTGGAAAATTTGAAACACTTTATTAAGAAAAATTTTTTCAATCTTCCATCTTTCCTTTTTCTCAAATACCTATTAGGGTGAAGGAATATTTATCCAGGGCTACACCGGAGACCCAGCAGGAGAGGCCAGTGCTGGGAAAGACTCGCAGTGGGGTGGGGATACTTCCCAGGGACCATCCCTGAGGATGTCTCCTTTTGTCCCATGACTATGGAATCTCAGTGACATCACCTTTAGGCTGCCAGATCCATCCTCTCTCTCGTACTGCCTCTCTCTCCATTCTCTGAGCCATAGCTTGAAACTGTGGGGATGTAGAGAATAATGGAGTATAGAGGACAAGGCAGAGAGGGAGCATGTTAGGTGACGATCGACTAATTTCAGCTTTAAGTGTATCTTTCCTAACTCTTTTGGTGTCATTGGAAACCTAAAGTGGGTAACTTGGAAGAAGGAGGTTTTAATACCTTTTCACTATTTGTGAGGCATGTTCATTCAGGATTTGTTACTTTAAGACAGACCAAGGTTAGCCAGCCATCCTTACATCTCTGTTGACTTTCTAAAATTTCTCTATAGGTAGGGTTGTCAGACATAGCAAATAAAAATACTGTAAATAAAAATATTGTATGGGACATACTTAGACTAAAGAATTATTCATAGTTTATCTATAATTGAGTTTAATTGGCCTCCCTGTATTTTATCTAGCAACCCTATCTGGGAGACATTCTAGAGTTTGCTACAATCTCCCAATTTCCTCAGGTTAAACTTGATGTGTTATGACTCAAAAAAACATTCTAATAACCAAAGATGACCAGCTGGGTCAACGGCAGGAGTCAGAATTCATCTGTATCATTGGCTATAGGCCTCTCAAGAGCCATTCCTTCCAAAATTGTTTTGGTAAATATTTCATAGACTCCACTGAATGGAACAGATGTACAGCTTTAGGATTTCCTTTAAACGTTCCCTAAGTCTCCTCAACTACTTTCCTTTCTGTAGACCACCTTGGCCTCCACTGCAGAAGGGGTGGGGACCCTGATGAGTATCACTACTGATTGCCTCTGCAGTCTCTGCAGACTGGAAGCCTGTTGGCAGATGTCATGAAAGGGCTAGAGAACTGGGGACAGCTAGCCCTCCACAGGCCCACAGCAGCAGGGTTCAGGAGAGTAGCCACGCCTCAGGAACAAGATCGCCTCTCTGCAATTCTCACGTTTCCATCATTAGAAGTCAACGGGGAGCTCTAGGACACTTCAAGCTCCTGGCAGACGTCCAACTCTCCCCTGACACTTCCAGACTCTCCTCCACTGTGTTACATGGAACCATGAGGACCAACCCATTGTGTCCTTTACTCCTGTTCATATCAGTTACCAAAAGAAGCCTGGGAATCCAAATCATTCCAGACTCTCACCCCCATTTGTCTCACTTCTCATCTCCTAAAACACTTTTCTTTAACAAGAGTCCATTGTCAAAAACATCCCTATGTCCTCAACCTTTTCTGGGGATGTTCCTTTCACTTTTCTTATCTAGCTAAAGTCTGGGCTTCCTCTAACAGCATTGCTTGCATGGTAGGTCCCTCAAATATGGCAGTTGTCTGTCCCACATTTCTGGTAGAAAGGGATTGGAGATGGGGCAGGCAGTTTCCTTGCTCCTTTTTACCACTTCCAGATGATTCTTTCTACTTTTGTCTTCCCTAAAATCACTCAACTTTTCCTCCCCTGTCAGACTATGGTATCATCTGCTAAGCCTTTTGTTGTGTCTGTCCACTGTCCCACACTGGGCAGTGCCCCTCATTCCTCGATGATTTTGGTTTCCAGCCTGGTGTGCCTCACTCCCATGCCACTCCTGTCACATGCTTTATGATTTCTGAATCCATTTACAGTGCATGATTTTTCAGTACTATGCACTCTCAGTGTCTTGGCCTTCATTGCACCTCACCAGCCCCTCTTATGGCTGTAATCTTGATCTTTTCATTACCCATACACATTTATTATCTCATTTTCAAACATCCCATTAGCTGATTACAAGCCCACCTCTATCTGCCCAGTTTACCCTTCAATTACAGCAATCTTTCAACACCACTCTCCTCTCCCCCTCCCTGCAGGATCTCCTAAATCATTATCAAGTTTAAATTCTACGGTCAACCTTATACTCATTTACCTGCAAATATTCTCAACTCCCTCCTTTCCTTTCCCTTTGTGATAGTCACTGGTTAAATCAAAACCTTGGTTAAAACAAGCTTTCTGACTGTGTGCTTGAACCCAGGTATCTGAAATAAGAGGGACACAACACATATGGAGATAGTTGGTTTCCTTTTAAATACTTGATGATTAATTTCAAAGTAGTCCTTAGTGCTGCCAGCCATCCTACCAGTCTACTTATTCTCCCAGTCTCCTAGATTAGTGCTGTATCCTTCCCTCTTTCAATCCTCCAAAGTTTCTCCTTACCCATACTAAATATCACCCAACAATCCTGCTTTCTACTACACTGATAAAATAAAAACAATCAGAAGAAAACTTTCCCGTGATCTCATTGACTACCTGTGTGTCTTAGCCTACATACTACATCTTCTCTTCTTTGACTGTAAATGATAATTTGATATTAATTTGATAATCCTGGCTAAGGCCAAATATTCCATGCACGATTACATCCCATCCTGCCTTCCCTACTCAAAGACAACCCTTCAGCAACTCTCCTCTTTTTCCTGTGGCTCATCAATCTTCACCTCGCTGTTGGATTATTTCAGTCAGTTTACGAAAGTGGTGTTTGTTATTTTGCCAACATTAAAAAAAATGCCCTCTTATGACCCCACTTCCTCCTCTGGATGTTCCCGATTAATCCTTGAAAGAGTTATTTATGTTTGCTGACTTGCTGTTTCCAATTACTCCTTTCCCTACTTTGTTAAACCCACTCAGATAATCTTCTTGCCCTCTCTACCCCACTAAAACCAGTCTGAACAAGGTCACCTCTGATTTCCTCACTGCTAAACGTAAAGATTATTTCTCAGATCGCATTGTACTTGACCTATCAGAAGCATTTGACATAGGGAATCACTCTGTCCTTGAATTACTTTAATTGACTTCCAAGACATCACAATTACCTAGCTTACCTTGTACTTTCCTAGATACTTCTTCATTGTATTCTTTGTCTCCCCAATCTCTAAATGTTGGAATGTGTCAGAACTCACTCTTTAAACCTTTCCTCTGTCCTACACATCCCCCGATTTCCCATGGGGGATCTCATCCTGTTTCATGGCTTAAAATACCATCTACATGCTTGTGAGGTCTATATTTATGTCTCCTACCTGGACCTCTCCTCTAAACCTCAATATCCAAATGCATCCAAATATCCCATATACACAAAAGCTTACTTGATGGTGCATAGAATATCTAGACATCACACACTTAACATTTCCCAAATAGATCTGCTGATATTCCCCCACCTTCAACTCTGCTCTGACAGTAGCCTTCCATATTGTAATTAATAAAGAATTCATCGACCTACTTGTTTCATCTAAAATCTTGGCATTATCCTCGACCTCTCACGTTATCTGGAATTCTACATCTGATCTGTCACAAATTCTATTGATTCTACCTTCAAAATATGTCTTAAATTTATCCCATTCATACCATGCCTACTACAACTCCTGAATCACTTGCCTGGATTAATGCAATAGACTCTGAACTGATCTTTCTTCTTCTTCACTTGCACCTTTTAGCTTATTTTCAACCAAACAGATAGAGTTCTTGCAAAGTATAACTTAGTTCATATCATTTGCTGACAAAACGGCTCTCCATCTCCTACCAGGCCATTTATTACTGTCCGCAGTGCTTCTCTGACTTCACTTCTTACCACTATTGTCCTTGTTCACCATACTCTGACCACACAGGCTTCTTTTCTTGTTGCTTGAAATACACCAGCATGGTTGCACCTCAGGGCCTTTGCACTTGCTATTTCTTTATCTGGAAGACTCTGCCCTCAGACAGCCATGTGGCTAATTCTTTTGCTTTGGTTGGTTTTTACTTGAAAGACATCCTCTCAGTGAAGCCTTATACAACCACTTTTTCTAAACTTCAACTCCTTGCCTCCATTCTAACACTTCTTTCACTGTTTATCTAATTTATACCTTTTAGACTACATGACAATACATAAGTGTTTTAATTACTTTGTTTACTATCTATCTTCACCACTAAAATCTAAACTAAATTAGGGCAAAAATGTTAGTCTGTTTTATTCTCTGCTGTATATTATCAGTGTCTTGGCACATAGAAGGTGCTCAAATATTTATTGAACAAATGAATGAAAATATGAATACTCATATGGAAGATGTTCCAGAATCTGTGAGACATGCAGAATGAGTAACATGATGGATTTTACTCACTTTATCTCCTCTGTTGTATTTTATGGATGCAAACATGCTTTTCAGAAGACTAAGGAAAGAGTCTCTGAGAAACATGTGTATTAGGGATCATTGGTTGGGGTACAAGATTATTTTAAGTAAGTAAATACTGTTTTTATGGAGTAACTAGCATTCTAGAAGCTTAGACTATTGGGAAGAGAAGGCAGACCATTTGAGATGTGGTGGAACATTTAAGTGAAGTGTCAGCAAAGGGAAGAGGATTTGTGAATACAGCTTGTTTAGCTATAGTGCATCATTTTGTGCCTTGAAAAGGACCAGAAATCAGAAGATGCAAGCACTTGAGTGGAAATGAGGCTGGATTTCTCATTTGTCAAAAGGAGAAGGTAATATCCGTTCTACCTTGACTTCTTTAGTGAGTTTCCATGATTATTAAATGATATGGATATAGAAATGTACTGTAGCTTCTGAAATTCTACCCAAATGCAAGGGATTATTTGACTGCACCACCACCAAGAAATGATTCAGTAGCGAGTGCAAAGTGATCGACAGTCAACAGAATTCAATCATTATTTATCTAGAGGCTTATTGTTGGCTCTGAGGGAGAGGTAAAATGTGGCGAAACCGGCACGTTCTGATGGATTATTGTGGTCTGCAGTGCATAAAAGGTTAAGGCAACCTATCTGAAATCAAATGGAATTTCCATGTGTAGTTTAGAATCCTCTCACAGGAACTCCTTGGAGCTGTAATGTGATTTGAAGTGGAGGAGGTACTGAAGGTGTAAAGTGGGTTTCAGGAATCTGTATACAAAGTAAACAGCATCTGGCCAATCACTTTGATGGGCGTGAATTCTGGGGAAGGGATTACCAGAGAGTTCATGATAACCACCCTGGTAATGTAATAGTGTGAAAGACAGAAGACGGTAGGGCAACCCAGAGCAAAACAAAAGGTCATGGGCTTTGAGCAGATCCCTGGTTTGGCTAATAGGGGTGACAAATCTTAGTAAAGATGAAGAAAATGTGGGGAACCAAAATACTCAGATTGTGCCCACTCCAGGGTCTCACTACCTTTGCAGTTAGGAAGTTTTTTTCCTTATTTTTAACCTCCTGCAGCAATTTAAGCCTGTCTCCTTTTATAGTGGTCATAAAATTATTCAGCCTCCTTTTAAAATACAGCTACTGCATTTGACTCTCTGATCTCCTGCAGCACTGAAGTCCACTGTGTGCAGAAGTATTTCATTTTATTGGTTTTTAAATTTTCTTGCTGCGCCTTTCATATGAGTACTTATTCTCATATTGTGCAATGGCATTTTAAGCTTGGAATTGATAACTTTGTTCCCCATGTACCTTTCCTAATCTTAAATAGTGCAATTAAGTTCCTTTCTAGCTATGCTCATTGTCAGGCTGGAGAAACCAGGTTTTTATAATCTTTCATTTCCTGTTGGTCCTGCCAGACACTACACCTCCCTCACAGGCCTAATCTGGAACTTTCCACTAAGCACACTGTATTCTATCCTATAATCACCACCGGGCAGCAATTGTGAGGTACTGTAAAAATCATGAGGTCATTACCTGTCAAAAATTTTACATTTAGGTAATGCTTTTATTCCCGAAGATATGTGTTGTTCAGACGAGATCGAGCGCATTCAAGGTGGTATGGCCGTAGACAATATCTGTTGTTCATTAGCAATAATCTCGACTCTCCAGACAGCACCCTTCTTGGGTGGAGGAATGTGCATGTCAGTGCATGTCTGCATGTGAATCATTGAGAATGGTTCACCCCATGTTCATGGCCCTCACAAAGCAGAGTGTATGAGAATTGATAGAATAGTCTCGCCAGTGTCAGGGAAGGGAGCAGTGTTTGCTGTCGCTGCAGGCTGGTTGTTCAGGGTGTTCAGCTAAAAGCCAAATAATAAAGCCAAATAACATAAAACAAAACAATGAACATTTGCTAGAGGCAAAGAAAAGTGTCAGTCTCACCTTTTGTTATGGTGTCCTTTCAGCATCAGTGTGTGTAAGAAGCCCTGGACTGGAGCTAGGATGATGCTGTGTAATTTGAAGCAGGCAAAACACAGATGCTTGTTCTTATTACATATCTGCAGGTTTTAGTAGTTCTGCACACCTTCCTTTTACAAAGAAGAAAAATCCCTCCAAAGGGGTTCACAATTTTTACTCTTCCTCTGATCTGCAGCTTTTTGATGTGCCCACGTGGCTCCTATCTCAGGGATGGTTTGACCAACTCTATTACGAACCTGCCTAGTGAAGGCAGGACACTTGTATTTTCGAGGTCAATAAGACTGCTATGAAGTTATTTAATGCCAGCTCTTCAGTGATCATTGCATGGCACAGGCTTTTCCCATTATCACATAATAATGGGATACAAAGAAGCCACAACTGGTATTACGTTTTAGATGTTCTAATGTCCAGAAATGCAGGTGAACTTGACAGAAGCCACACAAATGGCTGATACTAGATTCTGAAATGCAGGCTAGGATTAGGGTGAGACCAGCAAGACCATTTACCTATCTTCATACATTTTCATCTTATGTGCCAAATTTAAGGGGGAGCTAATGACCTCAGCAATCAAATTAAATAATATTTTCCTGCAATATTTAAAAAAATCAAAATTAGTGCTAAAAAATCCATGATGAACAAAATATCAAAATTTGAAGTAAAGGCAGTACCAATATAACTGATTTTTTCTTTTGCCTCAGGATCCAATATACCTTACCATGGTACTCTGCCTTGGTACAGATCTCTGGGTTCTCCCATCTTCTGGGACATAATAACATCTACCTACTCAGGTTTATTCCCTGCCATACTTCTTAGGAATATCTAAAGTTTGGAATGTATGTTAAACAACAACAAATCAAACGCCTGGAATATGACTCTTGTTTCCCTGGGCATTTCATGTCTAAGGACATCATTGAAGGTGGTGCTCAGTGGATTGAAAATTATGCTATTTTATGATGCTTCTCCTTAAGCTCAGGTAACTAATATATAGAGTGATGATGCTTTTGTATTGTTTTATTTGATGTATTATTTTAAAGCACAGACCCAAAGAGGAAGAAGAAAAAGACCATATGATTTCTACGGAATTTTTATAGAATCATAATTACTTAAAATGGACAAATATATAGAACTTGAGAGTTAAGGGGCACTCATGTTTTCAATACAACCCTGCACTGCTATATGATGGGGCAGCTCAGAATATCACTACTGAGTAGTGATATCACCCCTCTGCTCCTTAAGGCACTTGTCTAAGTTGATAACTGTACAGCAGGAAATGATGGGTTTAAAATAACTTCCCTATTCACAGTTTAGCTCAACTGCAGAATGGGCTTGGCTCTGAGGCCAAATGGGTTTTCTCCCTCCATCCCCACTCTTTTGAATTAATCCATGCAGTTGCAGGAGCAGGATGGGGAGCCCCGCTTACCTTATTCTTTCTTGGGAGTCTGAAAGTTGACAGTAAATGCCCCATTTTTTTTTTTTTTCAGGTAAACAGAACAAAGAGACTGGGACAAGAATGAACATATGTGAACTCCACAAAATAAATAAATGGCTAATTCAAGTCAGGTTCTTACCAGAATTAGCCACTGGATCAGAGAGCATGAAAATGCAGGCCAATAGAAGTATTTCCCATAGAAGACAGAGATATTGATGAATAGTCAATTGTGTAATCCTGGCTTCTTTTCCTAAACAAGAGCCATGTACTTGCTTGAGACCACTATTCAAAAAACTAATCGTCAGCAACTTCAAGGGTCATGAATATCAGCATGTTTCAGAAAAGGTTAGGTTCAGCTCTTAGAGATAAAACAAACAAAACAGGAGAAAATGAAAAATTAACAGTGGCTTAGACAAAATGTGAATGTTTTTTCTCATGTAACGGTCTAGCCGTAGACTTTTTTTTCATATTTCTAGTACCTCCACATTGATGTCTAGTCATCTGGTAGGGCAGTTGCTTCTTCTTCTATTACTGTGTAGTGGGCTTTATGGAAACAGAATTCCTTGTGTAGATGTGTTTCATATTGACTGTTGACTGGGGTCTTTTAGTGCTGGTTCCAGGTAGATGCAGGTTTCTGTGGGTTCTTTGGCTGTATTCAGAGTTGGAATTGCATGTGAGTGCCTCCATGACCTATTTACTGGGGCACTTAGTGATTCCTTGCTGAGGTTAGTGACAGTATGTTGTTCATCCAGGACATGGGCTAGCTTTTAAGTTCTTGGGAGAAGCACCTGGGTGACCTGTCACTCTTTGGCTGGGTTGGATAGCCCTGGGTGGGCCTGTGGGCACTCTGGCTAGCTTCCTGTGACCCTGATGGGTGCACTGGGGTATACTGGAACATCCCAGTTTGAATAGGTGACCCTGGGCAGGTTTTCTCTTTCCCCTTTCCTATAGTCAAAGGTTCCTCCTGGGATTCTGCTTGTCCCAGTTGGGGGATGAGTTGGTGGTGACTGAGGATTTTTTTCCTTACTCTGTTTGGGTATCCTGGGTTTCTGTACTCTTGGTGGGTTCCTCATGTGTCTCTCCCATGAACTGCACACATACCTCCCACCCCTAGGTGTGCTACTGAGTATGATAGCATAGTTCTCCTGTGGGTTGGGCCACTGGGTTGCTGGTGTGTGCTCACTAACCTCTTTCCCTGGGCTCCACTGGTGACTCTCCTTCTGTCTATGCCAACAAGTGGTCAGCAGGCCACCTATAAGGTGGCGGTGGCTGCTGGTGTGGTAGCAAGCCACCTTATGGCAGCAGTTGCTGTGGCAGTGGCAGGGAGTGCTGCTGTCAGTAAGGTCACTGGGCCCATTGATGCCGTATGAAGGAATTCTTAAGTGGTCTGATGCGTAGAGAGAAAATTTTTCTACTCAGGTAAATAAATGGCAAATTTGGCAATCCTAGAATGGAGCCATACTAAGACATGGTGTAACTATTATTAATTTTAAATTCTAATGGCGCAATAATTTTAATACCCATTATTTAAGCCATGACAGCAAGTTCTCTTTGACCCTTGGTTTAACTCATTATTTTGGTCACAACAAGGCCAAAGAGTCTATTCTGTACTTCTATTCAGTTTATTCCTGAAAAGCTAAGGGCAATTAGTAAATCAAAGGAAGGTAGGGCAATTAAACAGAATCAGTTAATATAGATCAACATAAACCTGTCACAAAGCAATAGTCTATGCATTTGCCTGTGGTGGATTCCCAATTTCAGTAGTTCTAGCACTATTGCCCCATATGACTTGATTTTACCTGGATGAGAGTCGTGAATCTTTGTCAAGTCTCTGAGCCCCAAACATATGTGGCTAATTTTTTAAAAATTTAAGTCACTTGAATAAAGGTAAAACCCATACTTATGAAAGTTTCACTTATAGCTGTAAATTGTAACATTGCTTTTAATATTAACAAGGTTGGGTTAGTGAGAGTTCGGTCCTGCATAAATAAAATTCTAAGGATATTAAGATTTTAAAGATAGTCTAGAGGGTTTAAGCAAGCTCCTTATATCTTGTGGATCTTATTAATGTTCCCTCTGGATAGTTGCTGCTACATAAGCTGAATTTATCTACAAATGAGAAAGAACTAAATCAATAAAATTGGACAAAAGAAAGAAAGCATATGATGCCTTTGAATATAGAATTTATTGCCTGAATTGATAACAAGTAAGTATATAACATTTAAATACCACACACTAGGAAGTAAAGAGAAATTGAGAAAGCTAAACGATGTAAGCAAACTTTGGTGCTATGTTATTTGTTGCTTTGATTAGCACTAAGCTTGTATTGCCAGTTAAAGGGCTTGGAAGTTTAGATAACAATACACAGACATTTGCAACAGTGTTAGTTTTGGTTCCAATTTTGAACTTTCAGATCTTGTTTCTCTTAGTGTTAAATGTTTGTAACCTTTCTCTAATCATTATAAAATTAGACTGGTTTTGAATGCTATTAAATAATGTTAATTTGTGGCTTTCTTTTTAACTTTTGCCCTGCCAACATTTTACTCTTTGTAAGTAAATAAGGAATTTATAAGAAAAAGTAGGGCAGCATGAATTTTTGTTTTTCTTGAGTAAGAAAACTCTAATAATTTGATATTGCTTCAAGCAGTGTTTATGAAAAGTCTCTAATATAAGGAGTTAACAATGATTTCAACAACCTCAACAAAAGTCTTTCTTAAGGCACCATGAATATGCAGGATCACAAAATTGTTATTCTCCCCTTGCTTGGAAATTTCAAGTAGATCTTCCTCTCTGAGCACTTTTCCATTGCTTGAGGGAGTATACAGGAACATTCCAGTATTTTTGGATTTCAGAGAGTTCCCTTTTCAAAAAGCATCTTGTCCTGAGGGAATGTTTGGAGATCCATGACTGTGCTATAAAACAAAGTGTTGTGCAGTGAAAACACACTTCATGATAGCTCATCAGCTGGTGATGCCAGAAAACAATTCTAAAAAATGAACATTCCTGGTTTCTTTTTTACTTAATTTTTCATTGCCAGGGGCTGGTGGCCAGACACACACATCCAAGCTGCATCATTGGGACTCTCATACATATACACAGCCACACTCACATGAACTCACATTCACAAACAAAGCTAACTGAAGATATAATCATGGTACTAAGTGTAATTTGCTATCCCTTTGCTAGTGTCTGTTAGTGGCCACTTTGCTACAGGCTATCATTTTTATCGCCAGTGGGAGTCAGTGATAGTCATAGAATTATTGCCTGATAATGACACCATTACTGTGTGTCACTACTGTATTTGGACCTGGGGCTATTTGTAACTTGTTTGATTCCCAGCTCAGAGCAGTAACTGAACAGACTATTCTAAATGTGCACATTTGTTATCCAGATACCATAGATCAGGGTCAGCTGGGAAGCACCAGACAGTATGTTCAGGGCTGTTGTAAACTCATGTTGAGTTATGTCTGTGCACCCAACCCAACACCATTCACTCTTAGCACATTTTCAGATGGCACCAGTTTCTGTACCAGTAATTTGTGCATATTTGTGATTGAAAGTAGGTCCAGTAAGGGAAGCCATATGGTTTGCTGTTCAAGTCTGATGCATTTGTGAAGTAACAGATGCAAAATTGAGCACACCTGGAATTCAGAGGCTGAAGCCCTGACAGAGCAATCTGTTGTGTAAGTCTATATATGCTTGAGGATTTGTGGGGACAAAGTCCCTACAGAAATAACCTGCTTTGATATAACCCACGTCTTATGGGTAAATAACCTGCATTGGCTGTGGGGCATTTATTTTTCATGGTTGGCTACATTTATACTCTCATTAGTTTTCTGTGATGATTGAATAAATAAGCTAGACACAATTTACTTGAAGAATAGGGGGAATAATTTGAAAATACAGGCAGTGTCTTAGCTATATTGTTTTGCAATGTTGTAGTAGGGTTCTTGTGTATATAAAGTGCACTTGCTTATGGTGGGTGGTGTGTGGTCATCACTGAATGCTGTGTAACTAAATGTGGTGGTTTCTTTCACATTATGTTTGTGGGAAATCCTCTGGGACCAGAGGTTGGCAGTGTTGAAGAATGTTGTGTGGATTATATATCTGGATTGTTTAGATAAAATCTTACTGTATAATGCTAGGATCAAGGGGCAGTTGGGCTGGGACACAATCTAGTTCTTGTGCATTTGGCAATTAAAAACCCTTCTGATGTCACTATTGTGTGTTAGTACTATAACCATGAAAGACTGATAGTCAGAGGGATAGTGTAGGTATGTAGAGACATAGAAGTTTATTATCCAGGAATATATAGAAAAGGTTGCTCTGGATTGAGTGGTATGGTCAACACCTGACTTGCATCTGATGGTACCCTAGCTCATCTTGCAAGAAACTGTAGGATTTTTTGTGAGAAACAATCAAACAAAGAAAAAGAGCAAATCTATCTACAGTGGTCAAAAGAGGTGCTTCTGTATCAAGCAATTGTGTCACACAATTAAGCGAATGCCACTGTGTAGATTAAGAAGAAATTGCAAGTGTTGACATTTTATATAATTTTAGATGAGAATTATAATAAAGGAGGGTATCATTATTCTTTAACTAGTGCTATCTTATAATAGCAATTATAAAAGGTGAAAAAAGTGAACCATGCAATTTTTCTAAAAGGCAAAACTCAAAAATTGGCTTTTTTAAAAAATGGGGAGATAAAATTTTAGAAACTTCATCAAAGTGGAGAGATGTTGAGCAAGAAGTGTGGGTCAGAGAGGTGAATCTGCAGGTCATAAAGACCTTGAAAAGTGAGAGACAAGACCAGAAGAGAAACAGTTGAACTGTGGAAGGGATTTGCATCACTTTAACCCATGTTTGAGGGCAGTCATAGCAAGAAATACTCTGGCCAAATACAGTTCAAGTTCTTGATCAAGCTTGCACTGAACTTTGCCTTAACAACAGAACTTTATGATAATGGCATCATAATTACACACACACACAAAAAAAACAACAACAACAAAACAAAAACAAAACATGCAAACGTTTTAGGGGAGAGTGGGTACCTAATTATACCTCCCTTTTGGAAAAAGTCTGGAGGAATTTGGGAGGGTTTTACTTCACAAAAAATGAAATTAATGAAAAGAATATCATTTTGATGTAAGTGGATTAATGAGATTGTGTGTACAAGAGGGATTCTAGGTACTGTGGATCCATTGCTGCTCCTACTCACTCTCATCATGTCAGTATTATATATCCACCTCATCTCCCTGCTACTCACCATCACCATGGCTTCTTGGAAAAAAAACAAAAGATCAGGAACCCTGGACTGGGAAGAGGCAGAAGCTCGTACTCTTGGGGTTCTGGGAAAGGTTCGGAGAAATATAAATAGTTGCTGTTTGTGTTTTCCCCCATCCCTGTCATCACAACCATAAAATCCCCCACAGATATGTATCAACTTAGTTCAGCCTCTTTTTTTCCCCATAGTATTATGCATTTTGAAACATAATTACTTGGACATATATTTTATTCTACTAGTAATTATGCCATGTAACATCAGTATGTTAAGAAGAAGGTTGGGGTTATTTCAAAACATTTTTATTTGTATGGTATATTTGTCAAACACTTATACAGTACTCAAAATGTGCTAGACACTGTTTTTAACACTTTATCAATATCAACATATCGTCATAGATATAATTAGATGGATAATTCCTGGTGAGGTATGGTGGAATTTACTTTGGCTCAAATCATTCAAATTACTGAAGAATTTATTATATTTATGTTGGGAGAGGATGAGAGTAGATGTTCAAAGTTTTAATGTGGGGAAATCAGACCTAAAATCCACATTCACTCAGGTTTCCATACATATGGTCCATGGATCTCAAAGGAGCCCATGAATGGGCTTTCAGAGGACTGCATTTGTGAGTCTGCCTATTCATTTTTTTTATGTGTGAAAAGGGTATATGTTCCTCATTAGATTTCCAAAGGAGTCTGCAACTCGTGATGGTGGTGGTGGTTCACATTGCTTAACTTCCATCAACATCTCTTCCTTTTAAGTTTAGCTTTACACAAGCTGGAAAGGGAAATTAAAATATATACTATGTAAAATGTGTGCAGAATGCAGAATGCCAATTGATGCAAATGCATCAAAAACAGCAATAACAACAAAAAGAAAAATGGAGATAAACTCTTTAAAAATGGTCTTCAGCGCAATAAGGATAGAAAAACAGCACTTTATTAGTCTGGTTTTTGTTGCTTATAACAGAATATGTGAAATTGGATAATGTATAAAAAAATGAGATTTATTTCTTACAGTTTTGCAGGCTGTGAAGTCCGAAGTCTGGGGGGTACATTTGGTAAGGGTCTTCTTCCGGGTGGGATGTCTCTACAGAATCTCGTGGCAATGCAGGCAATAATGTCAAGAAAGCTGTTTTGTGTGCTCTCCTTATAAAGCCACCAGTGTACCCCATGATAACCCATTAAGCCATTAATCCATTAATGCACGAATGGATTAATCCATTCATGAGGACACAATTCTCATGATCCAGTCATCTCCTAAAGGCCCCAACTTTCAAACACCATAATCAAATTTCTCACCCTCTTAACACTGTTACAGTGGGGATCAAGTTTTCCACACACGAACTTTTGGGACATGTTCAACCTATAGGAAATCCTAAACTGCAAAATATTAAACATATATTAGCATCTTTGTTGCCTAGCTTGAGACAAGGGAGTTTTCTGGGATCTGACACAAGCCTTCTCCAATCTAGAGCAAAGCCCAGATTTCCTCAAAAGTGTCACAGTTCTGCATAGAAGTCGGGAACAAAACATTCCTTCTATTATGGAATTTACATGGTAGTTTGGGAAGATAGAAAATAAAGTTCTGATCAAGGGATTTTCTGATAGCGATAAAGTTTCTGAAGAAATTCGAACAAGACAACATGTTGAGTATCTTGAGGGTCAGTGGTCAGGTGAGCCTCTTGAAGAGGATGACATTTGAACTGAAAAAAAGATGCCAAGAAGACTCCAGTCTGGCAAATATTTGGGGACAGAGTGTGCCAGAAGAGAGAGAGGTAAGTAAAAGAAATCTAAGACAGGAATGATCTTGGCAGGATTGAGGAATAACAAGAAGGTGATTATGGCTGGCCTGAGCCAGTGGGACATGGTAGGAAAATGCAAATGTTACAAACCCCGATGAAGTAATTGAATACAATTTAAAAAAACAGGAGGTGGAGAGAATTAGAAGCGGACTAATTCCTTCATCTTTTATAGGAGGTCATATACTTCTAAAGTTAATACATGTTGTTAAATAGTACAATGATTCTAATCTAATATCTTAATATTTAAAATATTAATATTACATGGTAAAGAAAATTTTAAACAAGGTTAGCATTCTTTTTAGTTGCATTTACTTTTTCTCTCCTCTGGTAAATTCAGAAGAAATGTAGTAGTATTTCTTGTTAAAGTAACATTGGTATGATTCCAGTCTCGTGAAATATTTCTCTCCTCCCTCCCTCCCTTCGTCCCTCCCTCCCTCTGTCCCTTCCTTCCTTCCTTCCTTCCTTCCTGTAGAAAGGACATGTATAAGATGTCTGGAATGATGTTCACGAAAAGGCAATGATGGTTATTTTTATTTATTATCTGCTTGTTTTATTCTTAGTTTTACAATAGTTATAAACTATCATTTAATTGTTATTCATATAAACATTTTCAAGAAGGTTTTGCTGCTGTTGTAATTTTTGGTCTTACCTTCTTCGGCCTAAGAAATTAACTGAATGATTTTTGTGTAAGTGTCTCTCTGTTTCCCACTTAATATCTAGCATTTTAATTTTACCCAAGATCTTTGATCAGTCTCTTATGAATTGTAGCCTTATTATATTGTTTCAAAGATACTGCAATATGGACAACTTTATTCAAGATATTTCCTAGCCCTTTCCACACTCATGAATTTGAACACTTTCTTCCAGTCCATCGTATTAAATAGAATCTTTAATTTTTAATTATTTTTACATTGATCTTTAATATCTTTATACAAGTGAGACCTATAAATTAACACCTTATGATAAATATTAGTAGCTAATGGCTATTGATATGACAAGTTTAAAAATTACTCTTGCTGTTAATCAATTTTTCTTTGGATATGGGAGTTTTGAAACCACCAGCTTCTATTTTTGATACATTCTGTTTAATAATATTCTCAAAACAGTTGTATATGCTTAAGTAAATGCACATCTCAGAATAAGCATTTTTGTCAATAAAGTAGTTTTAAAAGCATTGATCTAATCTATTCATTTTATCTTGTCTTTAAGTAACTGGATTCAAGGCTGCTCCTTGAACTTAAAGACTAGAAGTAAAAATGGAATAGTAGATTGGATTGTTGTACCCAATTCTTCACTCTTTATATTATGGGTTTATATACATCCATGTGTTTTACTATGTAACTCTGCAGTACCACAGACAGTCAACTAGGTGAAATGTATTTCCTTGCTGACTTGACATTGGACATGGCCATGCGACTTGCTTTGGCCAATCAAATGTGAAAGTAAGCAGAAGCATAAATGTGTTCCCACCTGTTGCCATCTACCTTAGCCACTTGTGCTTCTGCCACCTGCCCAAGTGGTTCTTTCCTCAGAATGATGAAGAAATGGACAGACCTGAATTTGACTTGCAACCTGGAGTCCAGCCAAGTCCCGAGAATCTAAGTAAGACCAGCTAAAATCAGCTAAACTGCATTGATACATATACCCAGCAATGAGAAAAACAAATGCTGATTGGCATAATCCACTGAGATCTTGGAGTTGTTTTCTGCAGCAATAAATTACTAATTTGATCACTTTAAAAAATAGGTATCTTTACTTACATTCAGGTCCCATAAACACAATTATTTGGAAAACCGATATCTTCATTCATGAAACTGATCTGGGCTCCAGTTGTGGTTCTGCCACTTACCACTATGCCATTAAAATTCTTTTTAAATTTCAGTGAACCTAAGGTTTCTCCTTTGTAAAACCTGGGTAATAATAACTTCTCTATAGGACTAAAGATATATGGGAAATAATTTAGCACAAGTATAGACCCTAAATAGATGTTCAATAATAACAACTGTATTGAATATTCACATTGAAATTATTCTATCTTTAGCATAATTCTAAAATGTATTATTTACCACTGTATTAGTCCATTTTTGTTGCTTATAACAAAGTACATCAAAATGGGTGGTTTAAAAAGAAAATGAAATTTATTGCTTACAGTTTCTGAGGCTGGGAAGTCCAAAGTCCATCTGGTGGTGGCAACAGTGACTCAGGGGTATCACATTGTGAGATGGCGGGAGCAGAGAGAGCAGAGAGAAAAAGACAGATTCTCCTCTTCTTTTAAAGCCCTCAGAACCAAGCCCCTGACCACCACTTTTAATCCATTCACTACTGCATGGTCCTACAACCCAATCACCTCTTCAGGGCTCCACCTTTCAATTACCGTAATAGGATTTCCCATGCTCTTAACAGTCACAGTGGTGGCTAAGTTTCTAATACATAAAATTTGGGGAACACAGTTCATACTCCAATGAGTTCTGGGGGAACATAATTCAGTCCATTACATTCTGTCCCTGGCCCCTCAAAACTCATGTCTTTTCACATATGAATACATTCATTTCATCCCCAAAGTCTTAACTTGTTTCAACTCAAGAGTCCGAAGTTCAAAGTTCCATCTGTGAAATCAATACAAGTTATCTACTTCCAAGATACAATGGTGGGACAAACATAGGGTACATATTCCCATTCCAAAAGGGAGAAATAGGCCAAAAGAAAGGAGAAACAGGGCTCAAATAAGTGCGAAACCCAGCATGACAGGCATTAAATCTCAAAGCTGGCGAATCATGTACCTTGACTCCATGCTCAATGTCCTCTGCACACTGGTGTGGGGGTTGGGCCCCCAAGTCCTCTGACAGCTCCCTTCCTGTGACTTTCCTGGTCCGAGGTGATGCTTTAGCTCTCTCAGGCTGGTGCTGCATGCTGGTAGCTTCACAGGTCTGGGGTCTCCATGGCGGTTGGAGTCTCCACGGCAGTCTCACTCTCACGGCTCCACTAGACATGACACTGATGGGGTTTCTCTGCTGCAACTCCAACCCCACGTTTCTGCTTGGCATTGCTCTAGTGAAGGTTGTCTGGGGTGACTCCACCCCTGCAACAGATCTCTTCCTGGGCCCCCAGACTTTTCCATACATCCTCCGAAATTGGGGTGGAGGCTCCCAAGCCTCCATAGCTCTGGCATTCTATGAGTCTGCAGACGTAACACCACATGGATGCTGCCAAGGCTTCCAGCTTGTATTTTCCAAAGCTGCATGTCCAGCCACACCTAGGGCCAATTTACTCACAGCTGGAGTAGCCAAAGCAGCTTCCCAAGGTGGTCCTGAGCAGTGAGCCTGTGGAGGGTGCCTCAGGCCTGATCCCGAAGACCATTTTGTCTCCCTAGGTCTTTGCACCTGAAATGGAAGGATTGGCCCCAGAGGCTTCTGCAATGCCTTCAGAGCCCTTTCCCCATTCTCTTGATAATCCCTTTTCTTTATACTAATGTTCTTAGCTAATGGTCGCTGGGCTGCACCATTGCATGCTCTCTGCTCCTCTGCCACATGGCCAGGCTGCAAATTTTCTAAATTTTTACACTCAGCTTCCCTTTTAATTTCTGTCTTTACCTCATGCCTTTACCGCCATAACTCATTGTAGGCTGTTGCAAGTATCCATGCAGCTTCCTTAATGCTTTGCTGCTTAGAAATTTCTTCAGCCAAATACTCTGGTTCACAACTCCTAAGTTCCAACTTCCAGAAAGTCCTAGGGCATGGACACAATGCAGCCAAACTCCTTGCCAGTTCATAGGAGGGGTATTTACCCCAGTTTCCAATAAACTCCTTCTTATTTCTATCTGAGACCTCCTTAGAATGGTCTTTACAGTCCATATTTCTATCAGAATTCTGGTCACCACAACATATCCAGTCTCTAAGACATTCCAAAGTTTCCCTCATCTTTTTGTCTTCTTCTTCTAAGTCCTCCAAACTCCTCCAACCTTTGTCCACTACCCAGTTCCAAAGCTGCTTCCACATTTTCAAGTGTCTGTTATAAGCAACACCCCAACTCACTGGTACCAATTTTCTGTATTAGTCCACTTTTGGTGCTATAACAGAATACACGGAACTGGGTGATTTATAAAGAAAAACGACTGGGAATTTATTGCTTACAGTTTCTGAGGCTGGGAAGATCAAAGTCCATCTGGTGGTGGTGAGAGTGACCTATGGGTCTCACGTTGCAAGATGGTGGAAACAGAGAGAGCAGAGAGAGAAAGACATACTTTCCTCTTCTTTTAAAGCCCTCAGAACCACGCCCCTGACCACCATTTTTAATCCATTCACTACAGCATGGTCCTACACTCCAATCACCTCTTCAAGGCTCCACCTTTCAATTACCATAACAGGATTTCCCACCCTCTTAACTGTTACAGTGGGGGCTAAGTTTCTATTACAAAAAACTTGGGGAACACAGTTCAAGCTCCAGTGAGTTCTGGGGGAACATAATTCAATCCACTACAACCACTTTATATTAAGTCCTTATCTTGGTTTTTGAAATTTAACATAAATTTCATTGTAAAAGTAACAATTTGGGGTTGAATAAATGCAGACTTTTGAACTATATTTGTTAAAAAATAATCTATCTTATATATTATACATATGTATAAAGTATTCATTAGGCTTTTGTTAGGGTAACAGATCAGATAAAGAAGTGCTGAATATTTATTTTTGTGAGTTACCTGTCAGTCAAGGTAAGGCCATGTGACATTTCAGACCATTCCACAGCATATGGAGAACAAAGCTGGGGAGCGGAGGCAGGACAGTGGAGAAAAGGAATGGGTCATGGATTCATGAAATGACAGTTAAGTATGAACCAAGATGATAAAATTATCCACAGATAATCATTAGTGACTATGAAAACCATGTGTATGTAAAGTGGTTAGACACAAGTTTCTGTGAAAAATACCAGCTATATTCTGTGCTGTTGAGAAGAAAAGAGTAAACTAATGAAGTACAATCGTTAGTGTCCAGAGTGGCTGCTACACTTGATTTCACAGGAGTGAGGTCATATTCTGCATATGAACTGGGTGACTTCTATATATCAGGCACTGTATGCATCAAGCTGAGTGAATTTGGTGCATAAGACAGATATGGCCCTGTCTCCATGGAGTTTGCAATCTCACAGGGATTGTCATCTCAAAGGGAGACAGGCTGGAGACAGGGAGACACAAAGTCTGGCTTAAAAATTTTCTTTCTCTCCATTTTTCAAACACACATAGTAGCTCTTTCCGATTCTTTTGAAGGGTCTTTTCAGGACCCTTCCACAAGCTTGCATTTGCTTTTATATCTGCCTGGGGTGCTCTTCTCCCTTCTTTTCACAGCCAACCATATGTAATTACAGACTCAGTTACTATAAAGCAATTGGCATGCATGTAGAGAGAGAGGTAACCTTTCTGCAAGAACCTGAAGGATGACAAGGAGCTGGGCGTGTGACAGGAAGGAGCTCTGCCTCACCCAGAAGCTAAAGGAAGGGGCTGTGGCTGATGCATAGAGAACAGAGGTGAGAGCAAGAGCCAGGGCATGCGAGGTTGTGGGTTGTGTACACTACCAAAAAGGGTAGGCATTTTATTTGAAGTCCAGTGGGAAGCAAAGGAAGTATTTTAAGAGGGCTCATAATTAGGATTTGCTTTAAAGATCTCACTTTATGTGGAGAGTGGATTGGGGATGGGAAAGAAAGAAAATGGGAGGAATGGTAAGGGGGCTATTGCAGAAATCCAGGCGAGAGGTAATTGGTGACCTGGAGTAAAATGATGGTCATGGAAATAGAAGTGGAGAGATTCAAGACATATTTTGGATATAGAAACAACTGAGCTGGATGATGGATTACATGTGGGGACACTTAAAGACAACTTCCAGTTATCTACAACATTGAATAACACTGGTCAAAGAAGATTGCTGGCTAGATTTGTAGAGCAGGCTCCTGGCTGCAGACAGTCCTAGATGACTGATCAAGAATAACACTGATTTAAAGAGGGGCTTTGATCATAAAACCTAAAGTACAGACAGAGCACAGTGGCAGGTGGGACTCAGAGAAGAGAGGTGCAGACAAGCAGAAGTCTAGACGGGTCATGTTCACAGGCTATTCTTAGACTAGAGGCCTGTTCCCAACAACATGTTTTAAAACAGCCCTAGGTGACTGAGTCAGGGTGGGAAGCAGCATCAAGAGAGACAAAGCGATGGAGTGTGTGAATTTTCAGAATCAAGCATGTCTGAGAAACAATTACCTGGTACATGATCTTGTGTGAGTTCCTTGAATTACTTAACCTTTCAGAGCCTCAGATTCTTTATTTATAAAATAGGATGAAAATATTTACCTTGTATGTTTGTTATGGAGATTAATCTGACCCATGTTTGCAAAATACCTAGCTAATAGTAGATGCTAAAAATGTTGTTCTCTTGGCCTCCCCGCTGTGTAAATTAATTCATATCATCGAGAGCTCTCATTCATTCAGATACGTGACTAATCAAATCCTGACAATAAAGGGCTTGGTTCTTGTCCAGCTCACCTCAAGGCCTGGAGTGGGGAATAGGGAGATGGGAATGGGAAAGGACAAACTAACCATTATGGTATTTTCTAAATATATGCTGTATTCTAAATCATACTACATTACATACCGTATTATGTGGTGTTAAATTCTTTAATTATATCTTCACAGCAACTCTGTGAGAATAATATTCTCTGCTTTCTTTCAAAACTAAGGACTTATAGCCAGAATTTTGGAGATCTGAGCAAAGCCACCTAGTGCCTGCCAGAAGAACCAAGATTGGAATATGCTGGGTTTGATGCTTGAACATATATCCCTCTACATTGTGCAAACTCTGGGAAAGACAGGACTTTCTAAACTTTACCTCTTAGGCCTTAAAACAAGTCCTGATTTTCAAAGGAGGAAATTGTCATTATCTAAAAATAACTTTTTATCTATTCTTTCCTCTGGGGTGGACATGAGGGCTTTGTGGAGAATTGTTTGGGAGGATTTGTATCTTCTTTGAATTTGGTAGAGCTGAGTCATTCCTTCATGGAATTCAGTCATGCTTCTTTATTTTAGAGATGGGAGGCTACTGAGTCTCCAGAAGGTTGTCTGACACCCTGAGATCATTCAGCTAGTGGTATTTTAGCTATTTTAGTCCAATAGTCCTTCAGTATTTCCATGCTGCTTCAAGCATCTCATCCTGAGAATTTTTCTTTTACTCTATGATTCAATCCTTATTAGCAGCAACAATAATTTTTCTCAGTAATATTGTAGAGGTAGAGATAACGCCCAACATTTTGGTAAACAATACCAGGTACTTAGGACTTTCCACTATCAGGTGCTTGAGACTTTCTGTTACCAGAAGATAAGGACCTTCCCTTGCCAGGGGGAAGGGACTTTCCAAAGAGCCCAAAGTTCACCCAGTTCCAGGGAGGGCCTAACCACAAAAGGGGTGGGCTATTGGTCAATTCCCCAGTTCCTCGTCTGTGTACCACCCCACTGAAGGCCACCAACGAAATTAAAAGTCACCTCAGATGACCAATAAGCTGTGTACAACTCATCCTGTTGCCAAAGTCTGCCTACCAAACTGAATAAAAAGTGCTTGTGTTAAGAGCTCGGGGCCGCTACTGTCCTGAAGATGGAGCGACCCCAGCATGCTGGAATAAAAACCTCTTGCTTGACTGCAACAATCTCTGTCTCCTGGTCTTTGCGAGATGAGCCTTCCCAACAAGTAAGATTCGCACTTTCAGGCCAGTCTTACAATACGACCAGTGAAAGACATGCACACACCACAAACACACACACACACACACAAACATCCCCTTGGATATCTAACGGTTGTTTCAATTTTGATGTGATCAAAGCAGAACTCTTAATTTCCTCGCCTCACACCTGCCACACCTATCCCTACAGTCTTCTGCTTCATAGTAAATGGCAACTCTGGTACATAAACCTCAGCTATCCTTGACTCCTCTTTTTCTATGGTGCTAGACATCCAATCTGTCAGTCCTGTCTTTAAATTGTCACACCTTCCACCGCTACATCCCAACAATGTCTTTTGCCTGGACTCTTTCAATAACCTCCTAAGTGGTCCTTCTGTCCTTTCCCTTCTCCCTTCCTCCTTGCCCCTTTCTTTTTAAAGAAGTCTCACTGATCCATTTACAATGTAAGATCCAACAGCTATACACTGTCTTCCCAGCTCTGCTTAACCTGAACTCTCTGACATCATGATCTACTTTTCTCTCCCGCCTTCTTTGCTGCAGCCACCCTGGCCACCTTTTAGCTCCTCAAACATGCTAACAAACTGTCATCCCAGGGCTTTTGTACTTGCTATTCTTTCTGCATAGAGCATTCTTCATCCAGATGGGAAAATTGCTTATTTCTATACTTTTTTGACATCTCTGCTAAAATACCACCTTATCAAAAAGGCCTTTCTTGACCACTAATTTTTAAGTAGCTATGCCTTCCCCATACTACAGCTCTCTCCCCCGATCTTCTGCTTTAAAACTCCATTGTGTTCATCACCACGTAACACTGTATATTTGTTTATTGTTTATCTCATCCCACCCTCCATCCTGCCTTGCATGTATGATCAGTGAGGACAGGGTTTTTTTGCCAGTTTAGTTTACAATTAGAATAATGCTTGTCTTAAACTAGGAATTCAATTCATATTTGCTAAGTAAACAAATTGATGTTAATGTTTGCAATATAATGTGTCATTCTTATAGATTGGGTCAAAGTTCCTAAGCATGTGGTATTAGTCTGTTTCTGTTGCTTATAACAAAATACTTGAAACTGGGTGATTTATAAAGTAAACAAAATCTATTGCTTACAGTTTCTGAGGCTGGGAAGTCCAAAGTCCAAGGAACTCATCTGATGGTGGTGACAGTGACCCAGGGGTCTCACATTGCAAGACAGTGGAAGCAGAGAGAGAGACAGACTCTCTTCCCTTTTAAAGCCCTCAGAATCACACCCCTGGCCACTGTTTTTAATCCATTCTCTCATAGTCCTACAATCTAATCACCTCTTCAAGGCTCTACCATTCAATTATCATAATAGGATTTCCCACCCTCTTAACAGTCATGGTGGGGGCAAAGTTTCTAATACATAAACCTTGGGGGGCACAATTAAATATGGCTTTTATTAGAAATATTCTGGTTGGGGAATAGCAATTTGTACAGTACATTCTTACTACTGAATGGATAATATCACAGACAAGACATTTCTTGCAAAAAAAGGTGTGAAATAAAATACGTCTCCTTACAGCTCTTTTTTTTTGTGTAGAATTTTTCCATATTCCCATGTAACACTAGATTCTGTTACATTCATTTTATTTGCTTTAAAATTTAATGCTTATTATATTTGGGGAGCTAGAACTGAATAAAAGCGAAAACCTTTTCTGATGCTATCAACAGATATGCTAAAGAGTTTTTATCTATTTTTAGTAAGTTTTAACATGTAGTAGGACAAATGAGGATTCTTTTTTCCTGACTTAATTCTCATTGACTGTCATTTGTGCTGCACAGATGAAGGTCTGCATTTTAGCTTGTCTTTCAGACAAACTAAGACTGTCGTATTGAATTTCGAAACATGTACACTTGAAATTGGAGGTCCGCTGTCAGTGACGCCTCCTCTCCTGTGATGTGATACAGCTAATCTCAGTTGAACTACTTGAGATGCTTGTTACTGCTGCAATCTCAATGAATTTAGAGTGCTAATCAATTAACAGTAAATAGGTTTCTTTGTCAATTCGGAAGCATCCCAGTGAAGGTAAAGAGATTGGAATAAGGTGATAAATAATTTATAGCTGCAAAGAATCACCAATTCCTTCTGCCCACTTATACATTCTAAGTTGTTTTTCTAGGTAAAACATCAGACCAATAACAAGAAACCTGGGATGTAAATTAACTTTTTTTAAAAAAGATATTTCAACTGAAAGATGTGCTAATTCTGCTGCATACACCTGGATTTTATACAAATGCTGCAATTGCAAAAGACTACTGTCTCTGACCCTCCTGAGAAACTCTTTACTATTTCTCTCTAGTTATTTTGCTTTTTCTCTTGACCCCTTCTTCAGGATTATTTTTTGACTTGTTTTTGTAACAGTAACATGCTGGGGTACACACACACAACTGCGGTTTTTTATGCTCCTCTGGAACTCTCTCTCTCTCTCTCTCTCTTTCTCTCTCTTTCTCTCTCTCTGCCTTTTAAGGTCTCACCTTGCTAGGCTTTCTTTTTATTAGTATCTTAACAGCTTGGAGATGGTGATTAGGATATTTAGAGCTGTGAGGCTTGGATGTCCTATAGAGACTCTTGCCCAGCATGGATGTAATTCCCCATTAATTACCTGTCTACCTTGCCCTGCTGTGCGCAGGTGTGGATTGTAAAGGTCTGTCTTCCCTAGCTCAGTCCTTAAGGTGGTGGGGACCCTGTGGTAGTGCTTCAAAAGCCCCTTCCCAATTAGAGATGTCTGGGGTCAGTGAATTCACTATTTAGTTTGCTCATCATCAATATGCACCAATAACGTCAGTCTGCTGACCAGGAGGTCTGGCTGCCTGGGCTTCTTCTCAACCCCCTACTCCCTCTTCCAGTTGTAGAGGTTAGTCTTAACTCAGAGCCTGTTGATTAGATCTCTGGGTCCCTCTTTTAGATCTTGTCAGCTCCTTAACCTGGTTTGGATCCCAATTTTAGTTTTTTGTTTGTTCATTTTACATTGTTCCATAGGAACTTTCCTTATCTGGAGCTTTCATATGACCATACTGAGAACTCCTCCCAACTTGAAATTTCCCACCCCATTTGCATCTTCCCTTTTCCCTTGAATTGTACCCTAGCCCACATTGAAAAATGAGAGCTCCCTGGTTCCACTGAACTTGATGATTTTGTATTCTAGAAGAGAAACAGCCCTTCCGGTCTTTTGAGATCCACTCATCCTATGCTAATTTTAGTTAGCTGAGAGCTCTGAGGATTTAGGAGTTGCACTTGGTCTCAGTGGTAGTTTATGTCCAATACAAATAAATTATCATCACCTTCAGAAACACAGGTAGATTTGTGAAAAGGTAAAAAAAATCTTAAATTCCAGTCTCCTCATTTGCATGGGCCCCTTCCAATGTCCTGGCAGGGTCTCCAGCAGTATGTTCAGATGGACGTATGTTTTTGTAAATTTCCAAAAGTAAGATATTTTATCTACAATCAGTGAAGATCACTGTGTCTTTTCACTTTGTCTTACCTTTGTCATATTTCCACTCAGGTCTGGTGGCACTGGACTGGACTAGGACATTATTTTGGATATGGTTAAGAACAGTGTGAATGAGATACATTTGGTCTGGGTTTGTTGGAATGGACTTATGTGCTTAGCAATTACTTCTACGGGGAAGCTATGGCTAGCGGGTCGGCTTAAGAGGTGCATGGCTCAGGTCTCCCTTTACTAGAACATGTTGGCACGCTTGCTCCTGCTGCCATAGCTTCACATCCTCACAGCGTCACGCCAAAGCCACAGTTTCCCTAAGATCCTCACAACCCGTGATGGACTATGGCCAGAGTTCTAGAGGTGGGTGATTCCCGCCCAATGCCTGACTCCTTGGGTGGGCAGTCTTTGCCCTTGCACGGAGACTTTCTCAGAGCTGTGCTGCAGTCTGAGTGTCTTCCAATCCAATTCTCTTTCCTTCTCTCTTTCCCTGTACAGGCATCAGGTCTTCATCATGATTTGAAAGACTCTCCATATTTTTTGTTCCCCCTCTAATTTGTCTTCCATGGACATTTCTCTCAAATGCACATCTCATTCCATCCTGGTGTCTGCTTCTCAGGGGACATCAAACAACACAGTTAAAGGTTTCACAGGCTAGGATTAAAAACTGAGGTTTGGCTGACTCTAATGCTGATGATTGTCACGCTATGCTCTCACATGCCCAGTGGTTCATCAACCAACCTTTGATTTCTTAACTCACACTTAAGTCATGGTCATCTATTCTCAGTCATTTTGATGATACTTTCCACTTCCTTCCTGACTTCAGAGCACTTTTCTAATTCTCTTATCCACTGCTGCCCTACCTGTGTCCCACAATGTCATTGCTGTGACAGACCTTTTCTTATGTTCTTCTCCTGTCTGAAATGGCCTTGCCCAGCTAGACCTATGCAGATTTCTTATTAATTTCTTCCTGAGGTGACATGAAAATCCGACATTAACAACAGTAATATAAAACTCAAAATATACCACAACAATAATGACATCGACTACCAACTGGTAAAAAAAAAAAGTGTCATTAATTCAAAGAACATTTAAGATTAATAATTTTCCAGAAAACTCGAAACATCCTAAAGCTTACAGATCATCTCTGAAAGAAACCTGATGTTTTCTCAAATCTGACAACTCTAAAAATTTACATAGTATTACTAATAAAGGATCGTGATGTCAATAGAAACTTTTCCAAAAATATTTAAAATAGTTTTTTTGATCAACTGTATTAGAGAAAAGACTTAATCACCTATCTTCGATGGACTGAATTGTATTTCCCCAAAATCCATATGTTGAAGGCTTAACCCCAATGTGACTGTATATGAAGAGAGGGCTTACAAGGAGGTAATTAAGGTTAAACAAGGTCAGAAGGGTGAGGCCCTGATACAGTAGTATTAGTGTCTTTATAAGCAAAGACTCCGGAGAGGTCACTTTATCTCTCCACCATGTGAAGTACAGCAAGAAGGCAGATGTCTGCAAGCCAGTAAGAGAGCCCTTGCCAGTAAGCGAGCCCTTACCAGAAACCTAACCCTGCTGGAACCTTCATTTTGGACTTTCCAGCTTCTAGAACTATGAGAAAATGAATTTCTGTTGTTTAAACAACTCAGTCTATGGAATTTTGTTATGGCAATCTAAGCAGACTAATGTTAACTATCTGTCTATTCTTTCTATTAACAGTGATTCTCAACTGGGTGTAATTTTTTCCCCTAGTGGACATTTGACAATGAATGGAGACATTTTTGATGGTCACAATTTGTGGGATGCTACTAGCATCTAACAGGTAAAGCCCAGGGATGCTACTAAAGCTCCTACAATGCATAGAACAGCCTTCTTTCCCTCTCCTCTTCTGGCTCTTAACAAAGAATTACCTGGCTTAAAATGTCAACAGTGCCAATGTCACAAAACCTGAGAAATCCTGCTACAGAAAATGATATTATAAAATTCTGTCTTATGTAGAGGCAATCAAAGAGTGTATAGCCAATTATGTGGGGAAAGTATTATAGAGGGATATTAAGCAAGTGATTAATAAATATGTTAACTTAAATGTTCTGGGTTTTGTTTGTGACATTTTCATCAATTTAAAATCTGTGATTTATCATTGTTTTCTTTTCCTAAGTAAAAAATGATTTTTATAGACAATTTTGTATTTTTTTTGAAACATACCCCCTCAAAATTGTATAAACTTCAATTCTCCAAATCCTGAATTCATCTTGGTTTATAATTATGATTAAAAACTTACATACAACACTAGTCAATTTTTACTTCTCTATGATTCTGGATCTCAGCATTATAGTTTTCTTTTTTTGGTGTATAGTCTGACAATCTAAAAATCCTTAGTAAAGTTTAATAAAACAGAACATTTTTATAAGTGGAGTAAAATGCTGTTATTATTGTATATGTAGGCAGGAGATTTGGCCTTTCTCACTAAATCCTCTTTGCCCTTTGCAGAAGCTTTTCCTAAGCTGTTAAATAATAGAGCACTCATGCCACGCATCCTGGGTTTTTTTCTTTAGTTGTGTATGCTCATGCAGATGTCACCTATAACTTACCCCATCTTTCACTGCACCCCCATAAAATTACCAAGTCATGCTAATTTAACCTTGAAATTTCTCAAATATTTCCCATCCTCTAATTATCTTATTAGGGCCTTCATCATTCCTCCCTTGGACAGCTGAACAGCTTTCTGTTTGCATTGCCCACTCTTACTTCATAATCTACACGGCTATCAAGATGCTCTGTTTCAACCACCCATCTGACCATGTCAGTGCATGCTTAAACTATTCAATGATTTTCTACTTCCATTAATAATTTTCACAACTTGTTCTTTAGAAAAAATCTCTAGCAGAGGCCCAATGTATACTCTGATCCCACTGAATCAGGGGTGGGGGCTAGAGCTTCTCCTCCTTAGACCACCTCTGACCTCTTGCCCTTCTCTGTGGCTTCAGGGCACTTTCACAATATCCCTCCCCATGTGTCTAGAATGACTATAATAATTTACCCTACAAATAAGGACTCATTGGCAAGTGAATGGCAAAGTTATTGCCAATTATACTGAAATAATAAGTGAAAAGTGGGGCTATCCAGACATACTGGGATGTATGAGCACCCCTGATGTTTCTTGAAGTGTAATTTTTAGGACCCATGTGCAAATCAACCCAATTTACTTGGCTTGAAGATTTCTTGGCCACACCTTCCATCTAAAGAATCACAATCTTGGGTATGTGGGAGGAGGATGGGATAGCTCTAGGAAGCCCAGTTACCGCTAGTCTACAGGATCCTCAAACTAATTTACTAACCCTTGCCAACTCTGACTTTCTCCTGCCTATACCTTGAAACACTAAGCTAAGTGTCTAAGGGTAAGTGTCTAAGAACTATAGTGTTCTCCAAACACCATGTTGATTTTTGAAATTTTGCCTTTATCTATACTGTGTCCTCTTTCTGGATAGCTTTCAGTTCCTACTCCGGGGACCGTAAACCCCCTTGGGAAGGAATTCTTGTGTCCCTCAGGTGGAATTGAGTGTACTCTTCAATGGTCCAACAGAAATCAATGTATTTTATTGCTAAAGTTATATTGGTGGATTATTATGTTATTCTAGCTATCCATTTTATTCACTAAATTGTTAGGTTCTAGAGGGTAGGAGCCATGTCTTACTGATTTTGGCACATAACACAATACCTAGCACAAAGTAGTTGCTTAATAGGTGGTTGATGACTAAATGAGTTGGTAGACGAATGAATGAAGATAATGTTCATTTCTTCTCCTGATCCTTTTGGCTACCTAAAAACATTTTAGGTTCAAACTCAAGTTACTGGACAACTTGTTTTACTGAGTGATTATGTTGTTTAGAAAATTAGCCAAGTGATCGTGTGGATATTATAGCCCTAAATCCAACATATATGTTTGAAGATTTCATCATACGGCAATTTAGAACTGGAAAAGACCTTAGAAATCCCTTAGATCAACTCTCTCCTTTTTACAGAGAAGAAACTGAGGCTCAGAGCAATGTATCAGAAGTAGAACAAAGGTTAATCTCTAGTCCTACAGTGGCGACTTGGTTCTATGCTCTCGAAACATTTCTAAGTTCCTGCCTCAAGAGGTAATGCCTGGCATAAATGTTAGAGCCAGGCACTGAATAAGATAACATTTTATATATCATAATGTTCTAGGTTGGTTCCCTAGGAAGTAGACTCTGAGATGGAGTTTAGCTTTCAAGATGTTTATTGAGGAGCACCCTTAGGATGGACACCTGTGAAATGGAAGGGAAGAAAGCAGGACTGGGCAGAGAGAGAGGCTGAGCAGCACTGCAGTCCCAATGGTTTCCTCAGCTGATCCCATGGAAACTCTAGGGCAAGAGTGGCCCTTCAGAGTTGCGCTGAGTTGGGTCAGGAAGGCCAGGACTTTACACTCCTGCATGGAAGGTGGACCATCTCAGAAAAGGTGCTACCGTGGGTGAGGCAGCTCTCCACATTTGAGAGCTGAAAGCTGTCTGCTGCTAACACTTCTAGCATCTGACAGCAACAGCGTTACCACAATGAACTTTCATAATGATCTATTTTCATATGAGTATGAATGAGGATTCTAGTTTGAATCAAGTAACCTGAGCCGAGGGAGGGGATAGAGAGGTGTTGAGGTTGGCAACTGGATTCAAGTTCACAACACAGTACTATACAGTGAAACAGTATAGAAAATTTGTTTAGAGAATTCTGAAGTTCTTGCTGTGATCTTCTGGAGATTTCCTGGCTCTGGGATGCTTTCTCACACTTTTTTATGAGTCTTTGTTACTCATAGACAATTTTAGCGAATTTATTTTAGCATTTATTGAGGTAACTTTTTGATAACTGTTTTTTTCTTTTTGATTATTTATTTGATATCTTAACAGATCTGTTAATATCAAATAATCTTTTATTTCATCACAAAAATAAATCATGCAATCAAGGTAAACAATTTTAAAAATATAATGCTGTAATATATTTTATAAGATTTTACTAATAATTTTCAATTCTGCAATTTTTATGTTGCTAATTGTAATGTTTTAGTATTTAGATTATGCAAAACATTGTAAATAAACTGGAAAGCTAATCATGTACTTTTATGTTCCAGAGGGGTTTGTATAGAACAATACTTTACTGCTTTAGTTTGGCACAGTTTTGCTGAGTTATTTGTAATTAACTTTTAAATTCTTTCCATAGTTTTGACTTCTTCTGGGTTAATTTTGTGAATTATATTTCCTGGGAAAAACATATTTCATTGATAGGTTCCAAGCTTTAGTGCAGGCTAATACATAGTATTATTTTTAATTACCTCTGAACTGTGATATTCCCTTTCTAATTTTAAATTTGTGCATTAGGATATTATTTTAAATTATTCTTTTATGGAGAGTATTTCTTTCTTTTTTTTCTTTTCTTTTATTTTTTTGTTGGCTGGCCACTACAGGCATCCAAATCTTCAACCACAGTGTTATAACACCATGCTCTAAACAAATGTGCTGACCTGCCAGCTGATTTCTTTTATTTTCAAAGGTATATACATCTTAATTCTACTTTTCAATTTTTACCTTAAATTATTAACTTCTACATTTGAAAAATAATTAGTTTCTTTCTTCTACTTTTCCTAAAATTGCTTTTTTGTGCTTTCTTTCCTAACTTATAAAATTAAGGATTAAGTGAATATTTTTCTCCTTTCTTTCCTTTTTTCTTTTTTAAATAACAAAAGCTTTTAAGATTACGAAGAATAGTTTTTTTGAGTAGCTTTGGTCACTTCCCAGATGTTTGGTATGCAATGTTATCATTAGTATTATTTAAAAAAATTTTTTATAATTGCTTTTTTTTAATGTAAGCAATTTAGGAGACTAATAAAATTTTCAAACATTAAAATTTTTTCTTTAATATTTTGATATTAACTTGTAGGCTTTGGGGATTTTTTTTGTATGAGTTTCAAAGATTGTGTACCATGGAATTTCTGGAGTTTTCTTTTAAATTTATTTATGCTTTTTATATGGCCCGATTGAGAACTATTTTCGCACAAGTTCCATGGACATTTTTTTAAAAGTGTATTTCTGCTTTCCATATGCAGTTCAATATAAATACGTTAAATAAGTCTTAAGTATTTAGATTTCTCATATAATCCTTAATTTATTTACTTATCAAAACCTATAAATGTTGTATTAAAATCTCCACCTCTTCTTGTACTTCTTTCTTTTTTTATTTTTACTTCACACATTTTACACTACATTATATAGTATAATTGCTATGACTCCAGTATCATTATTATAGATTATATACATATTTAGTATATTTATATAGATAATATAAAAATTATGCATATTTTAATTTTTGTTGACGGCTACTTTTCTATTGTTAATATGCTGTGGTCATTTCTTTTCCTTGGGTTTGACTGATATATCTTTGTCCAAATATTTACTTTTTAATTTTTCTTTGTCATTTCATTTTAGGGAGGACTATTATTGTTAGATTTTCTTTTGTTGCCTGTTGAAGAGCTATCTTTTAGCAGAGATGTTTATTATCATAGCTATTTTGATTTTATTGTGTCATTTTGTTTGGAGATTTCTGTATTTTGTTGTTTGTATATTTTGTTTCTTTTTTATTTTCATTGTTTGTTCCTTTTGCCACATAAAATGTATTTATTTTGATTTGTTTTACTTGATAATTTGCAAGAAAAAAATCCCTGAAAACAGTATTTTAGAATTTACCATTAAAATTTTAAAAATGACATATTTTAACATATATTTTGCTGATTATCAGTGTCATGAATGAACCAGAAACTGTTGCTACCCTCCTGCTCTACCACATTCCGCCTTTTATTCCCCTCTTCTCATACTTCATAGATTTTATCTTATGGGATTTCAGAATGAATGTGTATTATTGTTACCATGTTACTAGCATTAACTATTCTTTCAAAACCACTTTTCATATTTTATTTTTTTTTGTAATTACTATCACATTTAAGTGAGTTCAGCACCTTCAGTACGTCCTTTTATGCCACAGGTTCACCATTTCTTGGTTTTCCTTTTGATGGCTCTTTTGAACAGTTAACATTTGCAGGAAGAACTCTGGGAGACATTCTTTCTGATCCTTTGCCTTATCGCAAATAATTTTCTTTCATCTTATTACTCGAGTGATCATTTGGCTGGGCACAGAGTTGAATGGTAACCCTTTCTTTTTTCGAAACATCTTTAAGTTTTTTCCCTAAAAATCTTTGAAAATGACTTTTAATGCTTGTAGAGAATCCCATGGCCAGCGTTAGAAGTTTTGATTTTTATTTTTGAGAGTGGTAACTCCTGTGTATCTGTCCCCAGCCTCAGGGATGCATGGTTTGTTCTTTTTTTCTTCACAAGAATTTCACAAGAATATGATGAAAAAAAGGTAAGCCTTTTTGATCTAAGACCTCAGGTCTTTCTTGAGAAGTTTCCTAGGTTTCCTTATATTGCTTAAGGAAAAACTAGGAATATTTTAATCTATTGGGAGAACAGAAGAATGTTTTACTCTATTAGGAAACCATTACTCTTTTATGTTGATCAATATTTATTTTCTTATTTGTTCTGTTCTCCCCACCTCCCTCAGGAAATCAATTATCCATTTTTGTATCTTAATTTTCTGTCTTCCATTTTAATTTTCTTTAATTGTATAATTTCTTTTTCTTTTCTTCTGCATACTTGAGGTGCTTCTTAAATTTGTTGTCTATTTAATTTTCTATAATATTGCTCCTAATATCTTCTCCCCTTTTTTCCTTGTTTAAATAGAAAAATAATTTACGTACTGTGAAAGATACAGATCTGAAGGAACAATTGGATCAATTTTGACAAATGCATGTGTTTGTATACCTTCCCTAGCAAGACACAAAATATTTCATCCCCCTACAAATTTCTGTTGTGACTAGTCCCAGTCAATACTCCCATGCCCATTTCCCACGAAAAGCAATCTTTGATCTGATTTCTATTATCACAGAATAATTTTATAAGATCATCCTTTTACTGTCTTCTTGGCCCACTACTCAACTCCTACTCTTATACCTGCAGGTGGAAGATGCTCTAATTTGTCAAGATCCTTAAAAGTGGTAATTTGCAACATGATATGTTAATCCAGATGTAGATTAAAGAATCAAGAAAGTCAATATATATTAAAACTTAGGGCAATCTTATATATAACTCTGATTTTTATTCTCAATGAAATTCAAAAAATCATGAAATAACTCATATGAAGTTTGACTTCTATGGAGTTTGAGGTCAAGTAAAACTCCCAGTCCAAAAGAATTGTTATAGAAGTAACTATGGCTCCTTTTTTACAGCTGTAAATTTAAATTTCGTACCTAAGTTCAGAATTTTGCTTCTATGCTTGTCAATGTCAACCTTGATGGTTTTGCTCATTGTTTTAAACTTTTCAGTTAATTTTAGATTTTTTAATTTACACATTTTAAACTATTTCTTCCTGCTTATTGTCATCTGCCAGTTTGAATATCACACCTGTTATGTCTTCATAAACATCTTTTTTAAAAATTGATTATACATATGTGTGGGGTACACAGTTGAATATCAATACATGTATGTAATATTTGCTGATCAATTCAGGGTAATTAGCATATTTATCATTACAAAACTTAATCATTTCTTTGTGGTGAGGTTAGGAAATAAATTCGTGGGTAATTGAAACAGTCTTTAGTCTTTTTCCTTGCCAAAAACAGTGACTAAATAAACAACTTTTCTACTGCTCCTAGATCTCTCAAGCTTAGAACTTTTCTGTAGCTTCATAAGTGCCCCTGAAGGTCAAGCACCATATTTTGATAAATTTCCCCTCTCAGCCACATTTTCTACATTTTCTGGAATTACTTTCTTGCAGTGGTTAGAAAGAGTAGTACAGTACTGTATTCACATGGGCACTAAACAGGAACATAAGCGGATGTTGACAACACCACTCTGGCTACATTAGAAAGCAAGCTGTAAACACATAGATGGAGTCTTTTTTGGTCAGGAATGTCTCCCACAAGGCAAAGACAGAGGTCAAGTCCTAGGAAGGCCAGTACTGGCCGTGTCACTGAAGCATTAACCCTTAGTTTCTGACTGATGGGGAGATCTGGAAGATTTCAGGGGAGGGTACAGGATCCTCAATTGACTAGAGCCAGTGGCAATTAATCAAGCAGCTGAGATATATTTTAATGTTTTATCAGCTGATACGGAGATACCACTACAGATATCTTCTACATACCTCCTGCCCCTAACCTAGCATTTTTCCTCAGAAAAATGACTTGTTTAGATACATTTACTCTGGGAGTCATTGATTATTTCTAGTTTCTAATGGGAATAAAACTTTGCATCTCTTCTTGAGTTTTCTAGAGTACTTCACTGTGAAATACTGTGAGAGAGATAAGTCACGGACTACCATAACTAATCTATTTCACAGAGGAGGAAATAGAAACTCAAAGAACTTTGTCTAAATTAACATGGCCTGTGACTAGAATCTTATTCATTCATGTCTCCTGCCATATTGTAAATGTGGATCATGTACTTTCCTGTGTGTAGCCCATCCTGTAAGAAATAGAATGATTGCCTAAGAAACTTTGGTTACAAACTGTGGGTTTGACCCCCAACTCTGTTAATTTCTTAGCTGTCTGATATTGAATGATTCACTTAACCTCTCTGAATTTGGTTTTGCTCATGTGTAAAATACGCTGTCTGGAGGATCAATGAAATAAAAGGTATGAGAAAGCTTTGTACATTACATTCAAGTGCTAGTTATATTTATATGCATATGCATGGATGTTTTATATTTCCTATGAGGTTTAAACATCTCTGATATTACGTGTTTAATCACTACTTAAAGAATAGTGCATTGTGCATGGTATGTATTATAAATATTTGTTGATTAGATGAGTCTGTTTAGGCCTTGTCAGCTGGCTTTAAGGTAAATGAAAATAGGTTTTTTCCCATCTGCTCTTCTGGTAAGTTCTATAAAATTCAAAAAGAAATATTTAAATTGAGGTTTTAACAACTCTATGTGTGTATTTATTTTGAGGAGTGAAAATACCCTAAAATTATTCTTGATTATTTCTTATCATTTACTATAACCTTCATTATTTAGTATACACTTATTTGTCTCATTAGTGTTAAATAGCAAATTTTTTTATTGCGAACTTTTTATTCTTGTTTTTTTGTTTTACCATATTAAAAAAAAAAACATCTAGACATTCTTGGATATAATGGCGGGAAAGTATCATTTGTGGAATGCCCAAACATTCTGTCTTGAGCATGTGAATTCCTTTTTGGTGGGGGGTATGAGAAAACTTACTGATTTCTTTGAAAAAACTAAATTCCAGATGTTCTGAAGCCAGCACCTAAGGGAGTGTGTGCAGGGTGGAAGGGTGACAGGAACTCACAGTCTGACTCCAGTTCTCTTTCCTCTTGCTGGTCTCTGTTGCTGTTGCAGCTGTGGCTTTGGGACATTTCCCCCCTCTTTACCCTCAGGCCCCAAGGTGGGCACAATCATTTGTTTAATTCTGTGTAACTTAGCTAAAAACATTCTGCAAGTTTAACTAAACTTTATTCAGTGCAAAAGGGTATGTTAGGAGCTATGGCAACCTGCTCACTACTCTCGTTGAGCTGTTTTGGCCCTACAGGGGTACATGCCTCGACCAAGGGCTATGGTTCTGGCCAGCACCTGGCCTCCTGAGCCTATGGCCTTACCCTGATATGTCAGAACATTGCAATCCTCTAAGTAGGAAGGCAATATCATTTATCATCCAAAGCAGGATTTAACGAGAATAATAAGAGGTGCCATTAATAACTTCACCAGGATAACAAAAACTAAGACTGTCTTAGGCAAACTGGGATAGATAGGTCCCAGAACGACAAGAGAATCACATGCAGTAATGAGCAGGAAGGAAGAATTCACCTCCTTGAAAGAGTCAACTAACCATGCCTAGATTCAACCAGCCGTAAGACAAATTTTGACATTCATATTTAGAAAGAATTATTTTATCTTGCTGTGAGAACGTGAATCTAAAACTGTTGGCTTGCCAGCTATTCTTTTTCAGGACACGCAGACACACTCAAGAAATTTACATTAGATTTTAGATATTTCATCTGCAAATATATTAGCTCATAGACAGAAAATAATGGTTCATATTGGGAGATCAAATTTACAAAGTGTTACGTTGCCACCCACTTTTGGCTGTGTCTGCTAAATAGAAACAATGTTGTTATCCCTGATAATTGCCTTTGAAATGCATGTCTCCATCTTGGTTTATTCTTTAAATCCCGGACACTTTTACTGTTTAACTTGCTCATGGTACTCTTGAAGGAAACCTTACAAGAAGCCCAAGCAACGCACTGAACCATTCCCCTCCATTTTTTATCACATGCTCTTCCCCTCTCGTCCTTCCTTCTTCCCCTCTACTCTGCACAGACCTTTTTCTAGCAGTAGAAAGAAAAACACACCTTATGAAAGCTTTGCAAAAGGATTCAATTCCCTACATCAGAGCTCCACCTCTCCTGGGACCTCATTATTTTCTTTGAGGTTCTTGCCCAGCAAAACAGGTCTGTCCTCCTGGCCCCTCCTCCTGCTTTTTCAGCCTTTTGCTCCTCCGTCAGATTCCTCCAGATAGTTGCAATGCACTATTTTTCCAGCTCTGGGCAATTCCTCAATAATGTAATTGTATTTCTAATGCTTAAAACAACATGTTAAAAATACTAGAATTAAAAAAAAAATTATTTTATAAAAAAACAAACACCTATGTAGATGAGGAAGCCTTGACCTTAAAGAATTTCTTAAGACCAGAAGATCAAGAGGACATACGGATTTGGGAAAGTTTGATTTTCTGTTAAGTTCAAAACAAACAAGGCAGGGGGAAAAAATGTCCTGACAAATGTTGCCAACAGCCTGAAACCAAAGAACACATTTTAAAATCCTGTCTGCTCAGGTGAAAACTTGACAGGTGGCACCCTGGAGGTAGCTTGGACTTGTTCCGTGTGGCCTACCCGGTGGCTTCTGATGTTTCTTGAGTCTTTCTTCAGCAGCCAGCCTGGTCAGGTGGTGTCTGGACATAGCATGGGGTGCCCTGCCCACCGTTTCCAGGGCATCATGCCTGGAGGGAGTCAGGAGGCTCGTTCTCCGTGGAGGACATTTTTTGCCTTTTTCCTTCTTGTCACTGATGGTGCGGAACCACTTTTGCTCATCATTCTCTTTTAATCTGGCCCAGTGATGAAAAAGACCTACAGGGGCCTGCCTGGCAGGTGAAGCATCCAGATGCTAAGCTCCAGGATTAATTTTGCTGGCAGTGGCTTCTGGGAGTCAGCTCCTTTCCCCTGGTTTGGCTGGCAGTCTGAGTTAACCCCTTGCAGTCCAAAAGGCTCATTTGATGTGTCAAATTAGCAGTCTGCTCTCTCGGCAGGAGGAGCCACACTGCTGCTCTTTAAATGCAGGAGTCTGTATGTAAATATCAGACCCTTGAAGTCTTATCAGAACCTTTGTCTCCTGAGGGACAATGAACTACAGTCCCTGGAGATGATAAGAAACTGAGTGAAGTGCATGCTTTTCTAAGCCACACCTGCAGAGTCTATTCTGAACAGGGAAGGCTGTTGTCAGTGTCCATTAAAGGAAAGGCAGAGCCGAGGAAGAATTTCCCTACTAAGTGGAAATGATTCGTGGATGGGAGTATTACTTCAGAAAGCAATTCCCCCCACTGCTGCCACCGCGCACGCGCACACACACAGACAGACAGACAGACAGACAGACAGACACACACACACACGCACGCACGCACGCACGCACGCACGCGCACACACACACACATTCTCTCTCTCTGTCTCTCTCTCTCTCCATTCACCTCTCCACCCTCTTTCTATTTGAATTTTGCTTTTGTTTGGTGAAACTGTCTTCCTTGTCCCCAAAAGTCAAGAAGAAAATTTACAATCCGACTCTGCCATCATGAAATCTTGCCTCTACCATCGTGTTTTTTGTTGTTGTTGGAAAGTTTACGACTGAGTGTCTGCAAGCAACAGTACTTTTGAAAGGGGCTCTAAATATTAAACTCATTTCAAGTGTGACTTGAGACTCAGGCAGACTGCAGGAGTGGTGACAATTTATTACTCTTCAGAAGCCCTAAAGCAGAGTAAATATAGATTTACCAGTGATAATATGAGAACAACAGATCAATTTGATTTTAAGTAAATCCTTCCCCCCAAAAGCCAGAATTTGATTAATCCATCAAAGCTTGCTGGAATCACTGGGAACTAATTGAAACATAGATTAATTCCTCTTCTTCTCACACAGTTAAATGTACCCAACTGAAGAAGGGAATTTTTTTTTTTTTTTGGTACAGATTGTCATTTTTTTAAGTAATTGCTTACCCCCAAGTTTAAGTGTTGCATGTGTAGTTTAAAAACAGTTGGGAAACCTGAGATAACTTATTCATTATGTAAGTGGGAAAAACAGCCTCGTCCAGCAGTTTTATAATGGAATTCTGAGACTGTCTCCAGCTTTGGCCCCAGTCTGTGTGCAGAGATGGCTGTTTGGAGCTGCTCTCAAGGACCCAGTAACCCTCATCCAATTTGTTCTGCTTGTGTCCTAAGGATAGAAAAGCCCTACAAATTCCAGAGAGATGCGGTAGTTCTTTAGTGTCATGAAGATCTTACTAGTATTTTGAATTTGCAGGCTGTTTTTTGCTCTGAGTCTCTCAGAGAACTTTTGAAACATTTATGTGTTTTACAGATATTTGTGACTAGTGAAGATCGACTCAGTTTTACAGGCAGGAAGACTGAGAAAAAGAGAGGGTAGGGACAAATCTAGCAGTACTAAGAAAGTCAATGCCAAGGTGGCCTAGAAGTAAACTATCCATGGAGTCAATTGATAAGCCCTGCATACAAGAACTCAAGGTCATGCTTTATCAAAATGTGGTACTAAGATCTCTTATGTTTTACAGTTTTCAGAGTGCTTCTACATGTACTCTTGAATTTGGTGCTTGAACAATTGTAGAATGAGTATTTGATTCCCATTTTCAGGTAAAGGAACTCAGGAACAGAAAGTGAACTTCTCATACCTAATGTATCTGAGTCTGGGGCCAAGTTCTTTTGAACCATTGCCCAATATTTTTTCCTCTAGTTTGGGCCCCTTAGTATATCCAGAAAATGTAAACAATTTTTTTTTTTTTAAAGATTGAGACTTTAGTACCATTCACATTCATGGACTCTGACAGTTAACTTACTGTTTTTCCCAGGACATAAGCACAATTTCACTATCGTAATAATGATGGCAAGGATATTAACTCTACTAAGTCAAAGGGTTGAAGCATGTCCATGTAATGGCAAAGTCTTCATATGTAGGCCTGATTTTTATTCTAGAAAATTTGATAACCATTCTTTTACAGGGTTATTCTTGAGAGTTAAGTAGATATTTTCTGAAAGTGCCATGGAGTTCTGATTCTATTCATCTGAAAAAAAAAAAGAAATGATTTATGCACAACTGCATAGAAATGATATGTGCACTATATTCCTGAGTGTCCTGAAAGCTCTATTGCTTTTTAATATTGCTTAATAAAATTGAATATGAGTTTTTAGGAAGGTCTTATTTTGCTTTGCAATATAAATAATAGTTTCAGGTAGCTTTTGTTCTGCTATATTTCATCATGACTTCAAGAAATTTCCCCAAATCATGTTGTTGCCCACATTTGTAGGTGAGATATGGAGTGAAAGATTTGCTTTTTTTTTTTTTAATCCTTTCATCCTGGAATTCCTCAAGTGAGAAAAATAATTGTAGAAAAGGGCTGTAGAACTATACTTTGACTATTACTAGGAAGCGAGTGTCGGTAAAAATGTTGACTAATGAATTTTTCTCAGTGAATTATGAGGCCTATAATCAAGGCTTATCAGTTGGCTGCTCCATCAAATCTAGTTAACTAACAATTTTCACCACTATTAATCCCTGACTGGGGTTCAGTGCTTTGAATTAAGGATCTGACCCATACAGAAGAAATAAAATACAGGAAGGTAGTCTACTTTGAGAAAGATTCTTACTCAAGGTATTGACAAGGCTGGGCTTTCACAGGCCAACAATTCAGAGAGACATATAGACCTGAATTAATTTCCAATAACCTGTATTCTTTGAAATCTCTACTTCACTGAGGTTTGTTAGAAGAAGTAGTTGGGTTGAATCATGTTGCCTAAGTGAGTGGATGAAATTAGAGAAGAGATCTTAAAACAAAGTTGCCTCCTCCCCTCCTGCCAGATCTCAGAGGTTGTTGATGATACACCTCAGGAAAGTGGCAAGTCATATTACTGGGAGAACAGTTCTTTGCTAGATCAGGGCAACAGTGAAGAGATGAGTTATTCTGCTTTTCTTATATGGGTTAGAGCCAGGCTCATGTGTAGTTCCTACCTGTCTTTCAAGGCCCAGTTTAAATGTACCTGCTCTATAATCTTTCTCTGATTTTTCCTCAATTGTGATTTCTTATCTCTCAGATCCTGCATATCATTTTATATATCCTTCTGATGCCATTTATCATGCTCACATTTTATTATGATTATATGTTACATTTTCTCTTTTTTGCTTTTAGACTTCAAAGGGAAGTTCTGTGTCTTATTTATTTTGGAGCACTGACAGCATTTAATCCTGCACTTTATATATATAGTCGTCTCTTGGTGTCCGTAGAGGATTGGTTCCAGGACCTCCCTCGGACACTAAAATTTGTGAATGCTCAAGTCCCTGATATAAAATGGCATAGTATTTGCATATAACTTGTACACATCGTCTTGTATACTTTAAATCATCTCTGGATTACTTATAATACCTAGCACAATGTAAATGCTATGTAAATAGTTGTCATACTCTATTGTTTAGGGAATAATGATAAGAAAAAAGTAAGTTACATGTTCAGTACAATTTTTAAATAATATTTTTGTTTTTCAGTTGGTTGAATCCATGGATGCAGAATGCATAAATATGGAGGACTAACTGTAATATGTTCTTAACATATATCTGTTAAATGAATCAGTGGATTTTCATTTTAACTGAATTTTTATCATTAACTGTCCTTCAAAATGAATTCCATGAGATCCAACCAAATAATAAAATTTGAAAATAATCATGTATCAAATGAGATACAACTACAGACTTAGTATTTCACTTTGTAATAGATACATTCTAGTAAAGTTTAACACATTTTAAAGACAAATTTAACTTTCTTATTTGTTTTCATTTTAAAACTGAATACAGAGTCCTGGGGGAAATTGCTTCAGAATTGAAAATTTATGGCTGGATCATGTATTATGAAGTGTATTATTTCTTTTGTTGCCATATTTTTATATTCCTTTATATTTTTTACCCATGTTGTTATTATTGTTTTGGTGAAGTCTCTTTGCACAGTAGAAATCTTTGAAAATCATATATTTTACAGAAAAAAATAATTTCCTAATAAAATAATAAAATGAACCTTTTAAAATAAATACTGTGCTGAAGAATGGAAGCTTAATGATTACATTAGAGGAGGGAAGAGAAGCCTGATCCTACAAGAGGAAAACTCAGCTTTTATAAGGGGTGGGAGGTAAATTATTACTGCCTGTTTTCTTTGTGCAATTTTCTACAGTCATATCTTAGACTTACAGTCTGTATAATTCAGCATAGTGTAAGTTATTCTTAGTTAAACTACCTGAAAATCTCAGTGGCTTACACAAATAACAGTTATTTCTCACTCATGTTTACATGTCCATTATGAGTCGACCCTGCTCTGCTCCACATTCTCTTTCTCACTGGGACCTGGGCTGACAGAATAGCCCCTTTCTGGTCATTTTTTATCTCATGTGTCAAAAGAAGAGACCACCACTCAATATCTGAAACTAATACCCTAAGGCTAAATTTATTGATTATTTAACCGAGAGAAAGCTGTGTGGATCAGGCATACACTCCATAAGCAAAGCAAGGAACTGATCGTTTATAGGGCGATTGGGAAGGGTGTTGGGGATTGATACGCTTACAGGATGGGAGTGTGTTGACATCAGCTGTAGAAGCATGGTTGCTAGGGCAAGACTGTTGTTAGCTAACTGACATTCAAAGAATGTTTCCTTTATAAGCCCATTCCTTACTGGATGACTTTTAGAAGCAAGATGCTGTCACTGATTGTCTGATGTTCTTGAGCAGGTCTGGTGATTATCATCACTGTGGCTATAGAACTGTCACTGATTAATTAAATAGGTTTAAAGAGTTCTTGTGTTTACTTGTTACTATGGCTTCCAAACAGTCTTTCTCTAGGAGTATGAAAACTTTTATTATTTACAATTCCATGGAAGTCAGACAAAAGAGGATGGTTGAACCATGTGAAGGGTTTTACAGCTTCTATTTGGAAGGGACATGTGTCAACCCCATTCACATTTTATTGGCCAAAGAAAATCACAGGGACAAGTGTAATAGTAATAGAAAAGGGAGATACAATCAACCCACATGGAGGGGCAGCAAATATTTTGAACAATAACAGGATCTACCACACAGGTAAAAGTTATGATAGAAGGGAAATGCACATACTTGTATCAATAGCAAAGGTGTAATATCTCTTTTAAAACATAGCCAAGCACTATTACATGAAAAAAAAAATCTATTTCTAATAAAACCATCTTCTTGTAATTACCTTCATTTTTGGCACCAAAAGGCTGATTGATAGCCAGGAAATTATGTTTATAAATAACACAAGATTTTTAAAAATATATATCTTCTATAGTAAATTCTAAGGAGCGACAACATGTTCTATACATCTTTATTTGCTATCTCATCTGAACTTGTAAGAAGAACACGATGTGGTTAAAATAAGGCCATAACATAACTGCCAGATCAACCCATTAAAACACCTCTGTGATCACCTCACTTAAAATTTCTTTGGTGGATTTCCATGGAATAGAGTGTGAAGTCCAATCTCTCTGGACTAGTATTTCTAGTTTTATTTATTTTTTAACCTTATTTCTGAGAGAAGGAGAGATCTCTGAAAATGAATTTAGTAATAAATTCTATTATTTTCTAGTTTTGAAGAATCTTAGAAAATGCTTTCACATAAAGTTACTCATTTAATATTACACAGACCCTTGGTTTATTGTTGAAATGAAATCAACCAACCCAACCCTGAGGCTCAGCGTAGTTCATGTTTCTATTTCATTCCAGCGAGTGGAAGCTGGGATTGTCTCAGGTCTAGTGTGCTTTATGTTACAGTCTGTTGAACCAGACAAATCGACCTACTTGTTATCTTCCCTCAGTACCTTTGCTTTAGTTGCTTCTTGCATTTAATCATATTTTCCCATCCATCATAGTGTGACTCAAATGGTCCATAAATGAGTAGATGAGGCAATGCTGCTTTATCTAGGTTGACTAGCAGACAAGATTTGTTAATATCGAGCTGACTTTCTCTATTAATTAGCTGATCTTTGATTAAGTCTGGACTCTCAGACATTTTCCTGAGTTTTATTTCACAATATATTTTTAAAAGAAAGTTAATATGACTTGTCAAATTCCAAACATTTGTTAAGCCTATTGACCCTAAGTTTATTTACAAACCCATAGACACTTCCAGTTACAGTGCACATCGATAACCAAGCATAAGCATGAACAATTGCAAATTATTATAATATAATAATCACAAATTATTATAATAATAAGCAAATTGCTGAATAATCTAGTATAATAACAGTGATGATGATAACAATATCTGACATTTATTGACCACTTATTCTGTGACTCAGCCTGCAATTTGCATGTATTATCCTTTTTAATGCTTGACCCAATTGTACAAATGAGATGTAAACTATATAATCTCTGTTTTACAGATACAGTTTGCACAGCAGTAAATGGTAAACCTGAGATTCAAATCCAGACAGTCTAACTCCAGAGACAATACTTTTAACCCCAATGCATTCTGCCTTTCATAGCAATAAATATTTACAAGTGTGCATGTGTGTGTGTCCCTTCACACACGGTTTGTTCTAGGGAAGATAGGGGAAAATAGGAAGAATGAATCCAACATGTTATCTGAGGAGGTACCAGTGCTGTATATGTGATTGAGTTGGTATTTCCATGTCACTGACTGCAAACTCTACCACATATACCAGTATTTTGCAAACTGGGTGGCAGGATTCTTAGGCTTTATCTGATGTTAATCAGTATCATCTCAATGACAGCTGTGTTTGTCTGACATAAAACAACTTCTTCACATTTTTTGATCTTGCTTTTCTTCTGAATCACTTTGGACTGCTTCTCTCTGGTACACAAATTGCTGAATAATCTAGTCTTTGCACAGTATGCTGCTAATGTGCTCCAGACAGTACTATGTGAGTTTAAATTACCAAGTGCCAATAAAATACTTTCCATGTCAAACAATGTGTGGAAGAAACATGCTTTACTTCCACTTATTGGTGGACATGAAGCATTGGCTCTTTAAACGTAGTACTTAGCATAAAAAAACATAGATTTCAGATAAAGAGACTACTTTATTCTCTTTATTTTTCTTCCCTGCATATTTTTTCTAAAACATGTATGAAATAGGCTTTTTCATTGCCTCACTTGACACTTTCAGGTTGGTTTCTTTCAGGATGAACAGATTTTAGATTCCCAAGCAGAATAGTGAAAGGAACACTGTGGAACCTGCCTTCTGCACCAGCCCAAGGGGACAGAACAATGTTAGTTGCTGGTAGAGGTGGTCTTTAACTAAAGGTCAAATAAAATTGTACTGGAAGCTTTGAGATTAGCTTCAAGTGGCTGTGTTAGGCAGGGGGGCTGACCTTGTGAATACTGAAGAGAAAAACTAACATTCTAAAGCCAAGGCTCTTTGTTTCTTCTGACTTTTCTCTTCTTTATTTTAAGAAATATAAAACGCTGACTTGTGTGCAATCCTTTTTCTCTCTATTAGATTATACAAAGGTGCAGACTAGGATATTTACTGTTTGTAATGAAGGGTGGCAGAATATAATCCTCAAAGTATGCCACTTTGGTATAAGATTATCTTGAGCTAAAGGCACTTGAAAAGCAGCAGATGCAAGAAGGGCATTCTAATATCTCCTTTTCTTCCTAAAAACAGAAGTGGAAAATTCTCACGTGAAAGATGCCCTTCCTGTACCATGAGGAAAAAAGCACATTGTTTGATGGGAAGTCAGAGCCGAGAGAATTCTGTACTGACAAATCTTATTAAAATAATCCTTATCTTCCTCTGGCCTCTCCACATAATTTAGATACTTTCCACCATCATCTCTCTGTTCAACCTAATATAAAAGCATTTGAGTTTTGCTGCTTCTTTGGGTCTTCATTTCCTGACAATGGCTCTTGTGTCACATAAAACTGATGCGCTTTTCTCCTGTTAATATATCTTATGTCAGATTAATTCTCAGGACTAGCCAGGACCCTAAAAGGATGGAAGTAAAAAATTTGCCTCACCTATAGTAAAAATTCTGAGGAAGATGAAAGGTATATCCTAAGGCTGCTACAATACATTACTACAAACTGGGTGGTTTAAAACAACAGAAACTTATTCTCTCACAGTTCTGTATGCTGAGTCCAAAATCAAGGTATCAGCAGGGCCACGCTCTCTCTGAAGGCTGCAGGGGAGGCTCCTTCATTGCCTCTTCCTAGCTTCTAGTGGTTGCTGGCAATCCTCAGCATTTCTAGGCTTGTAGATGTATCACTCCAATCTCTTCCTCATTGTCACGTGGTTCTTTCCTGTGTGTCTCTCTCTCTCTGGGTCCAAATTTCCCTTTTCTTGTAAGGACACCAGTGGTTGGATGAGTGCCCACCCTTATCTGGTGTAATTTCATCTTAACTTGTTTACATCTGTAAAGACCCTATTTCCAAATAAGGTCACATTCTTGGGTACAGGGGTAGGGGTTAGAACTTGAATACATCTTTTTTGGGACATGGTACTACCCACCACAAGATTCCAGGCTACATAGTAGAAAAGCACTTTATTTGGAGCAAAGGCACCACCAGGTATTGGCTTGATGGGAGGAGGTGGTGGTTAGCTCTCTTCATCAATTCCATGAGTCCCTTTGCCCGTTTTATTAGGTGGTCTATTGAGGTTCGTTCAATATTATATTAAATGCTATGCAAATGCAGCTTTCAGAAAAGTCTGCTAGTTCCTCCTCCCATCCTGACTGCCAATCCTAAATCCCTCGAGTGTAGAAATTTTGGAACCAATGACTTGGAATTAGATGACTTGGGTTAGTTGCGAATTCCACCACTTCCCAACTGTGTGTCCTTGAGTTCTTGTCCTCAACCCTTCCAAAGGTCTGTCTGATAAATAAAGATAAATTACAACTTTATCTACACAGTCAGATTAAATGATAGAATGATAGTATAATAATAGGATGTGGAATGGGAATCTTCCTTTTGCCTCAGAACTGGCAACTATATCCCACAGTTAGAGTCCAAGAAGTACTAATAAAATACATTGTTTAAAGCAAAACACCAAAATTGAGGTCACTTTCTACAAGCTTTAAATCTGTATTGCTGCTCCCAATTGTTGTCAATATAGTGCCTCATAAACTCTCACCTCCCTGCTCCCTGTGCCTCCCCACATCATGTAAGCAGAGGACTGGGGAACACCATGGGAGCTGGAGAATTGTCTGAGTGGTGTTTCTTTAGCATAGTGGGGAGTGCTGTGGATTTTCTGTCTTTTCTGTTCTGGAGAGCTCCACATCTGGCAGAAAGATTGCAAAATAACACCCTCCCCTGCCACCCCTCCTTTGCATCCATTTCCTTTGCAATGTGATTTTTCAGGTTCTGCTAACAACAGGTGGAATCCTTTCCCTATGTTCTGTACATGGATTGGCTTTGTGACTTGCTTTGGGCAATTACAATACCGCAGAAGTGAATTCTGAGTCTAGGCCTCAAGAAGCTTTGCATCTTTCCACTCTCCCTCTTATAATTCAGCCTCCACCATGAGAACAAGCCCAAGATGGCCTTTCAAAAGATAGGAAGGACACGTGGAGTGGAAGAGACCTGAGTTGTCCCAGTTGGAGCCATCATAGACCAGCTAGTTTCCAGCTGACTCACCGGCTGATGGCAGATGCATGAGTGATTCCATGTATGTTCAGCTGAGCCTAGATTGTCAGGAACACTCAGCTACCCTTAGACTTTGGAAAATAATAAATGGTCTAAATGACACAGAAATTAGTACCTATAAGTATAATGGTGCAACAAGATAGTAGGTGAACGTTGGAAATGATCATGGCTTTTGTTTTGCAGGAGCAAAACATATATATTAAAATTGTGGCCTGTGGTAATTTGAAACTGTTCCTAATGCACTTCTGGACTTGATCAAGATGATTTTCAGGCAAATGTTGAAAAGATCATCTGGTTGCTCTTAGCTGTATATGATAAGGTAACCTAAAGAAAGAGAAGAGCTAAAAAATAATCCTCCAGCTTACATACAGATTTTAGAGGGAATATAGAGGACTTTCTTGGTTGGAAAATAAGACTATTTGTCATCTCTAGTCTCTTTTGCCAGTAACATATTCTCAAAGTAAAATGAAGCCTGGAGACAAAGATCAAATCAGAGTAAGGCTGCGAGACTCTTTGCCAAGACTCTGAAAGAATTAAGGCCACACTTAGTAGACCTTGTCAGCTGGATAAAAAGGGCTTTTTAGGAAACTTACATAGATACAGTCTCACAGAAGTCTCATCTCAAACCAGCAGTGATTACATCTAGAAAGCGAGACTGAAAAACAGTTTTGGGTGTGACTTTTAGAACATAAAGTGCACAATAATCAGGTACATCAAAGCCCACAACATCTTTGACTATGTTGTATTGACAAAAGAGCAGCCACATTAAATTACAAGGGACTGACCCTGTTAAAACTGCAAAAGTGAGTCTGGACCCTCAGTTTTACATAGACAGGAATTAGGTTGAGAGAGCGAGGCAGCGGCAAACACAGGCCCTTTCTTCGGAAATGAGATGGGATGGGAAATGGGAGTTCCAGACTTGAGAGACAAGAGGGTGGTGGCAAGATCTGAGGAGAACATTGGACAAGAGAATCATTTCAGGTAGTAGAACCTGTATCTAATAAAGAAATATTACCCAAACCTGGAATGGGGATTCTGGCAACATTTGTCTCCAGGATTTCAGAATTGATATGGCACAATTCTGTTTCTCTCATTGTCCACACTTTTGAAAGGGGAATATTTTTTTTGAATGGGGGAGCCTTAGTGTGTTCATTGTTGTATTTGGGTTTTAGAATGCTTTTCTTTTTAGTTCAAAAATGTCTGGAACACAAGGAACCACAACAAGACCTGATGTAGGTCACGAACATTATGCCATGATTGGGTGAGACTTCTAAGGGTCTTGGGAGGTGGCAAGTGTATTTTGCATATGGGATGGATGTGAATAATTGAGGCCAGAGGGCTGCTGTGGTAATTTGATTGCAAAAATTATTCTAATTTTCTATTCTTTCCTTTATCCTTGGTCTCTACAATGTAACCTTGCAGCTCTGTCATGAAGATGTGAAGTCTATTTCCCTGTTCCTTGAATCTGGGATGGACTTGTGAATTTTTTGGCCAAATAATACATCAGGCTACAGCCTACTCATCTACTTCAGGGAGGTATATAGTAAATAGATGCTGATGGGAGGGTTAGCAGTGGACACCTCTACACTGAAGGTATCAGGGGCCAGTTAGTGTTGGGTGCAGAACAGTGACAGCCAACATAGGATTGCAGCCAAGTGAAGAGACTCTTGCCTCTTTTCCTGCCATCCTTCTTCTGTCTTCAACCTGGGAAAAGCTAAAACCAGAAAGTGCAGTAGGAGGCATAAAGAGCAGACTATTCTCACTCCTGACTCAAAGCCCCATGGTTTCTTTGGGGGGAAAAGGGGGATATGAGATTGGCATTTTCAGCTGTCGGTTGATTGGATATTTGTGGCTAAAAGTGACTCCAAATCTACAGGATCTACCTAAGATGTCCTTAATAAACAGAAGAGATTTGTCAGGGACTGGAGGAAAAGGAAACCATTTCAAGTACATAACTGTGCAAGGTACAATTATTTAATCTATTAGTAGTTATACTTTACATTTTTATTTGTGTTTTACAGATTGTAAAAAAGTTTTACAAACACGTTATATATTCATCTATCAAAATACATAACATTCATGTGTTTTCTAAACTGTAAAGTTCTTTGAAAGTGAAGCCTTCTATCAATTATAATTTCAAATATTTGTTTCTATATATGCTATTATTCTAAAAGTTAAAAGAGAGAATAACTAAATATCTAAAACTACCTTTTTAGCTCCAAAATTGAATGCTTTTTTTCTTACTCCTTGTGATGTTCTTCCATGATGGGTTATAAACTACAAAACTAAGAGACTTTCTGACTTTCTGTTGAAATTATGCTATTCATAAAAGATACTTCAAACCTTAGAATACAATTCAATTCAGAAATATTCGATTTTGTTGACAGACTAAATTACTGAATATTTGAATACTATCCACTTTGCTGGATGTTCACGTCTTGCCTGCTGCAAATTCAGTACTGTTTTGATGTTGCTCTTATGTGTGTTTTGCTCTCTGTTAGTCAGGGTTCTCCAGAGAAATAGAACCAACAGGATGTGTATATTTTTAGAGTGATTTACTTTAAGGAATTGGCTCATGCAATTATGGAGACTGGTAAGAACAAAATCTGCAGGGTAGGCTGGCATGCTGGAGACCAAGGAACGAGCCAATGTTGCAGTTCAAGTCTGACGGCCATCTGCTGGCAGAAGTCTCTCTTGCTTGTGGGTGATCAGTCTTTGTTCTACTCAGGCCTTCAACTGAGTAGAAGTTGGAGTATATGTGGCCCATATTACAGTGGGAAATCTGTTCAGCTCAAAGTCCCATGGTTTACATGTTAATCTCATCTAAAAACACCCTCACGGGAACATCAAGAATAACGTTTGAACAAATCTCAGCACCATGACCCAGCCAAGTTGATCCCTAAAATTAACCACCACACTCTCTTTGAGTGTGTTTCTAGTTTAGGTGTTAGTCTTCCTAGAAATTAAACAGTCCAGTCAGTTGGTTTCCTCCAAATTCTTTCAGAGTGAGTTTTTTGGACTCTTTTTCTCTCTGCTTTAATTAAGGATCATGAAGCAAGATGTTGATATCCTACTATTGATAATTTCCCTTCCATGGATTTCTTCATTTTTCTCATTGTTTATTAGTCTATGTGGATAAACCTTACATATTTGGGTCTCATATCAGGTATAATATTATGTTTGAACCATTTAAATATAAATAAGATACTGATTTTCCAAAGCTGTATTCTCCATAACTGTTTGGGTTCCTCTCCTATAATGCTGTACCCATGTTTACTTACTAATATACAACAATGGTTTAATATCATGTGCTTCCTCCTGAGAACTACACATCCCTAAGACTCAAAGACGCCCCATGGATCTGCCTGACTAAGCATGTCTTACCCTTATGCCCTAACACTGTGCTCAAATTATGTGTCTGAACTGATTCTAACCCAACCTCCTTACTTAAAATGTTGAATTCATCACTCCTTCTCCCACCTCCCATCAGCAATTTATTCCTTAAGCTTTTTTTTGGTCTTCATTCCTGAATAGGACATAATAGCCTTCTATCCTTCCTTCCTTTCTTTCATTTTCATGTGGCAATAGCTTTTTTTTAAGAAAAAATTATTATAACTTATGCTTTGTAATTGTACATACTTATGGGGGACAATCTGATATGGTGATACATATATATGTTGTACAATAATTGGGTCAGTGTATGTTGCAGACTTTTTTACCTGCCTGTAATCCTGCCAACTGGGCCGACTGCTGAGCTAGGGCTGGGTCTGGAGCTCACAGACTCCTCAATCCTATTCACAGACTGGGTCACAAACCCTTCACATGCAGGTCTGTGAGCTAGGTAACCGGCCAAAAAGGTCGTTGGAGCTGTAGGTTTGAGAGCATGACCGCAAGGAGTAGACTCCCAAGGCACTCAACACTGGCCAAGTTGCAGTGCCATGCATACACACTAACTCCACCCCCCCACACAATTTGCTTACAAAGAATGTGCTGCACCACCCCCAACCAGACCTAAGGCAAAAGGGCCTGATTAAATTATTCTATTTTCCCAACAACCCACCTCTTCAGGGTCTCTCGCTGTACAATCTACGCATTCAGAATCTTCTGCGATGTTCCCTTAACTAGGATAAATGACCCTTACATTTAAACAACCTATTGTCTGTTCAATATGCCTTAACGCTTGTAGTTCTGTCCTTTTAACTGTTAGCCACATATGACCAGTTAGTAGTCACCATTGGTGTTATCCTCTTTGCGAATCCTGCAGTCGTACTGATGGGAAGTTCAGTGCGTATTCAGTAGGTGATTATGCCAATGTATGTATGTGCCCAGTTGACTCTGGTGCAGTGTCTGCAGCCAGAACACTATGGGCGAAAAGACAGAAGAGTTATTGGTACCAATAGGGGAAGTTCTTGCCCCTCTGGTAAGATATATGCCAGTTTGCCATCCTGAGAAAGGATGGTTGCAGGAATAGGTATCTTATCTGGTTTATGATACCGTACTTTATCTGCTAACACTGTTGGATATGTAGGTTTTACATGTAACAGTATAGGGGAACTCATAACTGGCCATAATGATAATACAAATGTGCCCTTTGAAATAGAGCACTTATCTGTTCCAGGCCATGTTACCTTTATTTGAGGAGGCCAGGTACTTGTCACCCACGGTGAAATTTGCAATCCTTTCTAATCCTTTTCCCCAAGGCCCTATTAAACCTACCCAGCATATATGGGGGGCTTTTATTCTCCAAGGCCATTCCCATTGTACTGTCTGTCTCTGTTGCAAACAGGTTGGGGCCAGTAAGAGAATATTTCCATTCTTGCCATATCCTAGCTTCAAAAGATTATCTTCAGTAGTGATTTAAAGCAATGTAGGTGCTGCAGCCCTATGCAACAGAGCTTCCACTGGAAAGGGCCCACCCTTGCAGGGTCTCTCATTTAGAATTCTGACTGTCGGCCATAATCACCGTGCCCACCCCTTCAGGGATGGGGGTTGGGTAGATAGCCTTAGTCCCTTTTTTAAAAGGCCATTGTACCGTTCAATCATTCCTGCGGCCTGGGGATGATATGGCACATGTAACTTCCACTGAATGGACAACTGGGAGGCCCACCTCTGAACCCCATGTCCAGTAAAGTGGGTTCCATTATCACTGGCTATGACTACAGGTCAGCCATACATGGCAGTAAGCCTATTCAATGCCTTCACAGTGTTTACCTGGTCTGGAGTCTTATAAGACTATACAAACAGAAGACCAGAAGCCGTATCAACAGCTGTGAAGATGTATCTGAAATTCTCTGACCTTGGCAGTGGTCCAACAAAGTCCACTTGCCATCGAGTCAGGGGCACCCTTCCTTGAGTTATTTGCTTATCTGTATGGGACACCCACCAGGGGTGTGGATTCTCTTGAGCATGTACTGGACAAGCATGACAGGCATTCACTACGTCTTCCCATTTTATAGGCAAGGCCCATCTTTGAGCTACCATCCACGTGGTTTTACTACCAGCATGCTGCATTCATCGATGTAACCACTGGGATACATCAGCAGCTGGGACTCTTTCCAGCCATCTTACCTTAGCCAAGGCTTCATCATTTCCTAGACTGGCTAAGGGTAAGTGTCCTGTGACATGGAAAAGAGTTACTTCTTTCTCATGCCCCAATTCCCATAACTCTTGCCACATGGCTCTGTCCCCACAGGGGTCGGTGGGTGGCTTACCATCCACCGTTGATACTTCCAAGTAGAAATCCAAAGGGTTAAAGCTGTGTACACAGCCCAGCTGTCAGTACAAATGGTTAATGGCCCAGGCTCATTTTTTATCACCATCAATAATGCTCTCAATTCAGCCCATTGACTGCTTTGCCCTGTGCCATTTTCATACCACATGGTATCTGTTAAGGGCTGGACAGCAACAGCTGTCCATGATGCTGAAGGTCCCATGCTAGAGCCATCTGTATACCAAGCTTGCTCTGTGATAGGTCCCTGTCCCTCATGGAAAGGTGTAGCCTCCACCTCCATGGGTAACGGTTGTGTCAAAGTTTCCTCCGTAGCCTCTAATGGGCCTAGCACAGTTTGCAACTCTTTGGACAGAGGACTCATTGACACAGTGCTCCTTTGTTCTATATATGCTCCCCATTTAGACAGTGGTAGTCGTAGCAATGCCTGTTTGTTTTATGGCTGGTGGCCCACATGCACAGTCAACCTATTATGGGGTATGTCATCCTTACTAGGACTTTGGCAGTTCCTGTGATAGCTTCAGTGGCTATCAAGGCAGAATACACAGCTGCTAACTGCTTTTCTATTAGGGTATAGTGCACTTCAGCACCCCTCCAGAGCTGAGACCAGAATCCTACAGGTATGCAGAATTGGTCCTGTCTCTGCCACAAGCCCCATCCTAACCCCTTCTGGGTTATATTTATGTCTAATTCAAAAGGCTTAGTGGAATCCACCACTTGTAAAGCCTGTACTCACTGTACTGCCCTTTTTGTAGCCCAAAAGCCTGTTCTACTTCCTCACTCCAATCCCACAGGGCTCCTCTCTTTGTCAGTGCATATAATGAGCATGCCATTTGGGCCATATGGGGTACAAAGCTCTCCAATACCCCAAAGGTCCCAAATATGGCTGTAGCTGAGCTACCATTTTGGGTCAAGGGTATGCCTGTATCTTATCTATAATAGCTTCTGGGATGACCCTCGTCTAACCCAATGAGACCACTCCCAGGAATTTGACTGACAGCCCAGGTCCTTGCGCTTTGGCTGTGTTCATGGCCCACCCACATTGTTCCAAATGACTTAATAGCATTGGAGCTGCCTGGATTAAATCTGCAAGAGAATCAGAGGTTAGTAACACATCATCAATGTAGTGAACCATTGTAACCATGCTAGCCTAGTCCACTTGGCTAGGTCCCCAGCCACGAAACTATGACAGATGCTTGGGCTATGCAGATAACCTTGGGGCAATACTTAAAAGGTCCACTGTCTTCCTTCCCAGGTGAAGGCAAACTGATCTTGGCTATCAGCTGAGATTGGAATACAGAAAAAAGCATTTGCAAGGTCCAATGCATAATGATAAGTCCCCAGCTGAGTCATCAGCTGATCCATCAAGTTGTGAACTGAAGGCACAGCTGCAAGCAAAGGAGGCACTACTTTATTCAGTTCTCAATAATCTACACTCATTCTTCAGGTACCATCAGGCTTTTTCACTGGTCATACTGGGGCATTAAATGGGCTTTGAGCCAGATGAATAATGCCAACTTTCTCTAATACCAATATAGTGGCACTTATCTCTACATGTCCTCCTGGTAGGCGATACTGCTTTACATTAACTACATGTTTTGGCTTGGGTAACACCTGTGGGTTATGTTTAGCATATCCTCATAACACAGGCTTTACTGTCCGTATTCGCATCCGAAACTCTCCAACTGTTGTTTGCAGGTGCAAACCATAAAGTACATCCATACCCAAGATGTATTCAGCTACAGGGGATATATATACAGTATATACGTGAGGAGGTAATCTTCCTATGCCCAATGTCAATGACACAGCTTTGACTTTAATGGTCTGTCCTCTATAGCCACCTACACGAACTGTGGCCCCTGGAAACTTACCTGGATTGCCATATGTCAGGTTACATTCTGCACCTGTATCCACCAACACCAAAACATGCTGCACATTCGTCCTCAACCAATGTATTGCCAATTCAATGTGAGGCCCCCAGTCCTCACCTGCCCCCAAAAGACAAGTACCTTGGCCTGCTCCCTAATCAGAATGGAACAGTTCATCTGCCTCCTCAGGAGCAAACAAAAAGTCCATTAAATCCATTGAACATAACTTGCTACCTGTTTCTGAATGTTTAGTGAAATGCTGTTCAGGGTACAATTGCTGTCACAAGGTAAACAGGACCACATTTGGCTGCCGATCAATTTTATTTTTATCAACCCCTGCTGCAAGAAAGTCAAGCCACATCTACTTACAGCTAGTCCTGCTTGGTCCCCTCAGGTATAGGACGACCAATGTATGGGGCCAGTATGGCCATCGGTGACCCAAAGGACGTTGACAGGGCATTTTGCAGCACTGTGTCTCTTATGCTGCCTGTAAAATTTTCATCATCCTGGCCGTGAGTGTTCACATTAAAAATGGACTGCCACATCCTCAGCTCCCTAATGATTTGGACCAGCTCAGCATACATTTGCCATTTACTAACAATCTCGGGCAGTTCTCCAGCATTTGCCCACATGGTTTAGGCAGCTGCACTCACCCAGTCCATCAAGGGCGAAGGAGTGATTACTTTGCCCTTGTGCATATCTGTGGCTCTTCTGCAGCTGCTGCCTCTAGGATGGGTGTATGGTGATGGAGGCCAACTTCTTCGCCTCCTCACCAGAGCACATCACACTATCCACCCCTAGGTCCCATAACCACAACAGCCAAGCAGCCAGAGGCTCCCCCTGTTTCTGCATGAACTGTCTCCCCAAGTCAACCAGTTCAACATTGGTATACAGGACTTAGGTGGTGAACTGGGTCACCTGTGGATCGCCCACAAGTTGTCCACCAGTAGCCACATTTCCTCCTTCTTCCAAAGGCTTTTGGCTCTTGTACCTGCTCAGAATCCTGTCACAGACTATGCCAATTGTTGTGCTAGGGCTGGGTCTGGAGGTCACAGACTCCTCAAGCCCATTCATAAACTGGGTCACAAACCCTCCACGTGCAGGTCTATGAGCAATTAACCGGCCAAAAAAGTCCTCGGAGCCATAGGTTCAAGAGCATGGCTGTGCAGAGTGGATGCCCGAGGCACTCAACACCAGCCAAGGTGTAGTGCAGCGCATGAGCACTAACTCCACCCCCCCCCACACAATTTGCTTACAAAGAATGTGCCACACCACCCCCAACCGGACCTAAGGTGAGGGGGCCTGATTAAATTATTCTATTTTCCCAATTGAGTAGTTAATGGATCAATCACCTCATCATTTTTTTGTGGTGAAAACATTCAAAAGTCTCTTCTCTTGCTATTATGTAACATAAAAAACTTACTGTTAACCATAGTCACCCTACTGTGCAATAGAACATCAGAACTTATTCCTCCTACCCAATTATATTTTTTTACCCCTTGGCCAGCCTTTCTCTGTTTTACCAGTGGTTACCCAGTCTCTGGTAACCACTGTTCTATTCTCTGCCTCTACAATATCAACTTTTTTTCCCCTTAGTCTCCACATATGAGTAAGGTCATATGCTATTTGTCTTTCTGTGGCTGGCTTACTTCACTTAACATCCTGACCTCCAGGTCCATTCATGATACTGCAAATGACAGGATTTCATTCTTTTTTATGGCTGAATAGTATTCCATTTTGTATATATATATCACATTTTTTTAATCCATTCATCTGTTGTTGGACACTTAGGTTGATTCCGTACCTTGGTTATTGTAAATGGTGCTACAATAAACTTGGGCATGCAGAGATCTTTTCTATATACTGACTTCATTTCCTTTGGGTATATATCCAGTAGTGGAATTGCTGGACCAAGGCAATAGCCTTTTAACCAGTCTCTGTGCTATAATCTTCCATCTCCAATTTAATGGATATTACTGGGTTTATTTCTCTAAAACTCTATTTGCCTCATAATAGATTATTGGTTGCATGAAATACTATTTTTTCCTACATAAAATATATTATTATCCACATGAAAAAGTTGAAAAATACCCTGACATTCAAAGTCCTCCAAGCTCTGCCTCCTTTAATTCTCCAAGTTCGTTTTCTGTCATTCTCAAACACCAACACTCTATTCCGGAGAGGATAATCTTTTTACTCTCCCTCAAATATCCTCTTTGTGCTATACTTTGTTTGTTTATAACATTCCTGCCTGCCACATCCTTCCTTCCCCTTGTTTTGCATCCAAGTTCTAGCAGACTTCCAGGCTCAGGTGCACTCTGACTTCTTATGAGTGATCTACCCTAACAACTCTCACTATATCAATCTGAGTTACCAATCTCTGTACAAAACAGAGCTTTTTAGTCATCAGGTTTTTTATTGTTGAGTGAAAATGACATGTAACAACTAGTTATTTATAACCTATCTTTTCTTTAAGAAGGATTTATAGACACTTCCTACCTGTATGTTTTTATAGTTCGCAATGCATTTTGACATACATTCTCTCATTTGATCCTCAGAACAACCCTGCCAGGGAGGCAGAACAGATATTAATCTTATTTGAAGATAAGACTGAGGCTCAGAGACATCAGGACTCAAAAAGTTTTCAAAATAACCTCAGGTCAGGTGACTGATTTTGAGCAACAGGTCTTTTGACTTCTTTTGCCATGTTCCTATTATATACTTCAAGATTGTTGAATAGTTTAAACAAATGAAGTATGCACATAGAAGCATTTTATAATATGTGTAGATGATGCCAGTAAAGATTTTATAGTTAGTGGGGATCACATTTTATATTCCCAATATTTATTTGTTCACCATGTATATACTTATATTGAGTTTATTATGTGTTCTAAAGGTACTAAGATCTGAGGATATAAAGATGAAAATATGTGTTCTTGCCCTTATCAATTTTATAGTCAAGTACAAAGACAGATGAGTAAAGTACAAATGCAATACAACATAATAATGCTCATAATAGAAGGATAAGTGATTTTGGTATAATGGGAGAAATGGAACTGGCCTTCTATTTCTGTTAATTTTTTTGCCCTTCTGAAAGGCTATAAATTTTATTGTTAGAAAGAGCAGAAAAAAGGAAGTAGGGAATAAAGGAGACAGAGAAGAAAAGATGGAAATGTTTACTCAACGCAGAAATAAAACTAACATGGTGAATACCTGCTTTGTGTCAGGAATTGTACTATGCTCTCTAACATATTTAATAATTGCAAAATATTATGAAGTATTATTATCACTGTCACTGAAACTAAAAACCAGAGAAGTTAAAGAACTTTCCCAAGGTCATACAAATAATGTTGAATTCACAGCACTGATGATAAACTATACCATTGGGTCAACCACTAGCTACAAATGTATGAATGTACTTCAGAGAGGAAAAATCCCATCTATTGACTAAAACATTATTTTATTAAAAGCAAAAAACCCAGGTTTCCCCCCTCACATTTTTATTTTAAACTTAATACATAAGATCCCCTGAAATATCAACAGCCTGACTTCCATTTTGGCGCAATATGGTCTTACTTATGTTGAATGAGAAAAGGACTTATATCCTAACAATTATGAAAAACACCCAGAAAAGCTTTGTTTTGTGATATTACTATTTTAGAACATTTTGAGAACTTCTGTGTACTTATTAAAGCCATACTTAGTCTACTTTGAGAGTTCAACCAGCCATTGATAATTGAATAATAAGCCAGATTTTTGCTAATAATACATCTTTGCTGTGCTGAAGTGTTCAGCTGCCACTAACAACAATCTGATGAGGGTAGATAGAATACCATGGATCAGAAATATAAAGATATCCACAGTAGGATTCACTGGGTGATGATGTTCACCAGCAAAATTGCATGCTAGATCTCTGTACCCTGTCAAATATTTAAGTAACAAACCAAGCCAAAGAGTCTTTGTCAGCCTCTTATTTGGAGCCAGATGTACTCTAGACTTTGCCACCATCTGCATATTTAATCTTAGATATGAAAACATCATATTAATTATAACTGCCCAACTAATTATATCTGATTGTTTAGGACATGAGGTGGTGAATATATCTTTCAGTGCAGGTGGTATGATTCTTAGTACAACTGTAATATTCATGGCAAGCTGGAAAATTTATTTATAATTCCCCCTGAGTAAAATTCATTTCATCAAGAAAGTATGTGTAGATACTTCAATCATTAAAGAAATCACAGTCTCTTTTGTTGTAGTAATTTTTCTTTTTATAATAAAATTTTTTTCTTAGGGAAGAAAAACGACTTTGCTGTAATTGGTTTCTACTCTACTTTATTCTTTTATGCATACACCTGTCTTCTTATCTGCATGTCTCTCAGATTTAAGCCTGCAGCATTGGCTCTAGTTCATGGTGGTATTTGTGATGCACTATGGATTGAATTGAAATCCTTTGAACTCATTTAGGCTGTGACATTTTATGGCAGATTAATTAAAATGATTCGTAGTTACTTTAGCCTCAGTGGGAAAAGTGAGCAGGTTTCTGATGTGAAATTCTCTCTTTGGCTTCCCTCTCTTCCTGCCTGATTACTTTAGCAATCTCTAAATTACCATATTTCCTTAGCAAGTTATTTAACAATGATATTTGAGTTGTATACCTAGGTAATTTAGTGTTTGCAAGCAAAGTAAAAAGGCTTGCGATACCAGATGTTTGTAACTCAATACCTATCCTTGAATTAAGGAACATAGTCACTTGGTGGGAATGGGACATCACAAATGCTGGATGAAGCTCTGTTGATTTGATTTGTTGCAGTAATGCTTCAGCCTGACCTGCTCGAAAAGTAACAAGTGGGGAATGCCTTGTGCGACAGCACCAAGTTGCCAAGAAACTGATTCCCGGGAAATATTTCTTTGTAGACAAATTCACGGCAGGTAACATGAAGTTCTTCAGCTGTCTTATCTCAGGCTGGTGATTCTTTCATACAATATCGGAATCAGGAACTAACAATTTCCTTCTATTTCATTATCCATGAACATTTTAGCTTCAACTGTAATCATTTTCAAAGGTTTTATCTGTTTTAGGTAATGCAATCAGTACATGAAATACATGTTATAGAATACCATATTAAATAAGATGAACAGAAAGTTAACTCTTGATTACTTCTTTAGCTGATTTTTCAGCCAGTTGGTTTTCTTTAAAATTTTTTCCTCTTATTTTTCTCCTTTCTAGATTTCTGCTTCCATCTGATTATTTTACTGCTCATTAATTCTGGCAGAAAACTGAAATTAAACAATGCTCATACTTGGTAATAGTGCTAATGAAAGGTGTGCTAAGAATGAAGGAAAAGAGAATCACAAAGTCACAGAGCTGAAGGAAATTTAGAAAACATATAGACCAATTCCCTCATTTATTATAAAGTTTTAGAATTAGGTGTTAGATGATTACCCTAAACTATTGTGAAAGAGATCAACTTGGCAAAAACATTTAACAAGTTATGAATAATTAGTAAAATAAGATTTGGTGTTATATGGAGATTTTATTTTTAATATTACTACCAAAAATTGAGAGTTGAATAGGGAATTTGAAAAGGCTTACAGTATGGATGAGAAGATGGCATATATTATTTGTTTCAATGGCCCATTTTTGGTGGGTTCTGCAATAATTACTACTAAATTTACAGGTACAGAACTACTGCTCCTAATGCTTATATCACTGATCCAATTTTTAAGTATTTTGGTGGTACTATGATTCAAGTCTTTTGACTCCAATCCAATTTTTTTTTAAAACGCCATCATGCACTTAATTCAAAAACAAGAATTATTACTTTGCAATTTGGAGTTTTTTGTTTTATTTCAATTTTACTTTATGTTTATGCTTTTTTTAAGTAGACATACAAAGAGATGTTTATTTTTCATACTAAAAGTTGTCAATTAACTGTATTTCCATAACTTCTGATAAATGCTAATTTCATCCCACCACTCTTTGGGACTTCTGGTTTGGATCAGTCAACTTTAGGTATTATTCTACACTCTAATTCAATGCCCTATCTCCAACAGACAGAGCAGAGGTTCTACAAAGCTGTGGCAAATCTTATTTTTAATTGTTAAAAATGATGGCCTAGGAGAGTATCAGGCTTCTTTCAGTCCCAAGTGCTGTTGGCAGCTGTAGGAGGGGATAGTTCATTCTCATTGTTGAAATACTGTTGTCCAACCAATGTAGTCATTGATTGTCTCTGGGTTACAGGCCTCTACATGCTAAATCTCTCATGGGGTTTATTTGGTAGTTCTTTGGTGCCTTCCACTGTTCAGTTACCTTGCTTGGTAACCCGGCTGAGATACAGTCTCTTCCTCCCATTGTCTCCACAGATGGCTATTATTAAAAGAAAAGCTTTAGATGCACTAAATCTAACAGACTTTATTTGAGCAAAGAATAATTAATGAATTGAGCAGCACTCAAAACTGTAAGCATCTCAGAGAGCTCCACTGCAGCAGTGTGAACAGTGGGCTTTTATAGGCTATGCACAGAAGCAAAGTAAAGAAACTATTTGGTTGGCTACAGCTAGACATTTGCCTTATTTGGGTGCAGTCTGATGGAAGGTCCTAAGTTATATAACCAATGGACTATTTTGATGTTTACAATTGGCTGAAGCTTGATTCAAAATTAGTTTCTGAATAGCAAAGGAAATAATCAACTTCTGAGAAGGGGTTAATATCCAAACTTGTACAAGAAACTCAAACAACTCAATGGCAAGAAAATAAATAACCCAATTAAAAATTGGGCAAAGAACTTGAACAGACATTTCTAAAAAAAGATAACAAATGAAATAGGTATATGAAAAAATACTCAACATTGCTAATCATCAGAGAAATGCAAATCAAAACCGCAGTGAGGTATTACTTCACAGTCGTTAGAATGGGTATTATCAAAAACATGGAAGATAACAAGTGTTGGTGAGGATGTGGAGAAAAGAGAACCCTTGCACATGGTTGGTGGGAATATAATTAGTATAGCAATTGTGGAAAACAGTATGAAGTTTCCTCAGAAAACTGAAAACAGAATTACTGTATGATCCAGCATTCCCACTACTGGGTATATATACAAAGAAAACTAAATCCGTATGTTAAAAAGACATCTGCACTCCCATGTTTATTGCAGCACTATTCACAATAGTCAAGATATGAAATCAGCCTAAGAGTTCATCAGTGGATGAATGGATAAAGTAAATGTGGTAAATAAATACACAATGGAATACTATTCAGCTTTAGAAAAAGAGAGAAATCCTGTCATCTGTGACAAGGATCAACTTAGAGAACATTGTGTTAAGTGAAGTAAGCCAGGCACAAAAAGACAAATACTGCACGATCTCACTTATAGGTGGAATCTAAAATAGTTGAACTCATAGAAGCAGAGAGTAGAATGGTGGCTACCAGGGCACAGGGAATAGTTGGGGAGATGTTTGTCAAGGGATACAAAATTTCAATTAGATAGGAGGAATGAGTTCAAGAAACCTATTGTATAACAGTGACTATAGTTCATAACAGTGTACTGTATTTTAAAAATTGCTGAGAGTCGATTTTAAGTGTTCTCACCACAAAAATAAGCATGTGAGGTAATGCATATGTTAATTAGCTCCACTGAGCCATCCACAATGTATACATATTTCAAAACAATATGTTGTCCATAATAAATACATAATTTTTATTTGTTAATTAAAAAAAATTAATCAGTTATAAAGAATGCCCCCTAAGTTAAGCTTTGGTTTGCTGCGTAAGGGTTTCATTTACAGAAAGAACCCCAGCTAATGGTCTCCTGCTTATTTTGCTTTAATACAATATGTCCTACAGCTTCTCTCCTCCAGGCTCTTCTAACTCCAGTTGGTGACTGGAAAGTTGACTTAAGTGCCAGCTACCCAATGTGGCATGCTTACTCATGTCAAATTCACGAATCCTTAAGTGCTAAGTTCTGGGGATGTAAGCTATTTCTATGCAATGTGTCTCTCCATTTCACTATCTTTCTCCTGACTATTTCTTGGTCATGGGAGGCATATTTGGAGCTTGATCATTTCACCAATTTCAGACAGAAACAGGTACCAGTTCCCAGCCTGGGGGGTGATGGACTGGACATCACCACAGGAGGAATAAGTTAAATGTTCCACCACTACCAACCTCACTCCATGGAGAAACAAGGAAAGACATGGTTATTATGTGATGACTTACCTCTACTCAGGAAGATGACCTTACTGTCCTGACAGGAAAAGTTACTTTTTGGAGATTTATGTAAACTGTGAGATTCTCAGACCATGAATCAAGCTTCCTTTAAACATGACTACATAGAATTTTGCATCTTTTTTTTTTTTTTAACGGTGAGCTGTTTCAACAGATATCCCTGTACCAGTTAGTAGTTCCTTGAGGACCAGAAAGGCATCTCAGCTGGTACTTTATTTACATGGCACTATATGTTTAGACAGATAGGTGAATTGATGGATAGATACATAGGCATTATGTGCACGCATGAACTAGATAATGTATTCCTATTTTTGATAATCATGCCTAAATGACGTGATTATGTGACTCTAAGAAGACACTTGGTAACAGGCATTTAAAGTTCAGGTATAAACCCCAAAGAGCTGACTTCTGTCCCAGGACTGTCCTCAAAACACTTAGTAACAGAACGAATACCAAATTTTTGTTTGTTAAAGAATGAAGATTCCAGGACCCCACCACCACTGAATCAGAATGGGAAACAGCTTCTTGAAATCTGTAGTTTAAACAAATATCAAGCATGGTTCTCATGCAGAGAAGCTTGAGAATCACTGATATTGGCGCTGGGGAGTGACTGATGACTTTCGAATAAGAGCACAACAGGATGGAAGCAGTATTTTTACATGGCAGGTTGGTCTGGAGGATGGACTGGAGGAAGGAGAAAGACTAGATCGCCTGATGGAGCCTTATGATCGTCCAAGTGAGGAGGGAGTTTGCTGGCGCCAGCATGAAAGGAAATGAAAAGATGGGAACAAGAAACACGACAAATTGCTTTGAAATCTCAGCACAGAGGGAAGGCGTGTGAGGTGACTCCAGCTTTTCAGCGTGGATGACGGGCACACTCTGTCCCCTCTCCGCAGCGAGCATAACTGCAGAGGAGGCTGGTGGCAGCTGCTGCCTGTGGGTCCGAGCTGATCTGTGGGAGGCTGCGTGTCCCACACGTGTGAGTCAGGCTTGGTTTGGGAGCACGTGTTCGCATAACAAAACTCGGGCTCGGCTCTGCGTGTGGCCTCTCCCCACCCTGCTCAGGAGGGAAAAAGAAAAAGTTCCCCAAACCATCCCAGAAAGATTAGGATGGACATTGCCTGGGGGAAGGGCATACCTGTGGTGACATTTCCCAACCCATGGCCTATACCCTAACAAAATAAATTCACGAAAGTTGGAAAAAAAAGTTTGTGGAGCTCAGTAATGCTAATGCTGATGGATTTAGGCTGAAGTTGGGCAGCTGGGATTAAGCCTCACCCAGCTGTCATCCTGCTAGGTGATTTTATTTCAAACCCATCTTAACTACTCATTGTATAATTAAAATCTTCCATAATTATATAATATTTTATAAAATTCTGTCATGTGAGTCATTCCATCTACTCTTCAATGCGGCATTCTGAGAACTAGACTGAACAGAAGTTGTTATTTTCCCATTATATCTTTGAGGAGAGTTTTGTGTCTGCTGTCTCTTTATGTGGCCAAGACTCCAATCCCCACATCTTCCCTACATGGTCTCCAAGGCCCAGACCACGTGTTGCTTCTTTGAAAGTTTACCCAATTCCCTATGATACTCTTTCATTTCTTTGAGCTACTCTAGAACTTTCTACACACTTGTATTATCACTCTTATTGCCTTTCCTTGTGATTATTTATTTACTTCTCTCTCTCTCTCTCTCTGACCAGACTATTGACCAGGAGAGAATCTCTGAACCAAAGCTGTGATTACGTTTGTATCCAACAACAGGGGGTGTCAGAGTTGACAAAGAGTCTATAGACTCGTCCCGTCAAGTTCTGGCCAAAGAGTGGAGGTATTCAGTGGGCATGACCAAGTTTCTGCCATATCATATTTAATGCTAAAATTAGGGTTGGGGGAATAATCCCAGACAGTTAAATAAATCATGAAAGAATGCAGTTAGAGAAGGTGGAGACAGGACACACCCAGGATCTCTTGATTCTCAGTCCTAAGGGCTTTCCCCTTAGCTCAGTCAGTTTTATTTCACCCAGGATATAGTTGTTACAGAGATCTCACTAGGATCCTTTTAGTTTACCCATTGTATTTTAAAACTTGCCTAATTGTGTTCTATGAAATGTGCTGTTCACTAAGCATTTTATCCATAATTCTGATATACTTTTCCTCTTTCATCAGTTTAGGAAACACAGTGAATGAGCTTTATTAATTCTAGTGTCCCACAATGGCCTGCATTGTCATTATCTGTGACATTTTACATTTTTTCTGGCCTTTTTAGAAAGCATTCAAGGCTGAATCAGTTTTATCTACAGTTGAATTTAAAATTTGCTGGGACCATTTTAAATGCATTGTGATAGTGCAAATAGGCAACATTTACCTGATTCCCTTCATCCTCTAATTTTGTCATTCTGCTGAAAAGATCTATTGATTGTGTTAGGTATGATGTGCTCTTTATACGACCATGCTGCTTATTGCTCAGGATTCCATCGTTCTCCAGAGTTTGATACATTTCATCCTGCTGGGCCTGTTTTATTATTTTACTGTTGATATTAGACTTACCAGGCCATAATTTGCAGGTTCACTTCTCTTGCCTTTTGTAAAACATGTATTTACCCCCCTGTACTTTCAAATTATCTTTCTCTATTATAAAGTTGATACTGCAGTGACTGAAATTTCACTATATGAGACTTACAAAGTATAAGAAGCACGACCATCACAAAAAAGCCTTTTTAAAATGCAAATATCATGGAAAGTATGACGTCTTTAATATTTCAGTGAGAATTTGCTTTTAATTATATTGTTTTATATTGAAGTAACAACATGGGGACATGAATAGCCAGTGGGAAGAGAGAATATTGAGAAAGGGGGAGAAGGGATGGCAAGAGGGAAGGAAGAACAGTGAAAGGGTGGCTGCACGCCATCTAGGATGAATGACTCCCTTTTTTCAAGGAGAAGATCTTCGCTAGGTATAATTCTTCTACCCTCGTCCTCCACAAACATGCCTGTATTAGTCCATTTCTGTTGCTGATAATAGAATTCCTAAAACTCGGTAATGTACAAGGAAATGAAATTTATTTCCTATAGTTTTAGAGACTGGGAAGTCCAGGGTCTGGGGAACACATCTAATGAGGACCTTTTTCTTGGTGGTGACTACACAGCAATACAGGGTGTCACAAAGCGATAATGGGCTGAACAACAGAGCTAATGGCTCACTTGCTCTCTTTACAATGTCATCAGAACTATGCCCATGATAACCCATTAAATCATCAACCTGTTACTCCATGAATGAAACAGTCCCCTCGCTGTGGCATTGTCCTCACAATTTAATCACCTCTTAAAGACACCACCTTTCAAATACCACAACTGGATTTCCCACCCTCTTAACACTTTAAAATGGAGATTTAGTTTGCAATACATGAACTTTTGGTGGACATATCTGACCCATAGCAATGTCTATAATAATTCCAGAACAAGAATTAAATACAAATTTATAATTAAATTTCCAAAGGGAAAGACACAATTCACAAATCAACTTTAAGCCAAATGATACTGAAAAAACACATGTAACTTTAAAATGCTGTCTATTTCCCAGAAAAAGAGTGTGGATCCTCTGCAATGTTAGTAATAGCTAACATTTACTGAACACTTAGTTATTGAAAATAAAAATGCTGCCTCCCTCCCTCCACATCTTTCAGTCCTTGTCTCTCTTCAAAGCACAGGATGAAGCTTTTCTGCCTGAAGTCTGGACCCATCAAAGAAAAAAATCACCTCTGGTCCTTACCCTGAGTTTTCAGTAGCTTAACTACTATCACGGGAAGAGAGACTGCAGTCTGACAACACACCTGGACTAACTTTTGCCACAGAACATTGTCTTCGATTTCAGCCCATTCAGTATTTTGATGAGAATCATTTAACAGCCATTGTCTGCTCTGCTTTGTCCCAGGCCTGTTCTCCAAGCCCATTGAACCCCTAAAAAAATTTACTCCTGTACCCTCATCTGCCCTTCCCCTGGGAAAATCAATATGTAAACATCTGTACCCCATTGGGTTATTGGACAATTTTATTCTGCAATTCCCCCATGCTATGTACATTAAAATAAAATTGTATTCTTTTCTCCTATTCATATGACTCCTATCAGTTCATTTTCAGTGAACCTTCAGGGGGCAAAAGAGGAAGTTCGTCCCTTGGCCTCTACAATGCTGTTACCCACATTGTACTTAAGAGAAAGCCGGGACACAGAGATGCTGCTTGCCCTTGGAGACAAAGCGAAGTGGCGAGGCTGGAATTTAGATCCAGGCAGTTCGACAGCAGGGACCACACTCTTCAGCATGACCTCCACACTCAAGCTAGTGCCTGATAGGGTTAATCCTCTCTTCTGGGGTCTTCATTTCTGTTAGAGTCTTGGAGAAATTCAGGCTCTTATCTTGTACTTTGACTTGCTTGTTTTGTTTGTTTGTTTTTTGTTAAACGTAGCTTTTCAAATTATAATATGGAAAATGGTCTTATTTCATGATGGAAATGATATCTACAAAAACCTGTGGAAGAAACTCAAAATCTGTTAGTAGAATAGGCACTCTTTTTAAAAAAAATTTTATTTATATTTATTTTTGTGGGGTTCAGTGTGTTGTTTTAGTATGTGCATGTACTACACAATGATTCAGTTAGGGAAGATAGCATAGTTTTGTACCTGTTAGTCCTCCCCTTCTCCTCCCCCCCCCACACCCCTCCCCACCCAGCATCTGGTAACTATTATTTTAATCTCCACATCTATGAGAACCTCCTTTTCTTTTCTTTTAAGATTCCACACGAGTGACCCTAGTGTTACTGCAACAGGCATTCTTAATGTAAAAAATAAAGAATGCAGTGAAACTTTAATTTAAAAATTAACAAATGCAAAATTTTAATGGTATCTTTTTTTTTTTTTGGAGGGGTAGAGAATGTTAACCATGTTGTCTCTATGAAAACAAATTGTTATTTAGTTTAGTCCCTAGAGTTTAGAAATCACTATGCTAGAGATAATAAGGTAGAAAATCTAATATAACATTTTACTCAGTCTTGGTTAGGCAGAGTTATATTTGTATCTTTATTTAGTCATTTATCCACCTATTCATTCATTCATTCATTTGATAAATGTTCACAAGAACCCATTAGGTTTCAATTAGCCATAGAAAAACTACTTACATACAGTGAGAAACAGTACAGAATAATGTTACATTTATCTCTGGAAAGAGCTGCAGTATATCTAAAACCGATAAAGGATAATCTAGCCACTATATGGTCAATGAATACCATTTGGTCCTTATAAGTCATTTCTTATATTTTATTATTAATTCAAATGTTTTCTTTTCCAGAACATACATGTCATGTCATGAAGTGTTTTCCATCCCAATTAAGAATGTAAAATTTAATGGTCAATTATTGCTGAAGCATATTAATGTTGGCTAAATGATGGGAACGGTTGTATCAATAAAATAATAAGAATTATTCCTTTCTCCTTTCAAGACCCTGATACTACTTTCACAGTACAGATGCATGCCTTTAAAAAAAAGGTTAAGGTCACCATGTAAATATATTGGAAATTGCTGCCAGGTAGTCTGGGAGTGAGGATTTAATATCTACTGTGCAATTAAATACCTAGCAAAAATACCATGCTTTTCTTAGAAATGTATGCTCAATTTTGTTTACTCAGGACCCAGACTATGAATGAAGAAGTTATTATCAAGATGTAATAGTCCATCATAATTTTCAACAATCTTATTGATCTATTATGTGTATTATAATTCGGCACTTTAAAGTTGGCCTGGAAAACTAAAAATAACTTTCTGGAATTATATAATTACTTATCAACCTGATCCATTAAAATTGTGCCTAGAACCTTAATTAAGAACATAAGTATAATTTTAAAATATGTGAGATTTTACAGCATTAGTGTTATTTATTTTTATTTTTCTTATAAAATAAAATCCATTGGTATAATTATATTGGTGAAGATCGTAAATTATTTTTCATGGTTTTTATCATTCCCCATTTTATTTACATGAATAAATTTATTAAGACATTTTATTTGTTAAGTACAAAGATTCCCATAAACCACTCTTTACGGCCTCCATCTTTTATTCCCTTTGTGAAAATATAAAGTTCTCACAGCTGCTTTAGAGATATGAAAAGCTCCGATTTGTTTGAAAAAGCTTCAGTGCGCATAGGCAATGTTTAAAGAAGCTTTGGCAAAATAAAAAGTAAAAAGCTTTTAAAGCAGCTGTAGGGATTCCGTCCACTGAGACTTGAGTCTGAGATGGCAGTGTGCATTGGAAAACCATCCAACCTGGGCCATCAGTTGCTTCTTGAGGTTAGCTTAACAGCTGGGGTAGTCTCGTTATTGACTACATATCCTTATTGACCAAGGGGTAAGTTCATCTCTGTCACCAGGGTCCTCCAAAATGCTTTGCTACATAACTGCTGTGGTCCAGTTTAAGAAAAACATAAATAATTGTAACTGCTCAGTTACATGTATTTGGCCAAGGCAATAAAAACTGATTATTAAGATGTTGGAAGGCCTTTTCAATCATGAAAGAGAATTAAAATTATGTAGTCATATTTTTATTTTGTATTTAAAGAATTCCTTTCAATTTGAAGTATTATTTAAGTTCTCTCTGAAAATATTATATTACATATATAGAAGGTTTCAACTAACAGTAAGAGAACTGATGCTAGTTTCCTTATTCTATACTTACTGAACGTTGATTTATTTTAGATATTATGGAAGGTATAAAAAATCAATGGGCAAAGTCCCTGCCTTCAAAAAGAGTATGCTCTCTTTGAGGGAGAAAAGGAATGTATACATGAATAATTAAATAGCAATGGAAGGAACTATAAAAAGTGTAATGAGATCTTTATGCAAGAAAATTCAGATAGCTACATACCAAAATGATTTACATCCATGTAATAATCTTCTTAGAATAGTACAGCAGCAGATAAAAATGGTGTAGAGAACATCCAGATTTTGGAAGAAAAATCAGGATTTAATGTCTGGTCCTGCTGCTTACAAGTTGACTTGCTCTGATTTCCCTAAGATGATTCCTACCTTGCAGCGTTCTTTTAACCACTGTAAAGGTCAAGTGTCAGAGTTAATAATTGTGCCCTGCCATTTTTTTTTTTTTTAAGTGAGACAACATGCATGTGAGGGGGACCACATAGATTTGTGGTCTTTTTCTAAGTCTTTCTTTGCCAAGAGCAGCAAACAGAGAAAAGAAAGTGGAAAGGGGTCATCTGAAAGGTGAGCACTGAAGAGGATTATAGAAGTTAGGAAGGACAACCAGATAGCAGTTCAGTGCTACTCAGAATGTGGTCAGTGGACCAGTGCCGGCTCATGCATTGCTTGTACTAAAGTTAGTGCAGAAACTGAGAGCTCAGTGTTTAGATTTCTATAGCAATTTGATAGGATAATGTTATGTCTGTCCATTTAATAGTAAAATTTGGGGGCTGTATTTTTTTATGTCTTCGGTTTTTTTTGCTTTTTCTTTTTATAGTACCTTATTTTTATTGAATTTTACAGTTGTATCAGTCTGCAATTGGTTCTTCATTTCAAGTAGCTTAAAAAGCCATCTAGGAGACAGTTTGGAGTCCATTAATTGCAAGTTGATATTAGAACAGTGATTTTTTTTTAACCAACTGCACAGTTTCTCCTGTGATGTACACAATCTGTTCTTGTCAGAGTGATGTTGGCAGTTGGGGCCTTAAGGACTTCCTAGTACAAGTCTGTCTGTGACTACTTGAATGAAGAACTTCTGGGAGTCAGGGAAAATACAGAGACTTTTTGCCAGTGTCTTAGGTGCGATGGAAAATGTGTAAACAAATCGGTGAAGATTTACTAAAACAGAACGTGATAGAGGCAAGGGAATAGCAGTTGTCCAACAAACAACACCGAGGCCAATGCCGGGCCTTCTAGAATACTCGCAGGATCATGGACACGTTGATACGGGCTGGCTGATGTGATGTGGGTAAACATGGGCAGTCAGCATTTCCTTTCCTGATGACTTCCAAGACCTAGTTTTAAAATCTGGAAAATAACTTGGGGGAAGTGAAGACGAAAGGAGAAACTTCTGTCATTGTAAGCAAACCAGGTGGGAAGTACAGGAAAGACATCTGCAAGCAAAAATCTCTGTTTCTTGCTTCCCTTTCCTCCCAATGCTTTTCCTTTATTTGTGTGTGTGTGTGTGTGTGTGTGTGTGTGTGTGTGTGTGTGTGTGTGTGTAAAGTTCCTGAATACAATTGATTTTGGACGTCTAGATTGTAGATGTCAGGAGTCCAGGATGAGTTATTTTTGGATTTGGTGGCTGAAAGTCAAGAAACTTAGTGCTAATTAACCACACAGTCTTTAGATAGCAGGTAGTCTGTCAGTGAATGGCCAATTTTACTCCTTTCTTTTTGAAGGAACAAAAAATTGGATGAAGTAATCTCTATGACTATAGACTCTAAGCTTTTATTTTTTAAAAAGAATTTCAATAACTTTAAAGTATATTTCTTTTCTATTTGGGGATATTTTTCAGCTCTCCATCTTGCATAAGAAAAAAACCAAAGGCAGAATGACTGAATTATAAGAGCCCCAGAAAATTATTTTAGTAGTTTTTTTGTTTTTAACTTTTTATATGGAGACAATCATAGATTTGCATGCAGTTGTACAAAATAACAGAAAGATTCCACGGACCTTTCACTCAGTTTCCTCCAAGGGTAACATTTTGCATAACTGAAGTACAATATCACAACCAGGAAATTGATAAAATCCACAGAATTTATTCAGATCTCACCAGTTGTACATGCACCCATGTGTGTGTGTGTGTGTGTGTGTGTGTGTTTGTGTGTATTAATTTTTTTCAATTATATCATGTCTGTAGATTTGTGTGGCCACCACCACAGTCAAGATACAGAATACTTGCATCACAAAGATCCTTTGTGTTACCTTTTTATAGCCAAAGTCTCTTTCTCTCTTCCCTCCCTAACCCCTGACAAGCACTGATATGTTTCTGTCTTTATTAAATTTTGTCATTTCAATAATGTTATATAAATGGAATCTTGCACATGTGCAAGATTATGTGATTGGCTTTTTTTACTCACATCGTTCCCTTGAAACCCATCCAAATTGTATCAATAGTGTATTCCTTTTTATTGCTGAGTAGTATTCCATGGTAAGGATATACCACTGTTTTTTTAAACCACTCACCCATTGAAGGACATTTGTATTGTTTCCTCAGAGTCTTTTCTTTATTATTGAAATATTCTCCTCCATTGTCTTATTTTAGAAATGTAGTACATGTTTACTAGGCACTCACATGTACCAGGTGTTGTGCTGAACGTTTTTCATGTAATAACTTATTTCCAGAACAACTCTCTGCAGTAGATGCTATTATTATCTCTACTTTAAACATGACAGCAACCAGATTTGGTCAAGTTAAATAGCCTGTCCTGGGCACAGAGCTAGCAGGTGATAGAACTGCAGTGTGAACTCAGGCAATTTGATTCCAGCACCTAAGATCTGATTTCTTCTATTTTTCATAGTGACAAGATAAGTGCTGTTATAATTTTATGTTTAATTGCTGCTTATGGTACACAAATGCTAATTTAATATCATTATCCCATGAAGAAATTAGTCATGCAAAGGGAGTTGTCGATATTCTTCCATTAGACTATTCCTTGGGCTCAACAACTGAGTGGAAGGTGGAGTCAGGAGGAGGAGGAGTGTGTTGTGGGGTGAGATGACTAATCTACAGTCCTGAGTGGATGAATTTAGTCTCCTCTGGGCATTGGGCCTTCCTTGTGCCTCTGTACTGTATTAGGCAAAGTCTTCCGTACTAGAAGGGAAGCTCGAAATACCCTGGGAGACATGGACTTCTATTCAAAATCTGGAGATTAATGCTCCTCTGGACCCAAGCTTACCTGTTGAGTATCCCTAGCAGGAAGAGTTAGGAGTGATGTCAGTTCCTGGGTAGAGCAGCAACACGTGGGTGGCAAGCACAGGGTGCCCTGCTCCTATGAGGCAGCCCTCGTTGAGTTTAGGCAGCACGTGCCAGAAACTGTGACATATTTATAGGCTGGGCAGTGGGGCCACACTACTGGGAGGCTGGGGTTTGTCTTTTGTGTGGAGAAACTAGACAGCCTTACTTGGGCAGTGCCAAAATACAGAGGTCAAGGCCTGCATGCTTAATCAGCATTTGAGGATAGAGTGGGGGAGGGACCGGAAGTGAATCATACCCAGCAATTTGGTGAAAAACGTGGCGGGAATGGTTAGTGCTACACCTTGAGGGGAATGTGGGGTCCATGGGTTTATGTCAAGAACCTGAGTGATGAATCATGAGGCAGTGAGGTGACCAAGATGATGTCACTAGTTGTGATATGGGGAATACAAGGTCGGCAGGACAGGAATACTGTCAGTTTCTCTCATCCTCTTGTTCGTCTCTCAATCCCTAAGGGAGTAACACTGGCCCCAGTTAGGTCTTGGGTTGACAACTACAGCAAAAATTTTCCAGTAAGATTTATAAGAAACCTAAGAGGAGTGTGATCTTGTGTAAAACACACACACACTCATATAATGGGCCAGGAGGGAAGTGACCTTGGCTCTTGCTCTGAGTTGGCAAAATCCTTTGGACAAGCCACTTCATCATACAGCGTCCTCACATGCAGGATGTGAAGATAACATCGAATGATTTTTCAACATTAAAATTGCATAATTCTATGAAAACACTGTAAACATTTCCATGTTCTCTTCAACAATCACACTTCATTACTAACATTGTTATTTCAATTGAACTTACATTTTCAATTATTTTGTTAATGTTTATCTATCTACCTATCTATCCATCCATCCCTCACTCCCCCCACTTAAGAAAAGTGTAAAGAAGACTCTTTTTGGGGGTGTACCATTAGTGGCTTTCAATATTTGCTTTGCTTAAATCTACTCAGGTAAATGTGGTATTTTGTTTTATGATGCTATTACTCAGATTTTAACTGTGACAAGAAACGTAAGGGCATTGCTATGACTGGATGCTGCTAAACAAGGTGAAATCCATGTGCTTGACAGGACGGTCTACATAGTAGAAGGAGAGAAACCGATGGAATGATATCTGAACTGGCAAGGAGCTCCAGCGGTCTCTGCTCAAAAATGTTCCCTCTTCAATGAATTGAATATCTCTTTAGAATGAAACTCTTCCTCAGGAAAGAATTAAACACCTTAACCAGTATTGCATTACTCGTGTACATACCTAGAGGTGATCTGCTGGGAGTTGACAGGAGAGAAAGAAGGAGCTGGAGAAGAGGGGACAACAGATAAGGGCTGCAGTCAGCAAAGGTCAGGCTTTAGGCGCCTTCTGCGCTGGGCTTCCCCAGCACTTTGTTGGGCATTCAGGGATTCTGGCCTTGAAGAAAATACCCCAGGAAAACCTAGAAGGAAGTGATTCTATTATCAGTCTGTCCTAACATTAGATATAGATTGCCACCGATAAAAATAACTTTCCAGGGAAAATACTCCTGGGGAGGAAATTCATTGTCTAACTAAAGCAAACAATTTTATCTAAACCAGAATAAAAGCAATAATCTTCCACAAAAAACTCCTTTCAACACTAAACTCATTTCGCTATTTTTTTTAACGTGTCTAACCCCAGCAATAAGTCTTTTGTGCTCATTAAAAGAAAAGCTTTCACATTGCTTTTGTTTCCAGATGCTTTACATCTCTTTATTAATTTTGGTTAAAAAAGTTTCTTATAAGCTGTCATTTTTTTTTTCTTTCTCAAATGTTAACAGGTTTTTTAAAAAAATGCTTGGTGGATATTCTGATAAGCTTCAGTGAACAAGTCATAATAGTAAATTTTGACTTTGGTATTCACTTCTGATTATTGAACTACTAATCATTTCTCCACGTGGAAGACCAGAGCAGTTCACACTATATTAAGACGAGAACAGAACACATAGGATATTTCTATTTATGAAATAGCCAATTGTTATAATAAGGCCAGCCTGTGTTGATATAATATTTACAGTAAGCAAATTAACTGTTAATTATAACATTCTGTAAAAGAAGTAGAATAGCTAGTATTTATTATTTCCATTGCAGATGAGGAAACAAAAGTTCAGGGAGTTTCAGGATACTGACGAACGCATATGATTAATAGGAGTTCAAAATTAATGTAGAACTTTTGACTTCTGATTCAGTTATCTTTTCTTTTTTTCATTTTTTTCGGAATATACTGTTTAAATATTAAAACAAATTGAAAATAACAGCAACCACTTGGGACCTGTTGGGATTCTCTGTGATATTCGTTGCCCTGTAAAGGCTTGTTAACACTGAAGCCTCTGATGAGCCAGTAAGAAGGTTTCTTGCAATGATTGCCAAGAATCAATAGCTCTTGAAAGCCTTGACCATGCTGAGAATGTAAAAGGGTGAAGAGACGAGAGGGAGAAAGTGGCTTGTGAGGCCTCTCTGGAGAGAGAGGCTGGGGCCGTGCGGCTCCCAGCCTCCTAGAGAGGAGAGGGGTGCGGCGACCTCCTCCCCCTCAAGCCTGGAGGAGTGGGCTTCCGAAGTTCAGTCGAAACGCTCTAGGGGGCTTCCCTCTGTTCATGACTCAAGCCAGGCCAGCGTGGAGCTTCCCTTTTGGTTACTGCAACCGTTACAGGGCAGTGAATGAATGTGCATTTCCCATAGACCACATGGGATGCCACAGGAGACAAAGAGCTGATTAAAATCCTGTCTGAGAGGTCCACTCTGGAGGGTGAGGGGACACCAACAGAGAGAGGACCCTAAGGCCCAAGTTAATAACCTAGGGAGGAGAAGCAAAAAAAAAAAAAAAAAAAAAAAAAAAGGGAGATAAATCCTTCTCCTTTCCCAGCTCCCAGGTTCTCCCCAGATGGGAGAAAGGACGTGAGGATTCTCTTTGAATGAGGACTGGAATGCTGGATTGGAATGTTTGGATGGAGATTAGAATGAGAGTTGGAATACATTGAACTGGGTGCTTGTAATTACTGAGTAGAGACTGTGTGTTTGTAACTTAAAAGAATAAGACTTTTGTCGTTTAAAAATGAGCTACTAGGTTATTGATTTACTGCACTTTTTAAAAAATGTATTTATTTTACTGTCATAAACATCATTTTATGTTTTGCTTTTCTGTTTTCCTTTGACAGAATTATTATAAGTATTTCTGTGCTGTTATGTAATCTCACAATTATTATTTTAATGATAGCATTGTGTTCTCTGTATGTGGACCACAATTTGCCTTACCATTTCTGTGCTGTTGGACATACAGGCTATTTAGAAAATTTTTAAATAGTCTTTTCCATATTTGAAGGTTGCTTTTTTGTTTTCAAGGTATGGGTTTAACATCATCAAGACTTTTAATGATAATTTATAAGTGTTGTGTATAATTACGTATAATCAATAAAAATAAAAGAAAAAAACTGAAAAAATTGTTCTTTTAAATGTAAATTCTACCTCCCTTATTACTAAATATGTATGAGAGAAAATTTTTATTTTATTCGAGCCAGTTTTAGGGGTTATCTTTAAAAAAAATTTGCTAATTTAATAAGTTAAAGTTTTTCATTCTAGCTTTGACTTACATTTCTTTGATCACTAGTAGTGCTTGGTGCATTCCTAATTCATTTTGTACACTGAAAGTATTTTGGCTTTATTTTTTTAAAGTATTGTTCCCAAATGTGGAATGATTAGAACAATACTGGGATGTTACATATACATGTTAAAATAACATAAACAGATGATAGTACTCGATGGCAGAATTACAATTAAGTAAATGTGAGACAGTACTGAGTCTTACTAGTTATCAAATAAATACCAGTTAGAACAGGATCGAGGTTTATAAAGATATTACTTCTTTATTTGCTATAAATTTGAGCCTAATCTTTAGTTTATCTTTTAATTTCTATTAACTTTTTCATATGCAAGAGTTTTTATTCTTATGGAGTTAAATATTGGATTAATTCCTCATTATTTTTTTTTTTAAAATTTGGGTTATCTCTTTTTTGTAAGGATTAAAGCAGATAATTCCTCATTTTTTATGTTAGTTTCACTTAGAAAATCTATCTCTCTCCAAAAATGGATATTCAAATCAGTTTTCTCTGATTTTCTTTAATAATACTTATTTCTTTTTAATTCCTCAGGAATTAATTATGTTGTGTTGTATGAACTGAAGATGTGCATGGATTCTCCCTTCCCTTTTGCCCCTGACCAAATTGTACTAAGGCCATTTATTAGATGATCCTTTTATTATTGCTTGATTTGTGATGCCTCTTTTATCACATATGCAATATAATTTTTTTGGACCACCTTCTCTATTGCATTAGTCTGTCTGTTTATATGCAGACAAGCAGGACAATATTTTAATTACTATAACTACATAATTTCAAAAAACATATATGGTTTTAAATATATGGTTTGGTTAGCTATTTTAAAAATTTCAAATATTTTCTCACCTGGTAATGCTTGCAGATGGAGTTTAATTTCTTTTTATATTCAGAATTGATCCCATTGAAATTTTTATTCTAATTGAAATAAAACTATAAATTAATTTGGGTAGATTTAAAATCTTGACACTATTGACAAATATAAAAGAATAAAGACATGTTTTTTTCTTAGATATAAGATAGATAAATTAGACACAAACATAAAATACATTTTTACAGTTTTATTTGTATTTCTATTTTGTGTCGCTCACTTTTCTCACTGGGATAATTCCTACTCATTTTTTGTTGTTATTTCAAATGGGAATTCTTGAATTTGGTATATGGAATTGGAACTGATGTTTTTCATATGTATCTTTTAGTCTTCTACTTTGCTGAACTCCTCTTTGAATCCTATTTTTCAATTGATTACTTTTCTAGAGCTTCTACTTCATATCTTCTGCAACTAGCAAAAACATTTCCTGTTTCTTTCTATTATGGTTTCACTTACTTTTGGTTCAAAAATTATGAAATTGATTAGAATTTCTTAAATATCATTAGTTTAAAAATAGATAAGTAAATTTTCATTTGCTTTGCTACTGATATGAAGGAAAAGACTTCAGCACCTCCCTCATTGAGTATAATGCCAAAAGTCAGTTTGAACCTATCTTTCTTGTCCTTTTTAAAGGGTTTTAAAATATAAATGGGTATAATTTTGATCAAATGCCTTTTGCCATCCCATTAAAGGGTAATATAATTTTTTCTTATTTATCCTTTTTATGTGACATGTGATGTTAATCAATTTTATAAACGTAATCCACTTTTCATTCTGCTGATGAATATCCTTTGGCATAATAAATTGTTGACTTCTATTCCTGTTTTATAAAGCAATCATGGACAACATCACTGGCAAAGCAGAGAAGATTTAACACAGGGTTTATGGAAGAAAATGTACTAGCAGAGAAAAATATAGCAGAGGCAGATTCCCCCAAGTCTTAACTGTCCCACAACTTAGGCAGCATGAATGTCTCATGGTGCACAGCGGCTCAGGTGTCAGAGGGAAACCTGGCCCCAGTCTTACCCTATGTATTTATGCAGAGGGAACATCTATGTGTGTGTGCACTGACGGAGGTTCCCCGGTCTTGATGGAGCCTTCTTAGAAAGGGGGACCCCCAAGGACATAGTGGCTGTGTTCCCTTGAAGCAACTGAAGTTGTCTGAGTCAGCCTTCTGCTAAATGATCAAAAGGGAGATAAAATGAACCTTTAGGGCTATGAAGATTTGTCTTTCCTCTGTTCCCTATTACTTCATCTACAATTTTAGTGTCCATATTCATCTAGAATATTAAATTGCACTGCTATAATTTTTAAAAAAAATTTAATGTAGTCCTGTATTTTATACTGTATTTCCTCTGAAATAATAATTATTTAGGACTATTCCAAGGCTTGGGGGTATTTTAATTTGAACTATATGATTGATTTTTGAATTTAACTTTGTTGTAATTGGTTCTAATTATTTCTCTGGGTCTAATGTGTTAATTTTATGCCTCCTTTAGCAAAGCTGTTTCTTTTTCTCTTTTGTGTTCTGTTGCATAGTAAATGTTTTGTATGTTCTTATCTTTCACAGTAATTTGAAAAATGGAGAATTTGGTTTTAATTTTGTTAATGGCAAATTTAAAATTTTTATAGATTCCTTAAATTTGTATGTGTGATGCTCTTATGAAAACAAACAATGACAACTTTGAACCCTTTATTCTCCCTACCTGGTGTACTTTTCATTCATTTAATCTGTGATTGCAAACCCTGTTATTTAAAAAAAAAAAAAAATGTGTTCTTTTTTTTATTTGCATGCTATGTTAGTAACCGTAATTACACCAACGATTTAGGCCTATCAGCATCAATCTTTCTCCCAATAACGTTTAGTGGTTTCTGAAGGTTTTTCTTGCTGGTTTCAGTATTCACTGCTAGTTCTTTATCATGACTTCCCAATGACAAAGTTTTAAATTTGATTCAATTTCATTTTCTAGTGTATGTATTAGCATCTTTAATCATTTTTTTCCTACAGGTATTTGAGTATATTTTCTGAAACTTTGAAGACATGGGGTTGCCATTCTGCTCTCAAAAGAGAGTGCTAGCTCGACTGGTGGACGTATTTTTATGTCGTCACCCTCTTCAATGCCAAAACTCAAAGACATTTCTATATTGCTTTTTGCAGAGACAAGAACAAAAAATTGAACTCTCCCTGATTTTAGATTAATTCTTGAAGGATTACCTGTTTTTCAGTTTAGAAGGTTAAAAACTAACCAGTTCTATTTTGTTGGAAATCAAAAGATAAAATTAATAGGAAACATGTTGCTTATTAAATTTGCCATGGGGCTGGCAGGTAATCTCAGTTGGTAGAACATGACGTTACAACACCAAGGTCAAGGGTTTCCCCTTGCTGGCCAGCCACAAAAAAACAATAAAAGAAAAGAGAAAGAAAGAAAGAAAAGAAAACAAATAAATTTGCTATGAACTCAGTGAGACATCTTAGCTTCTGTTCGTATCAGGTCCTTTTTCTACTCTGAAAGATTGTCTTTCTCTAATTGGCCTTTGATCTTTTTTCCCCCTTTGGAGATAACTATTATTTATAGGTTAGATCCTGTCATTTACCCTCCATATTGATTATCTTCTCTCACCTTTGTATATTTTCATTCTGAATTGTCTTTTTATTCTTAAAAATTTATTGTTCTACAGTGTCAAGTTTGATCCGATGCGGATTTTATTTCAAATCCTAAAAAAAAAGAAAATAGGTTTTATTTCTTCTTATTTTTATCTATTTGTCAGAAGCATGCTTTTACATCTCATTGAGAACATGAGCCAGAAATTAAATTTTTCTTTCATGTCCTGGAGTAAGTCTATTTCTGGGAAAGGATTTATTTTTAACATTTTTAAATTGTGTAATATAAAATACCTGCAGACAATTGCATAAAACATATGCATGTATAACAAATTGTTAAAACTTACACCCATATAACTCTAATCTAGGTCAATAAATTGAACATGGACAGCACCTCAGAAGCCCAGCTACACAATTTGCAGGGCTAAGCTCAGAATTAAAATATGGGGCCCCATGTTCAAAAATTATTAAGAGTTTCAAGGCAGAAAGAGCAGAGTCTTCAACCAAGCACAGGACATGTGTCCTTGCACAACGGCACAAGTTGCATGCCTAACCTTCAAAGATGCTGTGAGGAGTAAATGATATCATGCACATGTAACCAGGTGCGAGGCATGGATTTTGATCAAAATGCAACTTTATTTTCTTGTCTCCCACAGTCAAGGTAATCTTCTTCTGCCTTTGGAAGGAAGATCCAGCAGACCCAAGATTATTACGCAGAAGCTTAGACAGGACTCAGTCCTGCAGAAACTTAAGTCACAAACATTGTCTCAAATAATTTGAATGTCTCATACTGTATAGTAATTTAAACTCCTAACTTCTGTGGCTTAATCTTTTTCTTTAGCTTGGATCTGCTGCAGGCTGGAAGCCTATAATGGTGAAGGTGAGTCCTTCCACCTACACTCACTTGCTGCTCTTTCTCTCTTTCTGGATTTAAGTGAGGAAGAGATTAATAGGATGGCACAGGATTGCTTGGTTCTGTGACATGGATTATTGCCCTTGGCAGATCTTTCAAGTTCCCTTTCTTTTCTTGTGGTATATTGAATGGGGGCTTCAGATCAGAGGTTCTCTGCTGGCTCCTATTCTAGAGTTTCCTAAAGGATACATCTCAGCCCTGTGGTTGCTTGTGACATCTTCCTAGGCCACTTGCTATCTACCGGTAATTATTGCTGCCATCTATCTGTTGTAGTCTCCTTAGATTTTTAGGCAGCACTATTAGACACTGTTAGACAGAACTTGGGATGAACTCCTGCTAATATTTGCTCCGTCATGGCCCACATCTGGTCCCTAGGGGAATGCTCAGTATCTCCTGTTTTGCTGGACTCGGGGAGAGCACAGTGATCCTAACGCTTTTGGCTCTGCCTCCCAGTAAGGTAAGCCAGCCCTTCTCTAGCCGTCTGCATGGCTCCGGATGGATCTGACATCAGTCCACAGTATGAGGTGTGCATGATCAGGCATTGGTTCTCTTGAACTCCCAACTGTCAGATGCTCTCTCAAATGCTTTGATTAGTCCACTTCAAGAGCATTCTGTCTTCCTCATGCCATCCTTCTCTCTGAATTAGGCTGGAGTTTAGAAAGGACTCCCAGGAGGGCAACAGCTGCCTCCAAAGATACATAGTAAAATCCCCACAATGACATAAAAGTTTGGTTCCAAAATTTAAATGCATAAAGTGTGAGGTCATGTTGTTATGAGTTCAGAGAAAAACAGTGCTTACAAGCTTACAAAAGTTGCAAAGACAGTGGAACATACACTATGTAAAACTGACCTTGCATTGTTTCAAATGATCAAGTGTCATTTACTTACTACCCAACTGCATTTTTTTTTTTTAGAAGGGTGAACTGTGTTTCTCTTCTTTTATTTTTTAAATTTTATTTTGTCGATATACATTGTGGCTTATTATTGCTCCCCATCACCAAAACCTCCCTCCATTCTCCCTCCCCCTCCCCCCCAACAATGTCCTTTCTGTTTGCTTGTCGTATCAACTTCAAGTAATTGTGGTTGTTATATCTTCTCCCTCCCCCCCCGGTTTTTTTTTTTTTGTGTGTGTGTGTGTGTGAATTTATATATTAATTTTTAGTTCCCGCCAATAAGTGAGAACATGTGGTATTTCTCTTTCTGTGCCTGACTTGTTTCACTTAATATAATTCTCTCAAGGTCCATCCATGTTGTTGCAAATGGCAGTATTTCATTCGTTTTTATAGCTGAGTAGAATTCCATTGTGTAGATGTACCACATTTTCCGTATTCACTCATCTGATGATGGACATTTGGGCTGGTTCCAACTCTTGGCTATTGTAAAGAGTGCTGCGATGAACATTGGGGAAGAGGTAAACCTTCGACTTGATGATTTCCATTCCCCTGGGTATATTCCCAACAGTGGGATAGCTGGGTCGTATGGTAGATCTATCTGCAATTGTTTGAGGAACCTCCATACCATTTTCCATAGAGGCTGCACCATTTTGCAGTCCCACCAACAATGTATGAGAGTTCCTTTTTCTCCGCAACCTCGCCAGCATTTATTGTTCAGAGTCTTTTGGATTTTAGCCATCCTAACTGGGGTTAGATGGTATCTCAATGTGGTTTTGATTTGCATTTCCCGGATGCTGAGTGATGTTGAGCATTTTTTCATATGTCTGTTTGGCCATTTGTATATCTTCCTTAGAGAAATGCCTACTTACCTCTTTTGCCCATTTTTTAATTGGGTTGCTTGTTTTCTTCTTGTAAAGTTGTTTGAGTTCCTTATATATTCTGGATATTAATCCTTTGTCAGATGTATATTTTGCAAATATTTCCTCCCACTCTGTTGGTTGTCTTTTAACTCTGTTAATTGTTTCTTTTGCTGTGCAGAAGCTTTTTAGTTTGATATAATCCCATTTGTTTATTTTTCCTTTGGTTGCCCGTGCTTTTGGGGTCGTATTCATGAAGTCTGTGCCCAGTCCTATTTCCTGAAGTGTTTCTCCTATGTTTTCTTTAAGAAGTTTTATTGTCTCAGGGTGTATATTTAAATCCTTAATCCATTTTGAGTTGATTTTAGTATACAGTGAGAGGTATGGATCTAGTTTCATTCTCCTGCATATGGATATGCAGTTATCCCAGCAGGATTTGCTGAAGAGGCAGTCCCTTCGCCACTGAATAGGCTTGGTGCCTTTGTCAAAGATCAGCTGACAGTAAGTGTGTGGGTTGATTTCTGGATTCTCTATTCTATTCCATTGATCAGTGTGTCTGTTTTTATGCCAGTACCATACTGTTTTGGTTATTATAGCTTTGTAGTATAGCTTAAAGTCAGGTAGTGTTATGCCTCCAGCTTTATTTTTTTTGCTCAGCATTGCTTTGGCCACACGTGGTTTTTTTATTGTTCCATATAAACGTCTGGATAGTTTTTTCCATTTCTGAGAAAAATGTCTTTGGAATTTTGATGGGGATTGCATTGAATTTGTATATCACTTTGGGTAGTATGGACATTTTCACTATGTTGATTCTTCCAATCCAAGAGCATGGGATATCTTTCCATCTTCTTGTATCCTCTCTAATTTCTCTCAGCAGTGGTTTGTAGTTCTCATTATAGAGATTTTTCACCTCCTTGGTTAACTCAATTCCTAAGTATTTTATTTTTTTGGTGGCTATTATAAATGGGCAGGCTTTCTTGATTTCTCGTTCTGCCTGTTCACTATTGGAGAAAAGAAATGCTACTGATTTTTGTGTGTTGATTTTGTATCTTGCTACTGTGCTGAAATCATTTATCAATTCCAACAGTTTTTTTGGAGAGGTTTTAGGCTGTTCAATATATAGGATCATGTCATCTGCAAACAGGGACAGTTTGACTTCATCTTTTCCAATCTGGATGCCCTTTATTTCCTTCTCTTCTCTGATTGCTCTGGCTAATACTTCCAACACTATGTTGAATAGGAGTGGTGAGAGTGGGCATCCTTGTCTAGTTCCTGTTCTGAAAGGAAAAGCTTTCAGCTTTTCCCCATTCAGGATGATATTGGCAGTGGGTTTGTCATATATGGCTTTAATTATGTTGAGATACTTTCCCTCTATACCTAACTTATAGAGGGTCTTTATCATGAATGAGTGCTGAACTTTATCAGATGCTTTTTCAGCATCGATAGAGATGATCATATGGTCCTTGTGTTTGAGTTTATTAATATGGTGTATCACATTTATTGATTTGCGTATGTTGAACCAACCTTGCATCCCTTTGATGAATTCCACTTGATTGTGATGAATAATTTTACATATGTGCTGCTGTATTCTGTTTGCTAGTATTTTAGTGAGGATTTTTGCATCTATATTCATCAAGGATATCGGCCTGTAGTTTTCTTTTTTGGTTATATCTTTACATGGTTTTGGTATCAGGATGATGTTTGTTTCATAGAATGAGTTTGGGAGATTTGCGTCTGTTTCAATCTTTTGGAATAGTTTGTAAAGAATCGGTGTCAATTCCTCTTTGAATGTTTGGTAAAATTCTGCTGTGAATCCATCTGGTCCTGGGCTTTTCTTTGTTGGGAGCCTTCTGATAACAGCTTCAATCTCCTTTATTGTTATTGGTGTGTTCAAATTTTCTACGTCTTCATGGTTCAGTTTTGGGAGCTTGTGTGTGTCCACAAATTTATCCATTTCCTCCAGGTTTTCAAATTCGTTGGCGTATAGTTGTTTATAGTAGTCTCGAATGATTCCTTGTATTTCAGATGAATCAGTTGTAATATCGCCTTTTTCATTTCTAATTTTGGTTATTTGAGTCTTCTCTCTTCTTTTTTTTGTTAGCCATGCTAATGGTTTGTCAATTTTATTTATCTTTTCAAAAAACCAACTTTTTGATTCGTTGATCTTTTGAATTGTTGTTTGGTTTTCAATTTCATTCAGTTCTGCTCTGATCTTAATGATTTCTTTCCATCTGCTAACTTTAGGTTTGGATTGTTCTTGTTTTTCTAGTTCTTTAAGGTGAAGTGTTAGTTTGTTCACTTGCCATCTTTCCATTCTTCTGAAGTGAGTGTTTAATGCAATAAATTTCCCCCTCAATACTGCTTTTGCAGTATCCCACAGGTTTTGGTATGATGTATCATCGTTTTCATTAGTTTCAATAAATTTTTTGATTTCCTGCTTGATTTCTTCTTGGACTCATATGTCATTAAGTAGAATGCTGTTTAATTTCCATGTGTTTGTATAGTTTCCAGAGTTTCGTTTGTTATTAATTTCTAGTTTTAATCCATTGTGGTCTGAGAAGATACATGGGATAATTGCAATTTTTTTGAATTTATTGAGACTTGATTTGTGACCTAATATGTGATCTATCCTGGAGAATGATCCATGTGCTGATGAGAAGAATGAATATTCTGAGGTTGTTGGGTGGAATGTTCTGTAGATATCTGCCAATTCCAATTGGTCTAGAGTCTTGTTTAGATCTTGTGTTTCTCTACTGATTCTTTGCCTAGATGATCTGTCTAATATTGACAGTGGGGTGTTCAGGTCCCCTGCTATTATGGTATCAGTGTCTATTTCCTTCTTTAGGTCTAATAGAGTTTGTTTTATAAATCTGGCTGCTCCAACATTGGGTGTGTACATATTTATGATTGTTATGTCTTCTTGATGGATCAGTCCTTTTATCATTAAGTAGTGTCCCTCATTGTCTCTTTTTATGGTTTTTAGTTTAAAGTCTATTTTGTCAGATATAAGAATAGCTACTCCAGCTCGTTTTTCTTTTCTGTTTGCATGGTAAATCTTTTTCCATCCTTTCACTCTTAGTCTGTGTGAATCTTTATGGGTGAGGTGGGTCTCTTGTAGGCAGCATATAGTTGGGTCCTCCTTTTTGATCCAGTCAGCCAGTCTGTGTCTTTTGATTGGGGAATTTAAGCCTTTTACATTAAGAGTTGTTATTGAAAGGTGTTGATTTATTCCTAGCATTTTATTGGTTGTTTGGTTGTCTTAGGTGTCTTTTGTTCCTTGCTTTCTGATTTAGTGTTTGGTTTCTGTGTTTGTTGGTTCCTTAGGTTGTAGATAGCGTTTTTGTTTGCTTGTTTTCTCTTCATGAATGCCATTTTTATTATACTAGTGGGTATTGATTTTTCTTGGGTTTTTATGGCAGTGGTAGTTATTTTTCAGGAACCAAACCCAGTACTCCCTTGAGGATTTCTTGTAAGGGTGGTCTTGTGGTAGTGAACTCCCGCAGTTTTTGTTTGTCTGAGAAATATACTATTTGCCCTTCATTTCGGAAGGATAACCTTGCAGGGTAGAGTATTCTTGGCTGGCAACCTTTGTCTTTTAGTATTTTGAATATATCATCCCATTCCTTTCTAGCTTTTAGGGTTTGTGATGAAAAGTCTGATGTTAGCCTGCTTGGGGCTCCCTTATAGGTGATTTGACGTTTCTCTCTCTTGCAGCTTTTAAGATTCTCTTTTTGTCTCTGAGTTTTGCCAATTTGACTATGACATGTCTTGGAGAAGGCCTTTTTGGGTTGAATACGTTTGGAGATCGTTGAGCTTCCGGGTTCTGAAGATCTGTGATTTTTCCTATACCTGGGAAGTTTTCTGCCACTATTTTGTTGAATATGTTTTCAATGGAATCTCCATTTTCCTCCACTTCTGGAATACCCATGACTCGGATATTTGAGCGCTTAAGGTTGTCTGATATCTCTTTCAGATTTTCTTCAATGTCCTTGATTCTTTTTTCTTTCTTTTTGTCTGCTTGTGTTATTTCAAACAGCCCATCTTCATGTTCAGAGGTTCTCTCTTCAACTTCGACAAGCCTGCTGGTTAAACTCTCCGTTGTGTTTTTTATTTCGCTGAATAACTTCTTCAGTTCAGCAAGTTCTGCTACTTTTTATTTCAGGACATTGATTTCCTTGTACATTTCCTCTTTCAGATCCTGTATACTTTTCCTCATTTCATCATGATGTCTATCTGAGTTTTCTTGTATCTCATTCAGTTCCCTTAGAATTATCACTCGAAATTCCTGGTCAGTCATTTCAAGGGCTTCTTGTTCTATAGGATCTAGAGTTTGAGATTTATTAACTTTTGGTGGTGTACTTTCTTGATTTTTTGTATTTCTGGTATCTTTTTTTTGATGTTTATTCATTGTGGCAGGGGGTTTCACAGTCCACCGGTTTGAGACTAATGACTAACTTGGATGTTGCTGTGGTTGCCAATTTGGTATGGCTACCTCCGTGACTGCTCAGTTGGCCTCTAGTGTCTTGTGTGTATGGTTGCCTCGGGACTTGGGCTTCTCCGGAGAGCCACGTTTCTGGTCAGCTTGGACTCTGCTGGGCTGGTGGATCATGTACCACAGGGTGTGTGATCTCTGTTGAGCTTTCACTTCCTGTGCTGGACTTCTCCTTGATCTGTGTGCTCTGGCCCAGGCTGTTGGGTCGTGCAGTGGCGACCCCACAGGGTGTGTGGTTTCTGTCAAGTCTCCACCTCCCTGGCCGCACGTCTCCCCACTCTGTGCGCACTGTGCTGGGCTGGGGTATGTCTTCTGCAACCCTCATCTATCAGCTGGGCCTTCAAGACCCTGCTCGGCACCGCCTCACCCAGGAAGTCTACCAGGTTTCTGGTAGGCACAGATGACTGGTCACTCTGGGTGCCTTTGTAGCACTGAGTAGATCTTTCTCGGGACTTGTTCACCTTTGTATCCCCCCGGTATAGACCGAATCTAGCGCCCACCTGCAGCCAGCTCTCCGGAAGGTTCAAGCGGACCTGGGAACTCTCCTACCACACTATTCCCAACCAGAAATTGGTTAGGCTTTTTTCCGAACTGGTGGCCGCAGAGATGGTATCTGCCTCCCAGTAACAGGAAGTTTACCGGTGGCTGGAGTCCAGGGTGTGGTTGAGTGACAGTCGGCCCGCCTGTACTTCCTTGCCCTCCTGATACTGGCTGGGGACGCCCCACGCCACAGCCCCGCCAGGGAACTGTGGAGGGAGTGGGAGGGGAGGCTGGCCTGCATGCTCCGGAAAGCCCCGCGCCGGGCCAAGCAATTGGGAAGGCTCAGTGACGGCCAAGCCGGGCAGAGCTGCCAGCACCTGGGAATATGGAGGCAGTCCCGGGGTGGTGAGTGAACCAGTGATGCAGGTGGGAGCCGGGTGGGCGTCAGCCCCCTGAACAGGGCCAGGGGTCACTCACAGGGCTGTGCCAGGTCGGGCGCTCACTCTCTGCCTCTGGTTTGTCGCCTTCCCCATTCTCGGCCGCTGCCGCCTCGGGCTGTTCAGTCACGGTGCTGCTCGGGCGCTCCCAGGAATCTTCTTTAATGCCGGCCTGAAACCTCGAATCCTGAATAGGGCAGCTGGCCTCCTTCAGCGTGGAGGATCCCGGCCTCCGGGATCCTGTCTGCATCCACAGCAGCCCTGGCGCCATGTTCCCTGTTTCGAGACTTGCTTTTGCAGCTTAGAAACAGTTCTTTTCCTGCTCCACACTTCAAAGCTGTTGCCTGTAAATGAGGCAGCCTCTCCTGCCGGGGGCAAAGTGGCGGTCAGCCCCCACGACCAGCCAGCAGCTGCGGTCCTCCCTTAAGAGATGGCAAAAGGGCGGTCCACAAGTTTCCCGGGTAACTGAGGCCCAGTGGCCGCCTTTTCCACCTCAGCTACTCCGCGCCAACCGCCGCAGCCACCGCCATCTTGAAAACCCAACTGCATTTTGATAATAGAGAGCTAGGTAGGGGATGGAAGTTAGCTACCAGTAGTATTCAAACTTATGTTATTTTGGGGCACCTTTTATTTTACAGTATTCCTTGCCAGACTCCTTGAATCTCTTTCTGACTGTTTTCATGAACTTAAGGTCTCCACGGTCATGGAATAGGTTCTCCTGCGTCCCTTTGTAAATCCTGCATAAATTGGAGTGAGAATTATTTTAACTCCCACTTTGCTATTTGGTAACCATCTATTAGAGCCTCAGCTGTTCTAATATCCTGAGACGTCTATACAATTTTCAGAATACTCAATAAATAGTAGGTATTTGTCTTCCTCCATAGGTTCCATGAACTTTTTTTCCTACTTGCTCATCCTTTCAATGAAGAGTAAACCACATACATTCATTGAGACAGTTGCTTTAAACCATTTCACAGTGCAGCTAGGTGAAAAAGATGTTCTTTTAAGAACTGAAGCAGAAGGAAAGTTAGTATGTGTCACCTCTAAAATGGTTGTGGTGCACAGAAGATTTTTTTAAATGCTGGTTCTTTTTTCTAGGAAAACTAAAGACTTGTTAATATCATGGGAGGAAAAGGTGGGGGAGCTCCTACTTATGCAGCATGATGAATTCCAAAATTCCTGCCTAAAGTAATAAAGTGTCAAAAAGAAATTTCAAGTAAGAAACTTTATATGGAACCTAAAGGCAAAATGCAAACTTGGTCTGAGGCAACAGAGCTTCTACCCTAACAGGTGGAACTCTAAGAACGAATAAACTTGAATAGCTTGTGGAAGCAGAGATATGAAATTAAGAGAGCAGGTTAGGAAAGGAGCAGACTCTCAATGCAAACTCATTAATTAGACATAAGGACAATGTGTCAAACCCCAGAACAGCACAGTATTTCCTTGATCTTTTTTTCTCACTGAATTGAATTGAAGATTCTTTTCAAAATAGTTTTATGAGTATTTTAGTTGAAATTTTGGAAAGACATCTTCTCTAGAATTTTTCTGACACATCAGAGTTGTTACTTAAAACATAAGAAAGATTTTACATTGTTGTCTTTAATATCAAAATTCACTCATCAGCTGATGCACTGTTTCTTACTTAATAAGTAGTTCCTGAGCTTCTGTCACATCAGGCACGTTGTAAGAACTAGGAGTGCAAGAGTGAACAAAATGGATAAAGCTCTGTTCTCATAGAGCTTGCCTTCTAGATGGGGTATTGAGAATAAAAAAGTAAACACAAATATGCACTATTTCATTTGATCATAAGTGCTAAGAAGAAAAATAAATCATGGTAAAGGGATGGAGTGGGGACTGGTAAAGAATGGAAAGATAGAGCATGGTTATTTGAGATAAGTTTGTCAAGGAAGTGGTGTTTTCTGTGGTAAAATTCTGATACCTAAATCAAATAAGAAAGTTAGTCATGAGAATATCTGAAGGAAGAGTATCATGCACAAGAACAAATGCAAGTTCAAAAATTAAATTAATGATAATAATTATAGAAGTAGTAATAATAGTGACAGCAGTAGCTACAGGTATACTCTATTAAATACATACTATATTTTTATGCATTGCTCTAAATAATTTCTGCATGTTGTATCTTTATGTTAGTGGAATCTTTTTTGATACTGTTAAGGGTTTTATTTATTTATTTTTTGGTGCACAGATGGGACTGTTCAGAGATTTACTTTCCTTTTTAATTATGTTTTTAAAAACTTGCTTGTAGATTCACGTGCAGTTGTAAGGAATAACATAGAGAGGTCCTGTGTACACTTTGCCTGGTTTCTCCCAATGATAACATCTTGCAAATCTAGAACACAGTAAGACAACCAGGGTATTGATATTAATGTAACCCACTGATCTTATTCTAACTTTGCCAGTTTTACATGCACTCATTTGTGTGAGTGTGTGTATTTAGTTCTATGCAGTTTTATCACATGTGTAGATTTGCATGACAACCACCTGGCCAGGATGCAAAGAGTTCTACACTGTGAGGATTCCTCATGTTGCCTTTTATAGCCATACCCCCTCCCTTCCATCTTGCTGCCAGTCCCTAATTCCTGGCAACAATGCATCTGTTCTCCATCTCTATAATTTGGTCACATCAGTAATGCTATATGAGTGAAAACTTACAGTATATAATCTTTAAGGTTGTTTTTTTCACTCAGCGTAATTCCTTTGGGATTCATCCAAGTTGTTGCATCTGTCAACAGTTCATTCCTTTTTTACTGTTGAGTAATGTTCCATGGTATAGATGTACCACAACTTCTTTAACCATTTACCCATTGATGGACCTTCGTGCTGTTTCTAGTTTTAGGTTATTACGAATAAAGCTGCTATGAGCATTTCTGTACAAGTTTTTATGTGAACATAAGTTTTTACATGAACATAAGTTTTTATTTCTTTTGAATAAATGCCCAAGGGTGGAATTGCTTGGTCTCATGTGATATGTTTAGTTTTATAAGAAACTGTCAAACTGTTCTCCAGAGTGATTGTACCATTTTTCATTCAAAACAGCAATGTATGAAGGATTCAGTTGCTATGCATTTTCATGAACAGTTGATATTGTCATTATTTTTTATTCTAATAGGTGTTATTTTGTTTTTTCAAGTTAGTATGCAGTTTACCAAACTTACATTTTTAAAAGGCCTACTAGTTTTTCTTTAAGTATGTAAATGCAGCTTATGAGGCTTATTCTATTGATATGTATACAAAATTTTCGCAATATTATTTAATGGATCTTTAATAATTTAATAATCTTTGATCTCATATATCTAATCACTTTTCAACACTTTAAACTGTGTTTATACATTTGATATGATCAATTTCCTTTTAAAGCACTTCAATTGTCTGACTAACAATAGATACCTTGAAAGTACTTTAAAAATAATGGATCTAACAAAACTTTTAAATAAAGTAAAACTAGAGTTCTCCTAAATGTTCCAATATCCCACATAATGGCTTTGGACTCGTAATTTTAAATTGAAAGCTTATTAAGTTTACACAGTTAAATTGAAGTTACAGTTTTTTGACAGATGTGTGAAAGTAATTTAATGGAGAAAGAATAGTCTTTTTAACAAATGGTGTTGGAGCAATTAGACATCAATAGCCTAAAAAAATAAACCTTGACCTAAATCTCACAGATTATACAAAACTGAACTCAAAATGGGTTCTTATGACCTAAATGTAAAACATAAAACTATAAAACTTTTAGGAAAGAATGTAATAGAAAATCAGTAATGACTTAGTGTTAGGCAACAAGTTCTCACACATGACACCAGAGGCATAATCCATTAAAAAATCCATAAGTTGGTCTTCAGCAAAGTAGAAGCCTTTGCTCTGTGAAACACCTTGTTAAGACAGTAAAAAGAGAAACCACCAACTGGAAGAAAATATTTGCAAATACGTATTTAACACAGAACTCATATTCAGACTATATAAAAAAGCTCTCCAAATCCCTACTTAAAAACAAACAATCCAATTAGAAAATGGACAAAAGATGTAGACACTTCAGCAAAGAAGACAAGTAGATGGTAAACACAAAATATGTTTAACACTATTAGCCATTAGGAAATACAAATTAGAACCATCATGAGATACCACTGCACACTTATTAAAATGGCAACAAACAAACCAAAATACCCCCAAACTAATAATGCCAAACCTTAGCAAGAACACAGAGAAACAGTCTCTCCTACATTGTTGGTGTGAATGCGAAATGGTACAGCTGCTCTGGAAATTGGCTTAGCACTTTCCTAGAGTTAAACATACACTTCACCTGTCACCCAGCAACAGACAGTTTTATTTTTCCTCTCAAATATGTATACTTTATTTCTTTTTTGTTTTGTTTTGTTTTATTGCTCTAGCTAGAAATTCAAGTAGGATATTGAATAGAAAAGAGAGAACGGACATCCTTACCTTGCCTCCCATTCTTAGGAAAAAAGTGTCCAGTTTCCCATCATTAAGAAATACGTTAGTTCTAGGAATTTTGTAGGTGGTCTTTACCAAATCGAGGACATTTCCTTCTATTTCCAGTTTGCTGGGAGTTTTTCTTTTTTATCATAAAGGGATAAAGTGTTTTTGCCTGTATTTATTGATATGATCACATGACTTTTCTTCTTTATGCTGTTGGTATGGATTACATTGGTTGATTTTCAGATGTTGAATCAGTCTTGCATACCTGGAATACATCCCTCTCGGTCATAGTGTATAATTTTTTAATAATTTTTTTACATTGTTGGATTTGATTTGCTAATATTTTCTTGAGGATTTTTCTGTGTTCATGAAAAATGTTAATCTGTAGTCTTCTTTTCTTATAATGTTTTTTATCTGGTTTTGTATTAAAGTAATGCTGGCCTCATAAAATGAGATGAGGAGTTTTTACACTGCTTCTGTTTTCTTGAAGTGATTGTGGAGACGTGGTATTATTTTGTCATTAAATCTTTGGTAGAATTCATGGCTGAACCGTCTGGGCTTGACTCTTTCTATCTTTTGGAAAGTCATTAATTATTGAGTCGATTTCTTTAATAAATATAGGACTATTCAAGTTACTTATTTCTTCTTGTGTGAGTTTTGGTAGTTTTTGTCTTTCAAAGAATTTGTTCATTTTATCTAAGTAGTGGTGTAAGTAAATTTTGTCACCATAGATTTTTTCATAGAGGTCCCTTATTATCTATTAAAATGCCTTGTTTATGAGGGTACTTCAAAAAGCATGTGAAAAATAGAATTGGTTTTGTTGATTTTCTCAACCGCTTTCCTTTTTCCAGTTTCTTTGATTTTTGCTCTAAAAATCAATTATTTCTTTTCTTCTGTATGTTTCAGGCTTCGCTGATGAAATCTGTCTTTCATTGGGCTTGAGTCCTGGGTTGGCTGAAGGTGAATAGAGTGGGGAGAAATTCCCTTCTCTCAGCAGGATGAAATTTCAGAATTGTGGTCTAGCAAAATTCTTTTCCCTGGAAATCATTATTATTATTATTATTAATGGAAAAAGCTTTGGGCATGTCTTACAGCCTCAGTCCTCCCTTTTCCCTTTCAGAATCTCCAGGAGATCTTTCTCAGATCTTGAGAACCTGGTGAGGCTCTGGAAGGTGATTCCCTTAAGGGATGGATGCCCTCCTGTGACTGTGGCCCCCAAGAGTTCTTCATTCTCACTCCAGTCCACACTCCAGTCCAGGCTTCAGCCATTTGTTAAAATTATCCTTTTTTTTTGTTCCTACCAGTTTATGGCTCCACTGGCTTCTGCTGAAAGTACAGAGATCTTGGTTGATGTAGATTTTGGGGGTTCACCTGTCTTCTCCAGATTCCAGGGTGACAGTTTGCTCCAGAATCTTGGTTTTCTGATGGGCCCAAGAAAAATAATTAAATTTTTATTTATCTAGATTTTCTTGTTGTATGAACAGGAGTGACAACTTTTCAGCTCTTCACGTATTGGAGCTGACACTGGAAGGCTACATTGTGTTTACTTTTAAACATGTCCATATTTAACATCAAATCTATTCTTTTTGAAAGATGTGTACTACTAAGTTTACTACTAAGAAGAAAATAACTGTCTTGGGTGACTGAGGTTTCCTGTCATCTGAGAATTTGGCCTATGGGGTGACCTGGAGTTTCAGATGTCCAGGGCATTCTTTGTTCGGAGTAACTTCTCTACCTAGTACTCTGTATTTTAACTAATATAAATTGTGCCCTAAATTTCATAATTTCAAGACTCCAGTGGTCAAGTAACACAGTTCTTCAATCTAGTTCTGATTTGATGAAATCATGAAAGTCTGATAATTTTACCAAGTTGGTTACTTTTTTAGATTTTTACATTTTTAAAAAATTTATTAGGATATTTAAATACCTTCATGGGTAGGTCTAAAGGCCTTAGCTTGACAGGAATTCTACAATATGTAAATATATTTTCTGCCATATGCAAATAATTGATTGATTCCTGCATTCTCAGGATCCCAAACATTTATGGATATTGAAAACACTGCTAACTAGATTTTTGCTATTTCCTCTACTTTTGTCTGATTTAAGGTCACAATTTATTTATTTAATTTTAATTTTAATTTTTTATTTTAACTTCTCAATAAACATTGTAGTTGATTTTCATGACCCTTTACCCATTCCTCTTTTATAAAGACATTCTATGAAAGTTCATCAATCCTATGAAGAAATTATCCCTTTTTTCACATAGAATACTGGTACTTTGAGAAGTTAAGTAACATATTTTTCAAATGTGCAAATTGAGTTAAGTGTTGGATCTGGGACTCAAATCCAAGTCTTCTGATGTTAGAATACTCAATCACTGTAGAGGTTAGATGAGAAATGGTCCAAAATATTCGTAGTATAAGACAGTGTATTGTGTATCATGGGATATTAAGAAACAACATGCCATTACGGTTTTAAGGAAAGATTCATCATCACATCTTATGGAGGAGACTTGGAATGTGTGAAAATATTCCTGAAACGATTTAAAGGATTTCACATCATCATACATAACAAACTTTATCCCTAAAAGGTATGGCGACATAACTCTAGGCCTAAGTATTTAAATGTTTAAATGCATATGAAATTTTAATTCAACAATTTCCCATTAGTAATATTTTCTAATATTACTAGAGTTTGTACTAAATATTTCCATGTGTGAAACAGTTTTTTGTGCTAATTGGGATGGTAAAAGGAAGATTAAAAATGATAAACTCCTTTGTAATTACCTGCAAAATATAATATGCAATAGTAATGAGCACAGCTTGCACTCAGATTTTGGTTTCTAAATAAAATTCCCTACTCAAAGGAACCAGGGGTCATTGGAAAGATGATTTACTTTATGTCTGGGCCAGGGAGAGTACATGTTGAATACATTGTATCAGACGGTAAGAAAGTACTTCAAAATTTATGGGGACATGTCACAAGGACATTGAGCTGGCCTGAAGAAATTCTCACTGGCCAAATTTCAAATACTTTGAACTTCAAAATGAATTATGATAATAATGGATTATAACTCATTGAATGAAAAAGAATTAAATAATTCACGAGTTCACAGAGACACTTCCCCAAAAATAAAGAGGTAGAGGGACAAAAGAGAGCTCTTCTTCACAGAAGAATGCAGTTAATAAATAAAAAAAGAAAGAATTGGAAATGATCATTATAATATAATAATTATTTCAGGCAAAGCTCATCAATAGATTCTAAAAGCACTGGGTGAAATGTTGTTGGGGTACAAGATATTCATTACATGTCAACATATCAGCAAACAGATTATTTATTTATGAATTACAAAAGGAAACAGCTGTATACATAATGAAATCTGACAAACACTACATTAACATTACCAATAATAGGACAAACTGACATCATTTGCCTCCTAATGTCATGTACCAAGGAGGGCACAGAATCACCTACTATAGTATTCTGGCCCAAAGTGTTTAAAGTGAAATTAGTCATGAGGTAATACCAAACAGAATTACGTTATGATGCATTCTACAAATCAACTAGCTTGGATTCTTCAAAAAGATCAATGTTATAATTGTCAAAAAAAAAATAATAATAAAGAAAAAGAAAAAAAGAAGGATCACTTTCTTATATCAAAAGAGTAGGGACATGATTCTTGCTTGGGTCATGTCAAAAATAGAATTGATGGTGTAATTGAGGACATTTGAATATTTATTAAGTATCATAATAGCACTACTCAAAGTGCGGTCCATAAGGCAGTGCCAATTGCCTCCTTAAAAATTATCTTTTATTAATTTTTATTGGCCCACAAGGAGATAAGTACAGAAATTGAGAGTAAGAAATTAGAAATTTCTATAGCAATTTGTCATTGTTATGGTATACAGGTGCTTGCTCATTTTTTTTTTTTTTAGTAATTCATTTTTATTTTATTTTACAAAAGTGTATTGTTTCTCAGTTGATTGGAAATGAAGAATACTGATCCTTCTCCATAGATAATTTGAAAAGCAGTGTATTAGCTAATATTGTTGTACCAATGTTTTTATTTCTTGAGTGTAATAATGGCATTGTGGCTATGTAGAAGAATGGCTTTGTTTCCTGCTTCTTAGGAGATATAAGCTGAAGTATTCGGTAGCTAGAGGTGAATATTAGGTTAGGTGCAGTTTACTTTCAAGTGGTTCAGCAAAAAAAGTGTGTATGTATGTGTGTATAAATATATAGCACATGTGGCAAAATGTTAACAATTGGAGTACAAGTGAAGGTTATATGCTATTCATTGTACTGTTTTTAACTATTTTTATGTAAGCTTGAAATTTCCAACACAAAAATATGGGGACAAAATAGGTCTTGAGACAAAGGAATCTTTGCAACCCATGGACCCTTGGATTTTTATAGCTTTCCAAATATATTTCACTTTATTTATTATTATTATTTTTTAAATTAAAAATCTTTTATTTCACTTTAAATATCTCTCCTTTAGCTGGTAAAATCTTGGTTGTGCTTCAGAGTTGTGTATTTTAAAATGAATAATAAGCTTTATAATGTCAATGATATATTAATTATTACAATGAAAGGCACATAAGACAAAAATGCAGCTAGAAAGAAAGAATAAGTTCTAGTGATATACAGCAAAGTGGAATGACTATAGTTAACAAGAATTTATTGTATATTTAAAAATAGCTAGAAAAGAAGATTTGGAATGTTACCAGCACAAAGAAATGATGAATGGGTGAGGTGATGGATTTCCCAATTACCCTGACTTGATCATTACAATTGTATACTTGTATCAAATTATCACATGTACCCCATAAATACATGCAATTGTTATATATCAATTTAAAAAAAATCCAAAAAAATAAATGTATTCAGGGACTACAAGAATAAATGTTAACCATGATTAGGATATAATGCTCTTAGGATAAATAGGAATCTAGATAACTTTGAAGTTGTTTCTATAGCTGCTTTGTTTCTATAGCTGATGTAAGTTGCTATTGATTCCAGAGTTATTTTATTTCTTTATAAGCACTTTTTAATCAGTCATAGTCCTCTCCATTAATCTTCATATAGCACCTTTATATTATAATTTGCTTCATAGTTGGTATCCCCCAACTTTCCTGAAAGGTAAATTAGAATAATTTTTACTAGTAAGAAATAGAGAGGTTGAGTGACTTGTTCTGTGTCATGCTGAGAGCTAATTATATGGGCAGAATTTAAAGGTATAGGGTTCGCAGTTTTAGCAAAAGGATCATAGTAATACTAATGAAAATATCACATTTTGAAATCAAACCTCAACTTTTCCAAAACAAACTGCTGATAATACTCCTGATTTCATTTCCTTTTCTGACTCTGATCATTTAAAAATCAAACTCAAATAAAATTTCTTATTTATTATTTAGAACATAAAATTATGTGCCATGCATGGTGAGTAGCAACTTGCACAAGACAAGGTCCTTGCCCTCCATGTGATCATGGCATGGCAAATGAAAGAGATTTGTAAAGAAGTACAATGAAGTGTTATGCAATGAGAGAAGTTTGAAGGGGGTATAAAGAGGGGGTGGTCAAATTTCCCTGGGTGAGAAGAGTCAGACATCTCCAGATTTTACAATCATAAACAATGAGATTATTTTCAAGAGTTATTAGTGGTTATTGATGATAAGATTGTTCTCAATTGATTTGTGTTTCACTCAACTTTCTAACATTAGAATTTTGGTGACACATGCAATGGGGGTTAAAGGCTAAAACATGAAACAAAACAACTATAATTACAATACTATATCTGTCATAGGGTAGAATGATATCTTCATGTTTGTAAACGTTGTAAATGTTTGTAAACGCTTTTCTCTTTTCAGCGTGATGTTGCTACTGAGAAGAACAGTTCCTTTTTCCGATGGTGCTGTCTTGTTTTTCCTGTGATCCATTCAGCCTCTGTTGATTCTTGGTGCCAGGTTGATGTTTTTCTGGTCTTCTGACCTCTTATTTGCAATGAATAAATGCACACATTGCATGCCCATCTCAGCAAATGCTGTTTCTGGTATATATCATACTAATGTATTTTGTGTTCCTTTTAAGAAATCAAATACTGTATGTAAAATATAGCCTTACTAAAAAAAAAAATATGTTAAACGTAGCTATTTATATTACTTTTGTAGGAGTGCACAGATTCTCACTCTCAAAAATGCTTCTCGAATAAATAGGAGGCTGTTCTAGTAGGTATGACCATCATTTGAGTATGAATGAAAAGTTATATGCCAGTAAGAAAGCATGTTTCTATTTATAAACTAAAAAAAGTTTGCAAGAATTTATTACATAATAGTATTTTTTAAAATTATGATTTGTAACTTTTATTCTGCATGTGTTTTAATTAATTGGTGCTGATAACATCAAGGTCAAGGGTTTGGATTCCCATACCAGCCAGCCATCAAAACAAACCAAACCAAAACAAAAATTGTAAATACTGGTTCTTATTGAAGATTAATGCATTCCCAAACCAAACCAAACCAAACCAAAACAAAACAAAAATTGTAAATACTAGTGCTTATTGAAGATTAACGCAGTTGTTTTTATGAAGATAACTTGTGATGTCTCCCTATTTTCTCTTTTCATCCTCATTCAGTCCTCTACTTTTTTCTTGTGCGGGACAAATTCTCTAACACTTTGTATGGTTAACTGTCTTTTGTTACATTTATTTAAGCATGCCTGGGGACATGTACAGTTAAGGGCATTAGCAAAGAAAGCTTTTTTTGTTTGGCTGGTTTTTGTTTTTTTTCCAATTTTATTTATATTTATTTTTGTGGGGTACAGCATGTTCTTTCAATACATGCATATACTGCACAACTCACTTAGGGCAGACAGCATAGTTTTGTTCCTGTTAATCCACACCTTCTTCTTCTAAACACTTGCCTCTCCTCCCTATAGAAGGAAAGCTTTTTATTCCCTTTTTAAAAACTGATTCTATGTTTCAGAAGTTGAAATCTTCTGTATCTGGCTCTGTTTTTATTTTTTCACAATTTTGCTTTTGGTATGATGAATTAAATGTTTGTCAAGAAATTGGTAAAGGGCCACAAAAAATAATTACATTGTGTAATGATAAATATAGTAATAAAAAATGAATAAAATGTTTGTCACTATTTTCACTGCTTTTTGGATAACTGAAAAAATTATTACAGAAAGTTGTAAGAGGAGGATTTGAAGGAACATCAACTATTAGAATATGGGATTATACTCACAGATTTGCTAATTTGTGGAAAGAGACTAGTTAACCAAGTACCCACAAATACAGAGAAATTTAATGCCTGCTAAATTTCTTAAATAATGTAACTCTTTTTTTCTTGTTCAGTAGTGATTTATTACATTTCTGTTTTCCTTAAGAATCACTTCTTTGCAACAGCTGATAGTCGTGCTATCAGGTTATATCAAAATGGCTGCTGTTTTAAAAGGTCTTGCAATGCAGTTTATTATATATCTAATGAGAACTGATATATTACTACTGAGAAAGAAGGCTCCACATCAAAATATATTCTAGATTTGTGCTTGGACACACCTGCTGAACTAATGTAGCCCCACTGTGAACCAGGGCTATGGTGTTTTCTCAAATATAGCACTACAATTTAACTTTAAATACATTTTACACTTGCAAGTCATAAATCTTGACATAGCAAGCAATGAGAAGAAGTTTATTAAGAGAATTTAAAAGATGATTGCAGAGAAAACCAATTATCATTCAAGAATCTTTTATTATTGTGATTTTTTTTTTTAAGGTGGTCTTTGTAGTGGTCTGGATTTAACAGTGGGATAAATTTAGAGTTGGTGAGAGCTGTGAGCTCCACTTTTATCTCCCAAGTATTTGGGCTAGCCAGTCTCATGATAGCAGTAGGTTTAATAGCGGGAGATGTGGTTTGTTTTCAGTGTATTCAGGCTTTAAACAAAGCTACAGGCACTTAAACCATGATTAGCCTGGTCTGACAGATTGAATGATTTTCCAGAGGGTTGGTCTGGTTAGTCTAAATTCTTTCTGAAAGTGCTTTTCCTTAACATGGTTAAGTGATGTTAATGAAATGATTCTAAAAGCCAGTTTATCTTAGTGTGAGCTAGAAAAGGTAAAGATGAAATGTGAGAGAAAACCCTCCTGCACAGTCACTATTCACTGTCACTGAGGATTTTTGGATGGCTCTGGATTCAATGTGTTGCAGCTGCCAAAATGCAGTACAGCAGCCAAGGAATCCCATAACAGGCTATAGAAAAGACAAAAAATGGATATCATCTTTCTTGATGTCTTATAAAAGAGTAAAAGGGATTTTTCTTTTGAGAAAAACTTTTAGGTGCACACATAATTTTGGGCTTTAAAATTAGTTTGACAGAAAAAAATTTAATAGTGAATCTTTTGGCTAATTTAACGTTGATATGAAGTACTATGTTTCTGTTTTGCTAATGTCAATGAAAAATTTGCATAAAACCCTGTACTCATTCAATGTGTCATCACATCTTGCCCAGAAGAATAAAATGCTTCATCTTTTCTAAGTGAACAATAATGTAGATTAGGGAATAGGCAATTGATTTGTTGAAAATATAAAATCTATTCAATTCATTACAAACACAGAGGAAGGAAACACAAGGTCCACTGAGCCATCTACAGTAGGTAGTCCTTTGTTTTAATAATTATCAAAGAATAATGGAAATGTAATGAGACCAATCTTTATAGCTTTTGTGTGAGTTTTACAGAATCAATCAGTCATGCATAACTGCTCATCTACCCTGTAAGGTGAGGGAGACTGCACTTCCATGTATCAGCATTAGCCACAATTTCAAGTTAAGGGAGAGTAAACCTGCATTTCCCAATGTTCTTACTACAAATTCTACAAATTTTTCCTTCACCAAGAGACAGAGCTTTACTTTGTTTGATTTTCTATTTTTTAAAATTAAAAAAAGTTTTATTAGCATATTCATTATTACAAATCATACATATTCTTTATGCACCTTATTTGATCTCTCCCCTTCTAATAACCATAGATTTGTTCTCTCCATCTTATCATCTGATAGATTAACTGTTCCTCTGTTGGTGTGCTGCCTAGGTGATCTGTCCAGTACTGAGACAGGTGTGATTAAGTCCTCCCCTATTATTGTGAAGCAGATGCTTCTTCTATTACTCTTGTGGAGACTGAGAACTTCTTCTTTTTTTTGTTCTCTACTGGTGCCTCTCCTTCTGTCAATGTAGTTGAGAGTCTGGCATGCCATCTGCATGGTGGCTGTGACTGCTGCTATAGAGACTACCTGCTTTTGCAGCAGCCATGGCAATTGCGGTGGCTATGGTGGTGTTCTCTATGTGCACTTTACCTGCTTGTGGCTGGGTTCAGCTTTCCCTGACTCCAAATTTCTTTAGTGGTATATTTAAAAGACTTCACATGTTCAAACACTTTTATGTTTTCAACAGTGGACTGATAAATACCTCCTGAACTTCTGTTTGTCCTATATGTGGTCATTGTTTTATCTCTTAAGCCTTTCTGTAGATATTAATAATAAAATATTTCAGAGAACTAGATAGTAAGTAGACAGTATAAATCCATTCTTAAGTACTATTGGGGAAAAGTTAAGTATAAACTCCATTTTTGAATTGAATATTTTGGTCTGAATTCATTATTTCTATTATTTCCTGCTGTCTTAGTCCACTTTTTTGCTGATGTTACAGAATACCACATACTGGGTAATTTATAAATGATAGAAGTTTATTTGGCTCATGGTTTTGGAGGCTGGGAAGTTCAAAAGCATGGTGCCAGCATCTGATTAGAGTCATCCCTTGGCAGAAGATGAAAGGCAGAAGAGAGTGTGCAAGACAGAAAGAAAATCGGGTTGAACTCATCCTTTTTATCGGGAACCCATTCCTGCAATAACTAGCCCACTCGCACGAAAACAGCATTAATCCAGTCATGAAGGCAGAGGCCTCATGACCTAAGCACCTCCTAGAGGTACCACCTCTTAATATCATTACATTGGCAACTAAATTTCAACATGAGTTTTGGAGGGGACATTCAAGCCTTAGTACCACTATTTCCCCTTCTCTCACCCCTTATACTGCTAATCACCCCAGGTCACTTACCATTTTCTCTCTTCATGCCTTTGCTCATGCATTTTTCCTTCTCATGGAATATTCTCCTCCATTTCAGGAAATCCCAAACAGGACTTATTCTAATAAACTTTTATGTTTCTATGTTTTATACTTTCTTTATAGGGCTTTTAAGTTGCATTGAAACCCAGATGTGACTCTCCTCTGATTATTCCATTAGGCATAAAATAATTCTGGGCACTTTGCATTTTCCCAAAATAAAATGTGTTCCACAAGTCATGAGTGGGAAATGTTGAATTTGCTGAAAAATTCATAGGAATATCTGAGGAAGAATTCTTTACCCCATATAACATGAATATTTTTTATCTCTGAATACCCACTGAATATTTCTTTTCTGCTACTAGTTACTGTATCTTTCTCTCCTTTAATCTTTCCCCCAATCCCCAAAATGTCTATTGACGAGCTCTTTTACCTGCCTGTAATCCTGCCGACTGGGCCAATTGTCGAGCTAGGGCTAGGTCTGGAGCTCACAGACCCCTCAAGTGTGTCCACAGAATGGGTCACAAACCCTTCACACACCAGGCTGGGTTACCAGACCGCTCACACACAGGTCTATGAGCTAGGTAACCCACAAAAAGGGTCCTTGGAGCCAAAGGTTTGAGAGTATGGTTGTGTGGGGTGGCCGCCTGAAGCAGTCAACGCCAGCCAAGCCATGGTGCTGTGCATATGCTCTAACTCCATCCACACACAACTTATTTACAAAGAATACATCACACCACCTCCAACTGGACCTAAGGCAAGGAGGCCTGATTAAATTTTGCTATTTTCCCAACATCTATATTCCCTCCAACATTTCTGTGCATGTAGCTGCACCCCATTTTTGCAAACTCTAGTTATCAGCTGAGACTCTGAGTAGATTTATAAAAACACTTTCGAAGCAAATGATAGGCTCTCCTCATGAGGATATCTTTGCTAAGAAAAACAAAGTTTTCTCCCATGTTGTTATCACGGTATAAGTAGTGATGGTATGTCTCTCTTTGACTTGATCGTGTGCTCTATAAGGTCAGAAAGATGTGGCACTTGTTTCCAGGACACATTTTCCTCCTAATGTGTCCTCTGTCTCAGTAAACACCACTCAATCATCCACACTAGATGGCTTTGGCTCTTCCTTTCTTTAATCATTTGTCTGGTTCACATTCTGGTTAGTCACCAGGTCACACTTATTTTACCTTCAAAATTTCTTTCTGTTTCCATTGATACTGCTCTAAGTCCTACTGCCTCATGAGATTTCTACTCTCTCTCATAGTGCCACCTTTCTCCTCACCACTCTGCATTGCTACCCACTCACTATCTTTTGCATATCACCACATATCACCTGAAAGAGAGAGAGAGAGAAAAGGCCCCATTATCTTCAGAAAAAGTGTAGTTTAAAGCTCTTTGCATAAAAGCCATGGCAATTCTACCTGTTTACCTCTTTGCCACTCTACCCTCTCTTGTGCCACTCTCCTCCAGACACCACATGTTCTAGACTCAAAGAAGCATTCATTCCAAGCTTCTTGTACCTGACATGCCTACCAATACCTTCTTGACTGCTCATACTGTTATTTACGCCTAGGATATCTTTTTCCCTAAAGTCTTTCCCTCATTAGTTTCAGATCACCCTTCAAAGTCCAGCACAAATGTCAGCTTTGCTTTGAAGCCTCCCTGCCCTGTCCCTTCCATACAGAATTAATTGGATCTTCCTTTCCACAAACTTATAGGTACATTTCTTGATTATAATACTTATCACTCTGCATTATACCTCTAATTATTTGTCTAGTTTTCTTTCCCACCAAATAGGAGAGCAGTAAGCAGGATTTATTTTAAAATTGCTATTGCACCTCAGTACCAAGTACATATTAGTTGATTATTCACTCACTCATTCATTCGTTCATAATATATTTTAGACAGAATAGGGGTTGAAGCTACAATTTAAAATCACAACTGTGAAAATTACCCAGAAAGAAAGGAGAGGGTGCTATGAGGGTATATAGCAGGGAGACTTGGTCTATGGTGGGGGAAGAATTACTTGAGAAAAGCAACATTAGTATTGAACCAAGATAAAAAAAAAAAAAGATGATTCAGAGTGAAATAAAAACAACAGGGAATCTGGGTGAAGAGCATTTAGGTCAGGGGCAGAAGCAGCATGTACTCTGCAGGGACAGAGCATGCCTTGTTCAAGATGTGGAAGAAGGTTCACATGCCTGGAGTACAGAGTGTGGAGGGATCATGGTGAGGGAGATTACGGAAAGGGAGGAAGGGCTGTGAACACATAAAAGATGTCCAACAAACCAGTGGAAATGCCTTTCAGGGTTTTTAGCGGGGGATGAAATAATCAAATTTGCCTTTAGAAAATATTATTCTGACTACAAAATAGACAGCAAATTAGAGGAAGGCAAGAATGAGGGCAGGGAGACCAGGCAGGATAAGTTAAAGACAGAAGTGGCTATATTTTAGGAGGCAAAAGTCAGCCACATTCAGAATAGAGCTGGTTAAGGGAATAATGAGGAGGATGTTATGAATGATGCTTAAATATGTGGCATGTGCAAATTAATGAAGTGAGATTCAATTTAATGAGGTAGAAAACATAAGAATAGAGTGAAGTTATGGGTAGTAGTGATTGGGCAGGGTCTGGTATATATTAAATTTGGTGTAGTTCTAAGGCACCTTTAAAACATCCTAATAAAGGTAGTAAAAAGCACTTGGAGAAATGGCTAGAGATTGAGATAAAAATTGGTAAAAATCTTGTAGGGTAATAATGAAAGCCATCAGCATAAATGGAATCATTTGGAGGGTATTATTTTTTTAAAGTGGATATTATATTTAAAAAGAAAAGAACCCAGACCAAGCCAACAATTAATGATTTAGTAGAGAAGTTTGATCCTATAGAGGAGATAGCAGGAATGGTTCAACTTGTTGAACTTAGTTTGAAATCGTGGAAGCTGAGGGCAGGGAGTGTTTCAAAAATAGGGGAAGGGCAGAGAAGTGAGAATTAAGGGTAAATATCAAAGATATATAAAGTAAGGGGGAAAATCTACTGAATTTAGTATCATGAAGGCCAATGGACTGAGGAGTTATTGGGAGAAGATGAAATATAGGCAGAAACTATAGAAAAGTCTTTTGAGATATTTTGTTGTGAAGGGAAGAAAGACATCCAGTGGTTGCTAGAAGTCATGTGAGGTCAATAGAGGAGTCTGCATTTATTTTATGGGAGTTAAATTTAGACCACTTACTTGTGGATGGGAAGGAACCAGTTAAGAGTGAGAGATTAAAGGTTAACATATAAAAAAGAAGAAATACTTCATAGTCTAAAATCCTGAGGAATTTGAGAATGGGCCAATGAAACTGGTAGAAAATAACATTTAGTCTCAACTTAGCCTTTCAATGGAAGACTTGGCTTCGTTGGTTCAGTTGGGATTAATGTCAGTCTGAACAATTATAATCTCAGTTTATCATGGCTGGGATTTTGACGATGCCAGTAAATCTATACTTTGTACCAGCACAGCTCAGGCTATTAGGCCTCTAGAAATTGCAGATACGCAGCCTATTATAACAGGTTTTCCATCAGTTAAGGTTAAGTAGACTTCAAATGTCTGCTAAGTATAAATGAACTTGGAACTTGCAGAGGCTCCAATATCATTTTGTCTTATATAATTAAATCCATTGTATAACCTCACTTAAAAACTGGCAGTGTATTCTTTGGTGTAACACTATACACACACACACACACACACACACATGTATTTATATACATGTATGAACATATAATCAAATAAGGTATACTCATATTACCTATATATACTATATACACACACCATATATATGTGTATATATTTATGTATTTGTGTATATATACATACTATATATGAGCATATAATCAAATAAGGTGTATTCATATTAGCTATGCAAACTTGATAGACCATCCCCATATTTAATGATGAAGTGCAACTTTGTGAAGTCCCTACCCTCATGCAACCCTATATCCAGTAGCATTCTTTAGCCCATTTTTCACACTGCGTGATCATGCTGCAGAGAGTCAAATAGGCTTTATTCTCTAGGTGTATCTCAACTTAAGCATCTCCTTATTTCAGAGTCTGTTTTTCCTATTTATTTAATGCTTTAAGAGGATAGTGTTGTGTGACTGCTGAAAAAAGATCAAAAGTAAAAATCACAAAAGTAATTCATGATCATTTTGAAACTTTGAAAAATACGGGAAAGTATGAAATAAATAAAAATGTCTTACTCTAAAAATTTACATATAACCATGGTATATACTTCCTGTGTTTCTCACCAGACTTATGTATCTATTGCCTATTTTCTCTAAATATAGAGACAGAGAGAGACAGAGAGACAAAATAGGAATTCTAATATACAAATAATTTTAATTTTTACTTTTTTTTCTCCTAGTGAAAAATACTAATGGGCTTTTTTAAATGAATGCTTTCAAAATACTATTTGAATAGCTATAAAATGTTTTGTCATAAGTATATGGCATCATTATTTAACCATACTTGGATATATAGGATAATTCCAAAATTTTGCTATAGCAAATAATATAATAAAAACCATTTATCTATATTTCTAATAATTTCAGTAGGATAGATTCACAGAAACAGAATTATTGGGAGGTTGTGTACATACATACATTCAAGAAAAAGTGGACTAACCCATAAGCCTACAAGCAGTTTATGAATGTGCTTATCTCATTACACCCTTGCCAACACTAAGTATTTCAGAATTCACATACTCATTAGGTACTTCTATTTTCTTTGTTCATGTTTTCTAAGATTGATATTTTTTGCTTATATTAAAGTGGTAGCTTTTATTGTATTGATTTTCATAAGCCTTTTTGTTGAATATTTTTACTATTCGCCATACTTATACAAATCTTTGCCAATTAACTTTTTTACCTTTTAAATTAAAAATGTTTTGATATATATATATTTCAAATATCTTAATTATAATTTTTGCTTTCACTTTATTTTGCTGAATGTTCTTTCTCCCGTAAAATTATCAGAAAATATTGCCTTAATTTCTTGTCAATTTTCATTGGAGTAATTATTTTATACTGAACTTTTAAGTTTATCCAATTATTTTATAAGACATGAGCTCTTATTTTCTAGGATTCCAAGTAAAGTAAAATATTTTGAGTGATTTCCTGGAGTCACCTAATCATATCACATGTCGGTTTATTGAGTCCCCATGTAGCACTTATATTTTGCTCAAAATTAGTACAGAATGCAGAATTCAGCTTCTGAAGTGGTTTCAACAAGAAATCCATTTTCACCTAACCTTTCATGATTTTTGTCAAATTTACTTAAAATAACATGGCCATTCATTGCTGTACATGGGCTCCACCATCTCATTTTCTCCTCTCTCTGTGCTGTCTATATTCTTTCTTTTCCCTTTCTTCTTGGTCTACCTTCTCCTTTCCAGTAATACCTTAAATTTCCATCCTGGACTTTTGCATCTTTTGTTATCTGATCATACCTTCATGATAACTACGTTACTTATTAAGTTATTTCTTCTAATAAATATTGAGTTCTTCTGAAAACTAATCTCAGTAAACCACATTTCTTCTATGGTCCTAGAAGTTTGCTTTGTGAAAATAATTCATGGAATTTCTTATTATTGATATACATCAAATCTTAAGTAAAATAACTGAGAATTACAGCTAGATAGGAAATATAAATTCTGGTGGTGTACAGTAGTGTTAGACATCTGTAATAATAATTTACTGTATGTTGTCAAATGGCTAAAAGAGAGGAGTTTAAATGCTCTCATCACAAAGAAACAGTACATTTTTGTGTTAGCGAATTTGCTAACTACCCTGCTTGCTCACTACATATTGTATATATGTATTGAAATATAACTCTGTATCCCATAATATGTACAATCAATATGTTTCAATTAAGTAAATAAATTAAAAAAAAAAAAAAACTCCTGAGAATTCTGTAGTCGAACTTCCGTGATCACTTTTTTAGGCATATTACATCAGTACCTCTGAGTTTTACGCCATCTAAGAGAAGTCTATCCACAGCTGATAATATGACAACTAAGTAAAGAAAAATCCTGTCTTCCTTGAATGAATATCTGTCTTCAAGCTCAAACATGCTGCTGAGTTATGTGTACAGAAAATGAATTTTTGCCACTGGAGACCAGCATGAGGACAATGTGTAAGTAGTAGTTATCTTCTGAATCTGCGTTATTACACTGCACAGAATGGAAACCATTGATCAGCTTGGGAGTTTTGATTTTGCCACAAATGCCACAAAGCAGTAAGACACCGATTGCCTACTCTTCAATAAGTTATTGCTCAGGAACCAAGCCTTTCACAAACATTCATGTAAACTGTCTTCACATAAAGCATACATTTTAAAAGGGAGAAATTACATTGCTATTCTCAAATGAAGTGATTGCATTATGCTTTCCACACTAAACACATACATTCTGAAGTGTTTGAATAAAAGCTTTGGCTTTAAAATGTCACTGGTCATGTGGAAGTGATTCTGATATTTAAAAGTGTAGCACATGCCAATTTGCTGTTGTAACATCCAATGTACTTACTTTTCTGGGTAATGGAACCAAAGAAGCCATGGTAAAGAGCTCAAATTGTTTTGCTGGGTCATTCTGGAGAAAACAATTTATGATTCTGGAAGACTTTTCAACATTTCTCCAAGTGCTCTTAGTTCTAAATTCAATCTCTGGTGCCTGGGCACAGGTGCCTCCCTGTCACTTAATTGCAACACCTCAGATTGACAGACATTATTGTTTCTGTTTTTTCCTTCAGTTGAGTTTGAGGAACGCACAGACAGGAACCTCATCTAACCTGTCACAATTGAACCTCATCACCCTCAAACAAATGGTACGGCTGGGAGTAGAACACAGATAAGGAAAGGACTTCTGAAACAGATTGTGAGGGAGATTGACCGAGAAGACTTGGCATGTTTCTTTTCCTTGCCTACCACTCCATGTTTAGCAAGGAGAGCCCATCCTGTTAATGGTTTGACATCGTAAATTGCCTCAAACATTTCCACCCATATTTTACTAAAGGCATATAAGAAAGATAAAAAGATTTTGAAGAAACCTTTTTGTTCACACCTACGTTTATATAGTTTTCACTGCAATTCTACGTCTGCTAAGAACTGTACAGCTGGGTTAGACTAGATTCTTTCTGCTATAGGGAGGAAGCTATGGGGGCTGCACTACTTTAAATCTAGAGTGCTTATGAGTCAAAATTACTCGGTTGATCACCTGCCAAGACAATTTATCTCTGGGTAATTGGCAGCAGTAGGAACGTTTTGAGACCATATGGTTTTTATTTTGCAGTTACACCTGATGTAGATTCACCAGCTCAAAATGTGAAGCAGAAAGTCTTCTCTGACCACTCAGAGGGCTGAAATGGCATCCCCCACCATCTCTGTAGCTGCTCTGCAGATCTGAGATAGCCTCTTTCTTTTAGAGTCTATTCCTTTAATGGTTGAAAAATGATTTTAGCTAAAGAGAAACGGATGTCTTGTTTGCCATGGGGCATTGTGGTCCAGTGTGTGTTTATCCCTTTTAATTTAATTTGTTTTGTTCTTTTTGAGGGTCTGTAAATGCTTCAGGGATGTAGAGATGGCTTAGCCATGAGTGACATTAGTCATAATAAAAGACTCTTCCTGAAGACTCTTTCATCACTCATGTGGCCGCTACCAAAACCAAGGCTATACAAGGACGAATACAAACAAATCAGCCAATAATATCTGTAGTAAACACTTCAGCATATTGATAACTCTTTCAACACTAGTAAGGAATTCATTTCCCTTTATTTCTCTTCCTTTTATTCTTTCCTTTTCATTCCCATTTCAGATGGCCAGAATATTATATATTTTTTAGCAGTATCTAAGGAACATGTGGAGAGACCTCGGGTTTTTAAGCTGCTTCGAGGAAATGAGCCTTCCTTGCAGTGATAAAGGGTGGAAGGCAGGTGAGAAGCAAAGTCAGTACGTACATTCAGTACTCTCCTTATACCAGACGGGCTCCTCCTCATGTCACTCCCATATCAGCCTTTTACTTAAACTTTGCTTGAAAGCAAGTTAACAAAATCACAAAATGAGCCAATAGAAACAACCAGCCACGCAAAGGTCACTTGATCTCTGCACTGGGTGGTGGTGGCTGTGGGCCTGTCTGTGTGTGCACAGAGGTACAGGAGATAGGGGCGTGTGGTGGGGGGGGTGGTGTACATGTCTGTGTCACCCAAAGAGCCAAGTCAGCTTGCACATTCTAACCCCAGATTCAGACATGTATCCCTGCGTGTACATGTTTGTTTGTGTGTGAGACAGACAGACAGAATAAGAGCAAGGGAGAGAGAAACAGAATGGGGGTGTGCAGCAGGAGGTACAGGGAGCAGGGTGGGGTACAGGGAAGGCACGGTCAAAGGACTTGTGAGTATTCCTCGGGGCTCCCCATCTTCTGCATAGAGAGGGGAATTGGACAGAAGAATGGCTTGCCTGGAATCCATGGAAGGGGGTGCTGAACTAAAAGAAAGACATGGGCATGTAGTTCAGGAAGATTAAAATGGAATTATCCAGCAAAATGTGGGAAAAGATATTTACTCGCAAGAAGAAAACAATTAAATTACAGTGAAAGCTACTCTGATTTCCAACATCTGTGCAATACATGGCTGGAAAAAAAATATCAAGAAGGTGGAAGCAGTTATGTGGAAATATAGCTTCTTCTCTAGATCATCGTCTTCCTGACTGGAAGGGCCAGGGTGTTATTTGCTCAAGCAGAACTGGGTGAATATTGATATAAGAAAGTCATGCATAATGAGTAAAATCAGCACTGGTCTCTTTTGCTTAGGGTCTTCCTCTGTGTGGTGGGCATATGCCCTATCCTGGTGCTTCTTTGTTGGTGTATATTCCTCATGTTACAATGAAGTTCTTTATGTCTCTCTGAAGACAACAAAATAGGAAAGTGAGACTATAGTTATCGTTTCAAAGTGTATGTCACGGTCCTTTAGCAAATGATGAAATTATTATTTTACTGGGTGCCAATTACCACTAAAAAATAAATACAGGAGCATGTAATAGAAAGAAATAGAGAATGCCTTGGTGCATCATATATAGTGTGTTTCCAAAAACTTTTGTTTCAGTTGTGTGTGTGTGCGTGTGTGTGTGTGTGTGTGTGTGTTAATGATGCAAAATGTATTTCTTACTGCATCTTCAAAAAAGTTTGAAAGCCACTGACAATTTTGCATCACAAAACAACATCATTGTTAAGTATGATGGAGAGGGGAAGAACCCCCATAACTCTTGCTGGAGAATGAGAAAATTGAATTCTAGTCCAGCTACCCTACTAGCTGAGGTACCCTAAAAAGCTGAGTGACTGTGGCAGTTGACTTTCCTCAAATATAAAATCAGGGCATTTAATTAGATGATCCCCAAACCTCCTTCCAGCTCTTCAATTCAGACATGATCTCACTTCAGCTGAGTGGCTGACATGGTGATGAATGATGAATTGTACAAATACTGAGGATCTGAAGTAGCATTTGCCTCACTCAAACTCAGTTCTCTTACTCTTCTTAGCCAGAAGAGGAAAGTTACAGCCTCTGTTTGGAAGACTAATGATATTCCCTTTATAGGCTCTTTTAAAATCTCTACATTGAGAACCCAAAGGCTTTATATTGATTTTTGTATTTGGCTAATAAAACTCTTGGTAGCCGGAGCCTGTTATGTTTTTAGTGGTTTTTTTTTGTTTGTTTTTGTTTTCACTTTAATCCCCCTGTCAGTCATCGAGGTTAAACCAGCAGGCTATTAGTTTGCCCAATATGTAATCTCAAGTCCCACAGAACAAGGACTCACCGCCACTAGACTTTCTACTGTAGAATTTACTTTTCATTTTTATTCATGGAGCGCTGTCCACTCTGCCTTTAAAACTAAAGGGACAACATAACTGTCTGGTAATGAATTTGAAATCTCCTAAGAAGAACTTATTTTAATGCATCCTGCTAGTGTTGAAAAAAATATATCACTGTATATTTAAAATGCATCAAGTTTTTATTTTTTACTTTATGCTTATGATATATGTATTTACAATGAGCATTATATTTTATCTCTAGATCAAGTGATTAGGATTTATTTTGAAAATAGATTTATTTCATGTCTATTTTCTTAAAACAAAAGATACTTACTTAGTCTTCAGAAGTGGAGGATGAATGAATGGTAGGAAGAAAAAAAGTGATTATCAGCAGGACAAGAAATACTGTGCGGTTCCCTTTTAAAGATGCAGTAGGGAGGCAATTTTTTTGTCACCATTCGAATGTTCCTTAAATGGAGGTTTTGTATGCTAATGGAAGTAAATCCTAGTCACTATTCCTTAATTGAGCTTCTACCACGGAAAACCTACAGTTGGGGAACCCAGATTTATATTCTTGGAAGAGCTTTACTTTAGGGAGGAGACCTATTTTTAAAAGTAAGGTGGTTGGAATTTCATGTATTTTGGTACTTTGTCTGATTCTTTTCCTTTGTCCTGAAACTTAACACAGTTGTCAGAAGTTATCAATGAAAACCGTGAACCCAATATGTCATGTACTCACTATACCTAAGGAAATTTTGCATTTAATACTAAAGTGTTCAGAGGAGGAAAGCATAGCACTTTGCTTTGTCACACAACATTGTCCAATTATTTTTGCTTTCTTGCCCAAGTCAGACAACTCTTGTTCTAAATAAAAGTTACCCATTTCTCCATGCTTAGTAATTTCCTATGCAAGCATTTGTAACATATCATGGACAAACAGATCATGTGGTTAGTGAAGACGTTTGGCCAGTGTTGAAAAAGCATAGATCTAAATTTCATTCCAAATCAATGTTTCGATTAATTGATTCAACAAAAATCTATTTATCACGGAACATATGAGATTCTAGTTTTCGAGTCTGGCTTCACAAATAATAATTTAAAAAGGATCATAAGATCCTGCCCTAGAATAACAGACTATTAGTTGTGAAAAACTAAGATTAAAATAAAAACAGTGTGTCTCTCCCTGTGCTGGTCTAGATTTTATCCTACGAATACTGTGCATTTATTTCTATAGCACTTTTCAATGTGTTATATCTATCAGTTAATACATGGGAGTATTATTCCTAGTCATATATAAAGAACTTGAAGCTCAGTGCTTTGCTTGATGAAAATGTTAAGAAATAGTATACTTGGTAAATTTCCTACAAGTTCTACACCTACATATAAAGAAAACCCCAAATTAGTTTCAAAACTACCTCTCCTTGTATTAGATTAGAAAACCACTAATAGCCTTTGAGCATGATTGTCTAATATTTTATTCAGGTCTTGCTTAGAAACACACTGAAATCATTACCTGACTTTTAAGAAAGAGAAGTTCTTTTTCCAATTAAATATAACCCCTTGGCACACCCTAGCTCTTATTTCTCTTGCTTAGAAATGCTCATTTGACTTTCAGATTAGGGTATAAAGGATATCAACCAGAGAAAAGTGATGTTCCTGGAGGTGACATTTTTCAAAGTTGGTTTGGGCAGTACTTAGCCACAAAATTAATCTGTTTGTTTTCATAGTATGGCCAAAAACACAACCAAAAAATACATACCTCATAGCACCTAGCATTCTATTTAATATTTTGCAAGGATCATTAATTTTCTTTGGAATAGTGGCAAGCAAAATACTGAAAATGAGAATCTCATAAAACATATCATGTTAAAATGAAAGTTCACAGATGTTACTTTTGGAAATTCTAAGCTAACAATGCAATTTGTTACAAATCAGCACGTCTCTATTCAAGTGAACTGTGAGATCATAAAACCTGAATTGTTTGTAGACAAGCTGAACCTTAGTGTGGCAATCAGTGCTTTGCAATTGGAAGACAGTAGTCGTAAATTCTAGCTTTGAAATGTTGGTTCTAAAAAGATAAACAGATGGGTTAATATATTTTGTGGCACTTACTGGACAATGGTGGAATTCCAAGCCTTTGTCTACATGTATAACTTGTTGGAGAAGATTTCTTTCATTAATGAACATGACCTTGAATATGTTGTTTGCCTTTCCCCCCCCATTCAACTGGATGTTTTTGTGTAAAATGCAAATAATTGAAGATAAATATAATATAAGTTATCTTGTCTATTGCTTTGCCAAAACAGGTAACTCACAATATGTATTTTGGAGATAATGTTGTAGTCTGGAATGACACAATATTATTTCAGATTTAAAAGATGGGTACGTGTTTCTTAAAAGATTGAGAGGGCACTAAATAAATGTAAGGTTGTTTTGCTGTGCAGGATTCAGCTTTGCTCCAGCAGACAGATGCTCTTGTAAGATCAATGACTATAGTACACAATTCTTGAGGTTGTTTTCTATTTTCATAGAGTATGGCTAATGTCTGTGGCCTAAAGATACACTGCAATCTTGTGATCTCACACTTGATGGAATAACACTGGAATAGCTCTATCAGTTTCGTTAAAAATTTTTGAATCTTAGAATAACACAATATTTCAATATGACATTAAAGGCACAAAAGAAATTCCAAATCGGCCCATTGATCACTGAATACATTTAGGTGGCCTTTTGAGCAAGAATCAAAATAAAATTCATAACCAAGGAAATTCTTTCAGTGAATTTTATTTTGAACTTCTGTTTATTTGAATCAAAATAAAATGGAAGACATTTTAAAAATAAATAAATTCATGGATTTTCTAAGACATAAGTTGCTGGGTGAAGTGAAGATCTGAATGGACACTTAGACAAATATTCATGTTTAATATTACATGAGTTATATACATTTTTAAATATATAGTCAGTTTTTTTCTCCTGAAGGTTTCTTCCTTGAAATATCATATAATTCCTTCATGTGGTTTTTATTATATTTTACAAGTTATTTTTTTGTTTTTGTCCTCCACTCTTAACATCCCATTAACAATTTGTTAATTAATTAACATCCCATTAATTAACAGCCTAATTAACAATTAAGGCTGTAACTAATATTACTAATAATATTAGTTATGTTAGTTGTGTTATGTACAATATAATATTAATCTTGGTTCACTTTATTTACTTTTAAATCAATTAAAATGTGTCAATGATTTATAAAAATACTAGAAAAACATAAAATTATTCAGTATGTTATCTTCCCCCATGTGTCAAAAGGTTTCATTACAGACCAGTGCATTTTAAAAATATGCATTGATGAAAGAATAAATATCACTGAATTTCTCTTTCTTTCCTGTAATGTGTGTCACTCTATGATCTGGTTGGAAAATTAAATAACATAGTATAAAGAAAGAGAAAGGGGAGAGTGGGCTGTTTCGTGAGATAATGAGTTCTCTGTCTAGTGAAAGCTTGAACAGAAGCTTGATGACTTCCCAGGAGCAATTTGGTAGAATAGAGTTCTGATGAGGTAGTGAGAGATTATGTGACTAATTCCTTCCATTTCTGAATTTCCACGATCCTTCCAAATTCCATAGTTCCCTTTGGGTAATTGTTATTTCCTGTTGATAGTCTATAAAAAAGGTAACGACTCAAAAATGAATGGAAATAGGATGCTTTGGCATGCCACAGGTCAGTGTGGGGTTCTTTCAAGGCGCATTAGTTTGTTTGGATCCTTCATCTACAAGTAACAAAACACAAGAAAAAAAAAGTGCACTGAAGATAAAGGAAATTTATTATGTCACATAATAAGTCTGTAGGTAGATTTTACTGGTTGATTTAGCAGCTCAAGAACTTACCAAGACACAGGCCCCCACTGTCTTTCTACTATGTCATTACAGTGCATCACTGGTCTGCTCTCCTGGTCAGAGAATGGCTCCAGCAGCTTCAAACATCAGTCCACAGGCTACAATATGTCAAAGATAGGAAGAAATGTTGGAGGTTGGAGTGGGGTGGTGGGGGTGACAAAACTTTTATGTTAGCAAATATCCTTTTATCAGGGAGAAAAGTGTTTCTGGGCACCCTCCAATAGACTTTCTCTTGTGTCTGTATTAGCTTTCAGGAAAAATAGAAAATTAAATGTATTAAAATTCTAGCATCTTTACCTTCAGAGCTTTAGGGCTTTGATACTGAGGAAGAAAGTTTTGGAAATAGCTATTGGGTAGGGGACAAAAGTGTCTTCAACAGGTTACAAGAGTACTGTACCGCAGTTTTCACCAAATGGGTTCTCAGTATGATTTCTAATCAGTAACTGATTGCTCTCATCAATGGAATTGAAAATATGCCTCCTTTTAGAGTTGTCAAAGATATAGATACAAGACAGAGAGCATAGACATCAGAGAGGCAAACGTGAGATGGAGCAAACACCAGAAGTAATTTTGGAGTAACTGATGATTGGACCTTTTGTTTATGTAGTTCCCAGCTAAATAGTGTCCCTTCAGAGCCATTCTTTCATCTGTTCTGATTATTTCCCCACTGACTTGTGCAGTCATTAGGTGTTAGGGTTCTCTCCGTCACATAGAGGCTGTTCCACAGTCAACCTCCCCATCTCAGCTTCAGCTCCCTGCCTTGCTCTTGAAGTCTCTGCCCCTCCTTCCACTCTGTGAATTAGCCAAAATCCAGTGCTCAAAATACATGAACCAGAAGGAATGAGAGAGAAGAACCAGTGTAAGATTCAGAAAGGGGTGGAAATTAATTGATAGTGGGATTTTGGAGCCAGGACGCTGGGCTTTTCTCTTCCTTTCTCCCCCGGAAGCATGAGACAGTTGTATACCCTGTAGGTGAATCAGGAGAAAGCTGGTGCCAGCAAGCGAGATGGTGACTGACAGATGCCATCTATGCCAACGTATTAACTGTGGCAAAAATAAAAGAGGAAAAGAAGAGGAGAGAAAGTGTAGTCACTGATGGCTGAGTAAGGTGAGGGCTTATCTGCTGGGAGATAAGCAAGACTGGTATGTTCCCCAAAATGAGACAGGGAGGGGCTGGGCGTAGCATGAGATCAATTTGGGTAGGTGTGACAAATAGGGCTTCATTGTCACATCCTGGGCTACATGTGTTTCTATTAAATTTGTTCTGGGCTGATTTTCAGACAACCCCCACTTGACCTTTCACGACTCACAGGGATGGTCACCTTCCATTTCCCACCAGAAAATAAGTAGTTAGAAAAAAAACAATAGTGCTCTTTAAAGATTTTACTGGGGAAACCACTGAAGCACCTGTCTTTGACAATAGCTCTAGCAGTCTCTCTGTGCTAGTGTGGTTCCTGCTTCTCTCTTGGGAAAATTATGGGCATTTCTTGTAGAGGTTCGTAGAATAGATTCTCCGCAGTTTGGCTGGATAACCCTCTCCCCTACTCTGATATGTAAAATAAATGGTGAGATTTTGGAGCAGATCTTCAGCTCTGTGCACAGTGCCTAATCTAGGAAAAAATATTCTGGAATTGCAGTGTTTGTTGGGTTTCTGAGATAAACCATATGTGCTGAAATTTATATTATTAATTCATATTACTGCATAGTACAGCTGCTGTTTACCAATCAGAATGGAAGTATTAAAATATTTTAACAATCAGCACTGCCACTAACAGTGTGTATTGGCTTAGCAACAGCTCTAGATCTACCCTAAGTGGATATTATCATCAAGATTCTGGCCCCCTCAGTGCAAAGCCAGGTCAATGGCACCTCTTAGACAATATCACCTTTGTGGTGATAAATAATATCTTTATGAATTTCTGCATTTCCTATTCTTTTTAAAAATTTATTTCACGGTCTTTTTTTTTAAATAAAAAAATGGGACCTTAACTTTCCATGGGTGCTAAGGGGGGTTAGTTTTGGGGCAATATGCTTCACTCACTAATAACTTTTTAAAAGCTCTATATAGTTTTGGACACTTGTTGAAGAGGAACCTTGTGCTCTGCCACTGCTGATCTTGTACTAGATGCTTCACTGACATGATAGAATGTAATCCTCAACTTCATTTAATTCCACAATTTTTGACTAAAGGCTGTTATGTAATAACAACTGTGACATTGTCTCGTGACATACACTACAATTTGTATAAACATAAGCCAATATTTGGTTTTGGAACAATTTCGTACAAACAAAAGCTGATGTTTGGTCTGGAATGCTAATTTGTACAAACATAAGCCACCCACACAGATCATACTTCTATTCCAAAATATTCAGAACCTGAGGGAAGAGAATAAGGCATAGTGGAGAGAATACAGCCTTGAGTAATAGAGAGACCCGGGTGTGAACTCTGCCTCTGCCATTTTCTTGCTCTGTGAATTTAGAGATTGTTTAAATTCTCTTACCCTCACTTTCTTAATTCTTCCCTTGTTCAGTCTTTGTGTTTACCTTGCTCAGGCAACACAAAAGCAAATCAAGAGATACCATAAATCAATTATGGACCAAAGACTGGGATGGATATCTGGTATACCACCTGAAGTGAAGACTGCAGACTGAGAAAGGAAGGACACGGGGTTCAATATAGCAGTTCAAAGTGGGGTGATTAGCCTTACATTACTAAAAGTTGACTGTATGTGAAAGGTAAGGAGACCGTGCCCCCTTTTCCTAATTTACACAAATGAGTTTAGTTCACGTCTTTACACTTAAACTCTGCTTTATCATGGCTCATTTTGACTTTAAACTAGATGAAGGGATTCCTCTTTCTTGATCTCTTTTTCTTGTGCTCTGCCTCTGCTGATCTTTTGCTTCAGCTCATTTTTCTTCTATTCTTTTCTTCCTTTGAAAGTTTCTTAGTAAAAGAGTTTTTGAATTTTATCTATTTTCTCCTCTAGCATCATTCGGTCACATTTTATCCTCTGTCCAGGAGGCTTTTTACACTGTCTGTAACCACTGCTGCTCCCTATGTCCACCTCCACCCTGAATAGCCACCACTAACAAAGTGAGTAGGCAGAGGAGCAGAATTTGCCTTCCAACAGTAACAACAGAAAAAGCATTTCCTTACATACAGTCTTCATGTTTGCATCCAGGGATCATCATATTTTTTTGAATGTTTTAAATTTAAATTAGTAGAAAAATTTAAATTTTGTCTTCTCAGCTTTTAAAAAAATGTATACCATGTCCCAAAAACTAGCTGACATAGTCATGATAGAATAGTGGAAAAGTGATACACTGTGATGATAATAGAAGTGGCACTAATTCAAATTGTCTTATGCTCTTTGCCTACATACCTCCTTGGCATAGGCAGTGATGGGTCTGCTCTCACAGGGCATTTGTGTGTATCTGTGTGTGAGTGTGTGTATGTGCAAGAGTGGTAGAGATTAGGAGTGATTCTACACAGAAGCAGGATGTGAAACAACTCGAGCTCAGTGAAGGGAAACATGGGATATTTCTAGTTTAAACTATAAAGGGTCAAGAGTCCAGAATCCACCTTCAACTTTGAATGTACAAATGTCCATATATGAAGTGCTCCAGCTATCAAGGGAGGAAAAGAAGTGAAATCAAATATCATATGTAGCTCAGGTCAGATTTCTTTCTAAAAGTCACATGTCATGTTTGTGGGTTTTTTTTCCCTTGAGTGTATACAATGTATTTGGCTCTTCTCTAGTACTAATAGCTTTTTAAAAAGTTCCTTATGTTGTATTTAAAAATCCACTTAGCCGAAGGGCATACTGCAGAAGGAATCTGTTCTGCAGAGAGGTTGATGAAACAAGTGAATTCACTTTTACAGAAGCAGGGCTTTTTAAAAATGCAGTCTTTATAAAAACAAAACAAAACAAAACTTTGACGTTCTTTTGGTCTTTTACTGACCAGATTTTGTGTTACTGATGCATATTAACTTTCATAAATAACAGATCTTAGGGGACTTAACCACAGTCATAAACAGCTATCAATCTGGGCACTATATTTGGAATAATTATATGACCTCTGATCACCATGACTTTCTGCCTAGAGGCAGTTTCCAGATTGCAAAGCAGGGAGGTGGAGCCCAAGCGGAGCGAGGTAGAGCCCAAGCGGAGCACGATAGTCTTGGTAAGTTTAGGAGGCAAAGATTGAAGTTCAGGGCTGTTGCATGGGTTGCAATTTGTAAAGCTAGGAACCACAGAAAAAGGAACTGTGCAAGAAGCAAACTTGCCTAGCAATTGTTTTTAAGTTTTTGGCTAAGTATCAAGCTGTGAATGTACAGGGAAAGATTCAGTGAGGCTGTTGACCTATGAAAGTAAATATAGATTCTAGAGTCACACATTTCTGAAGAGGCAGGAGTCATGACCAGCTAGAGCTTTGCTAAACACCATGAACATTCAATGTATGTCCCTGAACGTTGACATATTAGGAGTAAGGCTACCAGACTTAGAATATAAACCTACCTTAACAATCAAGGTGATCCACTGTTAAACTAATTTCCTGCCAGAATAATACTCAACACTCTTTAAAGATACATTAAAAAGCAATCCCAACTCTCAACAACATAGTGTCCATAATGTTTAGCATAAGATAAAACATTGCTTTATAAGCATAGAACAAGGGAAAGTAAAATGTAATATAGACAGACCCACAGATGACAGAGATGCTGGAATTAGCAGCTAAAGAGTTTAAGACTGTAATTTAAATATTTTTAAGAATTTAAAGGAAAGGTTGAACATGATTAATAGACAGATGGGAAATCCTGGTACAGAAATAGAAACTTTAAGAAATGAAAATTCTGGAACTGAAAAATTAAATAAACTGAAATGAAAAATTGATAATTTATACCTTATAAATATTAAAAATTTCTGCTCATCAACAACCTAAGGCTGGGAGAAAGTATTTGTGATACATATATCTTTCTATGGACTTATGTCAGACTATGTAAAGAACTTTCAGAAATCAGTTTTAAAAACCCCAAATAACACAATTTTTAATAAATAGACAAAAGACTTGAACAGGTGCTTACAAAGAAAGATAAACAAATGGCACATAAAAACATGGTAAGCATCATTAGTCATTAGGCTTATGAAAATTGAAACCATAATTAGATATTAGTACAAACTTACTAGAATAACTAAAATTTTAAAGGCTGACAAGACTAAATTTTCATATTTATAACAATCGAAACCCTCATACTTTAGAGATAGTGTGTAAAAATGATACATTTAACTTGGAAACTCATTTGTCAGTAGCTTTTAAAGTTACAATTACCTGCCCTATGATTCAGCAATTCTACTCTTAGGTATTTATTCAAGACAATAAAAACATACACTGACAAAAATATTTGTTTGATAATGCTCATAGGAGTTTTATTTATAATAGTCCCAAACTGGAAGCAACTCAAATGTTTATCAATGAGTGAATGGATAAACAATTTGAATATATACAATAAAATACTACTCAGCAGTAAAATGAAGGAACTACTGATACATGTAAGCACATGGAATACTTTGAGAAACACTATACTGAATGAGAGAAGTTTATTTACATTTTTTAATTGTAATTTTAGAACAGGCAGAACTGATTTATGGCAAGAGAAATTAGAATAGTGGCTGCTTCTGGTGGGGACATGGTTGGGGAGGAATGAGTGGCAAGGGCTTCGCAGAAACTTTCTGGGATAATAGAAATATTTTTTATTATAATAGATTTGTGGGTTACATGGGTGAGCAAATCCATTTGTCAAAACACATCAAACTGTTACATGTAAGATGCACTTTATTATATGAAAATTTTACCTCAATGGGAAATAGAGGTGCATTTTGAATCACTCAATTTTTTTTATCTTCTCTTTGTGATTTCAGATGAATTTTGCAATTGTCTATTTGTCACTGTGGTTTGAAATCTATAAGCTAAATAGGATACTTTAATTTTTACAAGTTTCTTTTAATAATGTTGCACTATACAAAATAATTTATTTAAAGTTTTAGGCATGTCCAATAGATATACGAACAAATTCTACTGACCCACCTAATTACACAATAGCAAACAGCTGTCTTCCAACATAAATTTAGATGGCAATGTGTTACTGCCCTGGCATAAGCTCAAAGAAAATAGTGTCACACTCTAAAAAATGGTCAGGACCTAGTGGGCTGCATTAGAAAATGTGCACTCATATACAATCACTCAGCAAGGGTTCTGCAAAATTGCCAAGGGTCACAATCCTACCATTTTCATTTCAGATCACTTTAGCAATTTTTACTCATAGGCTCTGCTTCAACAAATGCTACCATTCTTTTCTTTGGTACAGCCTAAAGGAGCAGTCTGACCTGAGAATTTTGCCAGAGAAGAGAGAAAAGAAAGGAAAAGAGAAAGAGACTTTGTTAAGATATTTTTTAAAGCCTATAATAAAATAAAATAAAAAAGAGCCAGAAGTCCAGGCTGCTGCCACAAGGAAGGGATGGCTGCCACATACCCCCCTATCATGACATGGCAAACGGTACAAATGTGTCTCATTGCTACACCGTTATTGGGATAGTAGTTGTTCTACTCCTTAGTCTCCAAGTGTTTCCATTATAACTCCCTATTTTTAGGAGTTAATAGCTAGGCTATGATAATTTGCTTCAGACTGGCATACCAGGTCTCAGTAAGGGAGCACATTTAGAATAATAGAGCATTGCTTATTTTTGATGCTTTTACTGTGTGAGTGTGTGTGTTTGTGTGTATGTGTGTTCATATAATCTAAAAATGTTTGCTGTTGCGAAAAATTACCTTTGATAATGGATTGATTTCTAATGTGATGCAATCAGTTTTGTCTACCTTAAATATTAGGAAAAAAATCAAGTCACTGAAAATTGTCTTTGGATATTTAAATGTGTTAATTCATATCTGTTTCTATTAGCTCCAGTACCCAGTAGGTGTTTAATAAGTGTTCATTGACAAGAGCAAAAACAAAAATCCTATTTATTACACATGGCATTGTCTTTATCAGACTTCTATAAATGTGCTTCTGTAAATGTGGTTTATTCTAAAAAAAATAAGTAATGTAATGTTCTAAACAATGTTTATGGCATACCAAACATCTCTTGAATGTTAATCTCAGAACATAGAATGTCATGATTTTCATGGAGTTACAGTTTGTTTTAATGGATTTGCCTTTTTGGGTAAGTGAGCTACTTGCCTACATTTTTTATTTTTTAGTTATTTTATTGAGAATTGATTATTTTTGGAACTTAATGACACCCAATAGACTGCTTTGTAGTTGAACACTGATCTTATGTGGAATTAGTTATCTAATCCCCTGGGTAAGTGTGTGATATTGGAGGACAAATCCTTAGACTCAGTTTCTCCTGATGGTTTAAAGGAGGGAAGTGGTATGTAGCGGTGAGAGAAAAGAGTCCTAGTGGAGCTGAAAGAGAATCCAAGCCACTGAGCAGTACCTGCTTTATGCCAGGCACTGGTTTACATCATCCTTAAAGTTAACAAAAGCTATGCATGGTCGGTATAATTTTCCCTTCATGGCAGAAGAGGAAACTGAACTTCAGACAGATAAATGACTTGCCCAGGATAAAAAGTCTAGTAAAGGAATTTTAATTTGTCATCAAAGGAAATCATGAATAATTAGTTAAATAAAAAATTATGATCCTTTTGTGCAATTCATTTCCAGTGAAATAAATTTGAAGAATACATTTCTCTGAAAAATTGGGGCATAACATTGCAGATAGATCAAGGCCTATCTTCTGCCTAAGACGTGTCTTTTCACTCATGCAAAATTCAGAGAAAGATATCAGAGACCTTAGACAGGATAACTTCTCTGGCTCAGGACATGAATGACATGCATGTTTTAAAGTCCATTTGAGGCTTTTGGGGGTCTCATCTTGACTTTTCAGCTGTTGGGCACTGTTGATTATTTCCTTCTTCTTGAAATACTTTTTCCCTTGGCTGGGAAGATGCAACGTGAAGGTGGATCTTCCACCTCTTTGTTAATTCCTTCTCCGTTTCTTGTCATTAGTTTGTCCGTCTTTTCCATACTAGAGTTTCTCAAAACATTATTCTCTTGCCACTTTTATTCTCCCCATTGATATCCCTCCCTCATGTTCTAAAACTTTCCCTTTCTCCCTGAGAGCGTCATTCATGCTGGACTTCATTTCTTCTACATGCCAAGCTCTATCTTTTAGGTCTTCACACGTTTCCCCTTCTACCTGAAGTTCTTTTGCTCTCTGTCTTTGCACGGCTTGGAATTTACCACCAGTTATTTATATGTAATATTTTAAAAAAATGTTTGTAGTGTCTGTATTTTGCTTAATCATTCCTTCCCCAGATCAGATCAAGCTAACTATGATCCATTTTAATAACATCACATCTTTTTTTCCTCCTCTGTAGAACTTAACAAGTTAATTATCAGTAAATAATTAATTATATAGTAAGTTGTTTGATGCCTGTTTTTCCCTCTTAGAATGTAAGACTCATGAGGGCACACCAGACCTCATCTGATTAGTCACAACTGTATTCCCAGAGCCTCCATGAGTGTCCATTATGGACCTGTAATATCTATATGCACACTTCATTGAAAAATTAAAAAAGCATTAATTTATACATTAAAACCATATTTAGTGAGTGTTGTCATGTGCCAAGAATTGAGGCTACAGATATATACAAGACACAGTGTTCAAGTTGCCTAGAAGGGTAAGGCTTGGATGTAAATCAGTTATTATGGTATAACAACATAAGTGCTGTAATCGAGGTAAGCACAGTGAACTGGGGCAGCATGGAGCAATGCTAAGATTCCTTGGACCATAAGGAGGCACCTCATATGGTGACCTTTGAGCTGTGACTTAAAGCTGAGAAGTGTCTTGGGCACAGATGTAGTGAAAGAGAATTTTAGGCCAGGCATGACAAAACCTGGAGGCTGCTGAGGTTTTGATCCTAGGATCAGAGCCTGCGTGGAATGGAGTAGCAAGAAATAAGGTTGCAAATGGAAGCTGGAGTGTCATTCTAAAGGGCTCTGTATCCCAAGCTACCAAATGCAGACTTGAGCCTATGGGAAACAGCAAAATTTTCAAATATTAAAGCATGGGAATGACACACATGTTGAATTTATCTTTTAGACAGTAGCTCAGCATTGGATGGGAAGAGCCTGGAAGCAGAAGAAGGTGAATTCCAGTGGTGGCTGTGAGGGGAAATCTAGTATCCTTTCTGTATTTTTATTTGTGTTCTCTTACCTTTTGCATGAAAATGGGATCCCCTTTTCAAGGGCTACTACCATCATCCAAAGTAACTATCAGAAAGGAAGAACAGGTTGACCTGTCAGGGGGCATATGAAAAACAAAGCAGGAAAGGCCTTTCTGATGCCCTAGGAATAGCCGTAGCACATACTTTGTTCCCTGTCTTCCCTCTGGTTCCTTTAAAACTGTGAGGATCCCCAGTCTTCAACTGTAACGATCCCCAGTCTTCAACTGTAACTTCTAAAAAGTCTCATATCCCATTTTATAGATTCCATCTATTTAAACATATCTTATTTAACAATTGAAAGGGGAGGGCAGTAGGTGATACAGTCTTATGATTTGTCATTTTCTGAGCAACAGTGTGGAGCTGCTGACTTTGAAATTCATTGTACCACACTGGATACTCTGAAGAGCGTCTGGGTATAATATAACCATCGTGAAAGAGCTTGTGTTTAGGCAGTATGGACTGAATTGGGTCCCCTCGAAATTCATATGGTAAAGTCCTAACACCAGTTCTGACTGTATTTGTAGATAGTGCCTTTAAAGAGGTAATTAAGGTTAAATGAATTCATAAGGGTGGGATTCAAATCCAATACGATTGGTGTCTTTGTAAGAAAGGGAGGAGACACCAGGGAGGCATGAACACAGAAAAAATATGATGTGAGTCCAGTCCTATTTCCTGAAGTGTTTCTCCTATGTTTTCTTTAAGAAGTTTTATTGTTTCAGGGTGTATATTTAAATCTTTAATCCATTTTGAGTTGATTTTAGTATACGGTGAGAGGTATGGATCTAGTTTGCTTATGGATATCCAGTTATCCCAGCACCATTTGCTGAAGAGGCAGTCCCTTCCCCAGTGAATAGGCTTGGTGCCTTTGTCAAAGATCAGATGGAAGTAAGTGTGTGGGTTGATTTCTGGATTCTCTATTCTATTCCATTGATCAGTGTGTCTGTTTTTATGCCAGTACCATACTGTTTTGGTTATTATAGCTTTGTAGTATAGCTTAAAGTCAGGTAGTGTTATGCCTCCAGCTTTATTTTGTTTGCTCAGCACTGCTTTGGCTATGCGTGGTCTTTTATTGTTCCATATAAATGTCTGGATAGTTTTTTCCATTTCTGAGAAAAATGTCTTTGGAATTTTGATGGGGATTGCATTGAATTTGTATATCACTTTGGGTAGTATGGACATTTTCACTATGTTGATTCTTCCAATCCAAGAGCATGGAATATCTTTCCATCTTCTTGTATCCTCTCTAATTTCTCTCAGCAGTGGTTTGTAGTTCTCATTATAGAGATTTTTCACCTCCTTGGTTAACTCAATTCCTAAGTATTTTATTTTTTTGGTGGCTATTATAAATGGGCAGGCTTTCTTGATTTCTCGTTCTGCATGTTCACTATTGGAGAAAAGAAATGCTACTGATTTTTGTGTGTTGATTTTGTATCCTGCTACTGTGCTGAAATCATTTATCAATTCCAACAGTTTTTTTGGAGAGGTTTTAGGCTGTTCAATATATAGGATCATGTCATCTGCAAACAGGGACAGTTTGACTTCATCTTTTCCAATCTGGATGCCCTTTATTTCCTTCTCTTCTCTGATTGCTCTGGCTAGTACTTCCAAAACTATGTTGAATAGGAGTGGTGAGAGTGGGCATCCTTGTCTATTTCCTGTTCTTAAAGGAAAAGCTTTCAGCTTTTGCCCATTCAGGATGATATTGGCAGTGGGTTTGGCATATGTGGCTTTAATTATGTTGAGATACTATACCTAACTTATAGAGGGTCTTTGTCATGAATGAGTGCTGAACTTTATCAAATGCACAGACTTCATGAATACGACCCCAAAAGCACGGGCAACCAAAGGAAAAATAAACAAATGGGATTATATCAAACTAAAAAGCTTCTGCACAGCAAAAGAAACAATGAACAGAGTTAAAAGACAACCAACAGAGTGGGAGAAAATATTTGCAAAATATACATCTGACAAAGGATTAATATCCAGAATATATAAGGAACTCAACTTTACAAGAAGAAAACAAGCAACCCAATTAAAAAATGGGCAAAAGAGCTAAGTAGGCATTTCTCTAAGGAAGATATACAAACGGCCAACAGACATATGAAAAAGTGCTCAACATCACTCAGCATCTGGGAAATGCAAATCAAAACCACATTGAGATACCATCTAACCCCAGTTAGGATGGCTAAAATCCAAAAGACTCTGAACGATAAATGCTGGCGAGGTTGCGGAGAAAAAGGAACTCTCATACATTGTTGGTGGGACTGCAAAATGGTGCAGCCTCTATGGAAAATGGTATGGAGGTTCCTCAAACAATTGCAGATAGATCTACCATACAACCCAGCTATCCCACTGTTGGGAATATACCCAGAGGAATGGAAATCATCAAGTCGAAGGTATACCTGTTCCCCAATGTTCATCGCAGCACTCTTTACAATAGCCAAGAGTTGGAACCAGCCCAAATGTCCATCATCAGATGAGTGGATACGGAAAATGTGGTACATCTACACAATGGAATACTACTCAGCTATGAAAACGAATGAAATACTGCCATTTGCAACAACATGGATGGACCTTGAGAGAATTATATTAAGTGAAACAAGTCAGGCACAGAAAGAGAAATACCACATGTTCTCACTTATTGGTGGGAGCAAAAAATTAATATATAAATTCACACACACACACACACACACACACACACACACACACAAACCGGAGGGGGGAAGAAGATATAACAACCACAATTACTTGAAGTTGATATGACAAGCAAACAGAAAGGACATTATTGGGGGGGAGGGGGGAGGGAGAAGGGAGGGAGGTTTTGGTGATGGGGAGCAATAATCAGCCACAATGTATATCGACAGAATAAAAAAAAAAAAAAAGAAATCAATATTTCAAAATATATTATACGTGAATATAAAAAAAAAATATGATGTGAGGAAACAGCAAGAGGTCGATCCATCTGCAAGCCAAGGAGGGAGGTCTTGGGAGAAGTCAAACTTGCTGACATGATGACCTTGGACTTCCAGTCTCCAGAACTGTGAGAAATAAATGTCTGAGGCACTCAGTCTGTGGTATTTTTTATGCCAGCCCTAGCAAACTAATATAGCTGGTTGAGGGCTTTTCAATAGGACAGTCTAAAAAAAAGATCAAAAGAATATTGTAAGAGAGAGAGAGTACACCCAAGAAGGGGGCAAGGCCCAAGGTGATATACTTTCACCAGTTCAAATGACACTAATTAGGAAATTAGGAAACTGAGTGAAAGAAAATACAAAGTATCCACAAGTTTATTTAAGTTGATAGCTTAGCTGACTATTATTCTTCCTTACTAAAACAAGCTTTTCTTCAAGGCTGATGTTAACCTCATTTGAAATATTCTCTTCACAGTATCAATTGAAAACATGAATATATTTAAAAAATATATTTTATAATTCAGAAAGTCCATCAGTAAAAATGCCACATTTTCATTTCTTGTTGAGTTTGCTACTCACATCCCCCCATAAATTACAGCCAAAACCAGATTCCTCAAGAAAAAGTCAAATTCAAAGAGTAAGATTTTGTTGTCTTTTTGCGCTGTCCTTCTGCAGTGAGAGAATAACTCTCTTCCTTCTTTTGACTGTTCATGTGAAATAGAACAGACACAGAAAAGGGCATACATAGAATTGTACACTTTCACAAATTATTATAAAGTGACATCATGAAATCAGGTCAAGCGTAACATTTCCCTCACTCCAGAAGCAACTCCTGATCCCCTTCCTGATCAGCCCCCACCCCTGAAAGGATATTATTATCCAGACTTTTATGGTAATTCCTGCCTTGCTTTTCTTTACAGTTTTACTGCCTAGTATGCAACCCTAGATAATGTGGTTTAGTTTAGCCTGCTTTTGAATTTTTATCAAATGAATTAAGCTTGTAAGATTCATCCCCACTGGTAATGTGGCTATAGACTGTGCATTTTCTTTACCGTATGGTAGTCCATAAAATGAAAAAAACCTCAATGTATTTATTCATTTCACTACTGATGGCCGTTTGATCTATTTTTAGCATGAAGCTGAAAAGAACAATACTGTTATAAACAGTCTTTTACAAGTATCCAGGTGCACATGTGTGTGAGTTTTCTAGGATATATATCTAGAATTCAAATATCTGGGTCTATTGCCGGCTTTACTAGATAATCTGAAACTATTTACCAAAGTGATTGCTCTAATCTGTAGTCACAACAGCACGTATGGGAAATCCATTCCTCCATTTCTTTGACAACATTTGTTATTGTTAGTTCCCGCCCCCCGCCCCCCCCAATCTGATGGGTGTGTATAGTTTTTCATTATTTTAAATTTATGTTTTCCTGATTATAAACGAGTTTGAGCATGTTTTCATATGTTTGTTGTCCATTTGCATTTTTTTTCTTTTGTGAAGAGCGTATTCAAGTCATTGGTCCATTTTCCTATTGGGTTTTCGGTCTTTTTCTTATTGATTATGGAAGTTTCTACATGTTTTGGATATAAATTCATTACTGATTATAGGTTTTGCCTCTCACTCTGTGGCTTGTTTTATTCTTATTTATATTGTCTTTTTAAGTCTTTATTGTAGAAATGGAAACATATGCAAAAGAAGGGAAAATAATAGAATGAATGTCTATGAGTATGTACCTAGCTTTAAATTATGAATTCATGGCCCATCTTGTTTCATTTATACCCCCACCCAGTTTGCTGAATTTTGGATTATTTTAAGGCAATTTTGATATTATATAATCTCATCCATAAATATTTTAACATATATCTCTATAGCATAACATCTCTTAAAATATAATCTTAGTACAATTTTCACACTTAAAAATATTAGTTTCTTAATAAAACAACCTAAAATTAGTTAAAACTGGTTTATTTTCCCTATCTCAAGGTTTTTTTTTTTTTTTTTAATGAGTTGTCTTGCAGGATGTAAACTGAGCACACACAGAGAGAAGGACCTTGCCTTCCAGATGACCTCAAGAACCAAAGACCTCAAGAACCCAAGAACCAAAATTCTTCCTTCTTCAGAATTCAAAGGCCAGAGATTAAAGCACCAGAGCCCTTTTAGAAGTAAGAATTCCTTCAGCAAGAAAGATCTGGGATCCAGAAGTTTCATCATCATAGACGGCCTGACTTGGAGCTACCTAATCAACTTGCAGCCTGTCATATGGCCTGATTAGAGCTAGCCAATCAGTTTTGCCTCATACTCCTTAAAAACTGCCTAGTCTCTTAGTTAAGACAGATTTGAGATGCCTTGCCTTCTGTCTCTACCCCAGTCGACTTTGTGAAATAAAGCCTATTTCTTTTTATAGAAAACAGTGCCATAGTATTGGCTTCCATGTGCATCAGGCAGTGAGCACTTGCTTGGTAATAATTTTATCATACAACAACAATCTTTGTTCATGGTATCTTATGGTACCTCTTGGTACACCGGATTCTCAATTTCAATGTAGTTTAATTTATAAATCTTTGGTTTTTAGTGGTCAGTGCTGCTCTGTCTTGATTAATAACACTTTCTTTACAAGGTATAAAAAGATATTTACCAATATTATCTCCCAAAAGTTTTATCATTAAGCTTTTGCAATTAAATCTAGGGTCCTTCTTATACTAATTTCTATGTATGGTGTGAAGTAGGAATCCAATAACCTTTCATGTGAATATCCAGCTATCTCAGCACCATTTACAGAAAATATCATTTTTTCCCATTGCACTGCTACTTTAGTCAGAAATCCTATGATTATTTTTTCATAGATTTGTTTCTGACTCTGTTATGTTCTATTGACCAAGGTATTTATTCCTGCTCCAATACTATATTGTCTTAATTACTACATCTTATTATAGCTTCATAGTAACACAATAATTCTTGATGTCCGGTAAAAAATGTCCTTTCACTTTGCTTCTCTTCAGCATTTTTTTTTTTTTGGCTCTTTTTGACCCCTTACATTTTCTTTTTTTATTATTATTTATAATTGACAGATAATTTTATATATTTATGGCACACAATGTGATGTTACGTACACAGTGTGGAATGATTGAATCAAACGAATTAACAAATCCACCTGACATCATTTTTTGTGGTGAGGCATTTGAAGCTTACTGTCTTAGCAATTTTGCAGTATACAACACATTATTATTAACTATAGTAACCCTGCTGTGCAATTAATTTTATAATTAGCTTGTTAAGTTACACACCAAAAGAAACACAAGCACAGTCAAAATTTTGATAATGATTATTATTTGGGAAGATTGACGTTTTTTCAGATTGAGTTATCGAGGGCTGGCTGGTTAGCTCAGTTGGTTAAAGTGTGGTGCGGACAACACCAAGGTCTGGGGTTCTGTCCCTGCACCACTGGCAAAAAAAAAATAAATAAATAAATAAAAGATAAAAGAAAAATTCACATAAAAGAGTTCTTGAAGTTATGAATATGTTATATTCTTCCTCCATTTATTTGTGTTCTTTAAAATAACTCAACATAATTTTATAATTTACTACTAGAGATCCTATATATATCATTTAGATTTGTATACAGACAATTAGTATATTTGATGCTATTATAAATGGTGACTTTAGAAAAAAAGTATTTTCTAACTCTTTGATAATGGCATATAAATATAACTGATTTTTCCCCTGCAATCTTGCTAAAATGTTATAATACTTTTAATCAATATATAGATTCTTTTGGATTTTCTACATACAAAATTATGTTAACTGAGAATACTGATAATTTTAATTTTTCCTTTTTAATCATTATACCTTTCATTTCTGTTTCTTCTCTTTCAGGGCTATCTGGGCCCTTCAGTACGAGATTGAGGAGAAATGATGGTATTTGGCATCCTTACCTCCAAAGGAATGCTCTGAAAATCTTAACCAATTGTTAAGATACTTGCAGTCATTTTTTTTTTTTTTTTGGGTTAGCTTTCACCAGATTAAGGAAGCTTTGTTCTAGTCCTAGTTTACTGAGAATTGTTATACTTTATTATTATCATAAATGAATTTTAAAACTCATCAAATGCTTTTTACGTATCAATGAGGTGAATTTTTCCCTTTTATCCATTAATAGACCAATTGTGCTGCTTTTTAAATGTTAAACTAACCTTGCATTTCTAATATAAACCAACTTGATCATAAGGGATTATCCTTTTTATCAATTACTGGGTTCAATTTGTCAATGATTTTTAACGACTTTTGCATCTATGTATGTAATGAGATTGGACGATATTTTTTTCTTCTCGTACTCTTCCCATTGGTTTTGGTGTCGAGGAAATCCAGTCTTATACAATTTATTAGAGTTTATCCTGTTTTGTTGTTCTCTGGAAATGTGTAGAATGGGTTTTTCCTTGAGCTTGCTAGTAAAGACATTTGAGTCTGGACTTCATTTTGGAGATAGCATTATATTACTGGTTCAAAACCTTTATTTTTATCTCAGTTTTTTATTATTCCTTTTGTCACATTTGTAAGTTGTATTTTGCTAGAAATTTTCTAGGAAGTTCCTTCTAAATTTCCTAATTTATTGGGATAAAGTTGTTTATAACATACAGCCTTTTATCTTTTTAATGTCTACAGGATCTTATTTATACCCTCTGCTCTATTCTATTTCTGATATCTTCTCTATTTTATTTCTGATATGAGTTAATTGTCCCTTCTTTATTATTTTCTTCATCATTCTACTCATATATATATATATATATATATTTAAATGTTAGTAGTCTCCCAATTTTTGGCTTTGTTTACCTTCTCTATTATATTTAATCTTTCATTTTATCATTATTCATCAATTTGCTCTTTAATGTTTTTTCTTTCTACTTCTGTTTTTGCTGTTCTTTTTATAATTTTTTTTTAACATTTGCATTTATATTTTATTTGGACTGACAACCTGCCCAAACAAAAGAGTCCATTTTCTATGGACCATGCGGATTAAGTTTTGGCCAATTTATAATTTCTTGAGATGAATGCTTAAATCATTACTGTTAAGCCATTCTTCTTTTTGAATGTGTGTTTTTAAGGCAATACATTCTCTTTTACATGCTGTACTTTTAAAATTTAGATATGTAGTCTTTTCATTATCATTAGTTCAGTATATATTTTTTCTCTCATGATGTTCTTTTGACCTGTATTTTCATAATGTCCAAACATATGGAGATTTTCTATTTATGTTTTGATTATTGATAGCTTTCAAAGAACATATACTTTTCATATTTACTGGTACTTGCTTTATGGCAAGGAATATTGTTCAATTTTTATAAATGTTTTATTTTTTCTGATGAAGAATTTAACTTGTACAATTGTTGAGTTGCCCTGATATCCATTAAGTCAAATTTCTTTTCTCTGTATCTTTCCTGAGTTTATATGTGCATCTCTTACTGACTATACATTTGAATCTTTCTCCTGTAGTCCTGTTTTTTAAATAAATTTATACATTTTGAGGTCATGTTATTAAGTGCATGTATATTTTAAATTGTTAAATTTTCTTGGTGCTTCATTAATGTGATAACATATATTTGTCATGTATTTTTTATCTTCTTGTATGGAATATACTAAAAAGCCTATGTACTTCACAGGGCCTGGTTTTCCAAAGTCTTGCAGTTTCAAATATTGACTTTGCAAGGACAGGAAATTTTCCTCAGGCTATAAGTCTCTGGTGTAAGATAAAGAATTGTGGCACAGTAGGTTGCTGGCTCAAAGACAGACTAGTTACTCATTGTTATGTAAAAATACTGAGAAACTGCTAGAGGGAGAAGGAATGTTTGCTAAGATCAAGCTTTTGTTGATAGCCTTACTGGAATGTCATCTGGCATGTTTCACTGAAAGTTACCAGCCTATATTGTTAAACTATAACCCCACCTATGTTCTCTTCCTGTAACTTCCTGGCCTGGAAAATAAATGCAGGAGGAGAACCCCAGTTGGGGGTTAATATTCCCAAGGAAGGGATCCCTCTTGCTGGAGGGTCCCAGGAAGGTTAGCCACTTCAGGGCTTCTCACTGATCAGTAGAGATGGGCTTTGAGTTTCTATCTCCGTCAACCAGGGGAAGTGGGGTGACAAATCCATGGGAGGTGAAGCAACACAAAGCAACATTCTTGAATTCTTAAATTTATTGTTTTACACAGTGAATATTTATTTAGAGATGCCAGTAATTTTTCCACTTTCTTTGCTTTTCATTTCTTCTGTCATTGCAATCCCCCCCCCCTTTTTTTGTGGCACCAGTTTTGAATGAATAAGCAAATTCCTTATTTGCTTTCCTTTACACTCTCTCTTCACTGGAATAATAGAACTTCATGATAATCATCAGGGCTTGCTAATAACTTCTTCATATTTCAAGGAGTAAGCTAAAGCAAACAAAACATAAGAGCTATGCAGGATCATTGAATATCTATAATGTATTGGGTGCCATGGTAGTGGTTAGGGATAGAGTAATGGACAAAAAAATAAAGGAACTTTTACATAGTAGATGAAGGGTCAAGACAATGAAACTGTAAGCAACATAATTGTGATATGAATATAAAGGATAAAATAAACTGATGAAGGATAAAGTGGGTGGGGTGTCTGCATCTACTTCAGGCTGAATAGAAAATTTGAGTAGGAAAGTTATCTCAAAGGAGTTGACATTAAGCTCGGGGTGAGTAAGAGCTATGCTGGCTAAGGGTAGAAGATGAGGTATTCTAGATAGAAGACAGCTTAGCTTCAGGCCATTTATGTGGTGGATGGCTCCAGGAGAGAAAGAAATCTCAGGTCGTTAGAATGTAGTTAGCAAAGAAGAAAGTGAAGTTTGATGAGGTAGGCAGCGGTCAGATCATGAAGGGCTTTGTAAGTCTCAGCAACTAGCTGGCTTTTATTTGCCATGTTTTGGTAATCTGTTGGAATATTTAAATATTAGATTGACATGAAGTTCATTATATTTTTTAAAGATCACTTTGGCTGGTGCACAGAGTATGAATTGGTAGAAGGAAGGCATGGAAATTGGAAGGTAAATTAAGAGTTAATTAATAGATAATGGTGGTGTTTTTAAACAGGTTGGTGGCAGTAGAAATGGAGATAATTGGGCCAATTTTAAATGTACTTTGGAGCTAAAACGAACAGAAATGATGGTGTTGAAGGTAATGTATCATCCTTTTTTTTTTTTTTTTGCTAGAACCACAGGAGTGAAATATGGTACTATTGTTAATTGAGACAGATTAGGTGGGTATAGTACAATAAAAGAGAAATTTGGGGAGAAATTTAATATTCCAATTTTGGATGGCATAAGCTTGAGATGTCTGTGAGATGGTTAAGTCAAGATGTGAAGTGAGCACTTAAATATAGGAGTCTAGATCTCAGTGAAGCCCTGGGCTGAACATAAAAATTTAGGTGTCATCAGCATTAGGTGTTTTTCAAGCTATGAAAATGGATGAAAGCACTTCAGGGGAAAGCGTGGTAAAAGAACATAAAGAGCTATGTCTGAGTCCTGAGGAATGCCAATCTCTAAATATTGGGTGCAAGAAGAAGACGGCCCAGGGAGAGAGGGGAAACTCATGGTGTTACAGAAGTCAAAGGATGTGAGAGTTTCAAAAACAAGAGTGAAGCTTTTTCACATGTGGGAGGAGTGTTTGCTAATTTCATTTCACAAATGGATTTCTTGACCAGCTTAGCCTTAAATCATGTAATAAAGTTTACTATGATCTTTGGATTTCTTAAACCTGTGCTCAGATGATTAGGCTATAAGCTTTACTGAGGACACTTAAGTCATTAAGCCATTTTGAAGGCAAAAATAATGACTTTGGGACTCCACTTCAGGAAAAAATAGGCCATGATAGTCAGAGCTAAGTAATAAAATAGTAATCAAAGTCTATTCTGAAATTGCTTGGAAAAAATAACTGAAACTTTTCCTTCAGTTTTTTTCTGTTAAAATCAGCAGGAACATCACTCTAGATTACATGATGTTAAAGGGAAAGGTAAATTTGCTTCACATTTTTCCATGCCCTGGTTGATTGTAGTTAGATCAACTTTCATGATGGTTATCTTTAAATGAATAATGTCAGGAAAACCCCAGATATGAGCTGACACATAAACTGCATGAAGGCTGATTGCAGTTAAGTAGAGAATATCTCTTATTAAGCTTTTGTAAAACCTCACCAATGATCAGAAATGCCAATGCTCAGGGGAAAAAAATGTCTATTGTCGGTCACATCTTTAATTAAAAACTATACTTTGTTTTCAATCCAATTTTGGAAAGAATACAAGAGAAAAAACAAGATGTAAATTTTACAATACCTTGGCAATGTATCCACTTCTCAGCCTAACAAAGAAGCTTATATGCAGAAAATCTTGTAGGAATAAGGCATGTAAGATAAATAAAAAGCTTCCAGTGCTTAATTCCAATCTTCTCTACAGCAACTGGAGCTGCTGATAAGACACCTACTCGGAGTAATGATGCATAATGCGAAAACGTAATAACCCAGACCTCATAAGTACAGACGAATACCATCTTTTTAAAGGGAACAGTTGCAAATGTTAAGTGCAATGTGCTGAGCCATTTTCAAAGGTATTTTCATAAACATGGCAAAATGCCAAGGCTTGGTTTTTCCCAACATGATAGGAAGAGCAGGGAATGTAACTATTATAGGGGCATCCGGTATTTGTCCGTGTTGTATCATATAAATGTATAGGTTCTGTCGATTCATTATTAGTGGCAGTTTTAATGGGAATATAAATATTATAAAGTGTGTTTACTACAGATAAATCGTGGGGGTGCTGAAGTAATTTGCAGTACTAAAGCTCATTTTGGATAATTACAGTGCCCCTGAAGAATGTGTTTATGTATTACAAAGTAGGGGATTGTTCAGAAGAAAACTGTTTTGAGTTGGTGACATTCTGAAAAGAGTAGAGGCTGATCCTGTTTGGGACCAGCTTAAAAATGTGTGAGAATGTAAATGAAAAAAGATTTCATGGACTGGAAAAGGAAAAAAACACAGTAGTTTTGGTTGCTGGGCTAACCTTATTCAGCCAAATTTCATGCAGATGACTTACTGTAATTACAGAAATAACATAAGAAATGATTAGTTAAGATTATGGAGCAGTAAAGATACTAATATTTTATTGCACATTGAGTTCTAGCTTACATTTTATGCAGAGGTAAATTAGACTGCAATGTTGTTTATCTTTGTTTTACGGGCGGCGTTTTCATCACAGTATTATAGGTTATTATAGGTTTATCTCCCGCTTCCTATTTTATTAGAATAAGGTGATTTTCAGCTTCCTTATTTTCCCTGAAAACCATGAGACACAGTAAACTTTAAACACAATGAGTTAACAAGGAGAATTAAACAATTGTGTCCTAGGCTTTGGGAGGTCATATTATAAAGAGATTAAAATTTCTCCCCTTCAGGTATTGTTCATTTATAAACAAGTCTGGCTTGGTCTTTTATAAATGTTCTGCTGATTAGATTAATTTCGTATGAAACATAAATTCCTTTTCCTTTCTGACAAGCTAGTCAGAGTCTGCCAGTTTGGTGATTGTTCAAGAAAAATGCAGCATGGAAGAAAAAAAAAATGTTGCAGCAAAGTGAAATGAGCATAAAATGAGATTTAGCTGAGATTGAGATATCTGTATTGTCATTTAAAAGGAAACGCAACAGCCATTACTTGGGTGTTGTGCTTAGGTTTAGGAAGTGAGTAGCAGCTGGATGGAGAGAAGCAATGGGCTTTTCACCCCCTGGCTGCTCCTCCTATGGCCATCTGCCCCCTGGAACGACTCATCTGGCCGAGCGCGGTAGCCTGTTGTATGGTTTGGCTTTCCAGCTCCACGCATGAGTGCATCCACACGTGTGCACTGGTGCAAACACACCAGGGTCCCTAATAAAGAGTGTTACTTTAATAAATTTGCTATTCATGTTACTTGCCTCAAAGTGCTAGTTTTCTCTCAACATCGGTCTTTTCTCAGGGGAAACTTAATCAGCTCTACCTGGCAAAAATATTCATATCCTTGACTACTAATAATATTTCCTGACTTTCTGACTTCGGTTTAAATTTGGGAAGCTTGGTCTAATTCACACGTAATAGCAATATATTTTAGTTCTTCCACCTCCTACCTTATTGAAATTTGGGTTACTTAGGCTGGCTTCAAAACTCTTGATGGTATCTGATGTATAGATTTCATTTCACAACTCGTTCTCTACCAGTCACTTTTAAAAGTGAATATTAATAATGCTCATTTTCTTATGAAAGGAAATCTTAGCCCTTTCACCTGTTCCAGTTCTCTTCACATTCAAATATGATACCCTTTTTCTTTAAAGTGGTTTCAAATGTCAACATTAGGTAGTTAAATGTTGAAAACTGAACTTTCATGTTTCATTAGCCTGTAGATGAATGTCAGTATACTTGGTTGGAGAAATAGTTCCTTAAAAGCAAATCAGATTTCTCCACTGTTTAGCATTAAAAATTGGATTTACCTTTCCTTAGGAAAATAAAAAGAAATTGAGTCTGCATTGAAAACTTTGAATGGAGATAGAGGATTTCAATATTAAATGCTGGACACTGTAGTACAATAACAGTGGTGGAACTTTTGGAAGTTTATGTCCCTTACCCATTTTTTTTTTTCTTCAGTTTAGTTCTTTTCTTACTTAGGAATGCACTTTCTATAGTAAATAAATCCAGAGAATTTTTGTGATACCTAAATACGCCTCATATGCATACTTATGACATCTAAGATTGTTTTCTCTCACAGTCTCCCCATACTCAATTGGTTCACTGTTGTGTTCATTATAGGTCATTACCTAATTAAATTTGGAGGGATTTATATATCAGCAATCAAAATTTCAGGATAAATCTGTGGCCTTCTGGTAGCAGGATCCCCTTAGAGTAAGGACCATATCAAAACCTCACGTCATTTCAGCACATCTACATGTCTAAACATGGATCACAAAAAATCATAATGAGATCCAGGGATACAGAATCAAACAGACCTATTACCGCCACTGGCTGACTATGTAATTTGGACAAGTTATTTTACCTCTATGAAGCTCAGTGTTCTCATCTATAAAATGATTATATTAACGCTTACTTTGCAGGAATTATAAAGATCAAATGAGATGTAAAATACCAGCACAGACTCTGGCACATAGTGTGTTCTTACTTTCCTAGGTATGTGTGCGTGTGTATATATATATGTATATATGTTTATTATTAACTGTCTTGATTGACTTGGATGCTTTTTCTTCCTGCTTCTATTCTTCTCCATGTAAACTTTGTATAGCATGAGTTTTCTCTTTAGAGGAACTCACCTTACACCTGACCTCTCTGTGCCCCATGTCTACAGGAGTGGGTATGAGACTCAGCTGGCATGGAAGTTGGTTGTAGCACCTGTTCAGTTAGGAGGAGTTGAAGGTCTGAGTGATCTGCCTGGCGTCACACTTTCCACCAGTGTAATAACTCCTCCCATCACATGGCTGTGTTCCCCCTACCACCACTACATGAAACCCAGCTACTTTCTATTTCAAGGGCACTGGGGTGTTGTAAGGGTAAGTGGGCAGGGAGAGAATAACATCATGAGGAGCCTGCAATGTGCCGTGAAGCTGATATTTGTTATTTTATCTAATTCTTACAGAATTTCTAGAGTGGTATTTTATGTTTATCCAGTATAGTCCAAATACTATAAATATTTTGTCTAGGTTAATGTAGCTAATAAATGTCAGAACTGAAAGTAGGATGCAGATCTTTCTGATTTAAAGTTCAAGATGTTCTACTATACTACACAGAGATTGGTCTCAGAGCTGTAACTTCAAAACCAGTAGATCTATCCTACAGGGGAACGAGCTCTGAAAAGAACTCCAGCTGTAAAGACGCTAAATTAGCTGTGTACCTCCTGGCTCTACTTCTGCCTGCTCCTTAATTCCCACTGGGTTTGTTGCCTGATTTATCCCATAGATTCAATGAATCCTCCTCAAATTGGTCTTCTCCAGCATCTGGTCCTGGCTGTGCTTCTGATTTTTCTTTGCCTCAGTGATAAGGTTTTTTCATCTTGCCCGTTTTCTGGGCCTCAAACACCTTCTGAGGACTAGATTTTTCCTAAACTTAGTGGCCTCGGACTTTGTATTGATATTATGTAGCAACCCTGCTCTACCGCATGGTGGAGAAAGGAAATGTAAGATCTATGGACCTTACTTTAGGACAAAATTCTTAAATTCAAAGTAAAGGATTTGGAGCTGCAAAAGCAAGTCTTGAAACAGGGAACACGGCGCCAGGGCTGCTGCGGATGCAGCCAGGATCCCGGAGGCTGGGGCCGCACTGAAGGCGGCCAGCTGACCTATTCAGGATTCAAGGTTTCAGGCCGGCATTAAAGAAGATTCCCGGGAGCGCCCGAGCTGCGCCGCGACTGAACAGCCCGAGGCGGCAGCGCCGAGAACACGGAAGGCGACAAACCAGAGACAGAGCGAGCGCCCGACCTGGCACAGCACTGTGAGTGATCCCTGGCACAGCTCTGTTCAGGGGCTGGATGCCCACGCGGCTACTGCCTGCACCACCAGGCCACTCACCGCCCCGGTGCTGCCTCCACTTTCACAGGTGCGGGCAGCTCCGCCCGGCTTGGCCATCACTGAGCCCATTTGCTAGGCCTGGCGCGGGGCTTTCCGGAGCCTGCGGGCCGGCCTCCTCTCCCACTCCCTCCGCAGTTCTCTGGCGGGGCTGGGGGCGTGGGGCGTCCCGACCAGTGTTGGGAGGGCAAGGAAGTAAGGGCGGGCCGACTGTCACTCCACCACACCCTGGACTCCGCCCCGGTAAACTTCCTGTTACTGGGAGGCAGATACCATCTCTGCGACCACCAGTTTGGAAAAAAGCCTAATGAATTTCTGGTTGGGAATAGTGTGGTAGGAGAGTTCCCAGGTCCACTTGAACCTGCCGGAGAGCAGGCTGCAGGCGGGCACTAGACTCAGTTTATACCGGGGGGATACAAAGGTGAACAAGACCCGAGAAAGATCTACACAGTGCTACAAAGGCACCCAGAGAGACCGGTCATCTGTGCCTAGCAGAAACCTGGTAGACTTCCTGGGCGAGGCGGTGCTGAGCAGGGTCTTGAAGGCCCAGCTGATAGACGAGGGGTGCAGAAGACACACCCCAGCCCAGCACAGTGTGCACAGAGGGGGGAGACGTGTGGCCAGGGAGGTGGAGACTCGACAGAAACCACACACCCGGTGGGGTCGCCACTGCATGATCTAACAGCCTGGGCCAGAGCACACTGAACGGGGAGAAGTCCTGTACAGGAAGTGAAAGCTCAACAGAGATCACACACCCTGTGGTACGTGATCCACCAGCCCAGCAGAGTCCAAGCTGACCAGAAAGGTGGATCCCCGGAGAAGCCCAATACCCGAGGTAACCACACACACAAGACACTAGAGGCCAACTGAGCAGTCACGGCGGGAGCCATACCAAATTGGCAACCACAGCAACATCCTAGTTAGTCATTAGTCTCAAACCGGTGGACTGTGAAACCCCCTGCCACAATGAATAAACACCAAAAAAAAGACACCAGAAATACAAAAAATCAAGAAAGTACACCACCAAAAGTTAATAAATCTCATACTCTAGATCCTATAGAACAAGAAGCCCTTGAAATAACTGACAAGGAATTTCGAGTGATAATTCTAAGGAAACTGAATGAGATACAAGAAAACTCAGCTAGACATCATGATGAAATGAGGAAAAGTATACAGGATCTGAAAGAGGAAATATACAAGGAAATCAATGTCCTGAAAAAAAATGTAGCAGAACTTGCTGAACTGAAGAAGTTATTCAGCGAAATAAAAAACACAACGGAGAGTTTAACCAGCAGGCTTGTCGAAGTTGAAGAGAGAACCTCTGAACTTGAAGATGGGCTGTTTGAAATAACACAAGCAGACAAAAAGAAAGAAAAAAGAATCAAGGACATGGAAGAAAATCTGAGAGAGATATCAGACAACCTCAAGCGCTCAAATATCCGAGTCATGGGTATTCCAGAAGGGGAGGAAAATGGAGATTCCATTGAAAACATATTCAACAAAATAGTGGCAGAAAACTTCCCAGGTATAGGAAAAATCACAGATCTTCAGATCCAGGAAGCTCAACGATCTCCAAACGTATTCAACCCAAAAAGGCCTTCTCCAAGACATGTCATAGTCAAATTGGCAAAACTCAGAGACAAAGAGAGAATCTTAAAAGCTGCAAGAGAGAAGCGTCAAATCACCTATAAGGGAGCCCCAATCAGGTTAACATCAGACTTTTCATCACAAACCCTAAAAGCTAGAAAGGAATGGGATGATATTTTCAAAATACTAAAAGACAAAGATTTCCATCCAAGAATACTCTACCCTGCAAGGCTATCCTTCCGAAATGAGGGGCAAATAGTATATTTCTCAGACAAACAAAAACTGCGGGAGTTCACTACCACACGACCACCCTTACAAGAAATCCTCAAGGGAGTACTGGGTTTGGTTCCTGAAAAATAACTACCACTGCCATAAAAACCTAAGAAAAATCTAAACCCGCTAGTACAATAAAAATGGCATTCATGAAGAGAAAACAAGCTAACAAAAACACTATCTACAACCTAAGGAACCAACAAACAAAGAAACCAAACAGTAAATCAGAAAGCAAGGAACAAAAGACACCTAAGACAACCAAACAACCAATAAAATGCTAGGAATAAATCAACACCTTTCAATAACAACTCTTAATGTTAAAGGCTTAAATTCCCCAATTAAAAGACACAGACTGGCTGACTGGATCAAAAAGCAGGACCCAACTATATGCTGCCTACAGGAGACCCATCTCACCCATAAAGATTCACACAGACTAAGAGTGAAAGGATGGAAAAAGATTTACCATGCAAACAGAAAAGAAAAACGAGCTGGAGTGGCTATTCTTATATCTGACAAAATAGACTTTAAACTAAAAACCATAAAAAGAGACAATGAGGGACACTACTTAATGATAAAAGGACTGATCCATCAAGAAGACATAACAATCATAAATATGTACGCACCCAATGTTGGAGCAGCCAGATTTATAAAACAAACTCTATTAGACCTAAAGAAGGAAATAGACACTAATACCATAATAGCAGGGGACCTGAACACTCCACTGTCAATATTAGACAGATCATCTAGGCAAAGAATCAGTAGAGAAACACAAGATCTAAACAAGACTCTAGACCAATTGGAATTGGCAGATATCTACAGAACATTCCACCCAACAACCTCAGAATATTCATTCTTCTCATCAGCACATGGATCATTCTCCAGGATAGATCACATATTAGGTCACAAATCAAGTCTCAATAAATTCAAAAAAATTGCAATTATCCCATGTATCTTCTCAGACCACAATGGATTAAAACTAGAAATTAATAACAAACGAAACTCTGGAAACTATACAAACACATGGAAATTAAACAGCATTCTACTTAATGACATATGGGTCCAAGAAGAAATCAAGCAGGAAATCAAAAAATTTATTGAAACTAATGAAAACAATGATATATCATACCAAAACCTGTGGGATACTGCAAAAGCAGTATTGAGGGGAAAATTTATCGCATTAAACGCTCACTTCAGAAGAATAGAAAGATGGCAAGTGAACAACCTAACACTTCACCTTAAAGAACTAGAAAAACAAGAACAATCCAAACCTAAAGTTAGCAGACGGAAAGAAATCATTAAGATCAGAGCAGAACTGAATGAAATTGAAAACCAAAAAGCAATTCAAAAGATCAACGAATCAAAAAGTTGGTTTTTTTAAAAGATAAATAAAATTGACAAACCATTAGCATGGCTAACAAAAAAAAGAAGAGAGACGACTCAAATAACAAAAATTAGAAATGAAAAAGGCGATATTACAACTGATTCATCTGAAATACAAGGAATCATTCGAGACTACTATAAACAACTATACGCCAACAAATTTGAAAATTGGAAGGAAATGGATAAATTTCTGGACACACACAAGCTCCCAAAACTGAACTGTGAAGACGTAGAAAATTTGAACAGACCAATAACAATAAAGGAGATTGAAGCTGTTATCAGAAGGCTCCCAACAAAGAAAAGCCCAGGACCAGATGGATTCACAGCAGAATTTTACCAAACATTCAAACAGGAATTGATACCGATTCTTGACAAACTATTCCAAAAGATTGAAACGGATGCAAATCTCCCAAACTCATTCTATGAAGCAAACATCATCCTGATACCAAAACCAGGTAAAGATATAACCAAAAAAGAAAACTACAGGCCGATATCCTTGATGAATATAGATGCAAAAATCCTCACTAAAATACTAGCAAACAGAATACAGCAACACATATGAAAAATTATTCATCACGATCAAGTGGGATTCATCCCAGGGATGCAAGGTTGGTTCAACATACGCAAATCAATAAATGTGATACACCATATTAATAAACTCAAACACAAGGACCATATGATCATCTCTATAGATGCTGAAAAAGCATTTGATAAAGTTCAGCACTCATTCATGACAAAGACCCTCTATAAGTTAGGTATAGAGGGAAAGTATCTCAACATATTAAAGCCATATATGCTAAACCCACTGCCAATATCATCCTGAATGGGGAAAAGCTGAAAGCTTTTCCTTTAAGAACAGGAACTAGACAAGGATGCCCACTCTCACCACTCCTATTCAACATAGTGTTGGAAGTACTAGCCAGAGCAATCAGAGAAGAGAAGGAAATAAAGGGCATCCAGATTGGAAAAGATGAAGTCAAACTGTCCCTGTTTGCAGATGACATGATCCTATATATCGAACAGCCTAAAACCTCTATAAAAAAACTGTTGGAATTGATAAATGATTTCAGCACAGTAGCAGGATACAAAATCAACACACAAAAATCAGTAGCATTTCTTTTCTCCAATAGTGAACATGCAGAAGGAGAAATCAAGAAAGCCTGCCCATTTACAATAGCCACCAAAAAAATAAAATACTTAGGAATTGAGTTAACCAAGGAGGGGAAAAATCTCTATAATGAGAACTACAAACCACTGCTGAGAGAAATTATAGAGGATACAAGAAGATGGAAAGATATTCCATGCTCTTGGATTGGAAGAATCAACATAGTGAAAATGTCCATACTACCCAAAGTGATATACAAATTCAACGCAATCCCCATCAAAATTCCAAAGACATTTTTCTCAGAAATGGAAAAAACTATTCAGACATTTATATGGAACAATAAAAGACCACGAATAGCCAAAGCAATGCTCAGCAAAAAAAATAAAGCTGGAGGCGTAACACTACCTGACTTTAAGCTATACTACAAAGCTATAATAACCAAAACAGTATGGTACTGGCATAAAAACAGACACACTGACCAATGGAATAGAATAGAGAATCCAGAAATCAACCCACACACTTACTGCCATCTGATCTTTGACAAAGGCACCAAGCCTATTCACTGGGGAAGGGACTGCCTCTTCAGCAAGTGGTGCTGGGATAACTGGATATCAATATGCAGGAGAATGAAACTAGATCCATACCTCTCACCGTATACTAAAATCAACTCAAAATGGATTAAGGATTTAAATATACACCCTGAGACAATAAAACTTCTTAAAGAAAACATAGGAGAAACACTTCAGGAAATAGGACTGGGCACAGACTTCATGAATACAACCCCAATAGCACGGGCAACCAAAGGAAAAATAAACAAATGGGATTATATCAAACTAAAAAGCTTCTGCACAGCAAAAGAAACAATTAAGAGTTAAAAGACAACCAACAGAGTGGGAGAAAATATTTGCAAAATATACATCTGACAAAGGATTAATATCCAGAATATATAAGGAACTCAAACAACTTTACAAGAAAAAAACAAGCAACCCAATTAAAAAATGGGCAAAAGAGCTAAGTAGGCATTTCTCTAAGGAAGATATACAAATGGCCAACAGACATATGAAAAAATGCTCAACATCACTCAGCATCCGGGAAATGCAAATCAAAACCACATTGAAATACCATCTAACCCCAGTTAGGATGGCTAAAATCCAAAAGACTATGAACGATAAATGCTGGCAAGGCTGCGGAGAAAAAGGAACTCTCATACATTGTTGGTGGAACTGCAAAATGGTGCAGCCTCTATGGAAAATGGTAATGGAAGTTCCTTAAACAATTGCACATAGATCTACCATACGACCCAGCTATCCCACTGTTGGGAATATACCCAGAGGAATGGAAATCATCAAGTCGAAGGTATACCTCTTCCCCAATGTTCATCGCAGCACTCTTTACAATAGCCAAGAGTTGGAACCAGCCCAAATGCCCATCATCAGATGAGTGGATACGGAAAATGTGGTACATCTACACAATGGAATACTACTCAGCTATAAAAACGAATGAAATACTGCCATTTGCAACAACATGGATGGACCTTGAGAGAATTATATTAAGTGAAACAAGTCAGGCACAGAAAGAGAAATACCACATGTTCTCACTTATTGGAGGGAGCTAAAAATTAATATATAAATTCACATACACACACACACACACACACAAACCGGGGGGGGGGGGAAGAATATATAACAACCACAATTATTTGAAGTTGATACAACAAGCAAACAGAAAGGACATTGTTGGGGGGGAGGGGGAGAGGGAGAAGGGAGGGAGGTTTTGGTGATGGGGAGCAATAATCCGCTACAATGTATATCGACAAAATAAAATTAAAAAAAAAAAAAAAAAAAAACAAAGTAAAGGATTTGTATTAGTCCATTTCCATTGCTTATAACAAACTACACGGAACTGGGTGATTTACAAAGAAATGAAATTTATTGCTTACAGTTTTGGAGGCTTGGAAGTCCAAAGTTCAAGGAACACATCTGGTGGTGGTAACAGTGACCCAGGGGTCTCACATTGCAAGATGGTGGAAGCAAAGAGAGAGACTAACCTCCTCATTCACTCTCCTTTGAAAGCCCTCAGAACCTCACCCCTGACCACCATTTTTAATCCATTCACTACTGCACGGTCGTACAGTCTATCACCTCTTCAAGGCCCCACCTCAACATAATAAGATTTCCCACCCTCTCAACAGTTACAGTGGGGATTAAACCTCAGTGAAGTCTTGGGGGCATCCGATCTATAGCAGGATTCCCAGGAAATTCCAAAAATTGTATTTTATACATTAGAATGTATTTACACTAATAGTGTAATATTTAACTGTTCTATTATTACTAATAAACTAAGTAATGCCAATTAACTGAGCTGTGCTTCTTAAAAATCCTTTTGAAATTAACTGTGATTGGTTTACTTGACTCAGTCTTTCACCTGATTCTCTGCTTTTGTTTATGTATCCACATCTTCCAGATTAAATGATTTTTGTTGTTATTATGTTCTATGGTTAAAAATTGCACATCATGAGTATTCCTCTTCATTTCTGGATCAACTTTTCTCCTAAGTCTGGTGTGGTCTGAGGAATTATTCTCTAGAGTAAAAGTTTATACAGCAAACTTTGTTCCAAGCTTCTAAGATATCCTTTTATATTGAAGTACTTTATGTTTTTTTTTTTTTTTTTTCCATTTGGATCTCTTTTCCTTCCTTCCACAATTGCTTGCTAAATGAATGACTTCAATAACTTACTCTGTTTTTAAAAAAATTGGTTTGCTTTAGAATGATAACTGGCATTTTCTTTTAGGATGTAGCTATATGTGGCCCAGGTCACTGCTACTTGATGGAACACATAAGGAGAATCTGGCACCTGCAAGACACCAGCCTTTAGCTCCACCTAGAGATATCAGTAGAAGGGGAGCCTGGAATGGGATATTGATGGCTGGAGGCCATAACAGTGGAAGGCAGCAACAATTATGGATGATGGCTTCTCAGCAACTTATATGTGGAGCACATTCCCTGGGGTTTCATGGAACATAGCCAAATGGGAAGTGGTAAGGTCATAAATCTGGAGCTGAGAGTCAGAATTCAGAGGAGGAGTGAAACAGGATCTGTCTTCTAAGTAGGAGTGAGATGTAAGCAATACACTGGAATCCTAAACGAAGGGGAAAAGTTATGGGAATGTGGGTGGGATTGAGTTTCAAGCATACATTTCTGTTCTCAGAACAGGACATAAGGTTACTCGAGGCCAAATTCCACAGTGTCAGGCAAAATACTACTAGTTTCAAAAATCCCTTTTGCTTGAAGTCCAAATTGGTCCTGGGAATAAATTTTCATGTAGGAGTCAGCCATGGGGAGCGGAGACATGTTGAATATAGAGATTAGGCTGGGCCTAACCAGCATTTTCAACTTCATGTCATTAACTATATAGTTAAACTAGTTCTTAAATGATTATAAGCTGAGATCCTTCTTTGTACTACAACTATGCAGAGATACTGTTGGAGCTCTGCCTGGATCCCTAGAATACCCTTTACTGCCCAGTGCCCATCTGCATACTCTGATCCTTCTTCAGAGGATTCCTTTGGGCTGCTAGAGTCACTTACCAGGTGCCGGGCAAGCTCTGTGGCAGAATTTACGTTCCAGAGCTCTCTGCACGATCAGGTTGAGCTGGGTTTCATCGGAAATTGCACTTTTGCTTGGCGTTGTTAAATTAAGTCTGATCTAAAGGTTTCTTTGACATAGTGAACTGTAACCTAACTTGGTGTGTAAACAGGCTGTAACTTACTCTTGTAACAAGTAGCCAAGTCTTGGCCAATCACAGCAGCCAATTATTCAAACCAGGCTGAAATAAGGTAAACTCCCAGCTGTAAGCAGTCCGCTGTTTTTGCACCTCACTTATGTTTTGTGTACGTGACTTTCCTTTTTCCATCCATAAATGCTGTCCCACCATGTGGCAGCCTTGGAGTTGCTCTGAACCTATTCTTGTTCTGGGGACTGCCCAATCTGTGAATTGTTCTTTGCTCAATTAAACTCTGTTGCCTATGAAAAACAGTATGGAGTTTCCTCAAACAACTACAGATAGAACTGTCCTATAATCCAGCAATCCCACTGCTAGGTATATACTCAAAGGAATGGAAATCATCATGTCAAAGGGATACCTGCACTTCTGTGTTTATCACAGCTCTATTTACAACAGTCAGGAGTTGGAACCACCCTAAATGTCCATTAACTGATGACTGGACAAGGAAAATGTGGTATATTTACACAATAGAATACTACTCTGACATAAAAAGGAATGAAATTCTGCCATTTGCAGCAGCAAGGATGAATGAACTTAGAGAAAATTATGTTAAGTGAAATAAGTCAGGCACAGAAAGAGAAATACTGCATGTCCTCACTCATAAGTAGGAGCTGGAAAAAAAACAAATAAAAGAAAGAAAGATACAACCATCACAATAATATATTGAACTTTCAAAAGGAGAGAATGGAACTGAGGCCAACAGAGGTGGGAAAGGGGTAGGGGGAGGGGAGTTATGAGAAATTGGTAGACCACAAAAAATGATTACATTGTGTAATGGTAAATATAGTAATAAAAAAATAAACTCTATTACATTTAATTTATCTAAAGTTTTTGTTTTAACAGAGTCTTCCTCCACTGCCTCCTATTTCTCCTGGAAAAACTTCCTTAATCCTTCTCTCATGTTCTGCTCCTAGGGAAACTGAATTAAGATAACCCATTCCTGTGATACTTCAGGGAATAGTAAACAATATAATCATAGGAATACAGGTACTATGTCACAAAGAGTATTAATTGTAGGCTTGAGAATGTAATAGAATTTGGATGCATCAATTACTTTGTTTTATAGCTCTGCAACTATTATATGTTGTTTTCCAGGTTTCTTTCCATGATTGGACTGTCATTGAAATACATTAATCTAAATCCCAATCTTATAGTCATTACCACAGATTAGCATTTAACTTGATGTTTGGTGACATGCACCATAGTAGGTTAGAAGCAGAATGCACCCTTTCGAGTAACCTCTTTTTATAAAAACAGAACCAAGAAATGTTAGCATCTCACTATTTTGTACTTACCTTTGTATTTAATAATCCTTCCATATTGCAGAACTGTTGTTGCTGGCTTATTACTGAAAATTTAATAGTATTTAATTAAAATCCGGAAATATGCTTTCAATTCTATTACCCTAGAAAGTGGGGGGAAAAGGCTCATTCTCACCACTTGCATTATACTGGAAACTGTTAAACACTTAATCTTCTCCCATAGTGGTTCTGTGCTTTTAAGAGGATTACAATATTAATTGTTTAATTATTCATTATGCTACGTTTTGCCATTCAGTACAAAAGCTTTTTTTTAAAATTAATTTTAATGTTTTATCCTTCTGAGTCGTTCTTTGTACTGGGCTCTCTGTTCTTTCATGATAGGATGTCTCAGCAAAGAATCAAGAAGATGCTTGTTGAAAGCTAAGCCTGTAGCTCTAGCAAATAGATCCACTGCCTGAACACTGACTCAACACCACGAGGCAACTGAGTCTTGCTGCACTCCAGAGACTGTGGTTAGAAATATGTCACCTGCAGGAGCATCATTAATCATAATTGTAGGAGTGACAGTCAGTTTCTTGACCTCATTGAAACAGACAGAGAGGTCAGTGCTTCAAGCAGTTCATCCTTCAGGTAAGGAAAACTGTTGGGAAGATTTTCTTTTTGTTATTGCTGGCATTTTTATTTAATCCCATCATTTTCCCCACAGTCTGGGCAGAAGTACAAAAGCTTCAGGCAGACACGGTCTGGCCCTTTTTCCTTTTCTCTCTGCCAAAAGTAACCTTGGCAATTGATAGTCTAGGGAAGAGCTACCACGCCCCTTTTCCTCAACTGTGTTTTCTCGCAGCCTTCCTCCCTCCTTTTGTTCTCTATAACTCCCTTGGGGTCTAAAGACCAGGAGGGTAGAAAGAATCACCTTAATGGAGCCCTGGTGTTGACATCTCTGCCCATTACTCTGCGTTCTTTGTAGGGGAAGATGACAAAGAACGTTTCCCTGCATGACAGTGCATCTGCTCCTCCAACAGTGGTCAGCCCGGCAGCGCCTGCTGGAAGAGAGCTGATGCTGTTATTAGAGCCTGTCACAGCCAGTGAATTTCATCCCAGGCACCACAGAGGAACCTTCATAAAGGAAAAACACCAAGAATAAAAACGAGGCAAGGACCTAGGCTTGTATATCTGAGTGCACATCAGGACATTAAAAACATATTTGATTTCATACAGAAAATCATCATGATGTTATAATGAAGACAGATTTTAAATCAGCAATTGAATGTGTGAAAGGAGATTTAAGTCGTTCATTATTTTATCACTATGCCAGGCACATAGTAAGTCTTGGGGATGCAAAATTTAAAAAGTGGGATGTGGTCCCACATTTGTAGTGTGTACATTCTCAGGGGATGGAAGATGGATACATAAACAAGTTAAAAAAAAGAAGAAAATTTAAAATAGTGATGAGGAAAATTTAATAAAAGAAATGAGCAAGGTAAGAGAGTGTGGTGGTGGCTGACTATTTTGAATGTGATGGTCGGGAAATACCTTCCCAGGAAGGTCCAATATAAATACACAAATATTTACGGACATTTTACGGAGATTTTAAGAAGATTCTGAATGAGCTAACTCGTCAATAAAAGGAAAAGACCACTGATATTTGCATACCACTATTCAACGGAGGTGATTGTTTTGCAACAAGAAAATTTAAAATTAAGTCATAATATATTTGGTTGTATTTTTCTTCCTTTTTTCCAAAAAACCAAAAACCAAAACCAAAAAAAAAAAAAAAAACCCAAAACAAAAAAACAAAACCAAAAACAAAAGCGAAAAACACTCTCCCAAACCTGATCTTACATCAGACCTATAAATGAGTAGGGTTTTACTTGTCTTCCAATTCAATCAATCTCTAGTAAATTACTGTCTTAGGAGGGATTTAGATTTCTGTGTAATTTCATGCCCTTTATTCTAGTCTAAAGAATATGTATATGTTTGGGGGCTATAACGTCAGTGCCATTAAAGAGAGAACATCTGTTTTTATCATGTGTCACATTTTTTCTCCCTCTCTCCACAAATTGCTTTATTTTAAAAGCAAAGAATGGACTTAGCCATTATCTTCAAAGAGATCTGAACAATTAGGGCTACTCTCTCTCTTTTTTTTTTTTTTCCCATTTCTGAAAGATACTACCTTTACCCTTGCCATCACTGAGACATGTTGCAAGATCTATCTGAGGTTATGCTGTAAGGATTTTATTATTTCAGCCTTAGAAAATTAAAGCTTATGATAATATATATCACAGAAACTTCAAAGAGCCACATTATCAAATATAATAATTTAAAACCTCAATTAATGTGGTTTGTACATAACACAAATACCTGAACATATAAAGATAATGAATTAATTTATATGTAAGAATTGCCAATGTGAAAACAAAGGAGTTTAATATATCTATACCTGAAATTTATTTTGTGAATATTTTTACTTTTATTTTTAGTAATGGTGGACAGATAAATGAATTTGTAGAAAAATTACATATTTAAGTGTATGTGTTCTGACTTCTTTCTCAATTGTGTCAGTTCTATTTAGTATATTTTTCAAGGGTTGCTGAGAAAATCACATCTTTAGCTAAGAAGTTGGGGATTGTGAATCTTGAGCATTTTTCAGCTAGGCTCATTACCTCTCTTTTTATCTTTAAGTGAAAATGATACCATCAACAGCTCAGCTCAAAGGGCATTTTTACTATTAATCTGAAAATCATTTAGGTGATTATTTTAGCACAAGAGAAATTTTCTCTCTAGCAGTTGACTATTACTTAATTAGCAGGAAATTTAATAAAAAGTTTAATGACAAGAGTGCCCAAGAATCTTTGGAGAGAGTTTTTACCAAAACCCTGTTCTACTGCAGTTTCCCTAAAAGACATCATTGAAAAAACTTCAGCACATTCTGTGTCATTCTTTTATTACTACAAAATAAAAGTTTGTTACTGTGGAGTTTATCTTTATATATGAACACAAAGCCCTGAACATATGACAGTGAATTAATTTACTTAAAACAATTTTATTTTTCTGAGAGGGGTAGGAAGTAAAGGAAATTCTTTCTGCTCCAAAGAGTCTTTAATGATAATGAATGGAATTACAGGATTTGTTACATAAATAAATTTGCTTTTCATTGAAAGGGGCAGAATTTTATAGGAGAATGTGGTTAGAGTGAGGTGGGTGTAGTCACAGAATAAGAAAGGAAGAAACATAAGGACGATTATTGACAGAAAACAATCAGTAAATTTGAGCCTCGACCTCACGTTGTTTATGTCAATTACAACACAATTTGTGGACCGCTTTAATTATGCTTTGCTTTCCTCTTCCTGTCTGGCTGCTATGTTTATGTACATTAAAGAAAAATTTTCTGTACTGTCTGGCTTCCTTTTTCTTACTTTATTTCTTTTGAACATCATTTTGTGGAATTAAGGGAATTACTTTTAAAACGCATCTTCCTTATGACAGTGTCCCTCTTTCCCTAAACCATGAGTTAGAGACTGTCACTATTTACAACATGAAAAGAAAACAAAACAAAACATAAATTAGGATTTTGGGGGAGTATAGAAATTCAGAAAAAATATAAAACAACATAGGCATATCTGAGTTTGAAATACACCTTTTTTAAAAAAAGAGAAACTTTATCACATTTTAAATGTATTACCACCCAGACTTGCAAAATTAATAGGTAAAAGATAAATGTTCTTAGGCATCAAAGGTATCTGCAATGTCAGATTCAATTTTAGTACATTGAGTCATTCTTCTCCAAAGAAAGACCCTCTCGACCTTTAGTGTGGCTTGGAATGAGTAAAGATTATTGGTAATCTTCATTTCAGTGTTCTGGAAATCAGATAGTATTCCTATAACTGGAATCACTATGACAGAATTAGATAAGAATTCAACTTCCCTAGAATTGGAATTTTTAACTCCATGCATATGTGAGATTTTTATTGGTAAAATTTTATTTTGGGTTATATGCAGGCAAGTAGGTAGCATTTCTGCTGGTAGATAGGCATTATTAACGTAGTTGTTTAAAATATTCTAGTTACTTTTTAACAAAAATCAAAGAAAGACAAGCGACTAGGAAAATTTTACCTATTCAGCAATCATTTATTGAACATGTACAATGTTCTGAGCAACATAATTATCACTGGTAAATTAGATGTTAAAAAAACTAATACCCACATTTTAACTGAGAGGGAAAAATAAACATCCTAATCAAATGTGTGTTTAACGAGAGCATTTTGGGAGCAGTGTCAAGGATGAAGTGGAATGCAGAGACCAAAATAAAGAGATCTGTGTGTAACTCTTTCCCTTAATTCAGGAGAGAAAAGGGGAGGGCTTGAACCTTGATAGTGACAATAGTGGTTGAGATAAAAATGTGAAACTGGGCAATGTTAATGACATCGAATTAGTGAGGCTGGAGACCTGCTGGATATTGATGATGGACTAAAGGGAGAACTTGATAGTGATGGATGGTAGTTTTAGTCATGAAAATGGGGAATGTAAGAAAATTTGGAGATTTTAAGACAGAAGGTGTGGATCCCAATTTTGACATGTGGAATTTGAGGAGCCTGAGATGACTCTACAGTAGACCTCTGTGGTAGGCAGTTGGTTTGGGAATAGGACAGAATTTTAAATGAGAAATGAAAATACAGGAGCTAGCAGCCCATGGGCAGTAGTTGAAGCCATGAATTGAATGCTGAGATTATCTAGAGGACTGTTCATCTATGACAACAGGGGCAAAATGAGGTGGGGTGGGGGAGGTGGCAGAAAAACAATGTTTCATAAAGATTTTATAATTAAAAAGTATTTTTAAATGCATTGTCTTTTTTTTTTCTAATGCCCAAGACAATGTTATAAAGGTGTCACTTATGCTCACTTTTCTTTCTTTATGATGGGTACCAAAGTTCAAAGAAATTATGAAACTTTCATAAATAGCAAGGAATAGATCCTAGTCACAACCCAGGTCTTCTGACTCCAAGTTTAGTGTTCATTTCATCATATTAGAACTGCATTGTGACCACACAGAGCTACTTTTATCTAGTTTTTCATACATGTGTTAAACTCATGACATTGTTGAAAAATTCTCTCTCCTTCTGTGCTTTCATTTAGACCAAAGGGAAACTTTCTAAGGTTTGTATTGTGACTGGCAAGAAATAATAGCTGAGTTACAGTGGGGACAGTAACATTGCCTGAGGTAATTTTGATTTGATATTTTCAACTGATGTAGTCAGAACAGAACCATGTCACATTTAAGGTGGTGGAAATTACAGGATTAGCCATACTGTGGTCCATTTTGCTAATGATTTAGCTTTTCTTTAAGCCTTACTTGTTGTGATAGGATGCATATTTTGAAAACTGACTTCAGTAAAGTGGAAAACACAAACCAAAATACCACCATCTGACTTATTGTTCATCCAATCTTATTGAACCACAATGTTCTATCTTTAGGAAAATATCTGACAACCTCTCATGTTCACAAAGGGTAGGTGAATTGTACAAGAATATACAGTAGAAACTTGCATGCCTTTTACAAAAGGCTAAAAGGAGCTGAGTTGTGGAGTACACTATAAGGCAAACATATTTCGCAGGGCCTAGTTTCTTGTACTTTCAGGTTTAGTCTAACTACTTAAAAGTATATATAAAATGTTGACCTTGCAAAAAAACAGAAAATTTTCCCCAGGCTATATAGTCTCTGTTGTAAGATAAAGAATTATAACACAGCAAGGCTGCTGGTTCAAAGACAGACAAGTTACTGATTGATATGTAAAGATACTGGAAAGCTGTGTGGGGAGAAAGAATGTTTGCTAAGATCAAGCTTTTGTTAGTGAATCACTTAAATTGCCTTATGGAATATCATCTGGCTTGTTTTACTGAATGTTACCATCCTATATTGTTAAACTATAACCCCACCTATGTTCTCTTCCTGTAACTTCCTGGTCTGGAGAATAAATGCTGAAAGAGAACCCCAATAAGTGGTTAATTTCCCAAATGAAAAGAATGCCTCTCTTGAGGGTTCTGGGAGATTAACCACTTTAGGGCTTCTCACTGCTCAGAAGAGATAGGCTTTGAGTAATCCATCACCTGGGGGAAAAGGGGCAACAAATCTGTGGGGGGCAAAGCAACACTGGGTGATGTTTCTCTATCCTCCCCTGAACAAAGTAGGCAATCTCTGTTATAAACATATCAGGAAAATACGTATCTTAATACACAGAAACATTTCCCAGAATTAGCACAGGGCTGGTGGCATGGGATATGTACTTGCTAATTTCATATTCTTCAGCCATATTTCTGTGAAGACACTTCTAAAATCCTTATGCTATTTTCTGGAGATTTCTGTCTGAAAGAATTAACGACTCTGAAATTCCTTTGGATGGAAAGAGAGTCACCAATTTATTCTGCTGCATTTCCAGTAATGTTGCATTTAATATGCAAAATGATAAGTTCCTAATATTTGGTGAGAGGGCAAGTAGAATATGATTTTAAAAGATAAGAAAATGTCTCTCTTCTAAATATGGCTACTGCCTAAGTACAGTTGGCTGATCATAAAACATGCAATTCAAGCACTCATATCAATATTTTAGATTGACAGCACCCTTGGGTTAGTGGAGTGAGCTTCATTTACTGAGAAGTCACAGAAAGTCATGTTGGTTGTCTGAGCAGGTGGTCGTACTTGTAGGCTAATGCTAAAAGACAAAAGAATAGAAAAGCTAGTTTTAATTATGAGAAGTCCACTACTGTTTCCTAACTCGTTGTACACAGCAGAGAAAAAATTGGGAACAGAGCTTACTTCAGATTCTATCAGGTTTTAAATATTTCTACTTTAAGGTTGTCAGCATTAGTTCTTTCATTTCACCAAAAACAAGAAAATGGTGTAAGCAATCTTTTAGGTGGAAGAAAATGTGCCTAGTTATACAATATAAGAAACAATGCCTGTAATCCTTTCCCTTTTCCCACCACCGATATCTTCCTGAACACAGGCAAGGGTTTGTGTATTAAAAGTGACTAGAGTGATAAAATGTTTGTTTATTCATTTCAGAAAGAATGTTTATTTTTCTGTGGCTATAGAGCCAAAGATTATGCTAATATGTTTCACATAGAAATATATATATATATATAAATATAAATATATATATATATATATATATATATATATATATATATATATATATATATATATATATAGGCTACTATTAAGGCAATAGCTAGCTGCTCAGTTCTCTCTGTCATACAAGAAGCCTGAGCAAGGGCTTGTACAATATTTTGTAGTCATATTTATTGCCATATGGCCATTTCCAAATTACATTGTGTTGTAAGTTGAGATTGTCTGAAGGAGTCTGGCTGACTTCCAACTTGGGAATACCTTTCACAGAGGCTGATGCTAATGGGAATGAGATCGTCTGGTAATAGAACAGCGTTAATATTGTTTTTATTGAGTTAGCTGGACTACTAGCTATTGTGTGCTGGAGAAAATACAGTTTATGGTACGATGATCTAATGCTGATATCTTGCCAGACGTCTCTCTTGCTAAGCATGTAATTCATCTAAGCAACCCCGTCTGTATGACTTTTTGCTGTGGTCTGAACCACTTTTTAGCAAAGCTTTCAAAAATTGACATTGAAATGAACAGGGAGAAACAATAGTTTAAATCATTCGTTAGCCACCTTTATATATTTTGTGGTTACCATTTTTATCTGTGTTTACAGAACAAAGCTATTCTTTAGATCACTAGTTCTTCAAATGTGGTGCCTGGATCAGCAGCATCAGTATCACCTGAGAATTTGTTAGAAGTGAAAATTTCTAGATGCCATCCCAGCCTTACTGAATCAGAAACTCTAAGGGTGGGGCTCAGAATTCTGTTTTATCAAGCTTTCCATGTGATTCTGATGCTTATTCAAGTCTGAATTTAAACGGTTATTTAAATACACTAGAAGATGGACATAATGATAACTTGGGAATTGTAAATACATTATCATCCTTGACACTTCCCTAGAACTTTTAAGATGAGATCTCAAAGTTCCTTTACATAGACCAACTGAGATACACACTACATCTGATTGGAAGTGATGTTACTCTCACACTTATTTAATAAATGGAGAGAACAAGGAATTAAAAACAGCTCATTTCCTCAGGGGCATAAAGTGAATTTATTACGGCAAAGATATGTCTGATTCTGACCATAGTCTTCTACCTGCTATGTCCCCATGGTTAGGACGGTAACGCAAAACAAACCAGAATTCCTGGTATACAGGCATTTTTACCATACTTTTACATAGCTAAAAGTGTTGCCGCTGATAAAGTTGGAATTGAAAAGGAATAGTTTTTGAAATATGGATATTTACAGAAAATATCAATTACCAAGTAAACTGTCTTGATAATACTAAACCAAAAATATCCTCTATTCCTTTCCTTTTCTCACGCCCTAAAAGTCACCTGAATTCTCATGGGATCACCAACCCTAGAAAAGGGAAATTACTACAAATGGGAGACCGCTGCTCTTCAACAGGAAAAAGCTCTTTTGAATTAAAGGGAGTATCACGGAGGAACCCTCCAGAGATACCTTGTCTGTACGTTTTTGATAATGTCGCACATCTGAATATCATTTTCAAGAGGATCAACAAGTATGGTATCAGTTCTCTTCTGTATGTAATTACACTGTTGATATTTTGTAGTACAGTATTTTAGTTTCTTTGCCAATTAGTCACAGTACCATACATAATAACATCTATATCAATTCTTTTATCAACGTGGTTTGTGAATACTAAGTGTGGAAAAGAAAATAATTAGGGAGGATTACCTTCCTGCCAGAGCCAGCAGTATTAAGTTTGATGGTATAACTCCCCCCAGATTCCCCCTAAAATTGTCAAGGTCACAAGTCAGTGGCAAAAGTAAGAATTACTGCTACTCAGGACTATAAATTTTGGAGTGTGAATGTGACTTTCCATACATGAATTTTCAGAAAAATTAAAATATTCCTAGTCCCAAACTGGTCACTCCCTGTTGCCGAAGGCACAGGCAAATTCAAGCTCTCTTACTTTCTGAATGTCATGCATATAAGAAAAAAAATACTAAGTATTACTTTTATAAACTTATGTTAAAAATTATTAGCAATTCCCTCAAATATATAAAATGTATCAAAATATAATACTAGCAACTAAAATTCCATTTAAATTTAATATCTGGTTTTTGAAACTGAAAATTAAGGGACCAGTTCTGTCAATGATTTCAGAGAGAATGCTCCAAAAGGTAAATGCTGCTGCTTCAGAAACTCTCAGGGGGAAAATAGATGTATTGATCATTTTTATTTAGTGTTTATCACACAGAGTTTTGGGGGAGCCAGGTTGGTTGGATATTAGCCATAATCCATCTCTTGTTGTAGAAAATGGAAATTTGTAGAGTATTTTAGAAATCAAAAATTACATCTCTTTGTAGATATTTCTATGCTGTCAAATCTAAGACTCATTCTACCCAGTCCATTTCTGAAAAATCTAATAATTACCATTGGACCTTGGAAAAGCATGAAGCCTCTTGAGGGAAGGAACATATAGTTACTATTGTGGAAATATTTCACATCTTGCCTTTAGTTGAATAAACTGATAGATTTTGTGATAAATGTCAATAACACTATACTTGAAATTGTTCATTTAAAAAAAAAATCAACCAAAGTAATTACAGGTGCTTATGTACAAAGACCACTGATCAACCAGAAAGACAGAACATTTGTTTATACTTTGGCGTGCTGTGTGTTATGGTATTGTCCGCAGAGATACACATTCTAGATTGGCTTCTAAAGTAGTATTTTCTAAGAATTTAAATACAATTTTTTTTCTGAAAAATGAGTATTTTAAGTATCTGAATTTTGAATATTTGAATTCAATTGAGTATTTGAATATTTTAAGTATTATAAGTATTTTAAGTATCTGAATAACAAGATTACTAATAGGATTTTCTAATACTAGAATTGGACTCCCCGCCCCATTTTTAATAAATACAATATATTTATTAAACTTCTGCTTCAGGTTTTCAAAAATCTGCTCAGTATTCCAAATGTTTCTGATATTTACATGTTTCAGAAAGAATAAATCTGGAATGGAGTAAAAATAAGAAGTTAAGCCAAGTAATAAATTATTCTCTGTTTATATTGTTCTAATGTACACTTCTTCTCAAGGCTGACTTAGAATTCCAGTTCAAAATTTCTACTTAAAAGAACCTATAAATACCTTATTGTACTCAGTAAACCTGTGAACTGGAAAATAAGTAATTGTGGGCTGCACTTCCACTGCTTTTTGGTTTACAGGGTTCATGTCCTATCCAAAAGAGGAAGCATTATTGCCTGAGGACACTTGCTTTGTGCTTTTGAGTACAGGTCATGTACAATGTATCATGTTACACGGATAAGTTCATTTCCAGAAATCTGTCATTCCATAGTAAGGCAGACATGTATGCAAATTATGTTTGCTCTGTTGAATGGTTAAAAATCTATGTGGGTCTGAAATGTGATACTTCTTTTAAAATGCATGTGCCAAACAGGTTTGGAAATGTGGTAAGGTTGAAAATGTATAGACTATACTCAGATGTGCAAAAATTTCTCTGTAACTGATTTGAACTTTCTCATAACCTCACTCCACAGGGTGTTAGATAAAATGTAAACTTACTAAGTAAATGTATTTTAGTCTCTTCTGGCTTAAGCCCTTCTCCTTTTGGATAAATATTGAGGTATAACAGAACTCAACTCTGTTTCAGAGCTATTTCTTCTTTGGTCTGCTAATTTCCAAGATGCCATGTGGGCCCCAGGGGGAGACTGCTGAGCCCTTTCTCAGTGTGCGGGTGGACAGCTTAGATCTAAGCCTGGGCCCCGTGTGGCCCTTTTGATTCCTTGTTGGTTTCTGTGGCGGGTCTTTTGTTCCAGCTGCTAAATGGACATGCTGTCATTATTTCCTGCAGAGCTGGGAAACCTGGTGACACTTGGAGTACTTCCTGGGCTGAGTTGGCCTCTCTTAGGCTTGCCTTGATTCTACGAATCCTCTGAGTCTGAACCCAGTTCTGTTTTTGCTTAGCTTCGGCTTTTCCTCTCAGGAATATCATACCCCGTGGAAGGTGAGATAGTTTTAGAAGCACTAATTCCAGATCTTCCTTTCCCTGTGCGTGCCACACCACTACTTTATGCAGTGGCCAGTTCATGGTGGTAGGAGGCATTTTAGCTGTTATCTTACCAGGAGGGCATAAGACTCCTTACAAGGACGTAAGCCCCTAAGATTACCTTCTTCCTAAACCATCTAGTGTTTTACCATACCTTTTTTCTAATAACGCATGCCAGAATGGCAAAAAATGAGATTAGCGTCTGTCTTTTTGTCTTTCTTTTGTCCTCTACTCTTAGAAAAAGCTCCTACTTTCTTTTTTTGTCTTTAGGAACATTTCCTATATTATATCTTTCTCCTCCCAAGATGGCATTTCCTAGGGAGGTATCTAATTACTAAGAAGGAAACTATGTCAGAGAATATTAGAAAATATAATCCTCATTTTTCACAATATTGAACTGACAGAAATCATCAAATCATATCTTAGAAAAAAAATTCTAGTGCCATTAAGTTGACATATTTTTATATATTATGTGTTTTAGTTCAATAGTTAGCAAAGTGTCCCAATCATAAGCAAAGTAAAGAAAATTTTATGCTTTTGAAATTTCAATGACAACATTTAGAGATGCTTTACTGAGACTGATAACTGTCATAAATATATACACACGATTGAGTTTTGGAAAATATTTTTAATATTTATTTGATGCTTTTTACTTCTCAAAGTAATTTTACATTTGTCTTGATCTTCACAACATTCTTGTGATGTAGGCAAAGTAGGTGTTATTCTTCTGTTTTATAATGGGAAATTTAAAATATTAAGTGAAATTCTCTGTATCACATGGTACATTGACATTGGTATTGGAGCAAGAAAGGACAATATTCCTCGATTCTGCTTCTGGCTTGATATTCTTTCCTTAAAACTATGTTTGGAATATTTTATTACTTGAGAAATTTTTTTAAAAAGTAAGAAAAAGTCGAATCACCTTTTACTTGTTTTCTTGTAGAGAGAATTATTAATATGCCTGCTTCTCCTGCATGGGGCTTATCTGTCTATGCAAGAGTCTTTAACCTAGTGGGCTCACCTTTGCTTACCAGGCTTCTTCCCACCCTTGCTTTCTGGGCTTCTTTCCCTGTTGTACTGATAGCTCTGTCCTGCACACTTCTCAGGCTTCCTGATTCCTAAGCTTCTCTGGATGTTCCCTTCTTTTTTTTTTTTTTTTTTTTTTGACTCATCTACTTTGTTTATCTCTTGGACATGACATTTGGTGTTGTCACCCCAGCCCTAACTTCTGTCTTCTGTGAACGATTGCATTCAATATTTGTTCAATATTTATTTTGTTACTACATTTTCAATTGATCTACTCACATGATTGTGGAATCAACCCAGGCCCTCAATATCATACACAATTTCTCATGAACTAATTTTTTTTATCTAATCAGCTATAAATGTAAATTATTTCAGAAAAATGTTTTATTCCATGCTTTAGGTGAATTGTTAAATTTATGGGTCATACTGGCCTGGATGACTGAATATGTTGAGAATGCCCAGTACTGATAGCCCTCTAGTTTTGGTGAATCTGGAAACCAGCACACTATTCAGAGTGAAGAATAATTCATCACAGTAAATAGAAAAAAAGAGTGATTAAATTCAGTTCGTCACTTTCTGTATCAGTCAGCATCTTGAGGCAGGAAATAAATGATACACTCACAGGAGGGACTATATACTAAGGTGTGGGCAGGATTTGAGTAGTCTTACCAGAGGCGGTATGGTAGGCAGCTTCTGAGATAACTCCCAATGATCCTGATCTTATGGTATTCACTGCCTTATGTGATCTCCTCCCCTTGATCAAATTGTTTATAACCAATAGAATATCTCAACTTTGAGGATATGCCACTTCCACAATTAAATTATAGAAAAGATTCTAACTTCTCTTTTGCTAGCAGACACTTTTCCTAGCAGATGCTTTTCCTTGCTGACTTTGTTGAAACAAGTTATTCTGTTGGTGAGGCTCCCATGGCAAGGAATTGAGGATGGCCTCTGGTCAACAGCCAGCAAGGAGCTGAGGCCCTCTGTCCAACAACCCGAAAGGAACTAAATACAGCCAACAATTATGTAAGTGAATTCAATGAAGAGCCTTCCTTAGTTGAGGCTTCAGATGAGGTCCAGCCCTGGCTAATTCCTTGACTGCAGCTTCCTGAGAGACCCTGAATCAGAGGATCCATTTAAGCCATGCCTGATCCTGATCCATAGAAACTTTGAGATAATAAACATGTGTTGGTCAAAACCACTAAGATTATCGTAATTCATCATGCAGCAATTGACACTTAATACAGATGATAACAGCTGGGAACCATTCCCATCCACTGAAGTGGGTGAAGGTTTAGAGGGGAAAGGGAACCAGGCAGTTACCAGACCCAGAGAGAGTCTGTACAGAGAAAGAAAACTGGCTGGAGCCGTAGCCTGTGAAAGAGGAATAACCAAGTCAGAGCAACCTCGCAGGAGGGAACTAGGGGAATGAATGCCTATCCTCACTCTCCCTTAGCCTGCCCTTGAGTTTACCCTGCACTTTGTTTTGGCCGAGCTGAACCAGATGAGAGAGGAAGCCCATTGTTGCAGCTTATATGGAACATCTTCTGGGGCACAAGCAGGATGGACACTGTATCCATCTCTTAGGACTGCTGCAACAAAGGACTACAAAATGGGTGGCTTAACACAAGAGGAATTATTGTCTTATAGTACGGTAGGTTAGAAGTCTGGAAGCAAGATTCGGCAGGACTGTGCTCCCTCTGAAGCCTAGAGGGGAGAGACCTTCGTCACCTCTCCTACATGCTGTGGTTTGCCGGCAATCCTTGACGTTTCCTGCCTCACAGCTGCTACAGTCTCTGCCTCTGTCATCATGTGGCGTTCTCCCCTCATGTGTCCATGTCATGTGTCTGTCTTTTATCCTCTTCTTAGAAAGACACCAGTCATATTGAATTAGGGCCCACCCGAATTCAGTATGACCTCATCTTAAATTTGATTACATCTGCAAAGACCCTATTTCCAAATAAGGTCACATTCACAGTTACTGGGGATTAGAACTGGAACATATCGTTTTTAGGGACACAATTAAACCTATAACAGAAAGGAAGCAGAGCATGTCTGGAGGAACAAATGGTAGAGATTCAGCACATAACCCCATGGGAAGAAAAAAAGTATGTGTGGAGTATTTATTTACAGTGCTGATATTAAATGTAAGCTTGCCAGTAATAAAATGAACTGAATGAGCATTTTCCCATCATCCTTGAGGACAGATTTCTTTTATAATCTATGCTTTGTGGAGGAAGAACTATCAAAGGAGAGTAACTGGTGCAGGCTGTCTGAACACGATAGACACAGAAGACAGGTTTGTTGCTTTTATTGAATGTACTGCCTTAGGCTTTGGAATTGGCATGGTTTTTATAAATCTCCCAAAACCACTAAAATAAGACTCATGCAATTTTGAAAGTTATGAGAAGAGGGAACTATATCAGGTATGGTAACTATATCTTACATGGCAGAATATCTAGACTTGTGAATGCATTTTATAAAGTATCACACATTAGTCAAATTTTGCATTTGTTTTCTTCTTAACTTTGCCTATGTAGATCGGTGATAATCATACCTTGCAGGAAAAAAGTTCCATGGATTTGATGGTGATACATATATTTTTAATTTTACATAGAACTTTCATGGCATCCATGCAAAAGTATTTGCAATTTAGCTACTGAGAAACTTTATTTTTGAAAAAACTCTAAAAATAACTTTTTTCTAGTAAAAATAATTTGGTAAATTTCAGTGGCATAAGAAAGTAGAAAACATCCCATTCTAAAGTGATTAGAACTTTTCATATCTAAATTTTAATTGCTTAATCTGGAAGACAACTTTGGTGATTTAAAGTGGTGGTGAAAAGCACTATGAGCCTCCAAACCTACAATCAATTTACAAAAATATGCCAGTTCGGAATTTATTGACCATCTGTCAGTCTTCCTTCACTCCTAGCTAGCTGTCAGTGTTTATTATTTGATGCACTCTGTAATGAGTCACTGCAAAGAACAACTCATCTGTACAGCACAGTGATTAATGGGGTCATTGTCTACCCACAACCACCTCAGCCATCATTCTTTCCTTCTAGGCATGGGTAAATGGCGATCTCCAAATCAAAGGGAGTTTCCCAGAGCAATCCCGAAGCACAAAGTCACTTGTGTACTGTGCTAATTCAATTGGCATGTAATAAATTCAACTACACTCAGTCCAACCTCTTCTATGACAATGCTTACAAAAGTTAAATTAGTCGTAATTAAAAATTTGGGGCTTGGTTTTTACACCCACCCACATAGTTATTATTTCTCTATAATGCACAGTGTTGAAAATTAATTAAATCAGGAACTGACAAACAAAGTAAAATCTTGGGACCTTGATATCTCTGGTCTATTTTTTACTAGATACCACAGACAGCATTATTTTTGTGAAACAGTTTGCTACAGTCAAAAGGGCATGGACATTTGAGTCAGGCAGATCAGAATCTGCGACTGATCAGCTGTCATGCGCTGGACAGCTACCATTCTTTCATCTTCAGTGTCTTTGCATGTAAAATATTGATAATGTTCACTACCTGCAATGCTTGTTAGTGATATCCTGTGAGATGAGACTGCAAAGCATTTAAATATCTGTCCTGGATCCTGGTAGTGGTGAAAACCAGAAACGGATTGCAAAAATCAGGGGGAAAAGGAATTGGAAAAAAATTTGAAGCCCTGGATTCAACCAGGTTAATTTCCAGTGCGTAAGAAAGTTTGATGATTTATACCTTTTGGAAAATCAAGCTGTTAAGGTTTATGACAAGAATCCCTAGGATTTAGGTTGTGATAGTGGATAGTTGCTTCTAACCTATTAGGGGGAGAAGAAAGGGCTTAGGAGAAAGGGCAAAACATAGAGACAAAGTGATTTGATATCTACTTACTGTCTATCTATCTATCATGTGTTAGAGTGCACGGGCATACGCTTGCCATGTGTTCATACGTGTGAGCTATTTTAAAAATAAAAGCTGAACTATCATATGGGAGATCGAAGTCATCCCGAGAGGCACACAAACACACACAAAAAAATGGTATACTAAGATGACAGCCATAACATATGAAAAAGATGACTGCTGTAACAGTGACTTTAACATGTTTCAAACTATTAGCACATCCTTCGACTCTTCGGCAATGCATGACAAAGACTTTGACACCAGTTAAGTGGTTGTTATTACACAGATACACCATACAAAATATAGAGTGGACTCATAAGCAAATCATGAAAGTAACATGGAAGGACAAGTTTGGTCCAGGATGAGGATATCTACTTTAGAAAAAACCCAGCATTTAAGGTAAAATAGTTCTTCAGGCTGTGTGCACCATGGTGAGTTGCCTGATTCTGGCATTAGACATATAAGCTCTTAGATAAACTTGGATATTAAATAAACTTAATGATTTGAGTTTGAGTCCTTCTTTCACTTGGCCTTAGAATCATCACTTTGGGTGTTTGCCTTTATGATTGTATCTTTTTCACATTTTCTTAATATTTAAATGAAAAAGGTTGACTTTTTTGATTGGCAGCTCTTATCTGACACTATTTTTCTATCAACTAAACCTCTAAGAATTAAGTCCAAAATTACTAGAGCCCTTTCTACCTGAATAGCTCTATTTGGCTTGAAGCTTGCAGAAATGCTCAAGCATTCTAGAAATAGAAAGTAATACATTCCAAGAGACACTTACGGTGAGATGGGGTTATCACTGAGGCAAGATCAACTGAGTCTCTATGATCAGACCTCAATGTTTTGTTGCAATCATCAGGGCCCAGGGATAATAGCTTTGTTGATCCAGTGGTACAGAAACTTGATTTTTGTCAGTTTTCTAGAGACGTTAAAACATGAAGCGGTTGTTTCATACTAACCTAACGCACATAAGAATAAAATATTCACCAGAATGAACTTTATTGATATTGTGAAAACTGTCAGGCAGATTAGAATGTTTGTGCAGTCTCTGTACGAAAGCAAATTTTCACAGAAGCCAAATTATAATTAGAAGTTTGGGGACAAAAGGAAAAAAAAAAGATTTAGTTGAATAATACAAATGTTTACTAACATAAAGGAAATATATGCAGACTATGTGTCATAAAATCTCATGCCTTGGATGTTCATAATTTGAATCAGTGATATTTTATTTTTGATCATGACTATGGTAGAGTTAATGGTACTTTGAGAAGGGGCTGGGCTGAAGTTACACATCATTTGGATATAATGCATTAAACAGAACTCTAATCAGAATTTTAGAAATATAATCAGAGTCAGAGCAGTTTTTCTTTACAATAATAAAATTTTAAATCTTAAACCTCAGGAGAACGTATCCAACTCTCTCCTCCTATAGATAAATAATCAGGTTGAGTGATGGTTATGCAACTCACCCAAGATCACAAAACTAATTAGTATCGAGCTGAATCTCGACACTGGTTCTCCTGTTAGACTACTAGTGCTTTACTTGATCTACTTAACCAAATCATCTCTAATTTATATAGACAGAAAAATGCATCTTGCAGGACCAATTAGTTTGTTTTACTATAAATATTTGAAAGCTGAAAATGTAATTTATCAACAACTAATACCTAATTAAGACTTTTCACTAAATTCTTATTCAGTCCGTCATGATGAAATATTGCTTTACAGCAAAGAAGTAAATAAACTTGTCACTCTTGTCACTCTGTACCTCCCTCCTCCACAATCCCTCCCCTCCTTGACAGAGGCCCCAGGGCAGTTGCTGTTTATATTCAAGTTCATCCTGTTGTTGTTTTTCTTTTAGCAAAGAAAGATGTGAAATATTTGTTGTGTCCACATCTCTATCGTAAAATAGTAAAATTTCCAAATTTTCTTATTAGTTGTTGAGCACTGTATCGTACTGTTCAGGAAATTTGTGTTGGGAATTAGAAGGAAAGTGGTATCATAAAAGACAAGCTACAGGCTCCTTGAGGAGCAAAAGTATAAATTACAATTTTGAAAAAGATCTGAACTTCCAAGCATATAGAAAAACACCTTTGAAAAAATTTCCTTACATATTCTCTGGTGATGAGAAGTTTTCTGATTTTTCTACTATTGTTCCAGTAACAAATCTACTTGTAAAAATACAGTGTTTTCTTCAATTTTCTTTTAAGCTTTACAGTGAAGATAGGCCCATAGGTTTCTTCAGAGGCAAGGTGACTTTAAAAAGAAAGAAAAACAGAAGCATAGGATATGTTAGTGAATAAATGTGTCCAGACACATTCATTCACTTTTCAGGTGCACTTAGACATTCTTATTTGACTAACCTTGTCATTGGTTGGTTCCAGTCCCCTATTTACTGTTAGAAATAGTCACTTTTGGCAGGATTCAGTGCTCTTTGTGCTGAGGTTTTAATGCAGTTCTAAAAATGTGTTTTAAGCATATGCTGTCTTGATAATGATAATCTAGCTTGTAAAAAGACGTTTTTAATAGATAAAACATTGTCCTCTAATTCTAAATGATTGGCTTCTCTTAATACTTGCTCTTAGATAAATCAATTAAATATTAGTTTATTCACGGTTAATAATAAATGTTATTGTATGATTATGTCTAATAAATGCAGAATCAGAAAATCACCATTTGGCAACCTCCATTGTGATAACTGTTTTAGGTAAAAATCACCGTTGCATGATAAAACTAGTGGACAAAATTATAATGAGCAATAGGACATTTACTTAGCCTCAAAAGATAGATCTCTCATAAGATGCTTATTGTTTACAAAAGGAAAACAAGTAACTCTGCAGTGGAGATGCTTGGCATACTACGTTAAACTAGTGATCCAGGTTAACATCACCATTAGTGGGATAAATTGACTGTGTGGCTTCTGATATGGTGCACTGAGAAGAACAACAAATCACTCCTGTGTTATTTTTGCCCAAAGAGCATAAGCTGAATCTAATCATTAGAAAACATTGGACAAACCAAAACTGACAAAGAGTTTGCAGAATCACTGGCCTGGAGACTAAAGAAACATGACTAGTAAAGGAAGTATGTGATCCTGGATTAGATTTTGGACCAGAAAAATATTTTTTTCTTTTGTTTTAAAGGACACTATTGAAAAAATTAATATAATTTGAGTAAGGTCTATAGATTATGTTATTGTATCAATATTTTTTTCTGATTTTGATAATTCTACATATAAGAGAATGTTATTGTTCTTTGGAAATACTGTATATACCAAAGAGTGTAGGAATGAAGAAACATTATGTCTGCAATTTCCTTTCAAATGTTTCAGATAAAATTGTATTATAAAATATTATTTATATTAAAATACTGTACATAATATAATTTGAGGAGTCAGAATGAAAGTTATAAGAGGACTTGTACTATCTTTGCAACTTTTCTCTAAGCCTTAAATTATTTCAAAATAAACAATTAAGAGTCATCACATGGCTGGCATCTAAATAAACCGTTTTGATCATTTTGACGATACTTTATTTGACTAAAATAACATTTATTGAGTGACTACTATGTGCCAGAAACTGTGCCAGTTTTTCTGTGAGGTATTTCAAGTGGTCTTCAATGACCCTGTGAGGACGATATTGTTACAACAACTTCACAGATAAGGAGACCCATGCTTAGGAAATGACCACTTACCTGGGACTTGTTGAAGGTACATAGCCAGAAAATGGCAAGGATAGGATTTGAACTGGGATGGCCTCATTTTATTTTCATTGCTCTCTTCACTGGTCTAGACCATCGATCTGCACTGTAGCAAATGACTGAGTCTTCTTTTTTAAACACTTTTTTTACTTTTACTTATTTATTTCAATCATAAATACACCTTTAAAAATTTTTTATCATGTACAATGTAAACATTTTTTTGTGGCCCTTTATCAAGTTCTTCTAAAAGCAATGAATGGCTTTAGAGACAAATGCATAGAGAGTTCTACCAAGGAGTATTTCCAGTCTCCTGCGTTATAATGTCATCATTGAAATTGTAGATCTCTAAACTTTGTGAATTCCTTGGACAAGGACTTCATTCTTTTGATGTCTATTTTGAAGCATCAAGACGAGTACCTGGAACATAGTAGTACTTTGAATATTCTTTAAATAAGTATATGGATGTGAAACAAAAGTGTGATATAAGAACTATAATGACAGGTTGGAGAACAGGGCATGAAGGTTATCAGACGACTCTCCTAATAATAGCCCAAGAGTTAGAGGAAGTAGAAACTAGATGCAAATTTACATTTCCAGTGAAAGGAAACAAGTTCTTCTCCCTGTGATCCGTACAGAGATCATTTTGGCAATTTGTGTCCATGAAAGGGGGAGTAAAGTAAGACAAACAAACTCATCACGAGTCATGCCGCTTCTGAAACGCACATGTCAGGCAACAACCTGAACTGCCACAGAGAGCCAAGAGAAGATAAGAGATCAGTTCTGAGATGAGAGTTGAAGGGAATTACTGGGTTCTCTTTCTGCAGTGGAGTCCTGGGATATTACAGAGAACTGAATACAGATTTAAAGGGCCACCCAAAGCCTCCACTTTTTCTGGGTATCAGAAATCATCATCAGTTGTTGTCAATGTGGTAAGTGAGTTTGGAGGCCCAGGGCACCCAATGATTTTCACTGTCTATATGCATTCTCTTCCATTTGACTCTGACATCTGGTTAATATGCTACTTTTTGTTATTTAAACAAAACTTCTTAATATGGTTTTATTTTAAAAAGTTAATCATTCGAATGGCAAAGGTGGGATGAGGCAGGCATGGCACGACATTATATTTGCTTGTGGAAGTTTATGATAAGTTGAATGCATGGATGTGTTACAAGTGAATGAATTCCAATCACTTTGGATACAGTTTAGCTTAGGTGTAGGTCAAACACCTTACATTTTTATGATGTGACTCTGTGGCCAGGGTACTAAAAAACGACTACATTCCTTATCAATCTTTCAGCTCTGGATGGCTGTTATGGACACTGAGTCCTTTCCCAAAACAACGTTTAAGTGACTTCCATATCAAGAAAATTTCCTATGATTATACCATGCATCACAAGTGTAACCCTAAACCTCATAACCACACAGAATCCTGCCAACCCCTAGAAGACAATATGTGCAACAGCCTGGGTGTGAAAATTTTGGTCCAATCAGATCATCTGTCTTATTATTTCTGATATCAACTTGAATAAAAAACAAACAAACAAACAAGCCAAAAAGAGACGTTTCTTTCACAACTGAAATTAAATGGTCATTTCATGATAGGCATTGCAGCAACCTACAATGCAAATATGAATGCCATTTATTACTAGTGTTCCAGTATTTCACTGTTGGATCTTTCTGTATCATAGCAAATAAAATATTTCTAAATTAGAAAGTAAAACCCCACTGAAAGTAGCTCCAATGACATCATATCTTTAGAAATAAAATGGAAAGCAACACCACTTTCAGACAGTGTTTCCATGAAGTAAGCAATGCAGTGTTCCACTTCAATTCACTGAATCATAATGTGTCTTTGGATACAAGTTCAGTAGTGCAGTTAGAACACAGTGATATGCTCTAATTATTATATTGGTGCCACCACTGACGTCAACAGGTTTATCTGATAGACCAAAAAAATAGGGGAACAACAGATCATGAGATGTGTTGTGAATTCACTGGACTTGGGAAAATGAGTTATTTGTCTTAGCTCTACAACTAACTGGCTTATGAACCTAGTCATGATCTATCTGTTTCCCATAAGTAAAATGTTGGGAAAATTACAAGATCTCAAGACTCCTACAGATTGTAAATACTGTAATTCTAAGGGTGTCCTCAATAATGTAGTGTGAAAATGATGAAATGAGTTTAGCATTCTCACCTCAATGGGCACATAGTTACCCTTTCCCCTCAATGACTCCATTTTGCTCACAGATGTCATACCATCAACGACACTGCAAACCTTGGAAGATCGGGCAATATTCAGTATTTATCTTTGACCCCTTTCCACCTTCTACTGCATCCTTACTCTGCATTCTGATGCCCACATTCTTCTAAGATGCTCAAATATACAAACGTTATAGGCCGTGATCCTTGTGAGGACTACTTTTTTTTTCTTCCCTGTTGCCATTAACTGCTCTCTCCCAGGATTTTTTTTTTAAATAGGTAATTATTAAAACCACAAAACCTCCAAAATAATTAAAAAATACTGCTAGTTGAATTTCAGAGATTGTAACTAGGGTAGACAATTTGGGGAAGGTGCTTATGCTTGACCCCAGAGTCTTGCTGTAGATGGGCTGACTGCCTCCCTTACATTTGAGAGGACCTTCCTAATTCACACTGTCTCTATAACCTTCAAGTCCTATCTACTCAGTGTCTATCTGATATAGTCCTATAGGCAGATAGTTCTGCTTTCTTCTTATTACTTGGTTTGTTATTTCACCATGATATTTGTTGAATATCACTGAGTTGTAAAGAAAATTTATATGCCGATGTTTGTGAAATGATCAGAAATGTTCTATTTGGTAAATACAAGCTGTTATTTTCTTTTATTCTTTTTGTTTTAAGTCATATTATTCTTTTAGGAAAATTAAACAAATGTGAATTAATGGAAATCAAGTACAAATTCCTTTTTATTAACAGCTAACTCTTTCCCCTTGGTATTTGCTTCTGAGAAGTTCTCATTACAAATTTTCAGCCTGAGGTTAGCTGAAAATCATTCAAGCCCTTTAGAAATTTAGGTGTCAAATCCTTCTAGATGTATATTTTAACACTCCAGCCTTGTTTGAATCATTTATTCCCTTTGGACCTTTCAGTGTCATGCTTTTAATCACTTTACCTTGAGGAACATAGCTTTTTTTTTTTTTCATTCTTTTTGACTAATAGCCTTGGTTTTTTATTTTATTCTCTTTGCCCTTCCCTGAACAAATTCACTTCTGCCAGTTCCTTTCAATACCAAGGGAATAAGCACTATATCAAATGAGCTCCCCTGCCCTTTAAAACACAGGACATTTTTGTGAAATGGTGGTGACAGCAATAGGTATTGAGACTCATGAGATGATATAAGGACAGCACCTGGGTTATTTGCCACCAAACTTCTTTTAGATTAAAGATTTGTATAAACTTTGTACAGAAACATAAACTCTAAAATACCTTTTCATATATCTGCTTTATAACAACTAATTATTGAATTGGGGGTATCTTTTAAAAAATTAGTTTACTATTTTATATTTTTATTTCTTTAACTTCTTTTATCCCATAGCACTGGAACTATTTCTGTATTCAGTAATCAAAGTGCTCACTTCATACATTAATTTACCATTCTCTCTTTTATTCATTCATTCAAAACTTCTTGGTATTTTATCATTATCCATTTCTGTCACCCCTTTTCTTCGGTATTGCTATATTAGATATATATAACTAGTCATTTTGCCAATCTACTGGTCTTAACTTTTGTTAAATTGTTTCCATTTGCAATTATGCTGATATTTCAAACCAGTCACATATTCTTAGTGTTTCTTCTTCGACTTGTTATTTACTGTTGGGTTTTAAATGCAGACAGCTCCTCAGCACAGAGTATATTAGGTGAGTTGCAGGAGGGACTCCTTTGAGTGGGTCTGTGTGAAAGATGGATGACAGTTGGATACTTAAGCAGCTGCTTGATGGCAAATGGAGGACAGAGCCTTCAAGCATGTGGGCAGAAGGACACAGTGGAGCAAAACTCGAGCAGCGAGGCATAGCTGTGGAACCCGGGACGTGTCAGCAAGACCCGTCGCGAAAGGAAATCAGGGCCTCATTTTGAAATTCAAAATAGCAGCTAACTTCACTGTCTCTGAAGGTGAGTCTTTTTAAAATAAGGCACATTAACCGCTTGGTTTGTAGTCAAGGACAGTCTTCTGTTCACCAGCATAGGAATCCTTGCAGGTTGAATATCAGATTCCCTAATTCCAACAGTAAAATTTAATATAAAAGTTCTTATATCTGAAACTTTTAGTCTACTGAATGTTTAAAAAGACATTTAACTTACTATGTCAAATGTTCTTACTTGCAGTAGTTTAGTAAGAATACATCTGGTGCAATGATGTTATTGCCTGAGAGACAATTTGCAGAAAGATTTTAAAAAACCTTTCAGGCAGGTAACTCTATAGAATAACTAGTTCAAATATATCTACAGCCAAACAAGAGACATACTGTATATCAGTTCAGAAATTTGGCATTCTGGAATTATATGTAAAATATACAATTTTATATGTCTGCAGCTACAATCTAGGGATTGATGTTTGAGATTTAAAATCTCAGAAACCTTTTATGATTCCTGTACTATCTCCAAACTAACACCCGTTTATTCATTCAAAGCAAATATTTATTAAGTATTAAATCTGTACACTGTATTGTGCTAAGCTAAGCATGAGTTGGGATAGCAAAACAACAATGCTAAATTTCTTAAGGTACTTTCATCATATTAGAAGATTAAAAAAAAACACATCAATACAGTGTGGTATAAGAGGGGTGCAAATTAACACACCAAATTTGAGCTGGCAAGCAGGGTGGCAGTGTTTGGATGAACGGGACTTGGAGAAGGGAATAAAAGCATCCCCCTTATGAGAGTGGCTGGCACCACCAAGACAGTGTTGTAAGTGTCCTCATGTCATGAGAAGCTATGAAAAAACTTCAGACACCATGGGATTATCTGAGAACCATACACAAATCGTGGCAGAGTTCAGAATTAGACCAAGACATACAAGGGTTAACCTTCTAGAGAGATGCAAAGGCCTTCAGGAGTCTGATTAAATCCCTCCTTTTTAGGAGGGAGTCTGTCATTGGAGAAATCAAAGCAGAGACAGATGGAAGTTATAGGTACTTAGGGAACTACAAGATATCTTTGGAGCACCTGGGCTGCAGCTCCCAAAGCAGCCTTACATACAAGCTGGTCAGAATTATGCAGAATCCCTGAGTGTTGTGAACTTGACTTAAGAATTCCACTTCCCAGATACTGAGCACATCATCTCAGGTTTGGTGATGCTGCAGAGAGTTGAAGACTGCCTGGGCTAGGTGAACGGCTGGGATCCCACACAGCCATGGCATCCTGATATCCAAATTGATCTTAGTAGGCCATCTTCCACTCACCACTTCAGTATTTATAGATGATGTTGCAGTGGCCCTGAGGTTTTGTTTTATGAAATCCCTTTTAATTCATTAAATAATAATAAGCATAATGATTTAATTTAAAATTATTATATCCATATCAAAATCTATGTGTGTGTACATATATATGTATGTGTGTATCTAGCTGGCTAGCTATCAATCATCTTTATACCCATCATCATCTATCTAATCTAGCTAATCTTTAGAGAATGTTTGTATTTTATCCTTAAGATAAATTACTAGACTGTGAAATGGAAAGGCATATTTAAAATTTTGATACATGCTATTTAAAATCTCTACAAACTTTTTTTGTCCATTAATATTCCAGCTAACAATGTGTAAGAGTGCTTGCTACTTGCACCCTTGTATTCATTAGGTTTTCTTTTTTTGTCTTTTCAATCTTGGAAAATTTGGTGGGTAGAAATACTATATTGCTATTGTTTTAGTTTGCATTTTTCTGGTAGACTATTATTTATATATATTTCATATTGACCATTTATCCTTTCTTTTTGGTAAATTTTTAGTTTAAAATCTTTTAAAAATTTCTCTATTGGGGTTCTATATATTACCTACACATTTATAAATGTACTTTATAGAATAGTGATATTAACCATTTGTCAAATGTATGCATTAATGCAACAAATATGTATTGAGTGTCTAGGTGGTAGGCACTATGATAAGAATTTTAACAGATTATTAACTGCAGTTTATCTTTGATTATGGCATTTTATGTCATAGAACAATTTTGTCTTTATTTGTTGTAGTAGCATCTAACAATCCTTTCTTTTGTTCTGGTTTTGCTCTTGTGCTAGAGAAGTTTGCCTCTTGAAAAATGAATATGTGCAAAACTTTATTTTTTGGTATTTTTGCAGTACTATTTTTATATATTTTATATTTATATGTTTAATGCATCTGGAATTTGCTTTCTATTGGCTATGATATACAAATTGAACATTTTCTTCCTATCTAACTGTAATTCTGTATCCATTAACTAACCTCTTCCCTAACCTCCCTTCCCCTACCCTTCCCAGTCTCTAGTAACCTCAATTCTACTCTCTACTTCTATGAGCCCACTTTTTTTTCTATAGTAGTGCTACATATCTACAATAACAATAACTTATTGTATATTTTCAATTAGGACATAGGAGTCCAAATGTTCTTGTCACAAAGAAATGATAAATGTTTGTGGTGATGTATATACTAATTAGCCTGATTTGATCATCATAAAGTGTATACATGTATTCAAATATTACTCCACATAAAAATGCATGATTATTGCAAACCAATTAAAAAAATAAAATAAACTATGTTTCAATAAATACTAAAATACAAAAAAATACATTAAAAAACAAATACAGTAACCTTCCTTTTTTCCTTTTCTTTTTTTCTTTCTTATTATTGGCAAAAAGTTTTTGTACTTGGCTTATGTTGGTTGGCTTTGTAAAGAATTTTGGTGGGTTGGCTTTATAAGAGAACTTCTTATTTCTGTGTCTTATTTTTGTGTGCTCCAGAGCATTTTAAATGGCAAAAAATTATCATCTTTTTGAATCAATTTCACCTAAGTTTCTTTGGTATGAGGTGTTTTTTGTTTGGAGGTGTAGTTTCTTGCAACTTTCCAATTTCTTTTTGTAGTTGTCAGTATAGTTAGGTTTTTTTTTTTTACAACTTTTTGAGTCATATTTAATTTGTTTTATTTTCCTAGAGAATCATCCATTTCATCCAGATTTTCTTTCTTTCTTTCTTTCTTTTTAACAAACAAAAATTGTATATATCTGTCATCTACAACATGATGTTTTGAAATAAAGCCATGCATCACTTAACCAAGGTCTGAGAAATGTATCTTTAGGTGATTTCATCCTCGTGCAAACATCATAGATTGTACTTACATAAACCTCGATGGTATAGTACACACCTACACTATATGGTATAGCCTATTCCTTCTAGGCTACAAACCTGTAAAGATGTTACTGTACTAAATACTGTAGGCAATTTTAACTCAATTGCAATTATTTGCATATCTGAACATATCTAAACATAGAGAATGTACAGTAAAAATAAGATATTTCAGTCTTACAGAACCACCTTGGTATATGCAATCCATCTGTCCTTGAACAAAAGATTGGTATGCAGCACATGACTGCATACATTGTGGAATGGCTCAGTTGAGCTAATAAACATGTGCATTATCTCACATACTTATTTTTTTTGTTGTGAGAACACTTAAAATATACTCTCAGTAATTTTCAAGGATGCAATACATTGTAATTAAACTATAGTGACCATGTTGTACAATAAATCTCTTGAACTACTACTCCTACTAATATCTAACTGAAAGTGTGTCCTTTGACCAACATCTCCCTAACCCATCTCACCCCCAGCCCCTGGTAGCCACCATTCTCTTCTCTGTTTCTATGAGTTCAACTATCTCTGATTCCACATATTATTAAGATGATGCACTATTTGTCTTTCTGTTCCTGGCTTATTTCACCTAACATAATGTCCTTCCGGCTCATCCATATTGCCCCAAATGACAGGATAAAATAATTTTTTAAAAACACAAATCTACTGGTTTTCTATTGTTGCATGACAAATGTAGTGATGTGAAACCATACTCACTTATTTCAAGCTTTCCGTGGGTCAGGAGTCTGTCCGTGACTGACCACTGTCTCACAAGGCTATCATCAAGCCATCACAGCCAGGACTGCAGTCTCATGTGGAGCTGAGGGTCCTCTTTCAAACAAGCTCTTGTGGCTGTTGGCAGAATTTAGTTTCTTGTAGTTAGAGGACTGAGGCTCTCAGCTCCTGGTGTCCATCTCCAGTTCCCTGCTCTGTGGACTTCTCCAAAGGCTTCACATTAGAACGACTTACTTCTTTAAGGCCGATAAAGCAGTTTCTTTCTCCAGTTTTATACGATGAAGTCATATAATATAACCTAATCAAGTAAGTGACAACCCATCATCTTTGTCACATTCTATTGGTTAGAAGCAAATCATATTTGAGCATTCCACCTACACTCAAGGAGAGAAGATTATAGAAGGTCTTGAATCATTGGGGGGGGGGGGTCCCCAAGTCACCACCACTGAGTATTTTAGTAAACTGACTTCATAATAAAGGGCAATATATATGAACTAATGAAACCCCTGCCTTATCCTAAAGACTGGTTATAAACATCTAGAATATTTTATTTAAAATAGAGATTAGCATGAAAAAGAGAACTAGAGCTCAAAATGTATATAAATCTAGATTTTACTCAAAGCATTTCCTAATTATGCACATATAGAATTGATTGCATCATAATATTTGGGTACAAAAATGTGATCAGTGCTAAATTAAACAGCAACAACTCTCATTTTTTTAAATATTTATTTTTAAACAATATTTTGCTTGAATGGAAGTGGACACTTAGGAAGGGAATTGGTTGAACTTTTAGAATTGTTTCCTCAGAAAGAAATATCTCATATTTATAGTTCATCTGGGAACAAAACAAACTCTATTTAGTTATCATTTCCTATGTTATGGTATAATATTCTTTTGAGGTCAGATTTGGCAGAATTACTATTTCTTAAATGATGTTTATTTATTTATTTGAATATCTTAGAAGAGATCTTCTGACAAAGATCAACAAATCCTCCAGGCCATGCATATGAGGTAACCATCACAAATTACTTTTCAAAACAAAGGTCATAATTGCTAAAATTTACTTTGATCTCCAAGGATTATTTTTTCTTCTATATTTCAATATTCCTTTTTAGTTTCTTATGCAAATGCATATTATTAAAGATTTCTCTAAAACCTTGCATTTGAACTTGGGTTTTGTTTTTAAACAACCATGACAATTGTCCTGAAGGAATGTATATAATTTTACTATTGATATTTGAGAATAGTGGGTAAAATTCTTACAGGAATATAATTAACAGTATTTTCTCCATCTTTTGCTATTTCCATTGGGAATTGCTTGAGTCATAATGATAAATACAGAAAATGATGTATTTGTGACTGTGAGAAAATATAGTGATGTTAATGCACTTAAAAGTCTGCATCGAATTTATGATTTACAAAAGAGATAGTGGTTATCTTCTTCAGTCTTTTGCTAACCTGGTGTATGCAATTTTAGAAAGCTTCTCTGTGTCCAAATGTCTTGGTAACATTTAAATTGCTTCATAGCAATGTTCTATTTCTTGAAAGTTAAACAAGATTCTTTCGAAGACTCGAATCAGAGTGGGTTTTTTTTTCCACATTAATAAATAATATATGAGGCTGCAGTGACAAAATTGTAGACAGAAAAGGAATGTTGTTAAAATAATATGTAAGTTTTTTTTAAAAAAGTAAAGTTAAATATCCTTTTCTTCTTCTCTCTTTTTTCTTTATTAAATTCTGTGCAAAGCTACATATGTCTATTGCCCACACTGAAGTGCATTTTTTTTGCCTTTGGATTTATTTATTTAATTAAAAATTTTAGTTTGTTACTAGCATATTCATTCTTACAAATCATGATATTTCTTTATGCCCTGTACCTGACCTCTCACTTCCCAAACCCCCTCCCTCCCTCCCCACCATCTCTAGTATCCTTAGGTTTGTTCTCACCTTCTGAAAGTTCAATGTATTGTTGTGGTCTTTTCTTTCTTTCTTTCCTTCATTCCTCCCTTCCTTCCTTCCTAGTAGCCAGTTATGAGTGAGAACATGGAGTATTTCTGTTTCTTTGTCTGGTTTATTTCACTTAGCATAATTTTCTCCAGACTCATCCATGTTGCTGCAAATGGCAGAATTTCATTCTTTTTTATGGCTGAGTAGTATTCCATTGTGCACGTGTCCCACATTTTCCTTATCCAGTCATCCATCAATGGATGTATAAGTTTTAAAAAGAAAAAAAAAAAGCAAAGTTAAATCTTTTTGAAAATTAAAAACATATGTATCCAACTCTTTTCATTGTTTTACTAATTTCTCTTAGGAGAGTAATATAGGAAATATATAGTTTATCACGTCCTAATTGTTTCTTCCTTTTTATGGAGGATCACTGCTCTTCATCTTATTTCAGCCTTCTTGCCACTCATCATTTTAAACCACTTCTATCTCCTTGTGCCATTCCAGGACAACTCTCCTCTAGGTCAGCTACAGCCACAGTGAGTGAGTACAGTTTGGAGCCGCTACAACTTGCCTTAACTTCCAAACTTGACTTAGAATGTCTGTCATCTCTGGCTCTACCACCAGCAGCTGCTGGAACTGAAATCATGTGGCAACGAAGAGATTTAGTCAGTCTGGCCATTAGGTGTTGGATCCATGCTTATGTCTCTTGAAATTGAAATCATCACTGTTTTTAATCCCAATTTTTACCTTTCACTCTCCATAGTGGTAAGCTACTCTTCTCACAGCATCCCCAGAATGTTTTGATTTTTTTTTAGCCCCTACTCCAGTCTTCTACTTCTGTACCTTCAAACTTTTCCATTGTGACCCCTGAAAATGCTGTTTCATAGTTTTTGTTTCCCATGTCCTCGTCTTCTGCTCCAAGCATCTATCTGCCTACTTATCTAAACACAGCTCTCCTATGATCCCTTATCCTCTGTAGATTTTTTAAAGTGGTAGTTATTTATTCTTCCAAAATTTAAAACTCGGAGTCAATCACAGGATTAGTGACCTTGTCTCTTTTGATGGTAAATTCAACACCCCCCCCCCCTTACCATTTTCTAAAAAGCCCTGCCCTTCTTCTGTTCATACCACTTACCCTCCTTCCTTTCCTGGGCACTGTTATTCACCAAACTCTCAGCCATGCTGCTTTTGGCTCCACAATCTTCCTCTCATCCCAAGTAATTTCATCATTTACACAGAGGACCTATCCATCACCAGACTGCTCACTTTTTTCACCTCCCTATTTCCAATGATACGCATATGCCATTTACTCCAGGCATCTCTTCCATAGTCACATCCTGAACATTGTTGTTATGTGAAATTACTCGACTTCCAAAATCACTGATTGAATCATCCATTTACTACTCCCTCTTCTCTTTGCAGTCTACAAGCTGCTTCTACACTCGCCATGCTTTTACCACGTGAGGACCTCCACAGTCGCTGTAGTTTTTATTTCTCCTAATAAAATAGCCCCTTCTTCACCTTCCTTCTTAATTTAACTCTCAGTAATAATCTTGCTAGTACCTTGAACTTCCTTACTCCTCTGTCATTTTCCACTGGAAAACTCCAAACCAAGGTAACCCTATCATCTTCTTTCTTCATGCCTACCTGAGTATCTGGGCCTTACAGGAAGGTTAGTTTCACTATAAATTCATCATCAAAACCTCAGATTGGTTCTTAATCCTGCCCAGAAATTCATTAGCCATCAAAGCTTCTTTGGGTTCTTCTAATCCCAACAAAAACGATTTCAAGCCTTCTCCACTCTCATTGAACCTACCACATTTCCCCTTTATTTCTCAGCAGATATCATTTTTCACTTCCCCAAACAATGTGGAAGTCACTTCTAAGTGCCTTGCTACCGCACATACCAATGGACCTGCGTTTGTTCTCCGTCTTTCACCTTTCCCTTCTTTTACAATAGAGAAGTTCCCTGAATGCCTGCCTGAGGCCAGACCCTCCAACTATGCTCTGCCTTTTCTTGCTGTCCTATCTTCTCAGGCACCTTTCATTATCAATAATACCCCTCCCTTCTCTCCTCCTCTCCCTATATATGTATATATCTATGTCACTTGTATATGTATGTGCCTCTTATTAAAACAAATAAACAAAACCAAAAATCTTCCTTTACTGTATTAACTCCTCAAACTACTGCCTATTTTCTTTTTCTATTTGCAAACAAGCTTTCTGAAAGAATCGTCTGTGCTTACTGTTTAACTTCTACTCTGTTACTCCACAGAAGAGCTCTAGGTCACTAAAGGTCTCCATGTTTCTATGTTCAATGAACATTTTCCAGTTATCTTCTCATTTGATCTTCTCGCATCATTTACCAGTGATGACCATATCCTTAAAACTCTTCCCTTGGCTTTTTCAACATCATATTCTGCTGATCTTTCTCTCTTGTCAGGGTCATCTTCCTCTACCTGGCTATTAAATGTTGGAATTTCTTAAGGCTTACTCTAGGATTTCTTCTACTCTTACTCTGTATCCTTTTCCTAGGCAACCTCATCCATGCCGTGACCTTAGTCACCACATATAAAATGATGACCCCTAAATATTTCTCTAGCTCAGTTCTCGTCTCTGAGCTTCAGACCTAAGTGCCCTACTGCCAACTCAAAATAGCTACTTTGCAATCTCAAAGTATTTCAGATTCATCAGGTGCAAAATTAAACTCTTTATTTTCAAACCATTCCCTAGTTTAGAAAATCACACTTTAAAATACTTGTAAGACAAGAAAACTGGGAGCAATCCCTGACTCTTCTGCTACTCAGCTGCCACATCAAGCCCAATCTATTTTTTCCTCTTCTAGGAGAGCTGGTTGTTAAATATTTACGAGCACACCAGTGCACACAAAATTCAGAATTTTAGAAGTCGGAGAGCAAGTTTTCCTTAGATAGTGAGATATGAGAACAAGAGTTCAAAAATGAAGTTATATGTCTTGGAAAGAAGAAGAACTGATTTTATAAAGATTTTGGGCACCAGGCTAAGGATGCCAAGAGGAGAGCTTAATAGAGAACTGAAGATTTCTTATATACTTCATTCCCAGGGCCAGAAATGGTCCTTTCAGGTGAATGTGCTTGACTGACGCATGGAAATAAAATGGTGGGTCCCTAGACATTATTATGTGGAGCATGAACTACAAGCAATGTGATATTTTTTCTGCCTTATTTTGTAACAAACAGAATAATTACCATTAGATCATAACTTTTAAAATAACACTGGTACATAACATTTTACTGAGTGCAAAATTCCAATTACTACTAAAAAACCAATCAACCTGAATGTAATTGAAAATTGCCTCAAACAGAAAAATTTAGAATACTGGAGAATTAGTTCAGACTAAAAGAATAAAAAGCAATGAATTTATTCCCTTAATAAAATTAGTAAGTGAGATTGGTCTAATAGCAAATAAATATGCTACATTCATTTAGAATTGTTTTTCTTTAATGTGGCATATTCTATTTTAAATTCATATGTACTTTTAATGATAATTGTGAAATAAATTTCACATTGCTATCTTTCTATTAAAATTAGGGAGCATTTTGTTTCTTTGTAATTTTGTTTGTTAATTACAGCTATATACATATATTACTCATCATTTGTGGTAGCAAACTGTTCCTGTTCGGAGGATTGAATAATAGGATATCCCAATAAGCAAGGAGATAGAGTAAAGAAAAATGGAATTTTGCAGCAGTGAAGTATATTTATATTCAGGGAAGCAGGCAGTCAGCCAGGTAAGTAGTGTCCGTGGTGTCTATCAGCACAAAGCAGAGATTGTGATTCAGAAACAGAAATTTCCAATTCCTGGGGTGAGAAGAAGATGAAAGACCAGTAAGAAGGAAAAGCTCATGGCACAACAATAGGTAAACCAGCTACAATATAAAATGGGACCAAAGCAAGCACAATAGGGGAAGCCAGAAAGGGCTTCAAGTTAGTCTAAGGAAGATGACAGAAACTCAGTTATGCAAGTGAGCTGCACGCCCCCGCAGATTAATAGCAGGGGTCTGGGCTGTCAATTTTGCTCTAGGGTATTGGAAAGAGTTTGTTCCGGGTCCATGAGCTATAGTCAGGATTGTTCTTTGAGGAATGGAGCAGGTGACATTGTAGTGATAGTTCAAAGTGCTTAGCTGTAAAGAAAAGCAGATGGTCAAGGAAGATGAGTTTCATGGTCTAAGCCTGTATTTAGTTAATCACTTGCTATTACTCTGTACACCTTATGAAACATTTGCTTTCATCTCTATGGCCAAATACAAACACGTAAGGATATTGATGAAATTTAAGCAAAAAATCACCTTTCTCCAATTTTCTTGATACTTTAGAAAATAGTATCTTTGCAATATAAATTTTAAAACATTATTCCATTACTCTTTTGCTGAATTACACATTCTATGGCAGTTTGTTTGTTTGTTTGTTTTAAAGTCTATTTCTGAGCATATTTGCACCAAGTACTTTGGGTTGGGGCTTTTTATAGATTTATACTTGGATTTAATGGTTCCAGGGATTTAATTAACATGTTGTCGTCTTTCCTGCTGATCATTGATGAAGCTGTTAAAAGAGCCTAACTGGACCTAACATCAGTCCCATGACACATACAAGACCCCTCCAATCAACTCTGTAAACTGTCCTTTGTCACTACTCTTTGATAACTTTCAAACAGCTTTCAATCCATGTGTTAATGACTGCAAGCAAACTAGTGCTTACTTTTCAAATATTATTTCTTGAGACACCCTATCACAATATGTTCATAAAATTACATTTACTATCTCTGAAATATAGTTTCTAAAGCAATTAATATAGTCAAATAAAAAATAAACTTCATCTACTCATAAATATTTTTTAATTTATAGATATTATAATTTTATAAATTAAGATGTTAAAACAATTTTTACAAATATTATCAATACCATTTGGTATATAATACAATGAAAAATGAAATAAACTAATAACAATATTATAGATAGCCATCATGATAAAAATACAGACATTCTAATTTTTGCTTCAGCATTCAATCTAATAGATTGGATTTCTAGTACAGAGCAAAACATTTCCTATAAAATTTTCAGAACATAATCAGAAAATCAGAAAATTATTTGAAGAATATTTTCTAGTTAATTGTTCTTATAAAGATGTCTCATTTGCAACATTTCCTTCTTTTTCAATTATTTAAAATTCTCAGAATCCTTTTAAGTATCATATAAATAGGTGGAACTAAGAAAAGTGTGCAGATATTTTTGGTGAATATTAAAAGCTGACTTGCAATTGCATTGCTCAAGAAAAATAGGTGACAATGGTGACACCCAAGAGTATGCCAATTTTTTATGCTTTTCCTTTGTGGGTAGAATAAGCTTGTCCTAATTACCAATAGAAATTTACTATTTTTTAAAGAATTAATATAGTGCCATCTATCTACCTCTATGTTCAGCCTATGCATGAAGCCATTTTCTGAATAATGGCATTTTATATCAGAGACACAGTTTATTAATTAACTATATAGTCAAGCATTAGTCTACATTAAGCTTTAGTATTTGTTTTTAAATATTATATTTTCCATGGTTTTAAAATATATTCTTGGATATTTTCCAAAACTCATTACTATTTTAAGACCAAGATTCTTGCCAAAGCTAGAAAATTTATATTGAAATAAATACTCTCTGCTGTTATCAAATGACAGTATTTCCTACTAGTTACCCCAAATTATAAATATAGCTTTTTATTTTATTGACAAAAACCTAATTATATCCTAAAATAAATTTGAAGCCTATGCCTCTGAAATTTTCTCTTCAAGATTTTTATGGTTGCTCAGTTTGCTGTGGATAAGTAATTTATAACTAAAAGAGATTCAAATATTAAATAATTGTACTATTTTGGTTAAATATGTACTATGTTGAAATAAAAACTGCCACCATCAAGTGGGAAAGGATTTTTAAAAAGGTTATAGAGGGACTTAGTAATGGAAACAGAGAAAGTAGAGTTTTAGACTTTTATCATCAAATAACATTACTGTGCCTTGATGTGGGTGAGAACAAACACGGAAAAGTTTTCTACCTCATAATAAAAATTATTTTGTATATGTCAGGATACCTTTTCGTGAATTACGAGAGAGAGCAATGCTAAAGAGCTGCATGCTGACTGACTGGAATGTTCTCACTTGGTTAACCTGCCCAGTCACAATGAAGTTGTGTCCCCTCATCCAAACAGTCCTTAGTAGAGAAAATTGTCAATAATCAGAAAAAATCAAGGTAGAAAATTGAGGCTTTTTGGACACTTGAAACAACATAGGTCAGGATGCCCTTCAAGAACACACACACACTAACAACATGAACCAGGAAAGACATTGCCAATTTGGTTGCAGTGTCGTTTGATCCTTGTTAAAGCTTTCAAAAGACCTTAAAGCTAGACAAAGTGTTGTTTCAAGATGGTTATATGCCTGGGATTACCTTGTACTGTCTCCCTTTTCACTGTTTTTCTATATTTTTCTGTCAATAAATATGAAACAGGTGACAAACTTATACATTTAGAGTTACATAAAATAATTGGGGATATTTACATCCTTTTCTTTAAATCAATATTAAGTGGCACTAACATGGAATACTCTTTTATACATCTTTGCTGTACTATTCTCAGGTACAGCATTGGGTAGAGATCTTAGCCTTGGGACTGAGGGAAAAATAGTCCTGGTTCAAGTCTTTGCATAATTCTGTGTGATCTGGAGCAAGTAACTCAACCTCTCCAAGTCTCAGTTTCCTTATGGTAGATTAGAGGTAACAATATAACCTTTCGGAATTGTTGTGAGGATTCAGTAGATAAGAAATGCTTAGCATTGACACATCTAAAGTTACTCAACTAAGAACATACTTCTTATTGTTGATCATGTTATCAATTTTTCTGCTCTGAACTTTATATTCTAAGAAGTTGGCAAAGAATTTCAACCACACAGAGTCTCACCTTCAAGTACTAAAATTCTTAAATATAGTTCAAATGCATAGGAATGGAAGCACACACAAAAATATTAATAGATACCCTTCAAATGAACACATTATCTTTTGACACCAAGTTCAGACCCAGAATGGAACAGAGACAAGTTCTTTGGTTTGCTCATGTAGATTTTCCTAGACCTGGAAGTTATCTCTGTAATCTTAATAACATCAGTTCCTTTAACCTGTTTTATAACACCTTATGGCTTGAATGTATAAACAAAATTGTAAAGCATATCTGAAGTGTGAGATATAGTTGAAATCCATTTGTGACATGTGTTGTAAGTGTTAGGGAAGTGAGAGTCATGTGACTTGTTCAGGAGACATAGTATTTCACCTCCAGTATAACATTTAGAGTGTTCTTCAGCTGCTGAGAAAGTAACATGTGATGCATGGCATACCTCTCACTTCAGTAATCAAGAAGCATACAACAGTCCCACTGCCTGAATAACACTGAATGCATTGGTATAAGGGTGTTTTACTGCTGCTCCATAAATTTTACTGATTAATATGCTCTTGAATCAGATTGTGTCCAATTCAATAGGTATCCTCATATAGCACCTACTATTTACATTTCAAATAACAGCATTATGCTACTAAGTGATACAGCTTAGGCAAAGTTCTTATTAAGAAAAAAATACTGCCGTAGCATAATTCCATGGTTAATACACGTATTCCTGTCACATAATATTGCCCGCATTTACAGTAAAATTTGTGAAATTTTAATCAATAATTTCACAAAAACTTCATAGACTGATATGTATAGCTCTTGTTTTCCACTGAAGTTATAAATGCTCAAAGATATTAATATTTCTTGGTATTTATTCAGAGCAAATAATTTTCTTTTTCAAATCTAGATATAACCAATTAAATTTTCTAGATAAAGTAGTGTTCACCAACTTCACCTTTGTGCAAAATCAGGAGATTCTGTCTTAGTAATTACAGTAACGATAACTACTCATTTAGGTACTTGATGGCAATAGATATTGTGGGGAAAATAGGATAATTTAGTCAGGCTCCCTGACATTTCTTGTAAACAAGTTGTGTATGGGTGGAGTTGGTGTGCATGTACACCCATGTATCTTTCTATTTAATTGCTTGTGTGTGTTCTTGAGCTTGTGAAGCAGTGCTGGTGGGCAGAGGTGGCCTCTAAGCCTCTAACAATAGAGCATGTTTACTCTGCTGGCAGCTGCTCATTCTCAGTTTTTCTTTGGACTTTGCAGGTAGCAGTTGAGTTTCTGAGTTTCTCTTTGTACTGCCTAGTCCTAGATGTGTGTGTGCTGAATAAAGACTATTCCTACTTCAACCAAGTCTCCAGGGACCTTTTTGCCAATTTCCTAGCTCATAGACCTGTGTGTGAAGGGTTTGTGAATGGGCTCGAGGGGTCTGTGAACTCCAGACCCAGCCCTAGCTCTATAGATAGATATTTAAATAGCTATAGATATTTAAAAACATTAATGCTTCAGTAATCTGGAGGTCAAAATTTGAACAATAGCCGAGACAGGAGAGGCAGCAATGACTAAAAACTAAGCAATACTACTAACCAACAAGAAAAAATCCAGTGGGTCCAAAGTTATGCTATCTACTCTAAGTGAATCAATGTATAGTATATGCATGTGTTAAAACAACACACTGTACCCCACAAGTATGTATAAATAAATGTTAAAATTTTTTTAAAAATCCAAGTAGAGCTTTGACTATAATAAACTGAGGAGTACATAATTCAGAATATCTGAATTTTTATTACATATGCAATTCTAACCATATTGTTTATCTAATTGCTTAATCTATAAAGATAGTAATCTGAAAGAGTTTCAGAAAACATTTTTAATAGAAGTGTTAGCTGAAAAAAGGATAGAGAAAATCTACCACAGAATGCAAAATATTTAATAAATGCATTTACCAAATTTTTGTTTGTTTCTATTGCACTTACAAACAGAGATGCAAGATGAACAAACATCTTAAAGTAATCAAAAATTACTTAAAGTAATCAAAAATTAGTCAATTTTGTTCATAATTTTACAGGAAAAAAATGGAAATTTGACACATAAAGTAAGTAAAATTATATTATCTGTACAATTCTCCTACTTAAATATCCTCTCCAGAATCAACCAAATTAGGTGATAATATATATAATTTAATGTCCAGAACATAGACTTTTAGCTTCTTTTCAGAGACATTTTGTGTACTCATTTCTTTTAAGTATGTTTTATTCCGTGTAGTGATATTTTTGCCATAATTTTAAGTTTATACTTCCTTCAAGTAGTTTTTCTTACTTAATCCCTGTCTCTGCTTCTCCAGAGTATATATTGCTTGAGTCATCTCTCCTGACTGTTTTTGTTTAATGCCTGCAGTGCCTGAGGTACCCTAAGGTTGGCATTTGAAAAGGACATAAAGATGACTGAAATGAAGTTTCATCCAAGAAAGTATGCTTATTCTAGATGGGGAGACTAACAAGAAAATACTGCATCACAAATGCTATAGGAAAGAAGGAATGAGCTTTGTCACCCAGGGCAGCTGCCTAAAACTTTGAAAGAGACAGGAAATTGAGTAGCCTATTGGGAGATGAGGAGTTAGCTAGATAAAGAACAAGTGTAAAGAAAATGTTATGGAGTACGGAACATAGAGTTTGAAAGTCATGGTAAAAACAAAGCATTGAGGAATATGAAAAGTTTCCTTAGGCAGGTCTTTTAGAAGTGAAGAAAAAAAAAAATAGCTAAAGGCATGGGATGTTTCATGTAAAATAATTTGTTTGATCTGTGCATTGTCAACATGGTTTTTGGTTAGGCCCACTATCAAAGGGGATATTGGAGTAAAAAGCTATTGTCCCCCAGACTTTCTTATCAATTTGGAAAAAAGGCTATTCTGTCAGTCCCCTTTCTAAGTATGAAAAGCAGTTTTTCAAATTATAGAAAATGTGTAACTACAATTTTGTTTCCTGTGTTTTTGTTTGTTTTGTTTTGATTTGGGTTTCAGGGGGAGTCCTATCAGCTGCTAAGATACTCTTAATATCTTGTGTTGCTAGTACATCTAGCTTTTTTCTAGGGAATGGATACAAATACCAAATAGGAGCAGGGATGTAAGATCTGAGAGTCTGTCCCTCAAAAAAGAGAGGTATGCTCATTAGTATTTAAGATAATAAAGTTGGTATCAGATATTCATATGGGGCCTGATACATACCAAGAATGATGCAAAATACAGAATCACACATCCTTACAGTTAAAAGAAAATTTAGGGATTATGTTATCCTACTCCTTTGCAATTAAGGAATTTTCCACAATGTCCATAACTAATGGTCATTCAACATTTTATCATTTCCCCAATGCTCACTTCTTTTAAGGAAATCATTCACTAGTCCATATCATTTTAAATATCCTCTTGTATGGAGACGTAATCTGCCTCTCTGTAACTTTTACTCACTTACTCTAGTTTTGACCTCTGGAAATCTTTAGAATAATTCTACTTCCCCTTACACACAATAGGCTTTCAGATATTTGAAGATTTCAATCATGCACTCTTTCTCTCCCGGCTAAATATTCCACATTCCATCAACATTGTTATAATTACGTTTTGGGGACTCATCACCACCCCTGCTTCCATTCTCTGAACACTGGTGAGCTTAACTCTGTGACCTAAGATGTAGAAGGCTCACACCACAACCTTGTTACCCTTTTGGAACAATAGGTTTCCACTGGCCTATATTGCTTCTGTATTTTTCTAAACCTCTTACATTTTTACCCAAACTGTAATCAGTTGCAATCTATTCCAGCCTGAACTTTTATATTTAATTGTTGAACAAAACAGGGATACATGAAATTGAAACAAAAACTTTAAATATCATGTTTTTGCTATTCCAAAATGTAGCCATTTCTCTTAAATTGTTGCATTCCCCCAGATATGCTAGATATGGATTGAATGGCTTCAGCTGATCTGTGATTAAAACATTGCGCAGGACTAGACCAAGACATTCCCCTAGAAGCTGGTTTCCAGGTTGAACATAATCCATGAGTCGACCCTTTGTTCAGCCATCTATGAATCTACCTGTGGGTAGATTCTACAATTTACCATTGTCGAACCCCATTTCTCTGCTTGGGTCAAAGGAAGATCATAAGATATTCTACCAAATGCCACCTTCCTAGACGGTTTTGAAACAAACCTGATAACTAGGCCTCTCTCCTTACGGGGGGAACTGTATTTTTTCATTTTCCCTTGTTTGTAACAAGCTTTCTTGTTCATTCAGTTTTTACTGAATGGAATCTAAGTCATGCAAAGGGTGACCTCATTGTGCAAGTGAAACTGTTAAGCATAGATACAAAATATGTTATACATTCTTCAAAATAATGAAAACAACATCGAAAAGATTTGAGGATATGAGAGTACGTCAAAAAAAGAATTTTTTTTGAAAAAAAGTACTATTTTTGTGGAAAAGTAGAATTGAAAGATTGTACGAATCTTTCCACAAACTTTTTGAAGTACCCTCATACTTGAAGAAACACATACAAAAATTACTAAAATAGAAGGTGAAATACATATCAGTTAAGGATACCTATTAAACATGTGCATTACAATAAACTAAGTACAGAATTTACTGCAATTCGTTGTCTAGTCAAAATAAGTGTTTAACAATTTTTTTTTTTTTTTTTGCATTAGTCTCTATATCATAGTATGACTTACAGAATTTATATAATGTTGGCATTCCAATTTAAAATATAAGCATCTTAAGGACAGGGACTGAATCTTAATCAAGAAGCAGACTCAGGGCCTTTCTAGCATGGAATCTGGCACTTAAAATCTATTTACTCAATAATAATATATGAAATAAATAAATGTTTATGAGTCTCTTGGGTTGCTAACTGCAAGTTGTACCACCATACTACTAGCCCAGGGAGTTAAATTAATAACCCTATTGGATGGGCTTCACTCATATTTTCTATCTGCATGTTGGAGCATCTGTCTAAAATGATTTTGGTTTTGGCACAGTAGATATTAAACTGACAGTGTAGCCAGCAGGCTTAGTAGCTTATTAAAGCAGTTCCTGGAACCTAATGAGAAATCTATGTCATTAGCACAGAGGTAGGTGCTTGTCTTCTTATTTTCGGTGGCAGGAGGGTATTGATTCAGATCATTTGAAAGCTGTATCAAATTATTTTTTAAAAAAATTAAAAAGAAGTAGAACTAGGACTCAAGTCTATTTCTTGGATTTTGGTTGGAATTTAATGTCAAGACTCCATTCCTACCTGCTCTGGTTTTCACAGTGGTATTATGCTTCAGACTTTGAAGGAAACTTCATAGCCTAAGATATGTGCTGAGATCACATAGTTTGGCCTGTAGCAATTCCTATCTATAGAACAGCAAAAGAAACAATTAACAGAGTTAAAAGACAACCAACAGAGTGGGAGAAAATATTTGCAAAATATACATCTGACAAAGGATTAATATCCAGAATATACAAGGAACTGAAACAACTTTACAAGAAAAAAAACAAGCAACCTGATTAAAAAATGGGCAAAAGAGCTAAATAGGCATTTCTCAAAGGAAGATATATGAATGGCCAACAGACACATGAAAAAATGCTCAACATCACTCAGCATTCGAGAAATGCAAGTCAAAACCACACTGAGATACCATCTCACCCCAGTCAGGATGGGTAATATCGAAAAGACTGTGAATGATAAATGCTGGCGAAGTTGTGGAGAAAAAGGAACCCTCCTACATTTTTGGTGGGACTGCAAAATGGTGCAGCCTCTATGGAAAATGCTATGGAGGTTCCTCAAACAATTGCAGATAGATCTACCATACGACCCAGCTATCCCACTGTTGGGAATATACCCAGAGGAATGGAAATCATCAAGTCAAAGGTATACCTGTTCTCCAATGTTCATTGCAGCACTCTTTACAATAGCCAAGAGTCTGAACCAGCCCAAATGTCCATCATCAGATGAGTGGATATGGAAAATGTGGTATATCTACACAATGGAATACTATTCTGCTATAAAAAAGAATGAAATACTGCCATTTCCAATGGCATGGATGGACCTAGAGAGAATTTATATTAAGTGAAACAAGTCAGACACAGAAAGAGAAATATCACATGTTCTCACTTATTTGTGGGAACTAAAAATAAATAAATAAATAAATACACAAAAAAGCGGGGGGGGGGGGATGACATAACAATTACAATTCCTTGAAGTTGATATGACAAGTGAACAGAAAGGATGTTGTTGGGAGGGAGGGGGCAGAGGGAGGTGGGAGGGAGGTTTTGGTAATTGGCCACAATAATCAACCACATTGTATATTGACAAAATAAAATAAAATTTGAAAAAAAAAAAAGACTAATAGGAGATCAATACTGCTGACAGAAGCTTGCATTGTTCTCAAATATTTTCTCAGTAAGGTGAAAATTTTCCACAAAGCACAGGTAAAAAACTAGAGTAGATGTTTAGCAACGGTCAACAATGGAATCCCTTTATCTGAGACCTGCTTTCCTCTCATAAAGGTTAGTTTGTTGAGGGATCCAGCTCTGCAGCATTCCACAGTATGATCCTCTCCCAGCAGGTCCTCATTCACCCTTTCTAAGTTAAATTGTGTGAACATATTTGACATTTTTGAATATGCTTTTAGCAAAGACACTCTTCTTCTCAACTCAAATTATTTGGATCCATCTTTGTAAATCCTAGGTCTTACCACAGTGCCTTAGTACCCACAACTAACAGTTACCAGTTATGATTCCTGGTGTGGTGGGTGGTAAAACATGCAACTACAACCAGTATTAAAACAAAAAATGTGTTGGCTCACTTATCTGAAAAGTCCTGAGGAATGGCCACAGTCAGTTTAACCCTGATCTGACTGCTCAGATGATTTCTCTGTCTTTCCCCTCTGCTCTCTGCTCAGTCCTCACACAGTCCTGCTTCTTGTGCACTGAAATGTTGCTCTTCTCTACCCCTTTCTGCCTGGTCCCTTCTTTATCCAGAGGTAGATGGAAGAATTAGTCAATTTCCAGTGTTATTGATGTTGAAAGCATGGCTTTTTAATTCATAGATGCTTTAATATGAGTAACATTTACTTGACCATTTTCAAGGCCCTTTTAGATCCATAATTTATTTGATCCTGACCATCATCCCGTGAAGTAGGTAGAGAGCTGTTATCATTATCTTTATTTCACAAAGTCAGGGACTCAATGTCTTGTTTGAGGTCACAGTTAATAAGGGACTAAACAGATTAAATAATAGACTTTCTCATTCTATATTTTATGCCCTTTCACCTCTACCAGATACCTCTGAATTGTTCTGGCAATGAGGGGACACTATTGTACCGACAGGAGCTTAGCTTGTGATTGGGGTTGATTGTACTAATCTGGCCTGTGCTGGCAATGAACCTGACTGTTCGTCTGATGTCGGCACCTCTTGTTCCACCTTTGAAAAGGAAAGAATAAAAGGTGGATGAAAATAAATAAAACAAAGATACATCGACATATAGTACTTTAAAGGAAAATGAGATGAAACAGTAAAAGGAGACAAGGTGAAAACACAAAATTCAACTGAGCAGACAGAATATCCTCAAAGGCCTAAGTTAAGTCTTTTGTCTGAATTTAAAATAGTTAAAAGCAAGAAGTTAGTGCACTGCCAGAGAAAGACGGAGGGCTATTGTAGCAATCAAAGTGTGTGGTTGTGTTGAAGACTGCAGGTGAAATTTCCTGGCTTAATATCACAAACTTGCTTGTGACAAGCAATAATGGAAATAGAGAAATAACCAGGGACACAAAGAAGAGGAAGGTTTTTACAAAAGTTAGAACCTTAGTACGAAGAAACAAAAATTCTGAAAAATGTAGATTTCCTAAAATTTGCACCAATTCAATCTAAATATTAGAGACACATCTAACTTCTTATTTTCTTTTTTTTCTTTCTTTTTTTTTTTTTAATTAAAATAGATTCTTTTATTGGGTCACATCTCATTCTCTCATTTATAAGCAAGGTTTCCACTCAAGGAATTGATACTGCAGGGGATAATTTTGTTCCTCTTGTTTTGACTCAAGAAGTCAAAAAAATTTCAAACAAAAGTTGGGAGGAAGCTTCACATGAAGTCTAAAAGACATTTTAAAAAGAATCTCAAGGAGAAGGACACAGAAACCATGGCTGTGTGCTGCCACGTTTGAAGTGGACAGTAGTTTTGAAATCACCCGGTTCCTGCTAAATTAAGGAAAAATACTTACATTCCAGGTGAGACAAACATAGCAATGTTACATGTTCTGACCTTGAACAAATGAATATCATTTCTTTCCAGAATTTACCTTAAAATTCAATTAGTAATCTGGGATTATCAGAATGTCTTCTTCAGAAATTGTTTAATATTTTAGAATCCTTTTTTTCTCCACTAACTTCTTATTTTCGAGTAAAAGAAATGTGGACTGTCAGAAAGAAGAAATTATTCTAGAAATATAGGAATTAGCTAATGGCGGTTTCCAAAGCCCAACTCAACAGCAGAAGCAATTGGGGTTCCTGTTAAAAATACAAATGTTCTGGATTCATCCCTGAAGACTTTGGTTTAGTACTTTGAAATGTGTCCAGGAAGAATTGGTAGTTTTAATCTGGGCCTTAAGACATTATTATGAATTGGATTTGCCCTTGTCAATTGGGAAACTTTGGTTAAGAGAAGTGTCATCTGTGGGGAAAAAAAGAGAAACATACAGAAAGAAGTGCCCATTCTAGTAAAAGTGTTTTGAGTTTAGCATTGAGATTGCGCTGTACAATTCTCAGGTGACTCTTTATAATGTTGTCAGCATATGCAAAATCTCTGTTAGCATTTAATCTGTGACTGAAATAAATTATGACTGCAATAAATGCCTGTTTTTTTCCCCTTAGAATGTTGATTGTCAGCTTTATCAAATGTTGTCAAATGTGAAGGCAAATGCAATGTTTTGTCTTTGTCAGGCATCCTGACAATGTTAGCAACATGCTAATGCTTCTGTGAGTAGAGTCTAATGTGTTTCTGTGTTTATTTTGATCCTTACAGCAACAGAAATTAATAGTAAAACTTAGTATGTAATGGAACTTTTCATCTTCAAAATGCTTTAGAAATATTAACTAATTTATGCCCCTCTGCACAAAATGTAGCACAATCCTTATTACTGCAGGGGAAGAAAATCTGTCAGAAATCTGCTGTGGGAGCTGATGCACAGCATGCCAAGGTTTCTGCAGATTCAGCACTTTGTCAAACTGCCAGTGGACATTGACAGAGAACAAATAAAATTTGGCAAAAAGTGGCAAGAGAACCTCAGAGGTGGCAGAATGTAAATTGTGGGAAACAAACATTTCAGCACCTCACTTGGATCGATGCAATGTGCATACAGACTTAATTTGATGTGTTACTTTTTACCTAACTTGTTATAATAATAATTAATAATATAACATGATAATAATAAAATAACATAATAATTATATGGTAGATTCAAGTCCAAATCAAGAAAACAGGGACACAGTCATTGAGAACTATTGAGGTTCCATTGCAAAATCTTGTTGACTTTTCAAAGGAGGAAAATGATTATGTATTTTAATAAAGCTTTTCTTTTGACTGGATGCTTATGTTCTTTTGTTTTAATCACCATGCAAACTGATCTGAAAGTTTCCATTTTGTGGGGAGTTAAAATATTCTAGGGTGTTATTATGTTCTATACCCCCAAATTACCACCAATTTTTCTAACTCTTCATCTGGTTTCAAAGTTGGTCTCTGTCAAACCGAGTCATATTTCTCACAACTTCTGTTTAGCCTCTTTGCAGCCAAGTTCATGTTCTATTTTATCTTTAACATGCTCTCTAGACCAATTTCATAAAAAGACAAAACTTGAATGAGGTATGATCTTGTGGTATTTCCTTTCTTTAAGTGTTCCCTCATTAATACATTGACTCATTTATTTATTCATTCATCCAGTCCAAAATACCTACTGATAAAATAATGTATGCATGATATATAGCACTATTATAAGCTGACTACTCAGAAATTTTTTTCTAGTATAATTATGTAATATGTACTGAAAAATATTAAGTGCCCAATAAGTGTCTGTTACTATTTAGCTTGCACTGTTTCTTTACAGCTTTCCCAGTCTTTTCACTCTTATGTAAAGAGCATAGCGATTAAGGAAAACTAGTTAAATATCTGAGTAATATTCACCTGATTCCATATCTTGCATCCTTCTGAACTTGACCAAATTCTCTCCTTGCCTTGTTCTTTTTCTATAGAACACCCAAGCTTAGAGTATGCATTGATTCTCTTTTACTCAACTTTTATTTCTGAAATTTATCTATAATGAGCCTTGTTACCTAGCCTAGCCAGCATTCACTGATTTCTTATTCCTTTCTAAAAATATGTGTTTTGTTTAAGTCTTGACCTCTACTTCTCATAGTTATGTGTTTCTAGCAATGCTGATTCTATTAACTGGTGTAAGCCGGTCAGTGTCTGGAAATTTTCTGGTGGCTGTTAACCTTCTGTAGGTGAGCTTTTATCCTTGGGTGGCCTAATTGGATTGAAGGAAGAACAGTTAGGGAAAAAAGCTTAGGTGAACCACAGAGCACGTTTCCCTAGTTGTTGCCAGCAGCTACCTTAGGACCATGAAGAAAACCCACTTTAGGATGATACTGACCCTGTAGGTAGAAGAAGCAATAAGAAAATTCCTGGGCAATATCTCTCAAGCACTAAATCAACTAATTCTAATATAATATATTTTTGGACTGTTATGATTGAAATAATTATATTTTCCTATTAATTGAGCCAGTTCAAATGAAGATTTTTGTTACTTGAGCAGAAAGAAGACTTTCTAACTGCTCCACTGTGCAACACTCCAAGCCTCTTAATCCCCAGTGACAGGACACCTGGCATCGGCTGGAAGATCCCTCTAAATCCAGCTGCCTAATAATTTAGGCAAAAATAGTAAATTTTATAGGTAAGGGATCTTATGGTCATTTAATCTAATCACTCATCTGATATTTGACTCTTTTCTGTACCATCCCCATGAAAAGGGCTTCTGATCTGTGCTGTTATGGAGAATACACACCTTTTCAAGATGCTACATTTTATCTCTGGGAAGCAATGCTCTTTTTATGAGAAAATCTATGCTAAGGAATTTTAATAAACTTTTCATTCAATCTTCAGAAACACCTTGCGAAGATTATTGCTGTTGTTATTGCTATTATAGAACTGAGATAACAAAGGCTTAGAGAAGTAAGTTGTCCACAATTATAAAGCTGATAAATATCACAGTCCATATGCTATGGTTTGAATGTATGTCTCTCTCCAAAATTCATATGGTGGAACCTGATCACCAAGGTGATAGTATTAAGAGGTGGAGCCTTCAGGAGGTGATTAAGCTGTGAGGGCTGTGCCTTCATGACTGGGATCGAGTACTATTATAACAGTGGTTTAAGGGAATCCCCTAGCGCCTTTTGTCCTTCTGCAAAAGTGTGAGGACACAGCAAGAAGACCCTCACCAGACACCAATCTGCTGGTGATTTGGTACTGAACTTCCCGACCTCCAGGACTGTAAGCAATAAATTTAGGTTCTTAGAATTACCCAGTTTCAGGTATTTTGTTATTGCAGCATGAACAGACTAAGACACCAAACTTTAAGTTAGTTCTATTAGATTCCTAAGCTATTTAATGTTTTCTGTAATTATCATTCTCTGGGTATGGTATTAAACCTGTTGTTAATTCACTTGCTTTTTTCTTTCACAGAATTTTTATCACTCTACTCTTGTTCATTCCCTTTCTACATGAGAATCTTTGTCAATTTCCTTGCTAAACAGTGATGTGTTAAGTATATCAAATTTTGTCAGCCACAATTCTAGTAACTTGGCTAGAAAAGATCATTCTGACATTATTTATAGCAAGATATTTGATTTATCTCTGGCAATTGAAGGTGCTGGCAATTGAAGGGAGCACCAGGGACAGGATCCAATGACCTCTCACTTGATCTGAATCATCATAAGTATCTACAAAGTGTGTGTGTGCGTGTGTATGTGTGTGTGTGAGAAAGACTATATGTGCATGTATGTGAATGTGGTATATATAAGTGTGTGAGAGCGTTTGAGTGTATGTGTTTGTGTGTGCAAGAAGGTTGGAACATAGTTAGCAAGAATCACACTTCACACTGTTTTTTTCTGTTTTCAGTAATATACTTCAAATGTCAGAAATTCCCAGGGTTTTACTGCCCTTATACTGTTTCTATATGGAAATTATCAGACTAGTAAATCTGAAGCTCCATGTAGAGTCTGGGAAAGAGTCATAATTAATTTATCTTCCTATACTCTAGATTAGTTTAGAAATGCCAAACTTTTTCCACAAATTGGCTAAAATTGCCACAAATTATTTTTAGAAGCAATGAACATTCCAGCTTTTCCATCCCTTGTCAGGGTCTACTTTCAATCCCTGGACAGCTTGCTGAGCCAGCCCTGCTGGGTGCCAGTACTACTGTCCGTCATCAATACTCTAAAAGAGTTTCCCCCATACTGCATTTGCCAGAGTTTCACTGCAACATGGACTTGTAGGGTCAGTTGTGAAATTCACCTCCTCTGGCCTGCGACTTGACTTATTTTCTCTTTCTCACATTTTTGACAGGTCCCACACTTTGTTCTATATAGGTTAAATCTTCCCATATCCCCAGTTTACCTTATAGACAAAGTGGGTAGGTGATTAACAACTGTTCTCAGCAAGTCACTAATAGGGACTGGGTTTAATTCTAGATACTAAAACATGGAACAGAAAATGGAGTAGAAATGCAGATGTCCTTACTGTCCTAACATGGAGGGTTTCGGGAAAGGATACAGCTTTGGGGTGAGGGTGGGCCCTTGGAGACTCAGAGATCACCCAATGTACATGGAATATCAGGCCTGGGATAGTTTAGTATTAATTATGTTGCATCCTATCCAATAATAGAGTGGAAAGTTCTGACACACTGTGTGTGCCCTGTCGCACTGGCTCGATAATTTCCCTATAGCTGGACTGATCTGATAAAGGCAGTCTCATGTTACCAAAGTTTTTATCATTTTTATTATCAAAAAAAAAAAAATTCCTGGTGAAAAACACTGAATAAAAGTAGGATATATCATGTCTATATTTTCTACTAACAGTGCAATATTTTCCATGAACAGAAGGCCTGCCCCATCATGACCGAATGTCCTTATCGTCATGATCTTCATCATCCTAAAGTCACATCTCCTGATTACTGAGCACATCCCAGATATCGTGCTAAACACTTCATATATGTTGCTTTATTAGTTGTCTCCCAACCCTGTGAAGAAGAAAGTGACGTTTAGGGAACTTGAGTAAGTTGTTTAAGGTTAAGCAGGTTAAATGCTGACCAAGCTGGTGTTCAACCCAGGCTCTTTGAACACAAAGTCTGTATTGGCAACCACTGCCTTTCTAAAGTGACTGAAAATCACCCCTTGCCCTATCCCATCCTTCTTTTTTTTTCTTTTTTTTTTTTTTTGTCTTTAGCATGACTGTTTGCTATTTGGATCTCCCAGGTGCTTTTTGTGGCTGGATTGATATATTTCATCCTGGATTCTTCTCAGCTTTGGGTTAAGCTACAGCCAGCTGGTCTCCTGTTCCCTTGGACAGATTTCAGGGTGATCTTCTGGATTCATATCCATGCTGGTTTAGGCCAGAGTCAAGGTCCTTTACCTTTGCACTTTGATCTGGACCCCTAGGCTACCTGGGGCCTTCTACATCTGCCCTCTCCCAAGGCTGGCCCCTTCTGCTATTGCCTAAGCATTGATTTTGACAGCCCACATCCCAATCTGCTACCACTTTTGGTATCCCTTGGTAATTGCTATAAATCCTCCTTTCTATTTATTAGAAGAGAGCCATTCAGCATTGTATAGTAAAGTGACAAAGTTATGTCTAACCTAGGTATAATAATGATTTTCTTCAACAACACCTGAGTTGTCACTTGCATGTTTATGAAACAGAGTGTGAGAGGAAAAATGATGCCAAGTAACTGAAAGGGAGTGTTTCTACTTCTGCTTTTCTTTCTCCAAAATTTCATGTATGATATTGATAATCATTTATTCCAGGAAAAAAAAGTGTTATGTCTTAGTAGGCTTCCTGGGCTTGCCTTAGTAGTAGTCTTCATTCTTAAAGACGGCAAATCCCCCAAACTCAACAACAACAAACTATTAGATAGCTTACACAACTTGCACATAAGCTAAGTACTTTTAGGACCCAGCCTCATAACTTAAATTTATATTTTCTAATTAGATGTTTCTTCTGGAGGCAAAATAGTGTATAGGGTTCAGATTGCCTCTCTTTATACTCCAGGGCACCTACTTTTCAGCTGTGACTCTGAATAATTTATTTATCTTGTCTGTGCCTCAGTTTTCTCACCTGTAAAGTAAAACAAACATAATACCCATACCATAGGATGTGATGAGAATTAAATGTCTAAATTTCTTAAATTATTTATCTTGTCTATGCCTCAGTTTTCTCATCTGTAAAGTAAAACAAACTAATATCCATACCATAGCGTATGATGAAAATTAAGTATCTAAATTTCTTAGACCATTGTCAGGCACAGAAAGATATTATTATTTTATGAAAGTGTTATTTATAAATGTTCATTATTAATATTTATTATTTATTACTATAGATAGTTTTTGTTAATAGCAATATTTAAGCGCCAAACCTATGTATTCTATTGCCCACTCAAAATCTTGTCATTGCAAAATTGATACATCTGGCCTGACTTCATTTTCTTTTCTCTCCATCTTCTGCAACTGGCCCAAACATGCTTCTCCCTTAATGTTTCTTTCACTAAAGAACTCTATAATGCATTCAATAGCTCATGCCAAAAATTAATTGTCATTCTTGCTAGTTCTCTGTCTCAATACTAACCTTCCAAACCAATGATTATTTATCAAGTATTATCCATTTTACTATGTAAATAAGTCTGAAATCCATCCTCTTTTCTCATTTCTACTGAAACCATCCTGGTCTACCACTCAAAGAGTAGTCCATGGCTCACGCCAGCCTACAAACTGGGTTTTGTTGTTGTAGTTCTTGGGGTGAATAATCACTTAGAGTAATCACTTAGAAATTTTTACGGAAGTTTGACATGGCGAGACATTCAGGCACAATCATTTTTTAGATCTTTCATGTTTTATTGTATTTTATAAAATCGTTGGTCTGTGCTGAATTTGGGAAAAAAACACAAAACCTTGGTATAGGTTACCAGCGTACACTGAGGAGTAGTGGTGGAGCCAATGTGCTCTCACTTCCACTACAGCCATGGTGCCCTAATGAACCCTCCTTTATCCCCACTTACCCCACTTAGATCCAGGTCTCTCTGGAGGTAAGGGCTTTTTTAAATGCAAATAGTCCTATTACAATCCCTGCTTCCCTTAAATTCCCTCAATAACTTTACACCAATATTAGCAAGAAATTAAAACTTCATATCAAGCACTACCTACCTTTAGGTTACTTATGCACACTCCCCTTACATTCTCCTCCATTTCCACTTAACATTAGCCACATTGGACTTCTCTTCTGGGATCTTCAGACATACTGTTGTCCTGTGAATCCTTCAATTCTTGCTAAAACAGAATTTCCTCAAAGGGCATTCCCTGAACTGCAAAACAGGCAGGGTCCCACACTCTTGCATGGTTGTATGTCACTTAGAGATTCCTCTTGTGGCACTTGTCACAACTTTAAATGATTATTTATGCAACTGTGTCTTCAATAGCTAGTACTCCTGTTGCCTCCTGCTGTTGAATGTAAAACCCTGAGGGCAGTGCGTGCAGAACTGCATAGTAGTAACTCTGGGTGAGGTACCTGTCTTTGAATTTGGGCTCCACCCTTGTGAGCTCTTGGACACACTCCTCAATTCCTCCTACTTCACTTTCTTCATCTTTAAATCAGGAATGACTGGTCTTTCCTCAAAAGATGTTTACAAAGACTAAAAAAATTAATTGTATTAGTCACAGTTCACCAGAAAAACAGAGAGATTTACTGTAAGGAATTGGCTCACATGATTATGGAGGCTGAGAAGTCCCAAGATCTGCAGTTGGCAAGCCAAAAACCCAGAAGAGCTGACGGTGTAGCTCCAGCTTGAGGGTAGGTGAAGACTGATGCCCCAAGTCAACCAGTCAAGCAGGAGAAGTTCCCTCTTACTGACCCTTTTAGTTTTATTCAGGTCTTAAGACTACTTTATTCAGTCTACCAATTCAAATGTTAATCTTTTTCCAAAAATGCTCTCACAGACACATCCAGAGCAATGTTCAACCAAATACCTAGGCATCCTGTGGCCTAGCCATTAATATTTGTAATACCCTTTGTACAGTGTTTGGTACATGATGGGAAGTAGGTAATGTCTGTAAAATAAAATAAAGTTAAAAAGGCTGTGTCAGAATTACTTACGAGTACATAGCTATACATTATTGAAAGAATGGATCAAAAACAAAGGGAGTGGGCATTATGCACTTTTAAGGTACTTTGTAAAAGAAAGGATATTCCGCTTTGGAAATGCCTCGGTGGCTTATTTTACATGGCTCCCATTCAAATGTCACTGTGTCTAATCTGGCTTTGCTATCTCTGTCAGTTTGGGCCTGACTCTGGATCCCTACTTAACCCATTTTTTCTTCTTATCTCCTCCTGTGACAGGTATCTCCCTTGGGCCATTATGGTGTAATGGCTGGATTCCTTGTCCTTCCCTTTATTTACATCCTTGTTTTTATCTTTGATTTAATTGTGTTAGTTAATATTTGCATGCATGTAAGTTTTATCTGGAGTGTGTTAAAGGTTAAACAGCTAAATGCATTTCTGCATTCTGTAGCTCTATGGTCACAGCTTGTTCTTGTGTTAGCAAAAAACCACAGACTGCTAGCTCTTTCCTGAGTAGATGAGAGACCAAGTTGCTCTCTAAAGCAGACACCCCTCCTCAAGTAACCATACTTCCTGCCCTTTGCACCCAGGTGTGATACAGACCCCTTACTCAAAACCATGTACCCACTGTATGGAAACAGTCTCGGTCCTTGACCACGCTTCCTGTTGTTGTGTTCAGTTGTAAAATGGTTGGGCCAGCTGTGATCAGCCCCTTACCCAAAATGACCACTTGTTTAAGACCTAAAGACAGGCAAAAGAGCCAATAGAAATGCTTGCTTCTAACCTACCCAAAAAGAGTATTTAAGGCTAGCTCTCCTTACATTTGTTTGCTCAGGATTTGGAACACAGATTCCCCTGAAGCTTGCGGGCAATTAAATATCTGACAATCCCTTCTCTCTGAGTGACTGTGTCTCATTGGTGGCTCCTTCCTGTAAAAATGGTTATATTTGAGGTGGTCTCCTGCCTCAAGTGTTGCCCCTTTTTATTCCTTCTCACAGCTGCTTGGATAATCATTCCCAAACAAGTGTGCAGTCCTGTCACTTCCTTGCATAACATCTGCAGTAGTTTCCCACTGTCACTGATGAAGGCCTGATATGTTGGCACAAGATTAAAGGCTTCAACATGTTGGGCCCCGACTTGGCTTTCTAACTTGACTTTCAGACACACTTACATACATCATATCCAGACCTATCATGCTCACTCTGTCCCCTATAATTGGAATATTCTTTTCTTGCTTGTCTACTTAGCAAAGCAATATCTAACTTTTAACCTTTTGCTCAAATATCTCCCATTTCCACTCTCCTGTGAAACATGACTTGCTCTTTTGTATATTCCATATCTCTTAGTACATTTGATAAGAACTCTGTTAGAACCTATACATTGTATTTTAATACTGTGTTCTTAGTGACAAATACATGCACTTATTTTTACATGCAAGTAAGTTTTGATCTTGTCGAGGAGAAGAGTTTGTTCATATTTGACCTCTTGAACTCCATACCACATATTATCGTTCCCACTACAAAAGTTGGCATGTCGTAATAACTGTTTATTAAATATGTGTTGATCAAAATGATTACATCATGTAATGTTAATAATACTAATTATCTGGATTTGAGAATCACACATTGCTCACAGGTATTGATATTCAATGCTTTACCCACAGATATGTACAATCATGTTTCAATAAATTAAAAAAAATTGTGTTGATCACTTGTATTCTGGGCTTCTGCACGTTCTCTGTTCTGTTTCTTCTTTTTGACTCCCCTTACTGGCCACCCTGGCATCTTCCTCCTTTACTGCACTACTGTATCAATTTGATATTGCTCTGCAGACTTCCCAGAGAGCTCCCCAAGAAGCCAGAACTTCCATTTATCAACCCCCTGCCAAATCCTCCCCTAACCAGTGATTGTGAGTGACAGAGAAGATAAGGATACAGTAAGGAGAGTTTCTGGTAGAGAGAAACAGTACTTACACTGCACCTGTTCTGCCATCCAGGGCATTAGAAGCAATCAAAAGCACATTACCACTTTTTGAATTTAACCTTCTGTGAGCTTTAGCACAAACAAAATGTATGTCTGTAGACAAATATAGATACAATGTATTTCCTCTTTTCATTGATTATTTTTCAAAACATGCCAATGAAAACTGATCACAGTGGGAAATTGTGAAGACAATCACTTTTTTCCATTAAAAATTCTACACATGAAAATAATAATAGCTAATGTGTATTGTGTACTTGCTATATGTTAGTCATGTGTACACTGACTGATTTATATGCAGTGTCTCATTTAAGAAACACACTGAGCCTATGAGGTGGATAGCTTTACGATTCCCATTTCACAGATAAAGAGCTTGATGCTGAGATTGAAAAAAAGAACAGTAGTAGAGTAAGAGGAGAGGATGTGTCATCTTGAAATTCTATTTGTTTTAAAACTGAATTTTGGCAATATGCTTATTCTGCTTTCTTTAGGGCATCAACATTAAAGAAAATAGTTGCACTGCAATGAGAGTATAATTTGGAAACAGACTGGCTTGATTAGAATGTCTGATGATGGGCTGCAGGAGCAGGAGGATTATGCAACTGTTTATTTGCTCACTAAATTAGCCATTCTGGTCTTTCTATACAATGTCTGCCTCTCTCAGTATTATACATCTTTGGTGTTAAGGTGCTCAGACAAGAAAAATAATACCATATATAAGGACAGGAAAAAGTTAATTTCACTGCAACTATCCTCTTTGTAGTGCAAGTTCCTTGATTTAAGATCTGAGGCACTTCAAAAGCATTGTGAATTTGGAGAAGTAATACATCAGCTAAAATCTAGAGGCTTAAGACTTGCACTCTTTCACCCCATCAGGCTTTGTGTGATATGTAACAGAAAATGTCTTTTCATTAGTGGAGTTGATAAAGTTAAAACTTTTCTTGATTAATATTCTCTTGCGAAAATCAGTGACTGCCATGGATTTACACTGCAGATTTGCCATAGCAGTTCTAATTTCTTTTGTGCTAAAGATTCAGCTGATACGGATTTTATTTAATAGGGATAATTGTTGTTGAAGGGCTGAGTTGGTTAATATTCCTTAGGTATCTCTGCTGGCAAATCTGAAAAAAGTTAGAATCTCTGATACTTGACAATGACCTTCAGTGATATTATGGGGATTTTTATAAGTCTCATTCAGGGAAACGGTGCAGGGAACAGGCTACTCTATTGTCTAAGACAATAATGCAAAGGTACATGACAGATAACTGTATTAAATGCTGAAAAATAACATGAGAATGTCTGATATTTCACCTAACTTTTCAATTGGCACTTTGTAATAAAATTTCAGTAAACATATCTAATTTCATATATAAATCAAGTTCACTTATGTTAGCATTGGTGGATAAAGTATTTTCTTGATTAGCTTTCTTATTTATATAAGGTCAATTAATCCTATCAACGTACCATTCATTGCAACAGAATAGCTAATTTACAGGTGTTCACAACATTAGGTTTATTTCTCAGGATTGATCATTTGCTTTTCCCTTTGTCATCCTGTCTCATCTCTAGTCTTCTCTCTCACTCTATAATTGTGATAATTTCCTCCCAGAATTTCTTCTGAAGAAAAGTATATTTTTCCCAAAGTATGATTAATTATCTTCAATCTTTATAATAATCAGGACAAAAAATGTATACATTAGGTAAAAAAGTGTGACTTTCCTGGCAAGTTCAATCCAAATTAGATTTGTTCTTATTTTATGGAATTAAATATTCTCAATGCAATTATTTGTAATTATTTATATTACGTTTTCTAGGGAGGTTCAAATATGCTGTATCAAGGAGGAGAAAGAATTGTATTCATCTCCCAATTTTTCCTCTTGATTGGGAATTAAGATTCATTAAAGAAAGCCTTTCTTTGGCTTTTCCCCTCAGTACTTGTGGAAGAAGTTCTTGAAATGGTATTTTTGGTATTAATTCCATTGCTAACTTCACTTCTCTGTTTATAGAAGCTGACATCTGCATTCTCTCAGGCCTAGGTTGTAAGCTCATAATAGACAAATTCTCTTTCCCTTTTGAACATCTTAAAGTATCTCAAAAGCAGCCTATCTAAATTAATTAAACCTTACCAAGACAAGAAGCTTCTAAATGCTGATCACCAACCCATTTTTGAGTCAACCTGTTTTGAGCTCCTTGAAAAACTGATGAAAGCAGTGGATGTTGTCTCAAGTTAATGTATGTAGTCAACTAAAATTTTTAAAATACAGTTTCAGGAACTCCATAAATCTTTTGGAGGCTATTATAGGACCCCAATTAAGAATTGTTATTTCACAAAGAAAAGAACCAAACCAAACCAACCAACCAAACAAACAATAAAAAGAATTGTCATTTCAGGACTTCATTCAGTCTAGGTTGTCCCAGGAACTCTCAGCTGGAATATTATTCCAGGGAGAATGAGGAGGAATTAAAAGGTTATCCATTATTCATCAATTGATGCCATGCCAATGATAATAGCTACTATTTACTGAGCACCTACTATGTGCCAGACACACCTGCTTTATTCACACTTTTTTAATTCTCTTAACAATTCCTGCAAGTTGCCAGTATTACTGCCATCTGAGAGCTGTGAACATAAAATTTCAAAGACAACATGATGCTTGTTTATAGTTGCACAGTCTTCGGTTGCGAGTAAGAGAGTACCTAACTAAACATGCAGAGTTAGAATTATTTGACTCTCATGCAGAGTAGTCTGTAGGTAGTGAATGCTGGCTTTGAGCAAGAGCTGTGCAGCGCTGAGGTTCTGGATCAGCATGTCAGATACACTTTGACTTTCCTCTCATGCACAAAAGCCAGCAGCCTTAACTCTAAGCGAGGCCCCTCACTAAACCTGAGAAAAGGGGCTTGCTTGAGGCAGGACAATAATTTCCAGAATATTTTAATCACGTTTTCCTTATATGCCATTGATTATAACTTGGTTAACTGTTCACCCCCAGGCTGAAAGGGAAGTAGGAAAAAATATTTGTCTTATATATGTTCAGTGGTTCTAAACGAGGTGTGTTTTTATTACCAGGGGACATTTGACAATGTCTGGGGATATTTCTGTTTGTTTGAGGGTGGAGATGCTACTGTCAGCTAGTGAGTCGAGGCCAGGTATGCTACTCAACATCCTACAATGCATGGGAAACCTCCCACCCCCATCTCATAAAAAAGAATTATCCAAGTTATGTGAAAACTCCCACTGGAAAGAAATCCTATAAATGTAAGTAATAGGGAAAGCCTGAGAAAAATTACTTATTAAATAATGCTGCAGAAGATACACAGCAGAATAAAATGTTATACAAGGTATAAATATATTGTGTTTATCAGAGTCTCATTCTTAAAGAGGGTCTCTGGACGATGAATTTCCATTTCTTTTGCCAGAAAACACGAAGTGAGAATTCCATGGGCATTTTTAAAGCAATAGTACATGAGTTTAATAGAAAGTTTTTTTTCTTAAGTCGGTTAATAAAGTTTTAGTCTATCCATTTTAAAGTGCATTGGATTCACTGGTGAATTTCTAATATGCAGGCAGAGTAAATTTTACATAGTTAATTAATTGTTATGTGATCGATGGGACATTGATAAATAAGTCTTTGTTAATTGTTGGGATTTTCCTACTTGTCTTATGTGGCAAGTTCTGGTTATGCCTCACTCATTATATATATTCCATCTTTCTTATGAGAAAATCTATCTGTTTTTTGGTGTAAAGAAGTTTATTCCATATTATTCACTAATAAAGAGTAGGTATTGAGTAGAAAAAAAATGAACAAACAAACAAAAGAATTATCTAACGCAAAACATCAGAAGTGTCAAGGCTGAGGAAGCCTGTTCTATAATAAAGACTGGGCAAGAAAAAGGATGGAAATGGCCATTTTGTAGGTTAACTGTGACTGTCAAATGCACCCATGGAAATAAAAGTTATAACAATGTCACATGCTTTTACAGAACAAGAAACATTTAAATTTGCTTGGGAAATATCAAATAAGATTTGACAATGTTATGTGTTATAATTTTGAATTTTCTTTTTCAGTATGTCACTTAAATAACCAATCTTTCCTCTAACAGGTTTCCTTGTTACTTAGTGCTGAATATCTAACTGGAAATTTCCTTGAAATTTTATAGAAAACATAGAGCCTTGGTTAAGACTTGGGGTTTGCTGCCTAAGCAAAATTTTCTTGACTGCAACATAATAAAAATATTTTGTTATAGTAGTATGTAAATGAGGCTCACTATATTTTTGCTACATTTAATTAATTTATATTAAATAAGGGAAAACACACATAATATATGTATTTTCTACCATGTACAAAGCTGAAATCATTAGAATATAGGTTTTCTTTGATCATGCTTTAGATTTATCTTAAGTATATTATTTGTGAAACTATTTTGATGTGTTCAGGCAGAGAAGTAGTTTCCCTAAGACATCTGTAGTAACCGTGACTAAAATAAAATTAAAAAATGACAGATTAATAATAGGCCTGCTAATAAAATGCTATAAATGAGGTTGGGTGGGTTAAGACTTATCACATATTATTTAATCATGAATTTCAGAAAGGATGGCTCATTGTCTTAAGGGGCTATTTAGAATAATTCCCAACACAAAGAAATGATGAATGTTTATGATGAGGAATATGCTAATTATACACTTTATACATATACGCAAATATCACATTGTACCCCGTTATTGTATACACTTATCATGTGTCAATTAAGAAAAAATAAACTTATATTTAAAAAACTAGTACAGATGCAGAAGATTAGTGATCTATTGATCTCATTAAGTCATCAGAAAAAAATAACTGCTGGTTGAAAAAAATGTTTTTTTAAAAAATTAAATTGTATATTACTCAGATATTTCTGATTCCCTTGGATTTTTATCAACAAATCTACATCTCTCAGTAATAACATCAAAATGTCACACTTTTCATCTTTGTTTTTGCAGCTCAGCCACTTTCGTTAATTCACAATACTTTGGCCATGAGGAGATAGGGCTGTGCACAGGGGAAAGCTTGCATGTGTGAGTCCCCGAGTTTGTGGGCACATGTACCTGATAGACTAGTACATGAATATATCATTTAGTTGATACTAACGATTGTGATTTATTCATATTTTTATTTAGGGATTTTAAAAGACTATCCCTCTCCTTTCTGGGCAATCATGAAAATCAAGCAGAAGAACGGTAAGAAAAAAATTCCAAAGATGAAAAGCAATGCAGGAATACAAACACCAATTTTCTGGTAGTATCAACCTCACACACAAATCTCTTGCTTCCTTTTGTAAATAACCTCTTCCTACTTATTTCTTTGCATCAAGGTGCTTCCATCACAATAATGGGATGTTTTCTGAATGCTACTTTGTGGCAGCTGCATCTGTTAGAATTCATTTAATTTTTACAATTACCCTAGGAGGTAGGCACATTTTTTCTCTATATTAGAGATGAAGTAACAGAAGCCCCAAAAGGAAAAGTGAACTGCCCAACTTTATATAGCTGGTAATTAAGGTGGTATTTGAAACAGAGCAAAGTCTGGGTCTAAATCCTGTTTTCTTAACTACTGTGCTATAAAAATTAAACGTACACAGTTATGTTTGACTTTCTCCTCTTCCTCATCCCCTTCCAGCTGCAAATCAACAAATACTGTTAATGTGACCTTTGCCATTTTTCATACCCGTTGCCCCAATCCCCATTCTATTACCCTATCCTCAGTTTTCATTGACTCTCACCTACTTATTGCTATAGTCTCAGTGTGTCTCCTTCCTTCCATCTTCTACTTTTTCCAATCCACTTGTTGTCTGCTGTAGGTCCTAAAGTATAGCTGTAATCACATCATACCCACCCACAGTGCTCAGTAGCTCTCAATAGCTTTCAACAGCTCTCCACCAACCTCAGAATGAAGCCCTGGATCCTAATCCAGACTCAAATATCTGTCCCAGATGAACTTTCCAGCCTCAGCCTTATGTGTACTATTCTTCAGATTCCCGAAATATATTACTCCTATTTTTCAAGATGCTTTTCTGTTTCTGACTCTTTGCTTCTGCCTCTGTTGTTTCTTCACCACATGTTTTTGTCTTTCCAAGTTTTTACAAAGTGCTTGAAAGACAAAAGGTGCCCAGTAGAATGGCATAGAATGGCAGTTACCAGGGGCTGGGGCTGGAGGTGGGGGAGAGAATTGGGAGGTGGTCAAGGGTGCAGAGTTTCAGTTAGATACGAGGACTCAGTTTTAGAGTTCTCAAGCATGGTGACTATAGTTAATAATAATCACTGTATACTTGAAAATTGCTGAGACGGTAGATTTGAAATGTTTTCACAAAGAATGACAAGTATGTGAGGTGATGGATATGTTCATTAGCTTGATTTAGCAATTCCACAATGTATGCATAAATCAAAACACTATGTTGTATACATAAATATATATGATTTTTCATTTTTCAACTTAAATATAATTTTAAAAAGGGACTCAAAATATATTTTCTTATTGAAGATATAGATATGGAGCACAAATGCCTGTCCTTTGTGAACTGTCTTCTGAAACTGTCACATGAATCCCCTTTCCAAATTCCTGTGGAACTAATGGCAGTCACTGCTTTCAAAGGATGGTATTTCTTTCAGGTGGCAAGAGAGAAATAAAATAAGATAGAGTATCCTCAAATTATACTTTATTATTTTAAGTAGCTGTGATACAAAGATAAAATTGCTGGAATGGTAGACAGATTCTTAGCTTTGAGTCCTGCTTTTCTCACTAACTTTGAGAGTTTCCTGAGCTTCAATTTTTTATAATCAATAAAATATATCCAACGATATTTTTATCATAAGGCTATCGTGAAGACTAAAAGAGATGATTAAATAAAACATTTTATAAGTTGTAAAGTGCTACACACTTTTAAAGGAATATTGGTGTTCTCAAATTCAAAATTTTACTAACATTCTTGAAGTCCTGCTCTAGGCCAGGTATTTCACAAATTTGATCTCATTTTATCCTATACTTATTTTACAAATATGTAGAGTAAAATGAAGTGACTAACTCAAAATCACCAGACTAGAAAGTTAAAGCACTCACACGAAAGTCAGTCTCCTTATTTTAAATCTTACATTCTTTTTGCCACACGTAGGATACCTTTGCAAGGCAAGTATTCACAGCAAAGGAGTATAAAAGTTAAGAGTGTGATCTCTTAAGACAGCAGTGCCTGGGATCAAAGCCAAGTTTATTATTTATGAGCTGAGTGTCTTTGTCCCAGCACTTAACCTCTCTATGCCTCAGTTTTCTCATTTGTAAAATGGGTGTAATATTAGTAATTTCCCCATGAGGTTGTTCCAAATATTAAATGAGTTTATATGTTGTTTTAGGTCTAACTCCCTAGAAGCTCAGCTTGAGGCAGAGATTATTGTGCAAATTTATTTATTGGGGGGAGGGGGAGATCTCAGAGAAAGAAGAGGGAGGGAAGGAGGAAAAGGGTAGGTGAGGGAAGTTTGGGGGTGGGGAAGATAAGTAAAGAAAGGATCTCAGTAGGAGACTAACATCTAACATCAGCCTGATCACACTAGGAGTTGAGAACCACAAATTATGCCATAGAGTTGGTCCTACCTTAGGCAAGGGTGGCCTTGTGTACCCCTGTGTCAATCAGCCATTGGCTGCAACTTACTTCAGGAGAGGGCAGTACATATGCTCCCAGGCCAGTTGGCCTCCTTTATGGAGAGGGCAATTTTTTGGAGAATAGGTGAGCTTGGAGTACTTTGCAGCCAGCACATATGGCAGCTCAGAGTTGGGTGCACGGAGCCATTGAAGTATATCTGGGCAGCCCACCAACGGGATTCACTACAACAAAGAGAGTGCTTAGATCAGTATCTGGCTCCTTTTAAGCTGCCAATAAAAGTTAGCTTTCATTGCATTATTTTGCTCTGTAAGTAAGTTTTCTCACATTGTTTCGTATGTTTGGGTTTGACTTTCTAACTAGGATATAAGTTCCGTAAGGTCAGGGACCAATTCTAACTTTGCCTCTTGTGCCACTCACCGGCAGCCATAAATTGATGCATTGTGATGGCCACTTGGCAGCACTGATTTATGTCTGATGCTCAGGGTAGGACCTCTGCCTACCTTCTTTATTTTTTCACTCAAATTACAAAATGTGATAATAAATTAGACTCACTTCTATTTCTGGGGGAAATCTCTCCTTACAGAGTTATGTGTGAAAGAATATAATTGTATTTTTATCTGTACCAGATATATTTTATAACTTTATGCTCAGTACAATTCCCCAAAATTTGTTATTTTATTTGTGAACTGAGTTTGTCAATATTTAAAGTGATAGTTATTAGACAAGTCAGACATTCTCTTAGCTTTGTCAATGCAGACTTGTTCTGGAATAATTACTTTTTAATATCTAAAGCAATTCAGTTGATCAGAATATTGATCCCATTCTCATTTTTGATCATTGTGCCATTGATTTAACATTATCACTGACTTACCAAGCAGGGTAGAATAGGAGGTGTCTTGCGCATTCATCTTTGTTAAAAGATAAATGCATGAGACAGGCTTTAAAAGCTTTTTAAAGTGCAAGATGCTGGAACTGCATTTTCAATCTGCATTCTCTCCTGCTGTTTTATGGAATTTATTGAAAATGTGCCTCTTAGAGGTCAGATCACTTCTTTCTTCAAGTGGAAAAAAAGATTTAAGTAATATATTAAAAGGCCTCTAGGATAATATCAAGAAATTAGAACAATCTCATTTTATATTCAGACACCCCTCCTCTTGAACATTATGACTCATCAAAAATAAGAATCACAATTCATCTAACTGTTTCTAGGCAACTCCAGAATTTTTTAGTTTTAGGGCACTTTTTTTTTTCTCTAAAAATTTCCCTTCTTTCTGTCCTCTCTCATCAGGTTATTTAGAAAGCCAAAGACTGAATTAAAAAACCTTGAGAAATTCCTACAGTCTTATCTAATTTAAAATCTATTAATTGGTTAAAATGGTTCCAATTCATCAGTTCCTAAATATTTTAACATATTCTTTATTAGTAAAACATTTTTTGTACACTCTATATTTAAAATATATCATTTGTATGGTGCTTTCCAATCAGTGTAACATACGAATAATTGGCATCTAAAAAATTGTTGGCATTGGAAAAAGTGACAGTGCTTTTTTTTCAATAAGAAAGTAGCTGGTCTAAATTATTATTCTAATTTCTTAATCTTCAGGCATGCTACAATAGATCTTTTTATGAATAAGATAATATATACACATATTAATTTATTCAGGCATGAATACTGCTCCTTATTTGTGCTTCTAATCTGTACAGAAGTTCTTAATTATTTCTGGTCACAGTTTGATGAAAATATTTCCACCTTCTGCTGATTGCCTATCTTACAGTTTGAAGTACTTTAGTAAGTCTTCCCTAAGCATGAACAGTTTGCTTTCATCTGTGCAAGGAGAATCCCCTTTCATTTACTCTAATTAATTGTTAATAGATTGTTCTCTCTCAGTTATTAAAAAGTAATGGTAATGATTCAAGAGCCACTTGGGAAAGAATCCTATCTTTAAGCATTAAAAATGAGCTAAGCATGAAAAGTCCTCATACCAAATAGAAGTAGCAGCTCCTCAACGGGCAGTGGGTTTTGCTGGGAGATTCTAAGCTGGGAGCTTCATACAGATGACCTACCGGTTGATGGGGGAAAAGACTGTAGACAGAGAGATGAATTTCATGGATAATGTACTAATACAGGTGTAAGAGGATATTCAAATGGAGCTCTTTCTGTCTCACTTTTTGCATAGGCCCCAAAACTAAGAACTGCAGAGTCGAAATACCCCACATAGACTCCTTTGTATTACTCGTCGAGGAGCTATCCCAAAACTACCTTGGGGGCCCATCAGATCTCTCAGGGATACTTAAATCAGGGCTAGGGGACTGGGCAGGAGGACAGTGGAGCTAATGCATAGGATTGCTTTGGGCGGCATTGCTGGAATGCAGGAGCATTTCCTCCTCTGGTAAGTTGCTTCCCATTTGAGCTAAACCCAGTGTGAAGAGCTTCCTAGGGACATTCTGAAGAGCTTGATATTTATCATCTAGAGTCTGAGGAATATGGGGAATGTTTATACATATACCTGAGAAATCTTAAAATGAGAGGTGAGAGGTTGTAACTATTAATTTAAGATGACAGAATTTTGAGGGAGGGGGAAGAAAAGAGGAGGAAAAAGAAGAGAGAGGGAGACATTGATTCAGATGTGCTCTGGAAGTGAACTGCCTATCCATGTCCAGAGTCATGGTGTAAGGAAAGGATGCAGGTGTCCTCCCTGAGCCCAGTAGATCTGTGGGAGAGTGCCAGCCTGAGAGTGCCTGAGGTTGGGTGGGAAGGACAAAGTGACCCAAATGAGAGGCCCAAAGACTGGAGGAGAAAGTTATGAATGTCTCCCCAGAGGAGCTGTTTACATCCAAATGAATGCAGAAAAGCTGAAAACCCCACAGAAACTCACTAGGAAACAAAGGGTCAGTTTTGAGTGCTCTTCTCTAAGCCAGAGGCCTAAACATTAACCCACCATGGTACCAGCTCCTAATTTGCTCTCCTCCTGTGCCACAACAACTTCCGGGTTGGGGAGGTGCAGACAGACAGTGGAATTTACCACATTTCATCTCCACCTCTGTCCCTACCCGTGAGCCTTCACAGGCTTGGAGTACTCTCTAGTTGGCAGTCAGAGAAGCTCCAAATTAGATAAGAGCTTGGAGTTTTGGTTATCACATAGAACTGGAGTTATTATTACCAGAATTAGTGTTCTTGTGAGTCAAAGTGACTGAAAAGCTATTTAATCTGATTGAATTTTCTTTGAGGGGAAAGGATAGAAATGTTCTACAGAATGAGCATGAAGAGACAGTGGTAAGAAACAATCAAGCGACCTTGCAAGCTTGGCCTATTGAGTTCAGTTCATTTGAGAAAATGATTATACAGATGTGAATAATTCAGATTTGGAGCCAGGGTCAAGATATTAGGAATGGAAAAATAAAAATGGACAACATAGAAATTATGAACAACATAAACGACATGTGATCAATGCTTGATAAATTCTAGAAAATCATCTCAGTGAATTCTTACACAACCCTGTGTTGTGAAAAATAAATAAATAAATGAATAGCAAAAGCCAAAACCAAAAATGAATCACTATACCCATTTTAAAGAAGAAACTGAGACACAAAGTTAATCTGCGTACAGCTACACAGTTAAGTGATTATTTTTTTCTTTTTGAACACAGCCTATGCTGCTCACAACTACATGGTACTACTATTTATTTTAAAGAAGTGGTAAAATAGTAAAAAAGCAGATGCCTGGAATGAGGCAGAGGGCCAAGCCCACAATGACTCAGAGATTTAGAGCTAGTATGGCTAAGCAAACACTGACGCTATGATCATAAATCAGAAAATCAGGAGGGGAAATAAATGTAGGACTGAGCACAAAAATTTGGTTTTAAACATAACTCTTTCAAAGGCATTGAGGTGCAGGTGTTCAGCGGGGACAAAGAAAGGTGGAACTAAATTGCATAAGACAAGGGGATACACAGGGCAAGACATTCTTATGAAAGTGATATTGTCACTTCCTCCAGGGAGTTCTTTTTCACCGTGGGCTACATCCCCTCTCACCCACCTCTTGAATGATTCCAAATCTGCGCACAGATATATTCATACATTTTCTGCTCTATTTCATAACAAGTGTCTCAGTTACATGTCCTTTCTTAAAAGACTCTGAGTTGCTTGAGTGCAGAGACTGTTATTCACCTTCTTACCACCAGGCCCAGGCAGACTGCCTGCTGTGTAGCAGGCAATTGATTAATACACATTGAATGAATGAAGGAGATTCAAATAAGTAAAATTCGAAACAATGAGTCGGGTGATCTCAATGAAGAAAGATAATAGAAAAGTGAGTCTTGAAGACAGAATTTTAGGAGCTGCTACTAGAGATAAAGTAGTAAAAGATGCAAAAATAGATGATGGTGATTAAGTGGAACAAATGGAAAGAGATTCAGGAAAAGACCACGAGAAGAATTTCCAGAAGGTTATCTACAATGCTATGTGCTTCAGAGAAGTCAAGCAGAATGAGACCCTGAAAGGCCACTGGATTTTATAAAGAACTGGTCCTTGACATTTGGGAGAGCAGTGTCCATATAACGGTGGGTACAGGAGCCAAGGAACTCTTAGAAATGTGGACATAAAAACAACAGCAATAGAATTTTAAAAAAATATATAGATGAAAAGAGATATAAAGAGTAATTAAAAGGTCGCTTAGAGTAGTAGATTAGTTGAATGAAGTGATATCTACTAATTTACATGTTGATGAATTGAAGAGTGAGAAATAACCATGTTTAAACATGGAAGGAAAGAGCCATTTAACAGGGGCTAATGAAGATGTTGTTGAGAAGAGATAGTTAAGAAGAGTCTCATGAGTAAAACATTATTCTTTCTAGAATGGCTTATTTTTGTTCCTGCTTAACACCTTTTGGAGTGTTACGTGTTTTAAACCCGAGCAAATCTAAGGCTTGCGAGAGCAGTGTTATGTTCAGTGCAATCTATAAGTGGGTATTTGCCCCATTTTGTCATTCAGCATCTTTCAATCACTTTCTCTGTATTTTGTTAATTCCTTACATAAAAAGACAGTTCTCATCTTTGCAGCCTTTGTGGCAGCTGGAATGGATGCTCATGATGTAGGTTCAATGAATCAGCCACACCTGAGCAAGACAGCAGCCAGCAAGAAATGCTGTATGGAACCTGCACTGTTATTGCCCTTAAACTAGTGAAAGCAGCTGCTGCAGGGGTCACGTTCCAGGGATCACGTTCTGAGCTTAGTGGCTGTGGAGCAAGATGTGAGCGTGGAAACGTACCTGACAGCATTTCTGCAGTGTGGCTTAGGTATGAGTTCCAACCAATTTTTTGGCCTTTCAAGAGCTTGTATACCCCATCCTCCACGGCCCTTCATTCCTTTTCTGCTTGAAGTGGAGTGCTGACCAGTGCTTACATAATTCTTCCCACCTTGAGTTCCAGAATCTTGAAATATGAGATAGGCCTATTCACTGGGGAAGGGACTGCCTCTTCAGCAAGTGGTGCTGGGATAACTGGATATCGATATGCAGGAGAATGAAACTAGATCCATACCTCTCACCGTATACTAAAATCAACTCAAAATGGATTAAGGACTTAAATATACACCCTGAGACAATAAAACTTCTTAAAGAAAACATAGGAGAAACACTTCAGGAAATAGGACTGGGCACAGATTTCATGAATACGACCCCAAAAGCACGGGCAACCAAAGGAAAAATAAACAAATGGGATTATATCAAACTAAAAAGCTTCTGCACAGCAAAAGAAACAATTAAAAGAGTTAAAAGACAACCAACAGAGTGGGAGAAAATATTTGCAAAATATACATCTGACAAAGGATTAATATCCAGAATATATAAGGAACTCAAACAACTTTACAAGAAGAAAACAAGCAACCCAATTAAAAAATGGGCAAAAGAGCTAAGTAGGCATTTCTCTAAGAAAGATATCCAAATGGCCAACAGACATATGAAAAAATGCTCAACATCACTCAGCATCTGGGAAATGCAAATCAAAACCACATTGAGATACCATCTAACCCCAGTTAGGATGGCTAAAATCCAAAAGACTATGAACGATAAATGCTGGCGAGGCTGCGGAGAAAAAGGAACTCTCATACATTGTTGGTGGGACTGCAAAATGGTGCAGCCTCTATGGAAAATGGTATGGAGGTTCCTTAAACAATTGCAAATAGATCTACCATACGACCCAGCCATCCCACTGTTGGGAATATACCCAGAGGAATGGAAATCATCAAGTCGAAGGTATACCTGTTCCCCAATGTTCATCGCAGCACTCTTTACAATAGCCAAGAGTTGGAACCAGCCCAAATGCCCATCATCAGATGAGTGGATACGGAAAATGTGGTACATCTACACAATGGAATACTACTCAGCTATAAAAACGAATGAAATACTGCCATTTGCAACAACATGGATGGACCTCGAGAGAATTATATTAAGTGAAACAAGTCAGGCACAGAAAGAGAAATACCACATGTTCTCACTTATTGGAGGGAGCTAAAAATTAATATATAAATTCACACACACACACACACAAACGGGGGGGGGGGAAGAAGATATAACAACCACAATTATTTGAAGTTGATACAACAAACAAACAGAAAGGACATGGTTGGGGGGGAGGGGGGGAGGGAGAAGGGAGGGAGGTTTTGGTGATGGGGAGCATTAATCAGCTACAATGTATATCGACAAAATAAAATTTAAAAAAAAATAAAAAATAAAAAAAAAATAAAAACGAATGAAATACTGCCATTTGCAACAACATGGATGGACCTTGAGAGAATTATAGTAAGTGAAACAAGTCAGGCACAGAAAGAGAAATACCACATGTTCTCACTTATTGGAGGGAGCTAAAAATTAATATATAAATTCACACACACACAAACCGGGGGGGGGGGGGGAAGAAGATATAACAACCACAATTATTTGAAGTTGATACAACAAGCAAACAGAAAGGACATTGTTGGGGGGGAGGGGGGGAGGGAGAAGGGAGGGAGGTTTTGGTGATGGGGAGCAATAATCAGCTACAATGTATATCGACAAAATAAAATTAAAAAAAAAAAAAAAAAAAAAAAGAAATATGAGATAGCCAGGCAATGTTCATCCGGTCCAGGAAATTATTTATGAATAATCAACTATTCTTTTCTTAGCCTCTACTGAAAATGCTAGTGTGACAGAATTGGGAATAAGAAAGGGAATTGAAAGCATTATGGGGAATTTAGGACCAAGGAGATATTTCATAATAATAAGAAAATATTTTATTCATAGAGTAAAAT